>NW_026691067.1:0-600000 GCF_020826845.1 Diceros bicornis minor | reverse complement strand
CATGCTATTGGTCTCTTCTCTTGCTTCTTTGACCTACTGAAAGCAACTTGTCCAGCAAGAAGGTGACAGTTGAAATCGTGGTCAGTACCTGGCCCCACAATGAGGTTGTAAGCTTCCAGGTTACTAGAAGGCAGATGACAGCTGGGCCCCAGCTTGTGTGGGGCTTATCTTGCCAAAACCAGCTCCAGGCTGAGCAAAGACTCCGCCCAGCACCCCCATCCTGCCCAGGTCACCTGCTGCTTCTCTGTTTCCCAGTCCTAGGGCTCTCGCTGACTGTTCTTCTATAAATCCACCCTGCAAGGGAGGTTTGGAGAGCATCCCAGGGAGGCAGCAGCAGTGAGAGATACACAGAGCCCCAGAAATGACATGGTTTTGGACCTTGGTCTACAAAGTCTTCTCCAAATTGTTGCTGGGAAAGAGGAAGACTGTAAGAGTTCCTTGGCCTCATGTGGACTGTGGCAGCCAGTACACAGGGGTCCGGTGGCTGGAAGAAGAGTCCCCCAAGTCTTATCAGCGTGGGGGGGGTTCCAGGACTGAGTTCCAGGCCAGGACTTTGGAAGTAGGCATCACCACCAGACACGACATGGCCTGAAGTCAGTCCAGAGCTGCTAGTGGAAGAGCCCAGGAAGGAAGCAAGTGGAGTGTTGGGAGTAGGGCGAAGGCTGGGCCCAGGGCCACAGATGCCAAACCAGAGATGCCCATGCTGGAGGAATGCTGGGAGAACACCAGCATCATTAAGTTTGCAATAATTCTTTTAAATAATTTTTGAAAATACTTTAACCTTTAAGAATCAAAATGGTTACATTTGGAACACTATGTATCAGTCAGTTTTTTGACGTTAGAAACTGGTAGGCCATGGTCTTCAAGACAAAAAGCAAGCATTGCTGTCCTTTGAAACAGCTGGTGAATCTCGCGCTGCTGTGTGTGCATGAAAGAACCTGCTTTTATACTTGTATTTTTTGTGTTGAATATCTATTTTTAATTTGCATAATTATGTTTTGATTCTTCATGCTTTCTCATTTTATAGAATTAATTTGCATTGACCATAAGCTATAAATAAAAGAAATAAATGTGTGAAATAAGTGGCTAAAAGAGGAGCGGATTTCCTTTGACGAATGGGGGCGGGGTGGGAAGAAAACTGTAGATGGGGTGGATGTGGGGGTCTCCCAGGCCTTGGGAATGTAATGCTCATGAGAGGCAAGTTCCTGCCCTCCACGGAGAGGAGGGGGGTACTGCCACTCCCCTAAGCCAACCCTAAAAGAACATTAGGTAACTTTGGGGGATACCTGCAAGAAGAGCTTGGCATCTTATTTGATAAGACTGTTGATCTGCCCAAAGGAAAACTGGGGGTTTAGCCCTTGGAGAGAATCTGCCCAGCCCCCCAACAAGGCACACACAACAAGGTGTGAGTTTCCTGTGGGTCAAAGAACATCTGGAAAGCTGGCCATATTGAGCCATTTTGCTGCATCCTTTCTTTTTTTTTTTTAAAGATTTTATTTATTCATTTTTTTCCCCCCAAAGCCCCAGTAGATAGTTGTATGTCATAGGTTCACATTCTTCTAGTTGCTGTACGTGGGACTCGGTCTCGGGTTGGACGGAGAAGTGGTGCCTTGGGGCGTGCCCGGGATCCAAACCCGGGCCGCCAGCATCAGAGCGCGCGCACTTAACCGCTAAGCCACGGAGCCGGCCCTGCTGCATCCTTTCTAAGCACGCTGTCTGCTCGGTGACAGGTCCAGCATCACAGGAGCATTGGGGTGTCCTGGAATGAAAAGGCAGAGCAGATGTTAGGGGTTCAGCCAAACCTGCAGGAACTGAGGAATGGGGAGGACCCAGAGGAGGCTGTGGCTGCACGATGTTTCCCTCATCTCTCTCTCTTGCCTCTGGTGCTGAGGGAACAGCAAGAGCCTGTCAGAGGGAGGAAGGAGAGGTTTCTGGAGGCAGAACAATCCCTCCCCATTGCAGGCCCCCAACCTGTCAGGGGTCAGAACTGGATGTGAGTTCAGTGTTTGCAAACTGGACAGATCATTTAACAATTAAATTTATATGAACACTGTGGGCCCTGCCCAAGATGCTACTGAGGGACAAGAAAGAAGGATGCCACAGAGGCAAGCAAAGGTAGTGATGTGAAAACGCTAAAAGACATAAAAACATGTCATGTCACTACTTCGTAGGAAGACTGTTAAATCAGAAGGTTTCAACTGTACATTTTAAAAAGATTTTTTTTGTGATTGTTTCCCATCGACATGAGGCAGAAAGAAAAGAAGCATTGACTTACTTTCTTAATTACAAAAGCAATACATGATCCCTGTAAAAATTTATGTACACCACAAAAATTTACAGTGCCACAGTACCCCATACTTTATTTATCTGGTTTCCTAGTAGCATGTAGGTGGTTTCCAACCTTACACTGCTGCAGTGAGCAGCCTCAGTAACTTTAGGTACTGGTGTGAATATTTCTGTAGAACAGATTCCGGGATGTGGAACTGTTGGGTCAGGAATGTTCACATTTATAAATTGGTTGACATTACCAAAATTGACCTCAATATGGCTGCACCAATTTAGAAGCCTGGCAAAAATGTGTGGGAGTGCCTAATTCATGGGAATGTTTGTCTTCTCATGTAAGATTCCTGTGTGGCCAATGATGACTTGACTTGCACCTGCAGTGGAGGTTGAGGTCCTCTCTCAGCCTTTGTGAGTTAGTGTCCCCAGGCTGCCTCAAGCAGGAGAAGCCTCACAAGCAGACTCGTCACAGGTGTGTTTGTTCACTGGACTGGGATCCACCCATAAGTGCTGGGTTCACCGGTTCCCAGTCTTGAGGGATAACGGCATGGAAAATGTGAACAGTAGGGAGGACTAAATATATCATGCCCTGTTTTTAGAAACTTGCAAAAGGGTCATGGGACATGGGCTGGAAGGAGATGGGTGTCTACTCTGAATGTTCTGCCCACCTGAATGGCCTCCAGCACAGTCTTTGTGGCTCACAAAACATGTAGCTGAATGTCTAAGATCCCTTCCAATTTAAGGCCAGGCGTCCCATCATTTAAAATGTGCTGATGGAGCTACTGGTCATTTAAAAATGATTTAATGTTGCCTTTTGTATCAGCTATACGTTTTCTTTTCTCTTTTTCTTTTCCTTTCTTTCTTCTTCTTTTTTTTTTTTTTTGTGAGGAAGATCAGCCCTGAGCTAACATCCATGCCAATCCTCCTCTTTTTGCTGAGGAAGACCAGTTCTGAGCTAACATCTATTGCCAATCCTCCTCCTTCCCCCCACCGCAAAGCCCCAGTAGATAGTTGTATGTCGTAGTTGTACATCCTGCTAGTTGTTGTATGTGGGACGCCACCTCAGCATGGCCGGACAAGCGGTGAGTCGGTGTGCGCCCGGGATCCGAACCGGGGCCGCCAGTAGCGGAGCACGCGCACTTAACTGCTAAGCCCTGGGGCCAGCCCCTGCTTTTCTTATTTAATGCACAAAAATGATCTCAAAGGAATAGATAATGGTCGCATACAGTCAAGGAACATATCTTTAATGTTATCACAAAAACATTTGTGAGTAGGATCCCAAAATATTTGCAAACTAATGCAAATCATTACAGAAAATGAAACTTCATTTTTCTGAATATCATACACAATATGTTAATAAGGCTATAATTTTATCATAACAGGTGGCCAAGCATACTTTCCTAAGTTCAAAAATGCATTTATTTGATTTGTTAGAGAAACAAATCACAATAGATGGCCCAATGCCCTGTTTGGAATTGTATAAAACGAGTCCTGTGCGGGAGCTGGTGTCTTCCGAGAGCCAACCATGTGCATCTCCTTCCAACTCCACTAGCAATGTCACATTGGCAGCCAGAGGTCAGCCACGGTGGGACTACTTACACCATGGAAATCAGCAAATGCTACAGACTTTTTCCCCCAGACAGCCAGTTATTAAACATTTTCCAGACACCACCGCATTCCTTTATCATTCTCTTTATATATTACTATATTTTGGAATGAACCATTTGAGAATAAGTTACAAACATCAGGTCCCATTACTCCTTAATACTTTTTGTGTGTGTGTGTGAGGAAGAGCAGTCCTGAGATAACATCTGTTGCCAATCCTCCTGTTTTTGCTGAGGAAGATTGCCCCGGGCTAACATCTGTGCCCATCCTCCTCCACTTTATATGGGACGCCAACACAGCATGGCTTGACAAGCAGTGCGCCAGTGGGCGCCCAGGATCCTAACCTGCAAACCTCGGGCCACCGAAGCGGAGCGTGCGCACTTAACCATTGCACCACCGGGCCAGCCCATTACTCCTGAAGAGTGTATTTTCTTAAAACAAGGGCATTCTCCTACATCAAAATCAGGAAGTTAACATTTGTCCAATATTACTATCTGATCCACAGCCATTTTTTAAAATGTCTCTTTTTCTCCAAATAATGTCTTCTATAGGTCCAAGGTCCCACCCAGGGTCACCTGTTGTGTTTACCATCACCTGTTGTGTTTACTCTTTCGTCTCCTTCAATCTGAAATAATTCCTTAACCTTGCCTTTATTTTCTATGACCTTGACATTTTTGAAGAGTATCAGTCAGTTTGTCTGATGTTTCCTCACGATTTATGAATGTTGGGGGCAGGAATACCTCAAAAGTGATGCTGCTGTGTTTTTTTCACCGCATTGTATCAGGAGGCACATAGTGTAAATTTATGTCATATCTGGTAATGTTAACTTTCGTCACTTGGTTAATATGGTGTCTGCCAGACTCCTCCACTATAAAGTTGATTGATAAGTGTTTTGTACTTCTAAATTAATAAGTAATTAGTATTTTGTGGGGAACTATTTCAGACCTCTATTGTAGGGTAGAGCTTTCTCTTCTCCTTCATTTATTCATTCATTTATTTATGTATATCAGTGTAGATATAGATACTCTTGGATTCCTATTTTCCTTAATCTGTAACCCCCATTAATTATTTGATGTTCAAATTTGGCCAGTGGGAGTCCTTTAAAGCTGACTTTTCTGTACAATTGGCATCTCCCCATCATTCCTTGAACATTTCCTTACTTTCTGGTAGAGGATGTTGGAGACTCATTCCGGTATGTTCTTTTCAACACCACCAAGCTATTAACTCAATTCTGACACCATCTACCTAGAGATAGTGTCAGATCCGACAGGTGAAGGGCTCAGTCCTACAAGATTGCCCCCACTTCACACAAAAACTGCAAGTCCAGGTTGTTACCTGTGCTTTTGACCAATGCACGATAAATCAGAGGTTTCCACAATCCACTCCTTGGGTTCAATTAATTTGCTAGAGCATCTCACAGAACTCATAGAAACAGTTTACTTACTAGAGTACTGGTTTATTATAAAAGCATATAACTCAGGAACAGCCAGATGGAAGAGATGCATAGGGCTAGGCATGTGGGATGGGGTGCAGAGCTTCCCTACTCTCTCCAAATGCCACTCTCCCTGCATCTCCAAGTGGTCACCAACCTGGAAGCTCCTCTAACCCACTCCTTTTGGGTTTTACGGAGGCCTTATTACATAGGCATGATTGATTAAATCATTGGCCATCAGAGATTGAACTCCATCTCCAGCCCCTCACCCCTCCAGGGGAGGGGAGTGGGGCTAAATTACAACCCTCTAATCACATAGTTGCTTCCCCTGGCAACCAGCCCCATCCTTAGGGACTTTTCAGAAGTTATGGCATAATTTAAACTCGGATGTGGTTGAAAGGGGCTTGTTATGAATATGAAAAGACACCCTTATCACATAGGAAATTCCAAGGGTTTTGGGAGCTCTGTTCCAGAACTTAGGTTGAAGATTAAACATATATTTCTTATTATAAATGAGAATATCACACCCATCTTTTCTCTGACCCAGCCCTGGAGTCCTTCATTTCTGTAAGGAGCCTTGGTTCCTTTCAGTGGAAAATAATACTAAAAACCAAGTTCTGGGTGCTAGGAGTGCTCATTGGTACAGGGGTATTGTTTCTAAGCTCTCAAAGCAGCTAGAGCTAGGAATCATCTGTATGCACACATATCCAACTCCCTATCTATCTATCTATCTATCATGCACCATCTATCTACCTATCAATCATCTAGCTATCTATCACGTGTGTGTTCCATCTATCTATATAAAGTAAAAACCACAAGGTCACAAGTTATTCTTTCATTCTCTCCTTTCCCCTGTCTGTATTTTTTGTAATTTCCTTTCTCTGACAGAGAAACTTGACTCTCAGCACGCTTGGTGAATTTTCTTATTTGCTTGTTGAGCAATTCTTGTCATTCTTTACTTTAATGTTCAGATTGCCCCACAATTGATGAGTTGGAGCCTCTTCAGCCCAGCCTCTCTGTCCTCTTGCTAGACCCCATCAGTTATGAGCACATCTGTACTTTCTGGCACAAGATGCTCCAGATGCACACCGTGCTTTCTCTGCCCCAGCCCCGGGATCAGCTTTCTCCAAGTTCATTTTAGTGGGGACTGACATTTAAGACTAGGATCTGAGCCCTAGATGAACTCACTGCTTAAGAAGTGACATTGCTTCTAGATGTTTGTAGAGCTAGAAAATATATACAAAAAATATACAAATTAACTGACACCTCTAATCCAATCCAATCAGGTTTCTCCCTTTTCCCCCCATCCCAGTTTCCTTCTCCATCTTCCACAGGAACACCCCGGCTCCTGGCAACATCAATCTATTTTTACTCTGTTGTTCACTCCTACCATACACACAAACAAGCCTTGGAACCGCCTCTTTTTCTTAAAGAAGGTCACACACACACAGACACACACACACACACACGTCGACATGCGCACAGGCGCCTCTGCCCCCTGCTGCGCTGAAGTCTTTAGCTTTTGCTGTCATTTTGGCGGGACACTCGGGTGGTGCACTAGGTCACTCTAGACAAAGCGGGAGAGCCAAGCGCTGGCCGGGCGTCCAGGAAGCTGCCCAGGACCCAGCCCTGCGGCCGCGAGCGCGCTTCACCACAGCCCCAGGGCGGGGTCTGAGGGCTCATAGGGCTGTAACCACGTGCCACTGTCGTCCTCTTCGGGGACGCGTATCCCTCTAACCGGCAACGGGCAGATGGTGGGGGATCCGCGTGTTCACCGCCATCGTGGCCTCTGGGCCTGAAATACGCACAGAGCGAGCCCCAGAAGCTGTCTGTGAAGGTGAGATGTGGGAGCTGTCGGACACACTGAAGAAGGAGAGCCGCCCCGCCTCGCAGTCCAGGAAGACACCCGCGCGCCGGGGCGGCACGCGCAGGGTGAGCGCCACGCGGTGGGGTCCAGGACAAAGTACTCGCAGCGGTTCCACAGCCCCATCACCAGCAGCCGCTGGCCGGACGCAGGCGCGCCGGCCCCGCGCGCGTCCCCGCGGCCAGACACGCGCCCAGGAACCAGCGGCTGCGCCGGCCCACGTGCACCTCCCAGTAGCGGCGGCCAGCAGAGAAGCGCTCACGGGTTAGCACGCACGTCTGCTCCGAGAACCGCTGCAGACCGCCCGGCTCAGCGGCCAGGCCGGGGGCCGCCGCGCGGGAGGACACGCTCTTGCCATCCTCAGAGACCTCCAGGCTGGGATGCGCCGAGGCCGGATCCAGGGTCACGTCCACTGCGCAGAGGCGTGGGGTTAGTGCCCACAGAGGACGGTTCTGGGCCCCACCTGTCCCCTCCCCTGACAAGCAAACCTCTGATTCTCCTGGTAGAGCAATCCGTGGAATCCTCACATGCACCCCTACCCCAAACACCCCCTGGGGCTGAACTGGCCTGCAAGTCACTCCCCAGCATTTGAAAGTGTTAAGAGGAATCCTATTTCCTGCCCAGACAGGAAGGTTCTTCAATTCCATACTAGGTGCCATGGAGAGCAGAGATAGCAAACAAGGTAGATTCGTGGGGATAGAGGCGGGCTCACTTCCCCAAGTTCTGGTCAAGGAGGAGCTCAGGGCTGGTTCTAGTCCTGGCCGGTGCCACCACCCTGTGTGACCTGGAGATCACCACGTGAGCTCTGGGCCTCGGTTTTATGGCAATATTAGGATTTTAAAACTGAAAGAGACTGCTGAGGTTATCTAGTCCAGTGCCAGGTAGTCCAACACCCCATCCCCCAAAACACACCCATCTGATGGATGGGAACCCCAGGGATCCTTCAGTCAGATGAGAGGTTCCTCACAAACTCTGTATTCTTTCCTGCAAACAGGCCCTGGTAGCAGCCTTCCGACCAGATGGAAACAAACCTAGTGTACTAAAACCCAGAAAGCAATATGCGTGCCTGTGGGAGCCTGTGAGTGCAATCACATGCACGCGTGCAATGCGTGTATGTGTAAATGTGTGCACACGCAGAAATATGTATCATGTTGTGTGTCTGTGTGTGCAGGCCCCATACTTGGCTCTGGACAGGCCCTCTAATCTCAGATCTTTCCACCTCCCTTCTGTCTAAGTCACAGTTCCTTGGCTTCAGTTACCTGCAGATTGTTGGGCTGCTCTCCACTCTGAAACCAAACAGAGAAGAAAAAGCAGGTCAGAGATCTGAGTCAGGAACTCTGGAACCTCGAGGAGGCTCAAGACGCATGAGGGGTGCCTGCAAACTGAATAACCCCATTCTCACCATGACAGTTGGTTTGGATCCAGGCGGGTCTGGGCCCACCATGGAATTTTCCCGGGTATTTGGGATTGGGTAGGGGGCGCATTTCAGTGCTGGGTTATACCAAGGCTGCACACAGGCTGAAGTTGTGCTGGGCAAAGCAGAACACAGCATGTGGGCAAAGAGAACCAATACATGCGGCTGGGATGCCCTGAAGGACAGAAATGAAGCCTCAGCTCTGACCAGTTCAGTCCCCAGGAGACTCAGCTGAGCATGGCTCCAGTCTTAAGATGTCCTTTAGATATCTTGTCTTGCCTCCTTCCTAACGTGAGCCTTTCTAAGTGGATTTCTGTTTCATTTTATCTTGTTCTGTGTTCGGGCCGGCCCTGGGGCTTAGCGGTTAAGTGCGCGCGCTCCGCTACTGGCGGCCGGGGTTCGGATCCCGGGCGCGCACCGATGCACGGCTTCTCCGGTCATGCTGAGGCCGCGTCCCACATACAGCAACTAGAAGGATGTGCAGCTATGACATACAACTATCTACTGGGGCTTTGGGGGAAAAATAAATAAATAAAAAAAATTTATCTTGTTCTGTGTTACAATAGAGAGATCACCAAGTTGTAAAATATAGTCATGCACCACACAATGTTTTGGTCAATGAGAAACCGCATATATGACGGTGGTCCCAAAAGATTAGCACCATATGGCTTAGGTGTGTAGTAGGCTATACCATCTAGGTTTGTGTAAATATACTCTACGATGTTCACACAATGACAAAATCACCTAATGAGGCATTTCTCAGAATGTATCCCTGTTGTTAAGCAACATGTAGCAAAAGCAATAGAAGATGTTTTCAGAGCTCCACAAATTTACAGCAAGGCCTTCCAACCCTGCTTTTGCATCAGAATAACCAGTAGACTTTAAAAACATATAGCCCTTGCATAGAATAACTCAATTCTATAAAGATGCTGATTCTCCCTAACTTTATCTATAAATTCAAAGCAATTCCATGTAAAACTACATTTAGATTTTTTTTTGGAACTTCATAAATTTATCCTAAAAGTTCTATTTTAAGGAGGTCCATTAACCTTAAAAAGAAAGCGGAAATGGAGGAGAACTTGTACTTGCAGGTACTATAAAAGCCACAGCAGTACAAACAGTGCAGTGCTAGGTGGCCAATGGACAGACTCTTCTCGACATGGGAACCGAGTATGCACTGAAGGTGACCCCACATCAGTGGGGGGATCACAGACGGCAGAGCAGCTGACTTTGGGAAAACTGACTCACCATATGGAGAAAAATCACTGGAGTCTCACCTAACACCAAATAAAATGGTGAATTTCAGATGGATTAAAGACCTACACATAACACACATAAAGTGAATAAAAGGAAGTGTAAGAGAATATCTTTGTGACCTAAGAGTGAGGAAGGTCCTCTTCAACAAAACATCAAAAACACAGGGTACAAATTTGATGAATAAGATTTTATCGAAATTAATGATTTCTTTTCAATAAGGGGCAACACGGACAAAGCAAATAGCAGATGACAGAATAGAAGAAGGAATTCACAATGTTTAATATCAATGAGGGATTAATATCCTATATATATATATATATATAAGAACTCATGTGAATCAATAAGAAAGAGACAGCATCCCATAGGAAAAAAGGGCAAAGGCCACAAACTGGCAATTTTCAGAAGACGAAGCCCCAAAACTAGCATATAAAGAGAGGTCCAGACTTCTTAGTGTTCAGAGGAGTGCAGACTAAAAGCACAACGAGAAATCACTCATCCTCACTGACTGGCTAACTTAGAAAGCAGGCTCATGTGGCATGTGGGCATGTGGAGCCTCAAGGCACTGCCAATGGCAGGATAATGGTGCTGCCTTCAGAGGGTCCCTCTACCCCACTTGTGACACATCCCCCATGGGCCACCAACTCCCCTCCTGGGCATACATCCCAGAGAAATCTCCACACACAGCCAGAAGAGGCTACTCATTCAGCGTTGTTTGTGGTGGTGTGGAGTGAGAGGCAGGCTTGAGTCTCCAGGAGAGTGGCTGGCTAAAATGGGTGCTCTGCAGCAGGAAGGAGAAACAGATCAGATGTACATGTGGAGGAAGGTAAAACACAGTGATGAGTGAGAAAAGCAGGGAACAGCATGAGACTATAAATGTTATTTACAGAAACTAAAATGTATGTGCACAAAACAGCAATTCACGTTTTGCAAGAATACAGTCCTGCATCACTTAACCATGGGGATACGTTCTGAGAAATGTGTCATTAGACGATTTCATCATTGTGTGAACATCATAGCGTGTACACAAACCTAGATGGTACAGCCTACTACACACCTAGGCTGTCTGGTACTAATCTTAAGGGACCACTATCCTATACGCGGTCCATCGTTGACCGAAACGTCATTATGTGGTGCATGACTGTATATACAAAATAAAGATACACATTAGACTGTATGCTGTATGGGGGGAAAGGAGGAAGGTACAGGGAGAAATAGTTACATACAGGGTAACATGCCCACTCCAGACCCATGAGTCAGAGTCTTTGAGAGTGGGCACCAGGAATCTAGATGACTCTGATGTGCAACCAGGATTGGCACCAACGATTTACAGTATGCTTACACCTCAGGACAATATCAAAGTAAATGCAGAAGTAAAACTCAGATATAACCTCTACCAAGTGACATAGATTAATATATGCCATGTGGCTGTGGAATAAACCAGAATGAAGCATGTTTGGTTAATCATAGCAATGACTGGGATGCTGAGATGTAAAGTGGACAGTGGGAGGGACATGAGCTTCACTCACCGGCCTGGCCTTCAGCTCTTCTCCAATCTGAAGCAGCCAAGGGAAAATGGAATTAGAACACCAGGTCCCTGCAGCTTCCCTGCTCACATGATGCATTTTGCACCCACCCCTGCCCCTCTCCCCTTTCTCCTGCCACCCATACAGCCAGCAGGTTTCCAGCCTGGGCATCATACCTAGTTGGGAGATGAGAAGAACACACATGGATACCCAGATGCTAAAGAAGAAATAGTTCTAAGAACGGTCGCTTACCAAGTTCTGTCTGAAGCTTCCCTGTAAGCAAAACGCAGGGAAAACATCAGCCTGGGGATGAATGGAGACACCTTCCCAAGGCAGTAAGGCCACTGGGAACCACTACTCACCCCAACCCCATCCTTGTCTCTGCATCACCCTAAGAAAAGAAGCCCATCTGCGGGATTCTTACGCCTCATCCTATTCCTTGCTCTAAAGCAGAGATCTGCACAGGCTCAGAAGGGAAAACACTCTTGGTACTCAGGAGCCTCTTCCCAGGGCTCATGGCTGAAGGGGCTACTGCTCTTTTGCCCTGAAATCACATGCTTTCCTGGGGAGGAGGTCCTGCAGGAGCCTCAGCGCGGCTTCCTCGGTACATTATTTAAAGGACTGGGAGGACATCACACACAATTATTTCCCCTGGCCAGATACCAAGACTGATATTTTGCCATTAGAAACGCATTCCTTTGATTTTTTCATGCTGGGTCCTCTTTTTTTTTTTTTTTTTCCCCTGAGGAAGGTTGGCCCTGAGCTAACATCTGTGCCAGTCTTCCTCTTTTTTGTATGTGGGTTGCTGCCACAGCATGGCTGACCAGTGGTGTAGGTCCACACCGGGAACTGAACCCTCAAACCCTGCCAACCTAGGCCACCAAAGCAAAGCAGGCCAAGCTTAACCACTACACCACCGGCCGGCCCCCCAGGTCCTTTTAAAACTGAATGCTCCTGGGAAAGGCAACACTATATACTAATTCCAACTACAGTGTTAATGACTTATTATAGTTGGTTTTTTTGGGTTTCCTTTTTCCCCTTCAGGACTGGGTAGGCTGCAAGACAAACTTCTCCAACCTCACAATTTTGTGTGGAGTTTTACTGGAGCCGGCAAGGTGGTTCTTTAGGTCTTCCCCCTACCCACAGCGGCCTTCTCCATTCCCCTTCCTTTGGATTCACTCTCCCCTCCTCTGTACACACACACACACACCATGGTTTCAAGGTGCTAAGTCCCTGTAGGTAGAAAAATGAATCTGATAATTCACTCCACTTTGGTGCAAATTAAAGGCGTTCCTTGCCAGTGGCACTTGTATTCAAGAGAGGAGGACATTCCAGGACGATGAACAGGAGGGAGTAGACGTGTAATTATAACTGAAGCGTATAATTTGCAGGGGAAGGGCTGGCAGGGTCTGTCCACAGGGTCTCAGGCCAGACCTCCTTGGCAGCTGCGCTCCAGGCTGGGAGTGGAGAGGTGGGAGGCACAGAGGGATGGGTCGTTGCCATCCATCGCTCTTCCAAGGGAGCCTAAACTCACTGAACTCTTTCTTCCACTGTGCGCAAGCAGGGTTACCCCACTAGCCCGCAGGCCAGCACCGTGTGCGCGGCACCCAGAGCTTACCCAGTTCCGCTGTGAGTTTCCCTGGAGAAGAAATGAAGAAAAGAGGGAAATCTCGACGATGAACACCGAAGCCTCGTTTCCCCAAAGTGCACAGCCTCGGGCCCCAGCGTTCTGGGGAGCAGGCTGGGGTGGACGCGAGGGAGGGGCGGGCCCCGAGGCTGAGGAAGCGGAAGAGCACCCCTCGGCCGCCCCCTATCTGCCCTGCCCGAGGGTCTGCAGTACCGGCCTTCTGGACCCACCGCCCTCTCTTCTGCTGTCAGGGCCGGGAGCGAAGAGCGCGCCCCTCCCTTGGTTACCTGTGTCCTTCTCCGCCTGCTCCTTCAGCTTTTCTGCCAGGAGGAAGAAAGGGGAGAGGACGGGAGTGCGCGCTCCCGCCTGTCCCCTCCCGCCTCAGCCCCGCCCGCGGGGGGACGGCGCCCCCACCGCCCCTCCCGGCAGGGCCGCCTGGTAGCGCGGGCCCTCCGCTGCTGGCGAGAGAGGTGCAGCGCCAGCGCCCTGGGCAGAGCCGGGAGGAGCGGCAGCGCCGCCAGAGTCCCGAGGAAAGCTCTCTTCCAGGGGGAGGTTCCGGGTGAAAATACGTCTGGAAAACACCCCACAGGGAGTTGTCCCGATTTAGGCGCCACGAAGACACTAAATGACGACACTGTTCCGGCCCCTGCGTGCCGGAAAACCTTCCGAGGGACCTGTTGGCGCATTCAACCCCCTTGGCCCCACCGAAGCCATCTGTAAAGTGGGACTGGGACCTGCTCTCGAGGGGTGGATCCCGAGGAAGAGCGGCGAACTTGAAGCTGCTCGGCGGAAAGGGGGAAGTGCTGCCAACTGCAGGACGTGCAAGGACAGGGGCTGAGCGGCCGCCCACTCCCCCGGCTTGACGCCCTTGCGACCAGCGCCCTGGCCTCCTCCGCTTCTTCTACTCTCGCCCTGCACCTGAAGATCAGGAGAATCCGAGGCATGTTGTTGATATCTGGAGCCCAGTGAATTATTGCTCTCTACCCTCACCATGGAATCCACAAGTCATCCGCCTGCTCCTTGCAAATACTTGGCTTCTACTTTTCTTCACACCGTTGGAAGAACTGATAGCAAAGCCCCTCTGTCCTCTCCAGGCTCCCTGGGGAGGATCAGCCCAGAGGCAGGATGTGGCTCAGGGCAGATCCACAGTGGCTACACAGTAAAGAGACAGGTGCAAAAATGGAGAGTAACCCTTTAGAAATTCTTGTGGCATTTTAAGATAATAATTTTGTGTCTATTGAAGACAATTATAAAAAATTGGTGCTTTTATCTCAGTGGTCTTTTTAAAAAATATATTTTCCTTTTTTAGTGTGGTAAAATATACATAACATAAAAACTACCATCTTAACCATTTTTAAGCTTACAGTTCAGTGGCATTAAGTACATTCACATTATGCATCCATCACCATCAGAACTTTTTTCATTTTCCGAAACTGAAACTCTGTCCCCATTAGACTGTAACTCCCCATTCCTTCCTCCCCCAGCCCCTGGTAACTTCTCTTCTTTCTGTCTCTATGAATTGACTGTTCTAGGTGCCTCATATAAGTGGAATTATACAGTATTTGTCCTTTTGTGTCTTATTTCACTTAGCACAACATATTCTTTTGTTTTTAATTTTATTTTTCTAGCAATGCATTTTTATTGTATTGTACAGAAGTATTGGGCCACAATGGATTGGTCTTTCACCACAAATGGTTTGCAAAGCACTGATCTAAGAGTTAAGAGCTAGGGCTCAGGGTCAGATGCCACCCTGACCTGAAATCTCAACATTGTCCCTCTGTCCAGCCTCTCCTGCCTCCTCCCTGCTCCTCCAATAGCCACCCACATTCCCATCCCAGGACCTTTGCACTTGCCATTCCCTCTACCTGAATGACCTCCTTGCAGATATCTGTGTGACTCACACCCTTTCTACAGGATAAACACAAATCTAAGAAGGAAAAAAACGGATTTTCTCTGGTGCAAAAAGGGAAAGATACTCCCCCTTTCCCTTTTCTTAGAGTATTTCCTTTAAAAAACTTGTAAATCCTTTCTCTACCCCTTTGAGATTGTACGTAAATCCTTTTGAAAGCTGAATTAGCCTCTGGCCAGCACAAGCTAGAATTTTTTTCTTTTTTTTTTTAAGGAGCTCAGAGCCATTTCTTTGGAATGTAAACATCCCAGGAGAAAGTGTCCCTAGCTCCATGCCATAAGTTTTACTTCCTAGCCAGGTTCCAAGTTGTAACTACTGTGCTTGTCACAGAGATGTAAGGTGTTTTATTTTTCCTTTGGATAAAAACAATTAGCTAACACATATGGCCACCCCAATTACTAGGTGAATTTCAGATGAACTATGTGTAACACATGGTGTTGTCAAGTCCTCTTCCCTGAGGTCAAGTTATCGCTTATAAGGGTGAGGTTTCTTTCTTATGATAATGTAACTATTGATTTGGACCAATGTGAAAAATGGCTCATAGGTTAGGTTTATCCTCAAGATTTAAAATAATTGGAGCCATGAACATTAGACCCTTCAGTGCGTGTCTCATAATAACACTTTGATCCTAGATAATGGCCTCACCTTGAACTTACTGCCCAAGCAATTTCTTTCCTGACCCGTCAATCCACATACACACCCCACCACGCCTTCCAGCGCTCCCTGCTCCATTGTTCTCTATACACCAAACACCCTCTAAGCTATGATGTAATCCACTCTTTTGCTTGTTTCCGCCACTGGAATAGGTCAGCTTGAGGGCAAGGGTTCTGCGTACACTGTGGTTTTGGGTACTCAATAAATATTGTTTGAGGGATGACATTAGGAACACACGGGCTCTCATGATGACCCCTCATGAGGAGAGTTATTTCAGGGTCTTATGGCACGGCCTTTGGTACATAAATGTTGGCTTTCTGGGGCCTCGCCCATTAAGTCTTTGGGTTATCAATTGCACTCTTAGTAGGTTCCTGATATCCAAATTGCTGACTTTTTAGGTGTCAAGGTCAGCCCACCCCCAACACGGCCAGGACCTAGTACCACTGTGTCCTTAAAGATGGCCTTTGGGACAATGGACATGGAGGACACAACTGCGAGGATAGGGTGAGCCAGCATCCACTGACCTGCTATCTGGACCACGAACTCTTTCTTCTGGATCAGGAGGGGGTTCTGGATGGAGCAGGACACGTTGCTGTGGGCCCCCTCTCGGACGACCACATATGTTTCCAGACTGAACATGCCCTGGGCGTCCTGGATGATGGCTTCCGTCTCTGGAGGCAGGCACTGTCCCTGATGGTCTCTCCATTGAGCCTTGGGCTTTGGGTACCAGCCACTGGAGCTGCACCTCAGCTGAATGCCTCCCTCCTTGAAGCCCTCAAGGGAGATATGAGGGTCTGAGCCCAGCCCTGGGAAAGGCAGGAGGAGTGGGAAAGATCAGGCTCCTTCCCAGAACTTGTATGTGAAGTTCATGCCACTACTCAGCATTTGCAGTCACCGTAAGGCATGACAAACTGTGACTGCTCTTAACACACATGTGGGCTCACAGCCCCCACCCGTGGACTATAATAACAGTCTAAATCAGTTGTGCTGTGTGGGATATGGGGACAGTACTACCCTTGAGGGGCATTTGGAAATATGAGGGGGGCCATTTGGCAGGGAAGGACTACTGGCATTTAGTCATATTATGCATGGGACAGTCCCTTAGAATGAAGAATAGCCTCACCCCAAATTTCAATAGCTTGTTTTCTGTCTCTTGGATCCCACCAGAGCTCAAGGGCTTGTGTCATATGCATTCCTTTATCTCCCCATCCTTGTGGAGTTAGCCTTCTATTTTGAATTTGCAAAACATTAATATGGTTTAAACATCACCACTGTAAAAAATGTATATCAAGACAGCCCCAGACCGTTTTCCATCTTTTCATCCCAATGCACCCCCCTTCTTAAGGCAGCAGTTTCGTTCGTTTTTAGTTTATCCTTCCTGTGTTTCTTTTGTGCAATGTTTCTCCATCATCCTTACACAAAAGTGTACATGCTAGAGAACCTCTTTTGCAATTTGCTTTTTTGTCTTAACATCTTAGAAATCACTCCACACTGGTTCATGGAGCCCCTCCTCATTTTTCCAGCTGCACAGCATGACTCACTCCATTGTGTGATGGACCATACTCAGCGCCTGTGCCTGGACATTTCAGTCATTTCCACTGTTTAATAATTACAAATAAGGCTACAAAGTGAAACTTATACATCCTCCTCTTTCACATTGGAGGTGTGGGAGGTGTATGTTCAGCGGAAACTCCTAGAGGTGGGACTGCTGTCCAGAGGGTGGATGCACAGACAGTCCTGTTAGCTATTGCCAAACTCCCCGGCACCAGAGCGTCTGAACTTTGAACTCTGTCCATCTCTTCAGAGCAGAGGGCCTGCTTCCCATCAGCTCCACCAAAATGTGTGGTCCAGCTGTTGAATTTTTGCCAATCTGATAAGTAAAATAACTGCATCTCACCTTTGATTTGCCTTTCCTTCATTATGAGTAAAAGTGATCATCTTTTCATGTGTTTAAGGGCCATTTGTGTATCTTTTTATGAACAATTCTTTTGTTCGTTTTCTAATGAATCTTTCTTTTTAATCTTTTTTTTTTTTTTAATTAGAGATATTTTTCCTTTTCACTGTGACTCTCTACTCCTGAGCAAAGCAGTTCTATCCAAATGGACCCCTCCTCCCTCTTCCCTGCTGGGGCTTGCCCGGGTCACGCACCTGCTACCTCCGCTCCCAGACCGCTACCCCAGAGAAGTCGCTGGAGAAGAACCGGCACCCATATGGGCCCTGGTCTGCGGGGACGACGCCGCGGAGCTGCAGGATCACGCTGCCATCGGCGATCTCGTCCGTGACGAGTTGGGTCCTGTTCTGGAACTGCGCCATCTGCCGACCGTGGAGCTCCTGCCCGTCTTGGTACAGGTGCACCACGTCGGAGGGGCCGCTCCGGAACCAGCGGATCTCCATGTGCTGGGCGTCCAGGTACGGCGACAGGTGGCACGAGAACTCCACCTCCTCCCCGACAAGCGCCAGGATGGATTCCTCGGGGCCTACCACCTTGACCTCCTCGTCGAGGGCCTCTAGGACGAGAAGCCAGAACAAGGGACAAAATCAGCCCTCCTCAAACATGTTTTTATCACGCCCCTTTGCAGCTCAGGAATTGACAGCAAACCCTTCAAATGAGGAAGATGAGACACACTACAGGACGACTGGTTCGGTTTCTTGAACAAGTAATTGTCATGGAAAATGTGAATGTGCCAGATTAAGAAATACACAAGGCACTTTACAAACAGATACAATGTGTGGTATTGGACTGGTTATTGGTTTGACCCAACCAGCTGCAAATGCTACTTTGGGGACAATTATATAAAAGTGGCCAGGGCATTCGATGAAATGGAATCTTTGACCCAAAAAAACCAAATGTCAAAAAAATGTTACTATTCTCTTATTTGATTAAAAAAATACATATTTGCATAAATGTGCAGAGAAAAAGATCTGAAAGGAGATATACCAAATTGTTGATGGTGGTAACTTCTGCATGATGGGAATAGATGTTTTCTTATTTTTCCTTTGTCTGATTTCCTAATTTTTGTATAATGCATAAGTACAGCTTCTGTGATAACAAAGGGTATCAGAAATAATCTGTGGGCTCCCTGCCTCACGGGTTTTCCTATCTAAAGGCTAAATCCTGCCTTGGGGAGTTCTGTTTATGAGGATCTTTCATTTGGTCGTCGTCTTCGATGGTGTCTCCATGTGGCCCCTCTACTCCCCCAAGCTAGTCTGTTTTCTGCAGTTTCCATGAGTGTTGCCATTCCTGCAGCAGCTCCTTTGCACGTGCTGTTCCCTGCCACCCGGCATGCCCTCGCTCTTTTCTCTGGCTTCTGTGCACTTCATCTCCTTCCTTTGAAGTTCAGCTAAAACCCCATCCCCAAGTTCTCCCTTCATGGATCCCACAGATCGTGGAGGTGCATTTCTGTGTTCACGCCATTTGGGACCCCTTGCTGCCCACTGGGCATAGCCCATCACCCTTCCTACCAGCTTCCCTCTCCGGCTTCTCTCCAGCTGTCTGTCCCCCACACCTGATGCCCGGCCCTCTCCTTGGGCACACCCTGCCTCAGTTTCCCCCCTATCTGTCATCTTGCTGGAAATGTGCTTCCTGGAAGGCTCTGCTCAAACACTACCTCCTCTCCATGACTCTTCTTGGCTTTCTGGAAAAAACAAATTGCTCTCTTAGCTGTGCTCCCAAATCCTTGGATAAGTTTCTCTTGCAGCCCTGGTCACACAGCTGGACAGCCAGCTGTTGATATCACGTCCGTCTCCCTCTCTTGACCACAAGCTGCTTGAGGAGCTGGGCTGTGCCCAGTCACCTTGGTATCCCTGGTTCCCAGCTCAGGGAATTAGGGAATTGCATTTGCATAATTAGTTGATACTCTGTGTTGGCTGCTTCTTTCATGAGAGATGGTAGTCCCGAGATCCTTCCTGCCCTTTGAAAGCTATGGCTTATATGCAGGAGTGGAGTTAAAAATATTTACCAACTGGTTCAGCCCAAGCACAGACCAGCAAGAGTTTCTTTGTACCCTCTTGCTACACCCCTGCCATGCCTGTGAGCTGTAGGGTCGCGGACAGTGTGTAAGGGGTGCCAGGTGGCTGGAGAGATGGTAGAGGAATACTCTGGGGCTGGATGGTGCTCAGGGCCAGTGGCTCTTTAACAACTGGAATGGAGATCTTGTATTTTAGCCACTGGTGTGGTGTGGTACAAGGCTACAAGATCTTAGCCTGGGAGCAGCTGGCAGGAGGGCTGGGCAGAAGCAGATGTGCTCTCGTCCTGGCTGGCTGGGCTGCAGATCAGACACCTACCTGAGTTCAGCTCCCCAGGCTGGAGGAGAAGGAGGAGGTTGGTGAGGAAGAAGAGGCTGCTGGGCAGAGGTGCTCGCTGGGACGAGTCCAGGGAGACTGGGAAATCCACCATCTCCTCAGCAGTGGGGCCACCTCGAGAAGGACAAAGAGACGGTGGAGTGACGCTGGAGAGCTGGCACTCAGCCCGTCAGGCCTGAGGTCTGTTGATGCCTCAATTGTTTTTTATTTAATTCTTACCAGGCCCAGTGACTGGCTTCTTTTAAGGCACAGTCAGATGTGGGAACTCCTTCTGATTTTACCAGGCAGCACTGCTACCGGCGTCGCTGGCCTTGCAGGACCACGCAGCTGTGAAGGGACAAGGCTAAAGGGTCCCAAAGGAGGCGGCTCTGAGCTTTGTATTGTTTAGAGCCAAGAATAAAGCCACACATTGTGTGTGGGCTCAGCTAAGATTCAGTGGCTTTCCCCAAACAAAGGGAAATCTACAAGGACTCGCAGATGCATTTTCATTCTCCCTGCCCCACCTTGCTCCCATTTCCCTTTGGCCTGGAACATCAGGTCCACAAAACAGAAGAACAAACACAGAGCTCTGATCTTTCGGAAGTGGTACGCGTGCCTGGAAGCTGCCTGTCAACTCCAGCCACATCTGGGACACCTTCCTCCAGTCCTGGGACCTCAGGTGGAGTCTCTAGAAGGTCAGCTGGTAACTGCCACTCCATCTACAGCATCTTAGAGGCCACAGGGATGGGGTGGTCCCTCTAGCCATGCCCCCCGATCTGTGGTCCAGGAGACCCAGCCCCAGCACAGGCGGGGCATCCACTCGCACCCCTGATGCCCCCTGGGCCCTGTGGTCATGTCCGGCAGCCTGAGAGGCAGGGCGTGTGGGTGGCTGACACATTGTGGGAGGTACGGAATCCTCTCCACATTTCTCCTCTGTTTAGATGTGCCACATTAGGCAGATTTTTTAACTGGCTAAACCTGAGTTTCTTTGCTGGAACAGTGGAAGAAAACACTGCCCACTCAGAAGGCTGCTAAGCCTCCCTCGGGCTGGCTGGGTGCTCTTTATAATGAAAGCCAGCACCTCCTCCCTCGTCCTCCACCTTCCAGATATCTGCTCTCTGTCTTCTTTCAGAGACTGCACCCCTCTCCTTTCACCCCATCGGAGACCCCCCCATTCTACTCTCCAGTACCTCAGTCTCCCCTCTCCCTCCTTCTGCCCCCAACCCCTTTGCTTGATTTTCCTTCTCCTGCAGACCTGCCACATGGCGCATGTGCCTGAGGTCCTGTGGCTGCAGAGCCCCCAAGATGCCATCAGCAATACTACCAGCAGGGAGTGGACAAAGGACTTTAAAAGCTGCTGGGTCATGCAGGAGAAGAGTGGTCAGAGGAGGTGTGAGAGTTAGTTAAGCGGCGGGGGTGGGGTCCCTGAGTGACTGTGAGCTGGAAGGCCCTGGGCTGGTGGAAATACAGCCGGAGGGAGGGGCAAGGGCCTGCGAGGCAAGTGGCCAGTGTCTGGGGGCCCTGCCCTCTTGTAGGCAAAGGGACAAGTTGGGTGGCTCCATTCATTTTTCAGGAAGAGCCCCTTTAGGGGAGGAGGCAGGAGTCTCCTCTGGGGAGGCTTGGCCATTTTGATGGCTGGAAGCTATTGGAACCACTGTTTACCCAATAGCCAGCATAACAGAAGCCTTGGGTCGGAGTCCAGGCTCTGGCCCAACAGTCCAGCCTCTTGCTCTTTTGGTTGATGGTAGGAATGTGTCTGTGACAGGCCTGGAAACCGGCAACAAAGGACTCCAGAGCAGGGGTGCACGCGGCTTTGCATTTTCTCTCCGTCTCCCTGTCCCCTTCTCTTTTGTGTCCCAGTCTTTTTTCTGGACTCTCACATGGAGCCCAGGAGGGCACAGCCATCAGGGCTATATCAGCACCAGCTAACGCCTTCCAAAACAAACAGGGCTCACATGGATCCATTTGGATCGGCTAGATTCTCAGGAATCAGTCAAGACTTGTGTTAGGTGGTACTCAGGTCCTCCCACAAGGCAGCGAGGGGGCGTTAGGCCTCATGGCTGGGGTTGGGGGTGCCTCACAGGAGGAGCACATGCTCCAACTTCCCTGGGCCGGGGGATGGTGCCCCCTCCTGGGGGGCAGTCAGTGTGTTCCAGACCGTGGAATTACTAACGGGACTACAGTGCTCTGTTGTGATACACTTGTGTGATTTCCATCACTAAGGTGCAGGGCGAGGAGGTTGTAAACACAGGCACACACATACGTGTGCACATGCCCACAGCAATAAAAACTAACATGAACTGAGCGCTTACTATCTACCAGGTGCTTACCTATACCAGAAGTATTAATATTATTATTACTAATAGATCCAAATTACAGACAAGGAAACTGAGGCCAGGGAGGCTAAGTAACTTGCCCTGAACACACAGCTAGGTGTGTGGAGTGGGGGTTCCTCTCAAGTTCAGCGCTTCGCTGGACACAGAGTCCTCAGCAGCTGTACCGTGTGTCAGGGCTGGGTGCATTCTCAGTCCTCGAGCCCCCAAACCATGACCCTGTTAGGGACTTCCTGGCCACAGACCCTGACGCAACACTCACCCTGATGGCATCTCACATGCTCTGAAGAAGTGGCTTGAGTCCACAGGTGTCAGCCACAAGACCAACCAACCAACCAACCATCAAATGAATAAAAATCTAAAAACCCCACTGCTGATAATACAACTTAAAACTGGAATCTCTCTCAGACCTGTCAACAGCATCTTCTTGGATAGGAGACAAATGCCCCATGGTCCCTTTCTCCCAACACACAAGGACACGGCCTTGAAAGCCTTTAATCAGAAGGAGACAGTCTGGCAATTTCCTGAAGTGACTTCAGAGGGGCTGAATGCCCTTCTTGCCCTCCTTCCCACATGCTGCCTGAAGTTACCCCTCTTCCAACCTCACTCTGAGGTTTAAAGGCTCTAATCCTTATCAAACAAGTACCCTTGTGAGTGGAAACACTGTAAATGGATTTCAGAGTCTATTTCTGGTGGGGAAAGGTGAGAGACTGGACATGCTGGATATTTGGGGAAGAAGGAGGGCCCAGTGAGGAGAGGGACAGCCAGAAAGGGGGTCTCAGACTGGAGCTAAGCTTTGCTGGTGGGGTACGTTCTCCCTGCTTTCTAGGGGCCTCTAGGTTGTTTCCTCCTGAAGACACAGAGGGAGGAATAAGGGTTGTGCACACTAATGCTGAAGAGATCCAGGGGAAGCCCATTTCTCCTCTTCCTCCTCATTTTCTCCCTGGCCCCACTCCAACCCCATTCGGTTTTCTCCTCCTGCAGCTGCAATTCCTAAACAACGCTTGACGTTCTCTTGATTTCCAGCCCTTCGGCTCCTGGACGTCTCTTTATTTATTTATTTAATGTTTTATGAGGAAGATCAGCCCTGAGCTAACATCTGCCAATCCTCCTCTTTTTTTGCTGAGGAAGACTGGCCCTGGGCTAACATCTGTGCCCATCTTCCTCTACTTTATATGGGACACCGCCACAGCATGGCCTGACAAGCAGTGCCTCGGCGCGCCGGGAATCCAAACCCGGGCCGCTAGCAGTGGAGCACGTGTGCTTAACTGCTACGCCACGGGGCTGGCCCCTGGGTGTCTCTTTAAAGATTATTATTTTTTTGCTTTTGCTACTTGGTGAGGTTGGGCTGCATAACAGTGGTGTGCATTGCCCTCCTCCCATTCCCCACGTCCGAAGCTGTAAGCTCCCACGGGTAGGGCTTCTGCACTCTTGCACCTTCTCCCCATCCAGCGCCAGCTGCGATGCTTTGCCCCCGTAAAACTGTCAGTTAATGCCCACTGGCTTGTTTTTGTTTGATTTCAATAGGCCCACAAGAGGATTTCCACCCCTAGTCTCCTCTAAGAAAGATGAACCACTCCAAGAAGGAACCTTCAGGGCCGGCCCGGTGGCCTAGCGGTTAAGTGCGTGCGCTCTGCTGCGGTGGCCTAGGGTTCGCAGATTCGGATCCCGGGCGTGCACACTGAAGCAGGGCCTGTCAAGCCATGTTGCGGTGGCGCCCCACATAAAGTGGAGGAAGATGGGCACGAATGTTAGCTCAGGGCCGATATTCCTCAACAAAAGGAGGAGGAATGGCATCAGATGTTAGCTCAGGGCTGATCTTCCTCAAAAAAAAAAAAAAAAAAAGAAGGAACCCTCAGTGAGGCTTGAAATGGCTTGAGGTGGAAATGGGATGTGTCTGAATCCTGCCTCCTCAGTGGAACTGCCTGAATGGGCATCTCCCCTTGGCCACACTTGAAACACCCTGTCCTGCAGCCAGGCTCAGCTGACAAGAGGGTGCCAACCCATCCTGTGCTCTCTCCAAAACCTCCTACTGTCATTTTCTGCTTTCCATTTCTGCAAGGTGGACATTTAGATAGGCAGTGAGAATGAGCCACATACCTGACAGGTAGCAGCAAAGGGTCTGAAATGGCAGATGAGTCCTGGTGATCTCAACTCCCCTGCAAAGGAGACAACTGTTGTAAGGGTCTTGGTCTCAGATGCTAAGATCCCCTAGACACAGGCTGACAGTCGAGTCAGCTCTGTCACAGACGGGCCAGATCGTCTGTGACAGAATTATCCGCCCACCTTCCACCTTAAGACACGCACTGCTTGCTCTGTCCTTTGCTATAGAAATCGAGATGGAGAGAACAAAGTGAGGAAGTCCCTGTCACATCCTGTCTCTGTGAGGCAAATCATGAATTGAATTTCCATGGAAAGTGTCCTGCCAAAGTTTTAGAAGGAGAGCAAAGGTATCTGGGGGCTTTGTAGAAACTGCAAACTGCAGAGGCTCAGAGCAGGAAGAAAATGCTCCAGCTGGCTGCCCAGGATCTCTGGGATCCAGGGAGGCAGGATGGCCATCCCTGACTAGCCCTTCTCTCTTAACCATCACAGGGAAAGACACAGAGACTGGACTGGAATATCCGCTAACTAAGGGTTGGGAAAGGGCTGATGCCCAGCTCTTAACTTGCCATACCCTCCCCTGCAGGGCAAGAGCAGGAAGGAAGACAGCCTGGGAGCGTTGCCATAAGTAAAACCCACAAGAGCTGTTCACACACAACTTGGAAATACAGTGGGGCACTGTATTGGGATTACTCTAATGGAGTGGAACTCAAAAAAGAAGAAGCAACCACTACCCTAACCCACCCCATTTTGACATAGGCCTCGGTGCAACTTTGATATTAGTGGGAGAGAAGTACAGTGGACCAAGGTGCCAGCCACCTGGCTGCACCCCACACTGACACCCTCCCTAGGGGACAGATCAGAGCTGTGGCACAGGGTAGCTAAAGCACATGCAAGACACCCCCAGAGACTCTCAGAAATGCCTGATGTTTGGGGTGGGGCCTGGCAGGTGCTCAGGCTCTGGGTGAGCAGGTGGAGGTGAGAACAGTGAGCTATGGGGCACTGACTTGAAGGTGACCCTCCATGTTCAGGCAGGCTGGTGCATATATCCTGGGCTTATGCATGCATAAAGATGTCCTACACAGTAAAGGGGGCTAAGTGGTGAGCTCAAATGGTGGGTGCAGGTCCTTGGGGCTGGGGAGACACAGGAGTGCTCAGGGACAGATTGAACTTAAAATGGACACTGAACAGGATCAAGGAAACAGGAGGGTGAGGGGAGGGGGACAGACATTCTGGGGGGGGGGGGTTGCTGTGTGGAGATGAAAAGTCTACAGGCTTGCTGAGAGAGTTTATGAAACGCACCAGTGGAAGGGAAGGCTAGACAAAAATAGATAGAACCCAATTCCAAAGGACCTTTCACGCCACACAGGGAAGTGGAGCGACATCCTGGGCAGCTGAGAGCCATCTGGGAGTTCAAAGGATCTGAAGTGATTCAGGCTAGAGAAGGAAAATGGCGGCTGTACCAAGGGGCTATTTGGAAACGTTAATCCTTGCTTTTCATTGCCCTTTACCTGAGGTCCTCCACACTGCCTGGGGAGAGGTGAGACTGTCACAGCAGGAATGCAAAGGCAGCAGGCAGAGTCCACTTCTGTGATCCCAGGCACAGCCCTGCTGGGATGTGGGAGGGAGACCCCACCTAGCACTGCCTGCACACCAGGGTGCTCACCCAGCAGGAACAGGACCCCATGGCCGTCTCACCAGCTGTATATGGGCACCTCCAGTCCAAGGCCTCAGGAAAGGTACAAAGTCCTGTACTCAAAAAAAGAGTAAGCGCTGGACTCCTGGTGGGTTATAAGTGAGACAGGAAGGACCCTCACCTGTCCTTGGACAGTGGAGAACCCACTACGCTTCAGCCTCTCCATCAGGTCCGTTAGGACAATTCTGCTTGGTGGACACCAGCCCTCACCATGACACGGTCTGAGGGAATTCCCGGGCAGAGGAGCGGGAGAGTCCCTTCCTCAACACAAAGGCCATTCTCACACACAGCTGGGACACCAGAGGAGATGGAATGGAAGTCATATCCAACTCACAGATAGGTGGATTAATCCTTCTCTTCTGCCAAGGAAGGACGGCAAAAGACAGCAGTAAGGGTGGCTTAAGATAAACTTGTGAGCACAGAGGCAGGCTTGAGAGGGAGGGGAGTCATCTCCCCTCCTGAGTTTGAAAATAAAATGTTTCCCTCATCCTCAGAGTCCATGCAGGAATTTGTGTCACCTCTATCTCCCCACTCAGTGACCATCGTAGCTTTCCAGCCTTCTCTCTTTTTATTCTTGGCCCCTAATCTTCACCAGCCCAGCACGTGCAGCCTTCACATCCACGCCCATGCTTTTGCATGTGGTGTCCTGCTCACTTCTTCTCTCTGCCAATCCATGTTCTCTTTCGCCAAGGTCCTCACAACACTTCTTCTTCCAATGTCTTCATGGGTGAACTCTGTGCACAACCTCTTCCTTGTCACTCTTCAAGTTGCTACCTATAGTTTGGACTTGTGAAAATATCTCATAAGACACATTTGCAAATGTCTTTATGTGACTGTATTTTCTTTTCACCTACAGTTTGGACCCCTGGAGTTCAGGGATCAAGTCTCCTCGGCCCTTGGCATATTCTCAGGCACCAGCAGATTCCACCTGGCATAGGTGAGTCGCATGGGTTGACTCACAAAGGAAGAGACAGTCATTAAGGCAGATGGTTTTTGGTCTACACTGCTCAGGGGCTGTCTTGACATGAGTACAGCCATGTTTGGCCGCTCCATTGACCTACAGCCACCAGCACACAAACAAATATAAAGCTGCTTTCTGTGTGGTGGGGACTGGCCTTTTCCCGGGGAACTGGCCTTTCTCCCATGGAGAGAGTTGCAAATTGTAACATTTCAAGGCTCTTGGAGCGTCGTAGCACGGGATGGACTGGCCATCTGTGCCGGGCTAGGATGATAACCAAAGAGAACAATGCACGTACACAATTACTGGGCTGAGACATTAGCCAGGGGGCTCAATGCACGCACGCCACTGATAACCATTTGTGCATGGAAACACTAAATGCTTGCTCTGCGAATTCTGTAATTGCTTACTCAAAAAATTATTGATGGTATAAAAACTGCTGGAAACTGAGACCTAGTGAGAGTTCCACCTATGGAAGGGACGTCTTGCCCAGGACGTGTGATCCTTGCCCAGCCGCGTTGATTGACAGGACTCTCCCGGCAGTGGGGTGTGAATATTGTGAGTAATTGATTTGATGTGAAGTAATTGACTTGATGTGAAGTAACTGATCTGATGTGTTCTCTTTTCAGTCAACCTGGTGTTTCTCTTTTCGGTTGATTTGTGTCATTTCTCTTCCGCTGATATGGATGTTTTCCCTTTCCAGTCGAGCTGATGTTTTTTCCCTCTTAATATTTGACCTATTCGGATCTGTTTGCAGACTATTGCCTTTGCTATCCTCTATATAATAAAATATACCTTCAGTCCATTTGTTTGGCGTGGAAAGTGTCTTTTACGTCTCCGATTGAATCCCCGAACCTCTCGTAACAGGGGCAGAAAGAATGGATTGGATGATTTCACATCAACCTCCCCCCGAGCCCAAAGCATTGTTCCCGAACCTTCCTCATTACATACTTTCCTTCGTTTTTCTCCAAGGAACTCATACTGAAAATTCCTGTGCCACCATTGTGCTTTTGTCACACGGGCGGTGAAGCACACACACACTGAGAGAGAGGAAGAAGCACATTGCTCTCTGAGCTGCAGGCACTCATCTTTAGCTGGTTCCCGGGGGATGTCAGGGGTTGCAGGGGCTGCACATACTCTTCCACTGCCCAACCAGCCTGAAGTCTCCAAGGTCAACAGGCATTTCTGGGGTAACTTGTAAAGTGCTACCCAAAGGCATCAGCATTAGATACTCCCACCTCAGAGGAATTCCTGTGCAGTAAAGAATTAGCCAGCATCCTCTCCTAGCATGCAGAGCCGTATAGAATGAGAGTTGCTTGTGAAGGAGCCACCAGTTCAATGCAGGCCCTGTGAGAACAGTGCTCACATGAGTGCCATCCATTTGGAGAGGCAGTGGATGGGCTCTGGTGGATGTATCTTCATTATGCTTTTTCAGAGAGCCAGCCCAAACTTAGAGTTTGACAGAGATTGAGTTACGAAAAGATTGTAATGGAAGAAAAAGTGATAAGGCTGTTTCTTAAAGATGGTGCTCCACGCCCATGGGCATCAAACTTGTGCTTCCTTCCCCAGCATGGGCGGGCTGCACAGTGTCGTCCACAACCTCTCCTGGCTCCTCTGGCGAACAAACAGCACCTGTTTGTTCTGTTCGGGGGAACCCATTTTAAGGAAAATTATTTACAATTTCTAAATAAGGCCAAAAAGTGGCCAACATTTCCTTCCAATGTCATATGGGGGCACTGGCACAATAAGGATTAATTATTTATTAGGGCACTTGGTTTGACTATTGTTTACTATTACTTGAAGGTCCCAGACTTAGTGCACTTGCATATTTAACTTGTAGATTTTGTCCAACAGAGTTGCGAATAATTTCTGTCTAATGGAGAAAATAGTCACAAAGGTATGGTGTCCCAAAAGGTGGGACATTAACCACTTCATATATAAGCTGGTAATCTTATCCCAACATTGCTATATTAAGCTGCCTCGATGTACCTAACTTTTCAAATGCTCTTTGAACCACTCTTTACCATATTATTGATTCCCTCAAGAACTAATGGGTTGAATAAAATCTTTGACACAAGTTCATTTATATTTGAATGATTCATGTTTAAATTTTTTTAAAATTATACTTTGTTCACGTTTTAAAAATTATGAGAAAATAAAAACACATTTATTATTGTTTTAAAAATTATACCTTGACAAGTCATTAGCCTAGAAACAGCTTTTCTGGAAAGTGCCCTGACCCTGGCCCTAAATGAGCAGTAACTGGCAGGACCATCCGCCTGGCCTTCTCAGCACCGTGCACTCCTCACTGTCGTGATGAGCCCCAGTCCATCCCTGATGGAGCCCAGATAAAATGGGATCATCTGGAAAACATTGCCAGAAAAATCAGCTTCAACAGTGTCTTCTCCCAAATACTAGAGGTCCTTGTAGGAGACCCTTCTGCCTTCCTCTTTGTCCTTTCAGGATTAGGTTTCTAAATGTCTAAGTAAAAATGACAATGTCATTACAAAGACTTTTAAAAAGGAACATTCACAGCCTTAGTTGTGAGAACATCCACTCACTGCTGTACTTACATCATTGGGCCTAGGAACTAGTAAGGATGCAAATCCCCAGCTAAAACTGAGCAGCTATGTTCCCGTCACAGGGCCCAAGAGGGCAAATGGTGGCCCCTTCTGAAGTTTGAAACTAAGAATCAAGCTGTTTTCAGTAACTGCCTGAGGGAGAAATAGGGGGGTAACATGGTTCAGAGATGACCTCTGGTGACTACTAAAATGTTTGTCCAATATTGGGCTGGGGGAGGGGAGGGGCTGCTGGGAGGTAGAGAAGCCTGCAGTGGATTTGGTGGCCAGCCAGGGCCCTTCTACTGCACATGGGCCACTGTCCTCAACAACCACAGTTGGGACAACACACCAACTCCCAGGAGGAAAACGGAGGCAGCAACAAAGAGACTAGAAATAGAGGTGAGCTCCTCCACAGATGGAAGAACACGGTGAGACCTTAGGGATCATCTCGCCCAAGGCCCTCATTGCGCAATCCAGAACCAGAAGCCCTGGAGTGTGAGGGACTCCACTGACCTAACAGGGAGGCAGAGCTTCTAGGACACCACACATCCTACGGCCGAGTGCAGCTCTGAGAACCTGCCCCAGATGGGCCAAGAGCTAGTCATGGACACAGTGTCCCTGTTGAGACTTGGTTCTGAAGTCTGCAAGGGACGCTCCACAGGGCCCCACTCCCATTGCTCTGTGCACTGTTTCCATCTTGTCCATCTTGGCATCTGATATGCAGAAATTCATTGTTACAAAAAATGCTTCGGTGAATGTGTTCTGTGCATTTGTGTAATTATCTCCTTAGAACAGAAGATTGCCGGATAACAGGGAACATGCATTTAAGGTTTTGATGGCTACCCTGCAAAAATGTTGTGCCTATCAGTACTTCTAGAAGCAGGGTACAATGGTGCCCATCTCTGTACACGCTTTTTAATAAACATTGACGTTACAAATCTTTTGCATTTTGCTAAATTTATTTTACTGCACCTTTTCCTATCCTGGTGAAGTTGTGCATCTTTTCATGTTTATGGTCTGCTTGTATTTCAGGTCTGTGAGTTGTCTGTTCTATCTCATGCTTATATTTATACTCGACTGTTTGCCTTTTCTTATCCATTTGTAGGCATTCTTTAGATATTTTGGATATTGACCAGAATTATTGTCTGTAATCTTTGAGGCAGATATTTTACCCATTGCTTGTGTTTTTACTTTATTTATGGTATCTTTCATCTTAGAGAGATGAAAAATTTAATGTAGATAAATATGCCAATAATTTATTTTACAGCTTCTGGGGTCTGTGTCATGATTGAACATAAATTTAGTTTTAAATGATTAACATATGGTACAAATATTTCTAGGCTCTTCTTCTAATAATTCTATAGGTTTTGTTTCGTTTATATTCATTAGGAGTGTGTGTGTGGTGGGGGAATATAAAGTCTCCCATGCGAAGCAAATATCACATCGCCTGTTAGAGAAAACCCCAGTTTCCCCGACTGAAGCGGCCTCTTCATGCTTACTGCATTTCCGTACATTGTTAGGTCTGTTTCTACATGCTCTGTTCTGTTCCATTGACCTACTTATCTCTTCCCATATCAGTAATACACTGTTTTAGTGACAATTTGATATCTGAAGGGCATCTCACTTCTGATTATACTTCCTTTTCTAAAGTGTTTGAGCTATATTTATGTATTTGCTCCTCCATATGAACTTCAGAATCATCTCCTGTATTTTTCAAAATCAGTATCTTGGGGTTTGGATTGGAGTAACTGACACCTTATAACATGTTAGTCTCCCACCCAAGAATATAGTCCACTTTTTGTCATTCAACACAGTCTTTTAGTTTTCTTCTTCAGCCACATTAGTTGTTGAGACTTTTTTCCTGGATTTTATTTCACAGATTGTGTGCTATTATGAAAGGGATTTTAAAGAGTGTTCTAATTTGTTATTGCTAGTGTCTGGGGAAAATCATTGCCCTGTTGTTTATATCTTGTACCTGATCACCCTTTAAAGCTCTCTTATCAGTTCGAATAGTTTTTCGGTTTATTCTCTTGGGTTTTCTAGGCAAACAATTTTATCATCTGCAAGAAATACATTCTTTCTTTTGTATTTCAATATTTATGCTTTTAAAAATCGCATTGTTGGGGTTCTCAAGAACACTTGTAAGTAACAGCATTGATAACAGACATTGTTGTGTTATTCTGGATTTTAAAGCTAATGCTGCTGGTGTTTAATATTAACTGTGGTGTTTGCTACATGTTTTCTAAAAGATACACTATCGAGTCTTTTCCTTCTATTCCTAGGTTACTGAAAGGAATTTAAAAATATGGAATGGTTGTCTAATTTATCAATTGCTTGTTAAACATCTATTAACTTGATAGTTAATAATTTTTGTCCTTAGTGAAATGAGTTTCATTAATAGAATTCCCAATGCTGAACCATTCTTGTATTCCTACAATAAATTCTACTCAGTCATGGGTATTACTCTTTTAATATTCTGCTCTGTTTGTATACTAATATTTAATTTAGGGTTTGTCTTCCATATTCATGAATGAGATAGGTATATAATTTTCTTTCATTTATCTTTCTTTTTTTCTCCCTCAGTGTTTTCTTTATCCAATTTGGAATAAAGGTTGTGCAGTCATCTTAGAAAAAGTAAGAAAGCTTTCCATCTTCTCTGCAAAGTTTTTTAAATATCACAGAACTGTTTGTTTGATCGAGTAACTTAGAGAACCATCTGGACAAGCCCTTTGGGAGAAGCAGATGTGTAACCACTGTAGAAGTGTATTCTATTCAGGTTCTCTGCCTAGACAAACTTACCAATTTTGGTCATTTAGTTTTTCTGGAAATTATTCATTTATGTTTTCATATATTGTTCATATTTATTGGTTTAAACTATGCATGATAATCTCATAATTTTTAGCCGCTATATCTGGTGGTATATTCCTTTTATTGTTTATGATATTACTTATGTGTTCCTCCTTTTCTTCCTTCCTTCTTTCCTTCTTTCTTTTGAAGTCTTGCTAAAAATAGTTTATTTTTTTACCATTTGAAAGAAAAAGCTATTGTTTTTATTTAACAAATCTATGTATTTTCCTAGTTCTTTGATATCTGCTTTTGTCTTTTAGATTTTTCCTTCTACTCTTTTAGAGGTCATTTTATTATTCTGTTTTGGCATCTGATTGACATGCCTATGGCCTCATTTCCTTTGTGTCACTCTAACAAATTCTCTCTAACAGAGTCTTTAAGGTTCATCCTTATTCACTGTGTATCCCCTAGAGCCCATCCCATGTAAGGTTTATTTATTATTGTTTATTTCCAAGTAGTCTGTCATTTTAGTTTCATTTTCCTCTTAATGAAAGAATGACTTAGAAGAATACTTTTTGTGTGCTTGATCACATCCCTTTGTTACAAGCCTTCTCAGTGATCTTGTTTTAGATATATCTGTAGATAAATAAGTGTCTATATATAAAGCATTTAGAACGGTGTCTGGCATATAGTTAGTGTTTGCTCCTTTCATCCTTATTGTAATCTATTATAAGAAGCATAAGACTTTTTTTCTGCCACAAGATAAAGTTTCCATATTTTAATAGGAGCATGTAATTTGTCACATTTTTTGTGGTTACTGATTTGCTTTGACTTCTTCTTCTCCTAACTTTATGTTCCTATGAAAAGTGATTTCTTTTTGTTGTATGTTTTCTTTTCTGACTGGGTGGATTGTAGTTTTCTCTCTTTGTGTGCCCTCTACTGGTTTGAAAGTTCTATAACCTAACCCACTCCCCTTAGAAATCCATGAACCTGCACTTTCTCTCAGTGGCTAGACGTGCTGGTCACTTCTGAACGAGACACAATGTTGAGTTTGCTTTCACATCTCTTCCTTCCTTTCTACTCCTCCCTCCAGACTCCCAGGTTTGGCGGAAATCACCTGGACGTTTTGTTTCAGATGCTTTTACACACGAGTTTTCCTTCTTCTATTCTAGGAAGTATTCTCTGGAATGGTATTAGAAATCACAGGTGCATTAGCAGCAGTCATCACAGCAGTCACCACTTTTGGCAACTTTGTGGCTCCTCACTGTCTCCTGTGTGACATGTCTCATCGCTTTCTCTTTTCTTGGGGTCATTTTGCTTGAAAGATCCTCCAGTATTTCATCTCATTAAATGTCCTTCGGTAGTCTAATTTCTCTGACTCCCTTCATTTCTGAAGATTTTCTTGTACTTTCTCAGTTGAAAGATAATTGTTCAAAATGTAAATATGACCACGGGAGGCAATGGGATTGTAACAGAGTCACGTGGGAAGAGCGGGTAAGGACGTAGAGGGTGGTGTAAATGAGTTAATCCTGACCCCTCAGCGCAGGGAGTCAACAGAGGGGGATGGTGATATAAACACAGGATTCAGACATCAGGAAGTAACTACACAAAAACCAAACCCAAAGTCACAAAGTTCTCCCTCGGGCAACAAGACTGGGGTGGGGAGGGAAGAGATGAAGAAGGGAGGGAGATTAGGGGGCTGTTGCTTTTCATTACAATGCTTTTTGTTCAGTTTTACTCTTTAAACATGAACCTGCTTTACTTTGATGAGAATATATGTATTTTAAATATAAGGGGCTTTTTAGTTCTGACCAGATCTGAGATGTAAAGTCAGGTTTTATGTGAGTAATTCAGCTATTTTTCTGGCCATATAAAGAGAGATTAAACCACATAGGAGCTCACAAAATGAATCTCTCTTTCTCCTGCTATGTCACACACACACACACACACACACACTCCCCTCTATGTGTGGGTGAGTGGCTATGTGCATGTGTGTAGCCAGGCCCTCCCTGGTTGTCCCAGCCCCTCGCTGGCTCGCTCTCTCCTTTCCTACCAGGACGTAAATTTCTGATATCTCCTTCCACAGTGTCCTCTGGGCTGACCACTTTGTTTCTAGACAACAACCCCTTGACCCAGCCCACCACGTATCCCTCATGACGGTCCTCTGCCAGTTCTTGGCTTCATATTTCTTACTCCCTTCAGGACACACAGGGAACCAGCCCTCACATGTGCCACTCACCCAGTGCTCTGAGACCCCCTGCTCCCTCCGGCCCCCTGGACTCCGTCCATCTTCTGCAACCCAGTCTGTGTCCTCTCCTTAAGGCTCCTCAGGAGACATGCCTCCTCCCCAGGCACAGTCGGTGGGCCTCGCTGCTGACTCAGGACCTCCAGCGCTGCTCCCCACCACTGTCCTGAGGTGGGAATGCTCAGAAGGCTGCCGCAGAAGGCGAGGTCTCCTGAGCCTCCAGCAGCCAAGGTCTGTGGTGGCTGGACACTGACACCATCCTGGGCTCCAGTAACAGCCCCTGGGGCCTGCCGTCCTTGCCATGGCTGCTGGTTTTGTTTTATTCATTTTTGTTATGAAAAGCATGTGGTGGTTGGGATTTTTGGAGGGAGGTGCACATTAGCACCCATTTTTCTAATCTGACTACCATGTTGCATTGATGTTAACTTTTTCACCTATTTATATGAAGTTTTGACAAAGATTCCTTGACAAAAATCAGGTGCCTTTGAGCCCTATTCTTCACTACCATCAACCTTGGCCTATAAAGACTGTAGTTTCCCAGCACAAATGATTTCTTTTACCACCCTACCTAAGAGACTTGAACAAACTCTGGCATCATTTCTAACAACTCAAGGCTGTGTCCCTGGGATGACCCATTCTCCTTTGAAGTTCCTACCTGGGAAAACTCAGAGCTCACAAAGGAATTTACCATCTGTGTCAGCCAACACTTGAAGATAGGGTCCCTGTCTCCCAGTCTCTCTAGGAGAGTGGGAGCCAGTGTCCACAAGCAGTTAGCAAACCCAGATAGCCTAGTCATATGGACCAATCCTCCTTCCTGCTTTTTGTAAATTTCCACTTCCCTGCTTTCTCTTCCCATTCCCTCATCCTCCCTTTAAAACATGTAGTTACCTCTGCACTAGTTGAATTTGGGCTGAACTTACACTAGACTCTCTTCTGTCAACTTAAAAAGGAAATTTGCCTGTTATTTTATCTCAAAATGAATTTATTTGGGAATAGCCAAAAGAATTGCAATTTGGAATCTGCATGCTATGGCAAACCGTAGGCAAATCCAGAAAACACAAAAAGGTGAGAAAATGGGGGCAGTAGGGAGGGGCTATTGTAAAGGAAAGTTCATTAGGGGAGAGTAACAGTTCAGGGCAGCAATGGCTTCTCATTGGCTGAGCTGTGGCATTTCTCATTGGCTGGGCTGTTGCCAGGTGGGGAGAGAAATGTTCCTTCAATAGTAAAGTAGTTTTACTTGCTGTCCAATATGCAAACATCTCTTCCTGTTTGGTTTAATTGAGGATGTGTGATAGGGTGTGAGAGCTCCCCCTACAGGCCTTAACACCAATTGTGTTAAGATTTCTACTATTAATTTCCACACTTCCATACTGCAATAGTTATTACTGAATAAAATCTGTCTTGGTTGCTTGGGCTTCTTATGAACCCATGCAGAAGCTCCCTGATGGGCATCTGACCATCAATTCATGGCCTAAAATGAAAATACCCACTACCTGAGAACCTAGAACTTGCCCTTTCAAAGCCGCCTTTCCCTCTATCCCCTCAGTCTAGCCACGCTGCCGTCTCTTACCATAAATCCTCCCTCTGGACCCCCAGGACATCCGGCTTACCTCAGAGTGCTCCTTGGACCCTCAGACTAGCTGAATAACCCATACCTTTGCAGGCCTCTTAGAGCCACCGCTCCATGCCACTGTTATCAAAAGGAGAAAACATCACAGTGGAAGGCCCAACTCCTACATTATACAGACAGGAAACTCAGCCACACAGGCACATCCCCAATTCTGTGCACAGAGGATTCAAAAGAGCATAATATCTGTAGTACATCTTTCTGGAGCATCAATTTTACTATAAGATTTGGAAGAAACAAAGCTATTTAGAGTTCTAGGCAGCTCCCACAAATCCATCAGTGTCGGCTACAAGATCAAAACTGTCCTCAGACAGCAAAGTGGAAACTGGCACCAGCAGCTGAAATGGGAAAAATGGCTCTCAAGAAGAATAGATGATCCACCCATGCCCTTGAATTCTCCTGAAACCTCTTTTTTGAGCTGTAGGAAGATTACTGTACCCTATGATAGACTACCAGAAATGCTTGTGACTCCTACTCTTCAGCAACCAAATGCTCTTTTGGACTCTTGAAGCTTGGAGGCTGAACACAGCAGAAACCTGCTCCTGCACATGGAGCTGCTGTGAATGCAGAACCAGAGTCAGCTGTTGAAAGTCCTTGGTGAAGCTAACTCCCTTCCAGCTCTTCCCTAAGGCTGAGGAGTAATGAGTCCTTCCCCTATGGGGTCATTCCACTGTGTCCTCTCAGTTGGCTAGCAGGAAACCCTGAACCATCTCCTCTCACCCATAAACATGGAAGAAAAGAGGGACAAGAGTAGGAGAAGGGAGAAGGAAAAACAACTTAGTCTCTGAAGTTTTGCCCAGGTGAGGGTGGAGGGGCTGGCCTGCACCTAGGTCCAATGGACCTCTCCTCTTATCTTCCAGGTGGATCCTGGCCATCCTTTAAGCTCAGCAGTTATTTTGGACACAATGCTTTTGAAGGCCATGGAGGTGCCAGATAGCATCTTAGTCTGAAAACCATGGAGAGAATGTCACAGTATTTGTACACCTCCATCCTCCACTGTACAAAGTCCTCTCAGCTGGGCTTGCCATGCACAAACAGCAGCATATATTTCTTGCACTGCTTCTACCCACACTATTTGTGTCCCACACCTGGTCGACTTCCTGCACCATGTTGTTGGGCTCCATGGAGCTTATGATATTCATGCTCCACAAAGTACAGGAAGCATGGCTTGAATTCCCCACACTGTTTCTTGTCTTAGCTGACCACCACTGGATGTTTGATAGCTTCACTCTCTTTGAGCTTCCTGCCTGGTCTTTCCGGCTGACCTGAAACACAGATGTCTTCCTATGAAGGCCACTGATTTTCTGAAAAGTGATGCTGATGAACTTCAGCCCCGACTCCTGGCCCTCCCCAGGCTGTTGGTTTTCTGTGTTGCTTCTCTTATAGTAGCCAGCCCTGGTGGGCTAGTGGTTAAGATTTGGTGCACCACCATGGCTCATGTTTGTTTCCCAGTCAGGGAACCCAGCACCCATCTGTCAATTGTCATACTGTGGTGGCTGGGTGTTGCTGCAATCCTGAAAGCTATGCCACCAGTATTTCAAATATCAACAGGGTCACGCATGATGGACAGGCTTCAGCAAAGCTTCTAGATGAAGAGAAACTAGGAAGAAGGGCCTGGCCACCCACCTCTGAAAAAATTGGCCATGAAAACCCTATGAACAGCAGTGGAGCATTGACTGATATAGCTCCAGAAGGCGAGAGTAGGGTGTAAAAAGACCAGGCAGGGTTCTGCTCTGCTGTACACAGGGTTACTGGGAGTCGGAATCCATTCAACATCACTAACAAACTCTTATAGTAGGAATTAAAGGTGGAAATGGCTTAAACTCTCTGCTTTGGATTTGCAGACACCCTATGCTGTGGCTTGCAGGATGGGAAGGACTGCAGCTGTTGGCTGGCCCAGCTGATGGCAGGGGTTTTATGGTGATGGTGTAGCCCTCCAGCTCTAGTCTTTTGTAGCCCAGGAGCAGATAAGTGGCCATCACTTCATCATACTTCTGGCCCATCAATGAGTCCTGGATCTCATCTCATGTGTAGCCCATAGACACCATTGTGGAAATTAATCAATGGAAACCTCATTACAATGGAGTCAGGAGGTCAAAAGGGGGAGCTCTCACACCCTATGTTGATAGCAGAGCCCAATAGGAAGAAAAGAAACTTCCTTTCTTGACTGGCAAGAAGCTCAGCCAGTGAGACTGTCACAACTCAGCCACTACACTTCACACTCCCAGTCTCCTCCAATGGACTCTTTGTTTACAATAGACCTCCCAACTTCTTCTTCCCCTCTATACAAGTTTCTCCTCCCTTTGCTGCTGGAGTCTTGAACATGGCTTGCCATGGTTGCAGACCTCAAATTGTAATTCTTTGCTGATTGCGAATAAACTCATTTTTGCTGGAGACATAACTGGCTTCCTCTTTGGATAAGGTCAATGCCATCAACTCAGCCAGGGGTCCCTATAGTCAGGAGGTGGCTTGATACGAGGCTTCAGTTCCTCTTCATGGTCCCTATTCATCTGCGGGTCCTTCGCAATTTCTGCTAAAGTGCCTCTCTCACTAGGGTTGAGGATCAGGAATTTCTTGAGCAGATTTTCACATTCCATGAATATGAAGAAAGAAATATGGTATATTCTGTTCAGTACCCATTAGTGCAGCTCCCTGAAGTTCTGTCCATTGAAAGGCAGGGACCCAGTGAACGTGTAAGAAGATGACTGCAGACTTCACACATCCATCATTCTAGGGCAGCACGAGGGGGACTGCCACAGAAGGAATCCAGTTTGTTCCAAAGGTAAACTCATTGCTTAAGCCAAGGTCTGGCATTTTTATGATCAGGTCAGCATCGAAAAGCAGGTTCTCTGCCATTAGGTCCCTGTGGGCAATGCCCTTCTGGTGGTAGTACTGCACAGAAGACATTATCTGCCAGAATTTGCCTCAGGCCTCTTTCTCTTTCATGTCATCGTGGTCCAATAGATGATGGAACACCTCTCCTTTGCTAATGTACTCCATGACCAGGTATAGCGATTCCACTGAATCAATCACTTCGCATAGTTTTGCCATGTTGAGGTGATTCACAGAACAGTCTCTGGAGGCTGAAAGAGCTCTACTAACTCTAGTTGATAACCTTCATGGCCACCTCTGTCTCAGTCAGAATGTATGTGCTGGGCCAACTTCACTTCAGCAAAGCTGCACTGGCCAATGTCTTGAGGCACCAGTAACTGTCCATATGGGTCTCCTTATCAGCAGAGATGGCCTTGAGGCCTTGCAGCATGGTGACCTACTGCTAGCACTACTCACAATATTAACTAACAATACTAACAAACTATATAAAAAAAGAGAAAAAGAATAAAGAAAAATAAACAAATGAAAACAAAAGAACAGAGGAAATAAGCCAACTATGATCAAAGTCCCTGAGGTCACCAAAAACCACTGTCCTGGGCTAAAAGAACCAAAAATGTAGGCCTAGCCAGGGACTTACATACGGGCTTGGGATTCCCTCACAATGGGTCTTTATGAGCTCAGAACAAGAAATGGACCTATCATGACTAGGCATTATTAGCAGTGGTTTTCTCACTTTTTGTCTCAAGATCTCTTTTTTAAAAACATAAAGGGACCCCTAAAGAGCTTGTTGTTTATGTGGGTTGTAGAGATTAATATTTACCTTATTAGAAATTATAACCTGTGGGATGCTTCATTAGCCTTTTCATTTCAAGTTTGAAAATCTACAGTAATTTCTGGCTTTAAAAGAGCTCCTAATGCATGCACTTAAAATAATTCAATTCCTTTTTCTTTAAACTCTGAGCAGTGCCAAAATGATACCACAATTTTACTGGCTTCACAATACCATTGACAGAGACTCTCTCCTTGACTAAACTCTAGTCAGGCTCCTCTAAGCCCTCGAGGCCTCAACCTTGGCATCTGTCAGTGTCCGGCCTGAATTGTCCAGTTGTAGCAAGAATCTTGCCAAATCAGTTTAGAGAGAACCCCACACCCTTGATATCTGATCAAACTCCTCATCCCAACCCTTGGTATCTGATCACCCTGGTCTGCCTCCAGCAAGAATCCTGTTGGGTCTCTTTAACCAGAACCCCTTATCCCTGATGTTTCCTCTTAGTAATTTCCTTCCAGTGTCCTGACCCTGCTCCTTGGCTATAAATCCCCATTTGCCTATCTTTTATTTGGAATGGAGCCCAGTGCTAAACTGAGGTCTCTCTTCCTGTATTGCAATAGTTCCTGAATAAAATCTATATTTACCATTTAAAAGACATAATAAAAAAAATCTGTCTTTACCATCTTAACTAGTGTCCAGCTTTGTTTATCTTTGACAGTTTCTTGTTCACGACTTTAATCCTCATTTACTTTGAATGGCACAGGATGGCATCCTGCAGTTTAGATAAGCTGAAGTTATTTGTTCTGATGTTTGAAGCTAAAGGGATTTTTTAAATTATTATTTGATGTGGGCTAACACTAGTTGAATCTCTGAAACTGTTTAACATTTCCTTATTTTAGTTGTCATATACGATGAACTGCAACTCAGCTGATCACTGCTTTTTTAAATTAAACTTTTCATTTTGAAATAATTGTAAACTTAAGCTGCTTTTTTAAAAGGTATTTTTTATTTTGAAATAAGTGTTAACTCATAGGAAGTTGCAAAAATAGTACAGACTCTTGAGTGCCGTTCAAGCAGCTTGTCCAGTGGTGACATCACAACTACAGTACAATGTCAAAGCCAGAGACTGACACTGGGACAACACTGTTCCTAGATTACAGGCCTGATTCTCTCACCAGTTTCTACATGCAGTCATTTGTGTTGTGTGCGCATGTGCAGCCGCAGGCAACTTATTCCAATTGTAGATGAGCACAAGCACCGCAACAATCAAGACACTGTTCCATCACCTGCCTGTTGCCCCGTTATTGTCATCCCTCCCTCCCCTTCCCCAAGCCTGGCAACCACTTATCTATTCTCCATCTCTATAATTTTGTTATTTTGAGAATGTTATGTAAGGGAAATCATACAGTGTAATTTCATTTTGAAACTGGCTTTTTTTCACTCAATGTAATGTCCTTAAGATCCATCCAAAGTGTTGCGTGTATCAGTAGGCTGTTCCTTTTTATTACTTAGTATATCCCAGCTATAGCTGCTTTTAGACACAATGGTACAGCACTGGTGGTGGTGGTGGGGGACTGGATAAGGTTCTGTGGATTTGCACTCCTGGCCACCTTGTAACTCCCTGGGCAAGGCCAGAAAGTTTTGAACAGTGACAGCTGATGGGCTGGGCACCTCCCCCCACATAGGGCCCTCTTGAGATGCTACATTAAGGAGCACATCCCTCTTCCCCTCTTCAAAGTGTCCACACTCAGGTACACAGGTGTCCTCAGACTTGACTGTGAAAGAAAATCATTAAGTAAACAGTAGTATATCAAGCACAGAGCTGTGGTAAAAAATGTGAATGTTCATATCATTAAGTGAAATAAGCTAGTCTAGAAAGGCTACATACTGTATGATCACAACTATATGACATTCTGGAAAAGACAAAACTATGGAGACAGTAAAAAGATCAGTTGCCAAGGGTTAGAGGGGAAAGAGGGATGAGCAGGCGGAGCAGAGGATTTTTAGGGCAGTGAAACTATTCTCTGTGATACTATAATGATGGACACATGGTATTATACATTTGTCAAAACCCACAGAATGTACAACACTAAGAGTAAACCTACACAGAGAGAGAGAAGTCAAGATGGCGGCATGGGCAGACTCTGAAACCACCTCCTCCCACGGACACAGCCAATTTACAACTACTTGCGGAAAAACTACCCCTGAGAGAGAACTGAAAATTAGATAAGAGGAACTCCTGCAACAAACCACAATCCTGACTGAGGTGGAAGAGGTAGAAATTCCATTCTGGAGAGAAAAAACGCCACCTTCACAAGCTGCAGCACTTCATGGCCGCCGAGGAGCAGCCCCAAAGTTACCGTATATGGACCCCATGGTAATCACAAACCAGAAACCTATAATAAATACACAAAAAACTATGAGAAAGGAACCCAAACATAACACTAAAGAAAGCCATCAAACCACAAAGGAAGAGAGCAAGAGAAGAAGAAAGGAACAGAGAAGGACTACTAAAACAAAGAAAAAAGTTAAAAAATGGCGGTAAGTACATACTTATCAATAGCTACTTTAAACATCAATGGACTAAATGCTCCAATTAAAAGGCATAGGGTGGCTGATTGGATAAAACAACAAGACCCATATATATGCTGCATACAAGAGACACACTTCAGACCTAAAGACACTCACAAACTGAAAGTGAAGGGATGGAAAAAGATACTCCACGCAAATGGCAATGAAAAGAAAGCTGGGGTAGCAATAATCATATCAGACAAAATAGACTTTAAAACAAAAACTGTAAAAAGAGACAAAGAAGGGCATTACATAATGATCAAGGGAACAATCAAACAAGAGGATATAACACTTGTAAATATCTATGCACCCAACGTAGGAGCACCTAAATATATAAAGCAATTATTAACAGACATAAAAAGAGAAATAGACAGTAACACAATAATAATAGGGGACTTTAACACTCCACTTACACCAATGGACAGATCATCCAAATAGAAGATCAATAAGGAAATATTGGCCTTAGGACACACTAGAACAGATGGACCTAGTAGATGTATACAGAACATTCCATCCAAAAACCAAAGAATACACATTCTTTTCAAATGCACATGGAACATTCTCCAGGATTGATCACATATTAGACCACAAAACAAGTCTCCATAAATTTAAGAAGATTGAAATAATACCAAGCATCTTTTGACCACAATGGTATGAAACTAGAAATCAGCTGTAGGAAGAAATTCAGAAAAGCCACAAATAGGTGGAGATTAAACAAAATGCTACTGAACAACGATTGGGTCAACGAAGAAATCAAAGGGGAAATCAAAAAATACCTGGAGACAAATGAAAATGAAAATACGACATGCCAGAATTTATCGGATACAGAAAAAGCGGTTCTAAGAGGGAAGTTTATAGCAATACAGGCCTATCTCAACAAACAAGAAAAATCTCAAACAATCTAAGAGTGCACCTAAAGGAACTGGAAAAAGAAGAACAAAGCCCCAAATCAGTAGAAGAAGGGAAATAACTGACATCACTTCTCACAAGTCTTTCTTAAGCACCTTTATGTTCCTGGGTCTGTGCTAGGAATTAGGAATATGGTGGTGAATGAGGTCTGTGCTAGGAATTAGGGAATCAGGTCCCTACCATCCTGGAGCTTGTGGTCTAATGCCTTCCCTATCAACTGAAGATCTACTCCTTGCCCTGACTTCATGTTCTCCATGGATAAAAGCTTTGGGGCTTTTAAGTCTGTATTTGAAACTGGGCATGAACTTCTGGGACCAGTTATCCCCCGTCACCCCGGATATTGACTGAGGATGCTTGCATTTTTTTTTCTTGGTGAAAGATAGTTTTACTATATTTGTTAGAATTTAAGGATAATTGTACTGCTGCTCCTAAAGTCACACCTGCTCATCTATAGAAGTGTGGGCCTCAGTTCCATGGTGAGGTTTCTTGTCCCATGCAGAGTTCCCTACATCATATGTCTTTTCTCCATGTATAGGGAATCAAGTTGATAAACCTAGTCTGCTTTCCGAATTGGAGCAAGAAGATAAAGCGAGGACAGAGGAAAGAGGAATTCTCCCAGGCACCTGTCCAGGTGAGCACTAGGTATATATGAGTCTTTGTCAGGAACCTCTCTGGCCTGTGGCTTGACAGTTTGGAGTATTACATTAGGAAATGTCCATCAGAGACATTTGTAAAATGCCCTTTTTTTCCGACAAGAAGGCCAAAAACGTTTAGTATGAGCCTCCTCGTGGACCTCCTTTGCTTTTTCTTTAACTTTCTGTTCATTATCTCATACTTTACTTTGGCCTCAGAGGGGGGAAAAAGATCTCTCTCTTCCTTCTTAAATTTAAGTCTCATATGAGCTCTTTGTCTAGTTCCTTCTCACTTTACATTCCTGACAATTCCTTCTTTCCATCAGCATCAATCTCAATCTTTCTAGAGTCTTCTTTAATACAAACCTAAAATTTTCACACTCGTGTCCCTTTCATTGTAAACCTCCTGAAAATCTCTAACCCCTTCGGGTCTACCTTCACTAATGTGTACATTTTACCTTTTCTTTACTTCATCAACTTAAATTTCTTTTCAATTTGTTTCGGATTTGGAGACTCTCCTTAAAGTCCAAGGGTTAACTTCTAAGCAGCATGTTTTTAGAGAAGAACAATCTAAAGGTTTAAAAATGGTAAGATTTCTGATTTTCCACAGTAGGAAAATACCATAAATTAGAAAAGCCACAAAGTTACCAAGGGATTCATTTTCCCAAGCAAAAGTTGTCCCTCTGGAGAGATACCCTGAAACTCTTGTGAATTTGGAGAGAAGCATAAGTTATCTCCAAAATTTTTTCTTCCCTGAGTGTTCACACAAGTAAATGTTTCCATAAATGTGACTCAGATATTGAGTGTTTCAAACATAAATTTGTCTTAAACTTATCAGAAGATGCTCTGTGAATCTGATAAGGACTTATGGCAAAGCATCCATCTTTTTTAACTTCTGAGAACTCAAACCAGCAGAAATCATATACAGGCACTCAAAGTGGCAAAAACACCAATTATAATGATGTTATACATAGCAGAATTCCTGGAAGAAAAATTCCTATGATAGCACTGAATATTAAAAATATTATAAATTATAGTTAGCATTCATTTCTTAATCAACAGGAGAGAAGTCATCTTGGAGTGAAACTCAACAAGTGTAATCAGTGTTTTAAAGTCTTCAGCACAAAATCTAATCTTACTCAGCACAAGAGAATTCATACTGGAGAAAAACCCTATGATTGCAATCAATGTGGCAAATCCTTCAGCAGCAGTTCTTACCTCACTGTTCATAAGATAATACATAATGGGGAGAAACCCTATGAATGCAGTGACTGTGCGAAAGCCTTCAGTAATCCCTCATCCCTTAGACTTCATGTGAGAATTCACACTGGAGAAAAGCCCTATGAATGTAACCAGTGTTTTCACATCTTCTGCACTAGATGTATCCTCAAAAGGCACAGGAGAGTTCATACTGGGGAGAATCGTTACAAATGTAATCACTGTGGAAAGGCTTCAGCACGAGCTCATCCCTTACTGTCCACAATAGAATGCATACAGGGAGAAACCTTATGAATGTCATGATTGTTGTAGAGCCTTTAGGAAGAGCTCACATCTGACACAGCATGTGAGAACTCATACTGGAGAAAAACCCTATGAGTGTAATGAGTGTGGGAAATCCTGCAGCAGTAGCTTTTCTCTTACTGTGCACAAGAGAATACATAACGGAGAGAAAGCCTACGAGGGCAGTGACTGTGGGAAAGCTTTTAATAATCTCTCATCTGTTAAGAAACTTGTGAGAACTCACACTGGAGAAAAACCATAGGAATGCAATCACTGTGGGAAATCTTTCACCACTAACTCTTACCTTTCTGTGCATAAGAGAATTCATAATAGGTAGATATGAATATAATAACTGTGGGAAAGCATTCATGGATCTTCCATCCCTCGGGAATCTTCGGGACTCACATTGCATGTATAAATTATTTCTCGTGTAATAAATTATCCCTAAAATTTAGTGGTTCAAAACAACAAGCATTTATTATCTCTCAATTTCTGTAGGTCAGGAGTTCAGGAATGGATTAACTATGTAGTTCTAGCTCAGGATCTCTCATGAGAAACAAGATGTCAACCAGAACTGCAGTCATCTAAAGTCTTTGGGACTGAAGGGTCCACTTCCAAGGTAGCTTACTCACATCCCTTGCAAATTAGTGCCAGTTGTTGGCAGGAGTCCTTCAGTTTCTCCTTATGTAGGTCTCTCCATGGTGCTGAGTATCATCACAATACGGAAGCAGGTTCCCTCCAAAGGAAGTGATCCAAAAGAGCCCATGCAGAAGCCATAAGTCTTTTATGACCTAGCCTCAGAAGACCATATTCTCTCTTCATCTGGATTGTGTTGGTCACCCAGACTGATCCTGCCACACAGTGGGAGGGAACTACACAGGATATGAATACCAGGAGACAGAGATCACTGGGAATCCTCTTGGAGTCTGGCCTTCAGTGAAGAAAAGCCTTCAGCACACCCTCATCCTTCTAATCTGACAATATGGAGTAGCATTCAATAACCCACACGTTAACTCACTCTGGAGAGAAGCCTTCTAAGTGCACTCTATGTGGTAAAACCTTCAACACAAACTCTGACTCTACTGTGTGCCAGAAGATGACCTACTGGGGAGAAACCTAAAGAATGCAATAGCTATAGGAAAGCCTTCAGTGATAGCCTTCGGGAGTCACGTCACAATTTACACTAAGGGAAAACTCTATGAATATCATCAAAATGGAAAACCCTTCAGAGGACCCTCATCCCTAAAGACACACATGAGAAATACACTGCAGAGGAACACTCTGTATATAAGGAATGGCAAACACTGGCACTCTCCCCTCTAGTCTACGCTGCTCTGTGCTTGGGGAGGTTGATGGACTATATCAAAGAGCTCATTTGCCTTAGGCTTCTGTTTGGGTTGGTCAGTGGGGAGCCCAGATAGGAGATCAGAGGGATGGAGGAGAGTGACTCCATGCCGTGACTATATCCCTGCAGGAGAACTGGGGTCCAGATGTTACCCTTGAGCTCTTCTCAGCCCCTGTGGTGCAGCTGTCTCCCCTCTGCCCACTATGACCCCAGACTCACCCCCCTCCCCTCACCTTTTCTTCCTTGCTCTTCCAGTGACTGAATATGCAGTATCCCTCTTTGGTTTCCGTACACCCTAGTCCTGTTAACATGAATAATTCTGGCCTAGTGACACATCAGTGCATGGAGAGCATAATGGAAAGTCTGTACCATTTCCTACAGGGCCCCCAAATAATCAGGATTCATCACATCACTGACCTCACCTTCCACCACTCCCCTATTTGCTCCATCCACTGTAGCCATACTGGTCTTGCTGTAGCTCCCTCACCCCAGCACAATTCAATGTCAGGGTCTCTGTACTGCCTAGACTGATATCCCCCAATGTAGCCACATGGCTCACTCTCAGTTCACTTAGGTCTCTGCTCAAGTGTCCCCTGAACAGAGAGGCATTCATTCTCACTCCAGATAAATGAGCAAGTCTCCAATTCCCACATTTCTTATCATTATTGGGAGATATTCGTCTCAATAGCACATATCACCATCCAATTAACTCTCTATATACTTATTTATTTGACTAATATTTATTCCATCCCAACCCCCACTAGGTTGTAAGCACCATGATGGCAACGACTGTGTGTGTGATCCATTACTGTAGATCTTGTGCCACAAATCACACCCGGTACTCAGGCAGTGCTCTGTAGCATAGAGTTTAAGAGTATGGACTCTGGAGAGAGACCATTTGCGTTCAAGTCTAGACTCTACCACTTAATAACCTGCTCACCTCAGGCAAGTAACATGTTTTGTGCTCCAGTTTCTTCATCTGTAAAATGGGAACATGAAAGTGCCCACTTCGTAGACTTGTATTAAGGATTCAATTGGTTGATATATGTAAAGCACTTATGAAACTTCCTGGTATATAGGAAAGACTGTATATGTATTTCATCTTCTATTGTGAATTAATTAAAATTTTTTGCAGGAATATGCCAAGCAAAAGAAGCCAGACAGAAAGGAGTAAATACTATATGATTCTATTTATATAGGTTTCTAGAACAGGCAGAAAATAATCTCTGTTGGGGGAAAAAATCAGAACAGTGGTTGCATCAAAGTGTGAGGTGAGGGAGGTGAGGCAGTAGCTGGGATTGACTGGTAAGGGACAAGAAGGAACTTTATGGGGTGAGAAAAATGTTCTATATCTTGACAGGAATAGGTTACACAGGTGTATGCATTTATCAAAATGCATTAAACTGTACACTTAAGATCTGTACGTTAAACTGCATGTAAATTATACCTTAATTTGCATCAAACTCATTTTGCTAAGCGAAAGAGACAGAAAGCCATATGTTGCATGCTTCCATCGTATGACATTCTGGAAAAGGCAAAACTGTAGGGAAGGACAACAAATCAGTGGTAGCCAGGAATCATTCTGGCAGTACTGTGGCGGAGAATAAATGATTCTATGCATTTGTCAAAGCCCACAAAACCGTGTAGCACAGAGTGTATGTAATACGTGCAAGTTTAAAAAAAATCAACCCATGTGACTGAGTATCCCAGGATGGAATGCAAACTGTGACAAATGAATCTAACATTATTATAAATTTATGATATCATCATACTGAAGGGGGTTGGGGGGCAGAAGCTAACTTGAGTAACTTTGGAAAATGGGTGTTTTGACTAGAAACTGTAAGGCTAAATATAATAGGAACTGTACACTGTACGTAAACACTGTATTCTAGTTGGTAAATTTGTTTCTTCTGTGAGAATAGCCTAGAAATTCTGCAACTGCTTTACCCATATGCTGAGCGTGAAGAGTATGGATGGTAGGTAGAGGATGGTGGGAACCAGGTTTCTCTGTTGGAGATAGAAATTATAAAGGAGCAAGAAAGGAAGGTTAGGATGAATCCTGTAGTTCAGGATTATAGCTGGAGACATCAGTACAAACTCAAGTTTACCTTAATATGTATACAGATGGACAGATACAGAAAAAACTATAGATATGCCGACATACGTGGTTTACTATATATACATATGTTACTAGCTCTGTCTGCTTTGTCTGCTGAGAGGGCCTAGAAGTAGTGACAGCTGAGTAGCAATGAGCATACCCAGCACCCAAATCTGCTTTCTAATACCCTTTTCTCCAATAAAAGGAACCAGAGCTCTTTGGAGAAATGAGTGACTCGAGGGCAAAAGAATGGGAATGTGTCAAAAGGACACAGAAGCCAACTCGAAAGAAAGCTCACAATGGGCAAGGCTAGAACAATTTGAGCAACAAAATAAATTTATTGGATTATAGCCCAAAGTATAAAATACATATACATAAGTCCACGCTTATATAAATGAATGAGTGACTAAACGGGGGAGAAATGACTTCTCTACAGAAGAATTCCATTATAATATATGTAGACACTCCCTCCCAGCAGGAGACGGAACTTAATTCCCACTCCCTCCACCCCCTTGAGAGTGAGCCAGACACAGTCACTTGCTTCCAAAGAATACAGCACGGAAAGGGAAAAACAAACAGTAACTTTACAGTGGAGAAACCTGGCAAATACTACCTTGGCCAAGTGATGGACGTTATCATCAACAGTAATGTCACGTGGATATTATGCTCCCCATACGATGTGACTGGAAGAACACTTCATCTCTGTGATATTCGTGCTAAAAACTGATAACCCTAGTTTATCCTAACAAAAATATCAGACTAATCCAAACTGGAGGACATTCTACAGGACACCTAGCCAGTACTTCTGATGACTGTTAAGGAAATCAAACAAAGGCTAAGAAACTCTCACAGAACAGAGGACACTGGAGAGAGCTGACAATTAAACATAACATGGTACCCTGGGTTGAATCCTGGAATAGAAAGAAGGCATTAATGGAAAAGTCAATGAAATCCAAGTGAAGTTTGAAATTTATTTTTTTTTTTGGTGAGAAAGATTAGCCCTGAGCTAACATCCATGCCAATCCTCCTCTTTTTGCTGAGGAAGACTGGCCCTGGGCTAACATCTGTGTCCATCTTCCTCCATTTTCTGTGGGACACTTGCCACAGCATGGCTTGATAAGTGGTGCATACGTCTGCGCCCAGGATCCGAACCTGCGAACCCTGGGCCGCGGAAGGAGAGCACGTGAACTAAATCACTGCACCACCAGGCTGGCCCCAATAGCTTTTTTTTTTTTTTTTAATGGTTATAAATCTGGTTTCTCCTTCTAGAGAATGGGACTCATAATACTGTGAACATCACAGGAGTTTTGTGAGGATGAACTGTGATAAATTCACATAATGCACCATGTACTGTGCACCATGCCTGGCTCAGTCAGAGTTAAGAGCTCAATGATTATTGGTTGCATTATTGTTTCTAGAGCAATGAAATGTACCCAGCCTCTTGATGGCAGGGCCTATGACACCGTTCTTTGGGAGTTTCCAGAAAATAAAAACGATGTATAACAACATCAGTAACAAAAAAAGCGGCAAGGTGCTGAATGAACCGCTTCATATATATGCGTATGAATTTAATATGAATATGAATTACTGGAGAATCTTGTTAAAATGAAGATTCTGATTCACAAGGTCTGGGCTAAGGGCCAAGGTTTTACTTTTGAACAAGCTCCCAAATGACGCCAATGCTGCTGGCCCAAGGACCAAAATTGGGGCTGCAACTTTTCTATTTCTGCATGTTTTTAAATTTTCCTTAAAAAATACAATAAAGTTTTCTCCATCTATTCTTTATCTCTTCACCACAAAAAATACTCTTATTTTTAAACCCAACTATATCATATGTAACCCACCAGTCGTCAAGATCTTAAATAAGCAACTATTTCAACAGTACAGTCTTCCCCGCTTATACGCAGTTTTGCCTTCCACAGTTTCAGTTACCTGCAGTCAACTGTGGTCTGAAAATATTAAATAGAAAATTCCCAACTTCGTAAGTTTTAAACTTCGTGCTGTTCTGAGTAGCATGATGAAATCTCGCTCCATCCCACCTGGGACGTGAATCAACCCTTTGTCCAGCGTATCCACACTGCATAAGCTACCTGCCCATTTAGTCACTTAGTAGCTATCTCAGTTATCAGATTGACTATCGCAGTATCACAGTGCTTGTGTTCTAACAACCATGGACATCATCTGCTTATGACATCCAACCATCAACATCATCACGGCTCAATGATCCTCCTCATGTATTGTCAGAAGGTCAATATTAACCTAGCGCTACATCACAATGCCTAGATCATTCACCTCACTTCATCTCAACATGTAGGCATTGTATCATCTCACATCCTCACAAGAGGAAGGGTGAGTACAGTACAATAAGGTATCTTGAGAGAGAGAGACCACATTCACAGAACTATTTTTACAGTATATGGTTATAACTGTTCTATTTTATTATTGTTGTTGTTAATCTCTTACGGTGCCTAATTTATAAATTAGACTGTATCACAGGTATGAATGCATAGCAAAGAATATAGTATATACAGGGTTCTGTATTATCCGCAGTTTCAGGCATCCACTTGGGGTCTTGTAACACATCCCCCGTGGATGAGGGGAGGCTACTGTACAAAAAAGGGGTAACTACACATTAATGTTTGCCCCCACATGATCTCATACCTACGTAGATAAAAGTAATGTCTTGCAAAGTCAAGTCATATACAATTCTCTTAGCCTTATCAGATAAAAAAGCCTAAATACTTTACAGTAACCTAGATTAACCACAATCTTAGGAAATTGTGTGAAAATTTTAATTTGGTAAATTCTGTTTGGAAACAGAGTATCCTATTACTAAGGCTCCTGCTTAACGATTTGAGTTTTCAAAGGATAAGAAGCGATCTTAGATGATCTTAGATTTAGTAGCATATACAGGATATTTGAGAGAAAAAAGAGGAAAAGATGAAGAAAGCACATGCTGAACTGAGAAATAGGGAATAACAAAAAATGAGATGTAAAAGAGTCATACTTTCCTGCAATTAATGACATCACAGAAAATTTTAAAAACCAGTTTCCTTAACTCAATGATTTCTAGCCATTCTGGCTTTGTGATTTCACACTTTCCCATCCTCCTTAAAATGTTTCTTAACACAAACTTTGGAAATTTAAAAAATGACATTTTTTTAAAAACTCTGAGATAACTGCAAAATAAGCTCAGCAAACACCATTTTAACTGGTATTGACTTTAAAAATTGTTCAAATTTATTTAGTGAAAGAAACTAACTGATTTTGATGGCAAGAAATCTTTCTGGTATGTGTATACATAAATACAATGTTTCCAAACACAGTATACCATAGTAGAATTCAACAGGACACTAACAGATCCATGGTGCAAACTGTGCCCTGTGTTCAAATTAACTCTGAATCGGTTTTCCTTAAATTTCACAGGTCATTGAGGCTCTAGGGCTTCTCAAAGCCTCTAAAAAGCCTTTAAAACTCTGAATTTCTAAAAAGGAGGTTTTCATTTGGAACATTTCCAGTGATCATATTCCCTATTCACTGCCTACCCAGAACACTTTACAAGCTGAGATCCAAAGGTTCTTGAACCATAAAATTATAATTAACATATTTTCTATAAGCCAAGGAAATTGAAGTGTTACAGGTCAACAAAGCTCCATTGCCAGCTAGAGATTAATTCTAAATGGTTGAGACCATTACAGCACATCACTAACAACCTTCCTCACCCTGTAAGAATTTTTCAAGAGCATAATATACAGAGACTAATTAAAGTGATTCAAATAAATTCTCAAATTTACATGGACAAACATATTATTAAAATTTAATCTACAGGCAAGCAGAGAAATTCTTCTGAGTATTAAGCATGTATCAATCATCCAAAAATGAGCAAAATATGATAATATATTTCTGGTCTTTACCCATAAATCTAGTCCTGGAGTAAATCATCATTCAAGATAATTTTAAAATAAAAAATATCTACCCAGGATTTGAGAAATTTGGTTGCAAATAACAACACATCCACACAGTGAGGAATTGATGCTCTGAAATCTTCCAATAGTATCTTCAGAAAGCTTAACTTCAGTTACATAATAAACTTTGTGCTGAGCTGAAACTGATGTACAGGTGCATCCTGACCCAGATTTCTTAGTAAATAAGTTTCAAAACTGTCCGTTATAGCACAGCCCAAGAGACATTTTCCTATGTATTCTTCTTCCCTTCAGTCAATGGTTATAGAAAGCTTTCTACATGGAAAGAATCAAAAAACCATTTTTTTTAGTAGAAAGCTAATTATACCAACCAAAAATGCTAAATGACTTCTTAAGTCTATTTCATTTCATAAACTTCATTTTCATAAAGGAAAAAAGAAACGCTAAAGCAAAAATACATTTCAAAATTCTAGCCAATAAAAACCAAATTTTACTTTAAAAACTATTTACAGGGGCCGGGCCGGTGGCGCAAGCGGTTAAGTGCGCGCGCTCCACTGCAGCGGCCCGGGGTTCGCTGGTTCGGATCCCGGGCGCGCACCGACGCACTGCTTGGTAAGCCATGTTGTGGCGGCGTCCCATAGAAAGTGGAGGAAGATAGGCACAGATGTTAGCCCAGGGCCGTCTTCCTCAGCAAAAAAAGAGGAGGATTGGCAGATGTTAGCTCAGGGCTGATGTCCTCACACACACAAAAAAAAAACTATTTACAGTGTATATTAATTTTAAAAGGAGAGCATATTTCTCCTCGCATCACTCTATATTAACATTCATAGTTACTGAAACTTTTGTTGTTTGCAAGAAAATCCCTATGTCTATAAAGTTCACCTCCTCACTCTTTTAACTAACTAGGCACAATCTCCCTTCTCTGTACTGCCTTGTTATAAAAGCTTTGGGGAGGGGGTCTCAGGGTTAGTAACAATGACAGTAGAGCAAAGGAAAAGGATAGCATAACAGCAGTAAGGAAGAAAATGAAAGCAAAATAGAAGCAGGTCTTCCTCCTCCTGATAAACAAACACCAAGGCAGTTGAAAGAGTTAGATAACTCGACAATCATACTTCTCAGAAGCACATACCTTGTATGGTAGAAATGGTGACTCAGAATAATTACAGAATATGCTTTGCAATTATTTTAAATGAGTATGCATTATAAAAGACTCCTGTAAGTAAATCTGCTTCCACAGGGTTTAACTTTTTTCAACTATACCATCTAATTTGACTTACTACTCACCTTTGCTTTAGATATGGCAGTAAAATATATAAAAGATTACTCGAACAGGTAAGCGGTCAGAATATAACAGCACGCGATCTCTCCGCATACTCAACAAGAGGATTTACTCTCAAGAGGCTTACTTCCTATTTTCCAGGTAGTTTTGTTCCTGTGTCTCCTCTAGGTATTTCTACCTATCAACCATTTCACTGCTCACTAATGAATAAGACAATGCGGGACAATGTGACTCTCCTATTCACTTACTATAGTCAATATACCTGTAGAGATCTGAATCAAAACTGAGATTCAAAAGTCTTCTAATTTACCTCTCAACTCTGGTGATTCATAAAGTTTTAGATAGAGTTTGACTAGAATCACCAGAAACTCTGTTATCTAAAATTTTATTACACATTGTACAAGTGATAGGATGAAACTTCAAAATCATTTAGTTCAACTCTTAATTACTTTACAGTTGAGAAATCATTCAGAGAACTAGTTAGATGGTGTCCACTCAGGTTTTGTAACTCCAGACCAACACTTGTTCTGCTAAATCATGCTGCTTTCTGTAACTACTCCTCCTTCTCTATGATGTTCTTGTTATCCAAACAGTGCACCTGTGAAAGCTGATAAACTCAAGTATTCCTAGAATGACCAGAAAATCCCAAGTCTCAGGTCAAATACATATACCACTGCTTCATTTTCTACCCCAACATTTTTTCTGAAACCCTCCTAACTGCCAAAACTTTCCTGTTTCTTGTCCATCACATTTCTCTATCACTATAATTAATGTTTTAGTTATCTAGTACCCTATGTTACATAAAACATAATGCTAATCATAATAAGCAAATATTGAGTGCTCATTATATCAGGAACTATATTAAGACCTTTAGATGTAGCATCTCACTTAATCCTCAACTTCAAATAAGATAAATAATACTGTAATCCCCATTTCAAAACTGCAAAAATCAAAGCCTCAGAAGTTAATTTTTTCTTTTTCTCTCTCTCTCTCTTTTTTTTTTTTTTTTGCTGAGGAAGATTGGCCCTGAGCTAAGATGTGTTGCCAATCTTCCTCTTTTGGCTTGAGGAAGATTCACCCTGAGCTAACATCTGTGCCAGTCTTCCTCTATTTTGTATGTGGGTCGCCGCCACAGCATGGCCACCAATGAGTGATGTAGGTCGGTGCCCAGGAACTGAACCCGGGCCACTGAAGCAGAGCATACCAAACTTAACCACTAGGCCATGGGGCTGGCCCCAGAGGTTAAATAATTTGTCCTAATTCACAGAGCTAACCAGAAGTAGAACCAGGATAAGTAATCAGGCAGTCTCACTCCAATGTCCATATTCCTGATGTCTACATATGATAAGTATATATAACTACATGGACTTTATTATTAATATGCAGATAACTCAAAATTTGGGGGCTACAGAAGAATTTAAAGAGTCTTTGTATTTGAAGAGGCTTCTTTCACATTAAAATAGCTTAATATGGCTTATTCCCATAAACTATATCTTCCTTAAAAAGACATGGCCCAAGTAAGAACTCTTAACTCACTCATATATAATTAAAACTCAAATTAAAGAAAATAGCAGGAAAAAAAGAGTTGCAACAATACTTTAACAAATATCCAGATCAGCATTGTCCAAAAGAACTTTCTGTAGTGATAGTAATGTTTTCTATCTGCACCGTCCATCATGGTAGCCACTAGCCACATGTGACTATTCAGCATTTGAAATGTGTCTAGTGTGATTGAGTAACTGAATTTTGAATATTGTGTAATTTTAATTAATTTACATTTAAACGGCCACATGTGGCTAGTGGCTACTATATTGGACAGCACAGGTAGAAGATAAAATGCCAGAAAAAGATGAGGAAAGAAATTCTTATTGCCTTTATTTAGAGAGTGCACTAACAGTCAAATCAATTTAAATCTCTTTTCCTACTTGTTCTAGCTTCAGTTATTAACCCAAACAATATATACCTCCAAGGAGATTTAAGTAACCCAAACTTCTATACTTAAATTCTTCTTTGTGTATCTCAAAGGAAAAAAATAACTAAAACCTGTATTATCAACAAAGCTCCTTATATTAGAAACTTTTTACTGTTTGGATACCTAAGAGGAAGAATTTGAACCCGAAAACTGCCATCTACTAAGAAAACTAAAAAGAGTCACACAAGTTTTCCATTCTCTTCATAATAAATACTTGATAATAAAGTGCTTACCTTGATTCTCCACTACTGTTTCTAACACTTTCTTCATCACTGTGTCCATTCATTGTAAATATCAAGTTTTAAAATAAAATATAAATCTTCCCAGTTTAAAAGATGAATATAAATACTGACTCCTCCTTGAATACCAAAAATTCACAGACGAATTTTCTTCAACATTCACAGGTTTCCTGGGACCCTTTTTGATTCACCTAAAGAAAACATATTAAGAAAATAAGAAAACTTCCTGTAGAGAAAAAGATAAGTCTAGTTAGAACTTATACAAACCTACCTAGGCCAATCAGAAATACCTAGGCTTCCATTAACTACATTCCTGACTACTTACTAGAATTTATATCACACCAGTGCTTATTTTTGACAGAGGAAATCAGAAAATCTGCTGAGTGATAAAACTTTTAGACTAACTGCAGCTGTGTAGCGATACATATATACACATTACGGATAACTAGCTAACTAAAGAAAAACGGTAATATATAACATATACATACATTCCAAGAATAGAAAACGGAGTCTTATTAGATACTTTGTCAAACCAAGTAAGGGGGGAAAAGGTTACCTTTAATCAAACACTAATTCATATCACCAAGAACTTCATACACTTGAATGAGGCAAAGTTTTGAAAATGCTCACATAAGAACAGAAGAATAAAAGTATCATACAATCTTCGCAAAAACTGTACAGGTCAAAATAAACGTGTACTTTCACAGGTAAGCCGACAGTGGAATGATACAATTTAAATAATATTTATCCAGGTTGGACTTGCAGAGATTTCATTAAAAAAGAAAAAAAGGTAATGGAATATACACTATGATTTTTTAAGTAACAGGTTTGGGGCAGAAATCACTGACCAAGACACAGCATTCCCACCTTTCAAGATTTCAGCACAACACTGGAGAGTCACCTACAAGCCATCCACGAATAAACAAAGATCTCTGGCAAGGGAGGGAGAGGAGGAAGCGGGGGAAGGAGACGTCAGATCCTTCCCCAGCCAGAAAGGACCGAGATAGCCGACTGAGAGCAGAGCTGTCCTCCGACCTCAGCAAAGAGAATTCAGTCCTACGATGATCTCCATTCCACAAAAAAAGAGGAGGAAAACAGGCTGTTGCCAACTTCATCACAGCAAACTCTACATCTAGATCGAGATTTTAATTCTCCAGAGACTAAGGTCCAGTAGACTCTTTGCAAGAACTGGTTATCCAAAAAGTAACTCTTCCACACAACATTTATTCCTCATGTTAAAGATTAATTCCAACCCGTGAAAGAGCTTTACTGTTCAACAAGTCTTAAAAATCTAGGGACTCTAACAAACCGCCTCTTTCCCGAAAGTCTCTCTGCGTTGAGAAAGTTCACTCCTCTGTTCGTTCTTTCCTTTCCACCTTCCTTTCGCTCCTCAAAACGGCTTTCTCTGGACATTCTAACTTCCTTTTTCCCCCTCATCTGCCTTCCCCGAGTCGGTCCTCTTTCTGAGGCCCTGCTCACAGCCCTGAGTGCTGCAGCTCCAGGCGCACGCAGCTCTCTCCAGCCTTTCCCGCGTCTCAACAATGAAGTCAAACCTCTCCAACCCTCCTCCCCTGGGCCCGGTCCTTCAACAGCTGCTCTGCTCCTGCTGAGTTTCCCAAGCGGGGCTCGAAAGGAGGCTGGAAGCCTTCCTCCTCCCTCCTCCGTCCATCGCAGCTTCGCTCCAGTCAGTCTCCCGGCCGGACGCACACTCCCACCCCCGTCCCTCCCAGGGCCTCCCTCCCGGTCCCCGAGTCTCTCTTCCCGCCTCACACTTCCCGCCGCCCCGCTCCGCGCCCTCCCGGGCTCGCCTGGGCCGCCGCCCCTCCCCCTCGCCGCCGCCCCCCACGTGCCGGGAGGCCGGGTGGCGGCTGGGGCGACGCGCCGGCCAAGCGCTCGCCGCTCGTGCCCCGCGGCTCCGCCCTCGCGGCCCCGCCGCGCCCACGCCGAGGAGGCCCGGGCTCCGCCGCCCGCCGGCGCTAGGACGCGCTCCGCGGAGCCGCCTGCGCGCCACTCACGCGCCCCCCGCGCGCCCAGCCCGGCCGCCGCCGCCGCCGCCGTCGCAGAGCCGCCCCGGCCTTCGCCCGGCGCCCCCGCCCCCGCCCGGCCGGCTCCCGGCCTCCCCGCCACATCCTGACCTGCCCGCCGCCCCCTTTCTTACCGGCGGCCGTGCAGGCTTCGCGGGGGCGGAGGGAGCCCACTCAGGTCTCCGCCGCCGGGTGAGTCCTCGGGCTCCGGGTCTGGGGGTAAGCAGGAGTCCGGGAGGGGGAGGGGGAGGGGAAGCCCCGGCCCACGGCTCCCACGCGCGACCCCCTGCGGAGCGGATCCAACAATCCATTGCACCAACGGCGAGGGCGAGAAGGAACGAGCGCGAGAAGGAACGAGCCGTGGAGCCGTCGTCGCCGCAGCCACGCGCGCGCTCCCGCTCCCGCCGCTTATTGGCTCCCGGCAGCCGCCGTAACGCCGACAGAGCAAGCGCAGCCGTCTCCGTCGTAGCCGCCGCCGCCGCCGCCGCCCGCGCGACGTAAGCTCCCTGCTCGCTCCCCTTCCCCACTGGGCGCGAGGAGGGATTTGTTGATGCAACTGGATTCAAGGTCAGGAGGAGGAGGGAAGCTGTACATACAATGGAATGGGATGGAGCTGATTGATGACATCCGTTTGAAAGGTAATATGTTTGGAGATGAGTAGGTGTGGAGATCATTGGTGTAGGACTTACTGAGTTTCTGATGCCTTTGAGTCATCCAAGAGGCTTTTGGATAGAAGTCTAGAGCTGAGAAGTAAGATCTAGACTGAAAACTAACTGTTGAGTATGTAGGGAGAAATTAAAGTCTTGAGTATACATGAAATAGACTTAGCAGACAACCTAGGAGTGTGCAATGAAGAATTTAAATTAATTTTTGGCTAGGTAGAGGAAGATGAGCTGGCTAAGGAGTTGCAGATATCAGATGGGTGTTGTGCAATGGAAGACAAAGGCATAAATGATTCAAGGAAGGAGTGGTGAGTAGTGTCCAATGCTGTTGAGAAGTCACGTGAACTAAGGCCTGAATAATATCCATTAGATTTAGTAACATAAGGGTCATTTACCTTAGCAAGAACTATTTTGTTGGAATAATAGGACCAGAAGCCAGATTGGAGTGGGATGTGATAAATGAAGAAATGGAATCAGTGAGTCTCAATTTCTCTCTCAGACAGTTTGACTTTGACTTGAGAGTGAATATGAATTTTTCTGTTTGTTTTTTTGGGGGGGCTTGTGGATTTTTGTTTGTTTAGGTGAAAGATTTAAGGTGTTTCAAAGACAATGGGAAATATCCCTTTGAAAGAGAGGTTGAATATATTAGAGTTAGCTGTAAGAATTAACACATATACCTTTTTTTTTTCCAATCGGGAACTGAACACTAGATATCACTGTTTATAGTTATGGGCTATAGACACTTAATTGGTGTAATTTGAGAATTTCTGTGAGTCTTTTACTCCCCAGATACATGCCTCATGCTCTACTAATGTTTGAAAAGTCCTTGGTAGAAATCTATTTGAAAGCATATATTCCTGGGAAGAGTAATATGTTAAGAAGGTAGTTCTCAGCTGTGCCGAAGTTTAGAATTACCTAAGGAGCTTTAAAATAAAAATGCTCAAGGGGCCGGCCTGGTGGTGTAATGGTTAAGTTCACGCAGTCTGCCTTGGCGGCCTGGGGTTCGCAGGTTCAGGTCCTGGCTGCGGACCTATGCACTGCTCATCAAGTCATGCTGTGGTGGCAAACCGTGTACAAAAATAGGGGAAGATGGGCGCAGCTGTTAGCTCAGGGCTAATCTTCCTTAGCAAAAAGAGGAAGATTGGCAGCAGATGTTAGCTCAGAGCTAATCTTCTTCACCAAAAAAAAGAAAAAGAAAAATGCTCAAGACTTACTTAAGAGATTTCATTCCATTGTTCTAAGGTGGGGCCTTGGCATATGCGTTCTTTCAAAGCTCCCCTTTTACAAAGATGATTCTAATGTGCCATTAGTATTGAGAAACTATGGACATCATTGTATTAACACTGCATTGACTCATGACATTTGGTTTAGATGAAGTGTGGAGAGGCCAGAATATTTATTTAGAAAATAGTGGTTATTAACAGGGCAGTGGTGGGTGGAGATTTTGCACCTCAGGGGATGTTTGGCAAGAATCTGGAAACATTTGTGGTTGTCACAATGAATTGGGTGGGGGCTGCTACTGACATGTATTGGGCAGAGGCCAGGGATACTGCTAAAGATCCTAGAATGCACTGGACAGCCCCCCACAACAGAGAATTATCTGGCCCAAAATGACAATAATGCCATTGTTGAGAAACCCGGCTATAAAGGATGGCAAACTAGGTAGTATCTTTTAGTGAAATCTCAGTGGGTGGGGGTTGTGGTTTGGTAAGGGTGCTAATGAATGAGGAGGATCTATTCTACGTAACAACTTAGCCTAAAACTAAGCCTTGCTTGTAACCAGCAACAAAAGAGCCTCAAATAAAATCCGTTTGCAGAACTAAGAAATGTGACTAGCACAATAGACTGATTATATTATTTTCCTTGTTTAAAAAAAGATTATAGTGCAACTGAAAGTATTATTGCTGGTGGGGGTGTAAATTGGTTACAGCCACTTTGGAAAATTCACAGGCAGTGTACATTGTAGCTAAACTTATGCCTATCCTATAATTCAGCAGTTTCACTCCCGAGTGTATATCCACGAGAAATGAATGCAGGTGTCTCCTAAAAGCATTGTATAAGAATCTTCCTAGCAGTTTGATTCATTTTGGCTTCAAACTGGAACAAAGTGAAGTATATTCATACAATGGAATATTACCCAGCAATAAAAAAGAATAAATTGCTACAAACAATAATTTATGTTGAGTGAAATAGACACAAAAGCATTCATATTATATAATTCCATTTATATGAAATCAAGAACAAACAAAACTAGTTTATGATGATAGAAGTCAGGATAGCAGTTACCTTTCTGGGCATGGGTATTGACTTGGAAGGGGCGTAAGGAAGCCTCATAAAATGATGGGAATGTTCCGTATCTTGATCTGGGTGGATATGAGTGTATATGTATGAGAAAGCTCATCAAGTCGAACATTTTAATTTTGTGAACTTTACTGTGCATATGCTATACCCCAATTTTTAAAAATTAAAAATTAGGGAAAAAACCCAGGAAACCTAATTTTGAAGTACTGGAAGTCTTGCATCTCCAGTGTTTGGTTAGATACAGGGTCAGCTGCGTAGTGTGGTCTCAATAAATGTAAACAACTCTAGTGCAGTGTTCAGTGGGAATGAATTTGGGGTTTGGAGTCAGACCTGGTTTTGAGCCCCAGCTTGATTATTGGCTCTGTGATGCTGAGCAGTTACTCACCTCAGGACCTGTTGTGACTATGGAAGAGCAGAAGAGCAGCGAGTTGAGAGAAGTACTGAAAACTCCTTTTCTTTTGTTTTTGGGGGGGGATTTTAGCTTTGGTTTGTGATCCCCCAGCACTGAGAAATATCCACAGGCGTTTAGGGGTGGCCTCAGCAGGTGTGTAGTGTTAGGTGACTTAACGCCTCTGGCTTTAGCAAGGATGAACCCTGACCCCTGTCTGGACCAGTCAGATTGTCCTGAGGATTTACACTTGATTGAGAAAGTTTATCAGACAGCTGATCTGTTCTAAGAAACCTATCAATTGAGGCGAGGGCTGCCATGTTTGGTAGCAGCATGTGGAGATTGAGAGGTGTGTTGTAGAACAAGAATACTCTCAGATCACTTACCTCGTCACTCCGTGTTCTGAGTGTTGTAACTCTGCGAGGTTGGTACTGTTATCCCTACTTTATAGGTAAGGAAACTGAGAAGCTTGGCTAAATTAAGGAAGGGCTAAAGCTAAAATAAAACTCAGGCAGTGTGACTCCAGAGTCTGTGCTTTCATGGAGCAGTGCTGACATATCAGACACGGATCTGATAGCTGCTTTCGTTCCTGATAGTTTTACCGTTCCTGATCTCAGTCCTTTGAGAAGGTCGAGTCTGCTCCCTATCTTTGAATTATTTATCATAATTTATCCTTATAATACAATGTCATGTCTTTGCTTAAACTGGTTTAAGTGAATTTCAGCCAATTACAACTGGAAGAGTCCTGCTCCAGTTTGACTGTGAATGGGGTTGGAAATAACAAACCTCAGAGAAAGTGAAACTGGCTGAATCAAGGTGGGGTAGCAGGCAATAAAGACTTTCCTGCCCTAAAATGGGAACTTGTTTGTGTGTGTGTTATGCAATAGTAAATCATTTACACAGGCTTTCTCCAATAGTGTCTTAGAACTCCAACTATATAGTCACTGAGGTAGGGCTTTAGAGAACTTGGTAGCCAAATATAAAAAATGTCAAGTGTGGCAGTTACTGAACATGGAGTTTTGGAAACTATATTAGAGAAGAGAGGAATTCTAAACAAAGTTCTCAGATGAAAGTAGATTGGAGCAAATTTGACAATTATTGGAAGCCAATTTGCCTTTGGTCTGAGAATATATAACCAGATCAGGAAGTTACTGAGGAAACCCACTGCATTGCAACATAATTTTTTTTTGCCACCTTGTGTCTGACACCAGAGTTTTTACATTGAATGCCAGAAAGTGAAATTTTAGTCATAAGAATGGGACTCACAAGGAGGAGCAAATGATATTAAGGAACTCTAATTCCTCAGCTCCCTCCAAAAAATTTTCCACTGCGCATCCCCTTCCATGCCTCACAAAAGTGTGATGATCCTTCACATTGTCTGTCAATATCCACTAGGATTCAGCATCTTGTTACTCCACGCGTCCTGCAACACTAACGGCGGCCTATTGCTCTGAAGAAACAGTGTACTAAGAAAAAAAGGAAGAGGCTGCAGAATATGCTGAACTTTTGGCCAAGAGAGTGAAGGAGGCCAAAGAAAAACACCAGGAACAGATTGCCAAGAGACGGGGGCTGTCCTGAGAGCTTCTACCTCTAAGTCTGAGTCCTGTCAAAAATGAAATTTTCTAAGAGTAACAAATAAGATCAGATATCCAAAAAAAAAAAAAAGAAGAAGAAGAAGAAAGAAAATCTTCATTAGACAAACACCATAGTGATAATTATCAGAGGCAAAATATATTGAAGGATGCTAAAATTAGTGGGTAAAAGTTTGAGGAGAAGCAGGATATTTGCATAGTCTCAGTATTTCCCCTAAGATATTTATTAATGACAAGGGAAGGGGAATAATTACATGGAGAAACTTGGCAGAGACCACCATGTCTCCTGACTTTATGCTCTGAGAAGGGCACAATGCCATTTCTGTGGTGTTCTTGCCAAAAATGCATAACCTTCATCTAAACATGAGAAAGCATCAGACAAACCCAAATCGAGGGATATGCGACACAATAACTCCACCAGTATCTCTGCCAAAGTGTCAAGGTCACGAAAGAGAGAGAAAGACCAAGGAACTATCTCAGATTGAAGGAGACTAAGGAGACTTGACAACTAAATGCAATGTGGGATCCTGGATTAGATCCTGCATCAGAAAATGGACCTTAGTGGAAAAATGTTAAAGTCTGTAGTTTAGTCACTAGTATTGTACCAACATTAATTTCCTGATTTTGATAACTGTACTGTGGTATGTAAAATGTTAACATTAGAGGAAGCTGGATGAAAGGTATATGGAAACTACTATTTTTGCAACTTTTCTGTAATTCTGAAATTATTTCAAATTTGAAAAGTCAAGAGGGCATTTATAGCAGTTCCCTAAATAACTCTGCATAGATGGTGGGAAAAAAAGATTTCGATGGCCTTGAAATATCTGGATAATATATCTTTCCAACTCAGTCCAATAACTCTTTACCTGGGCATATACAGTTTGAGAACTTTACCTCTTTTAAACGCATAGAAGATCATAGCCTTTTTCTATATGAAATACTCTATTTTTTCCTCATATGACATAGGCACTCAAAAACTATTTGTATAAAATGGAAATAATGATTGCTGTCCTGCTTTTCCCTGCTGAACTTACAGTGTGGTTATAAAGTGTAAAAAAGATAAAGGAAGTGGAAAGTATTTTGCAAGTTGTAAGCATTGTACCGGTGTAAGCTGTTATTTTGATTATTGATGGAAAATTGTCTAAGGTATTTTTGTAATTTAGATATACATCGAATCAGTTTCTCCTCTTACTTTCTCTTTACTCTAATCACATTTCCACATGTTTACCAGGCTTAAAATTTCAAAATTGCCCTTGAAAATAAGGACTGAAGGAGAGGGGATGGGTGTCAGTTACCAAAACTCCGGCTAGTCATCTTAAAACATGCCCTTCACCTTTGTCCTTCACTTTTATTCTCTTCTATGCCGTAAGAAATTATAAACAAAAAAAGGAAAAAATTTAGAGCAGGGTAGGGCCCTAGAGTAATCTAACTCAGTTCTTTTAAACATACCTGATTATAAGCATCACATAGTGAGGTCATTTCAAATATGAATTCCTGGAACCCTGCAATCATAATCTATGGGAGGGAGCCTCGAATCTGTATTTCAAAAATGAGTTTCGGCTGGTTATTATTGACAAGCAAATTTAAAAGCACTGTCATTTTATAGATAAATAAATTGAGAAAAAATGACCAAATTTATTTAAAAAATAACATAGATATTAGCATAGATATTAATTTCTGGGATATAGTCTAGAATAGGAAACAATTTTGTAAACAACTCTAGTACATACTTCACTAGGGGACCAAACAAAGCTGAATGCAACTAATCCTTCCTTGGGAGGAAGAGGATCAGGAAAGCCACCAGAGACTTTTGTAATACTGCACCTGCTGGGTAGACAGCAGAGGGTGAATATTCCAAGAAGAAAGGACGATATGTAGAGACACATCCACGTGCATGGCATTCTCAGGGACTGGGAGTGCTCCAGTGCCCTGGACTGTGGTGTGCAGTGGTGTGATGGTGAAGCTCAAAGAAGAAAGGCAGGCTGGGGTCAGAATTTGAAAGCCTGGAATACCTTGCTAAAAGGTTTGTTCTTATATATCACGAGAAGCACAGGCAACAAAAGCAAAAATAGATTAAGTGAGACTGCATCAAACTGAAAAGTTTCTGTGCAGCAAAGGAAACCATCAACAGAATGAAGAGGCAACCTACAGAATGGGAGAAAATATTTGCAAACCAGTTATCCAATGAGGGGTTAATATCTAAAATATATAAGAAACTCATAAAACTCAATAGCCGAAAAACTAATAACCAATTAAAAAGTGGGCAAAAAACTTGAATAGACATTTCTTCAAAGAAGACGTACAGGGGTCTGCCCGGTGGCGCAGCAGTTAAGTGTGCGTGCTCCGCTTCGGCGGCCCAAGGGTTTGCAGGTTTGGATCCTGGTAGCGCACCGACGCACAGCTTGTCAAGCCATGCTGTGGTGGTGTCCCATATAAAGTAGAGGAAGATGGACACAGATGTTATCCCAGGGCCAATCTTCCTCGGCAAAAAGAGGAGGATTGGCATCCGATGTTAGGGTGCCATCCGATCAGGGCTGATCTTCCTCACAAAAAAAAAAAGACATACAAATGGCCAACAGGTATACGAAAAATGCTCAACATCACTAATTATCAGGGAGATGCAAATCAAAACCACAATGAAATATGACCTCACACCTGTTAGGATGTCCATTGTCAAAGAAACAAGTGTTGGTAAGGATGTTGAAAAATTGGAACACTTGTGCACTGTTGATGGTAATTAAAATGGTGCAGCCACTACGGAAAACAGTATGAGGTTCCTCAAAAAATTGAAACTAGAACTACCATATGATCCAGCCATCCTACTTTTGGATATTTATTTAAAAGAATTGAAAACAGAATCTCAAAGATATTTTGCGTTCCCACATTCACTGCAGCATTATTTACAATAGGCAAGAGGTGGAAACAACTTACATGTTCATTAACAGATGAATGAATAAAGAAAATGTGGTACATACATACAATGGAATATTATTCAGCCTTAAAAAAGAAGAGAATGCTATCATATTCTACAATATGGATGAACCTTAAGGACATTATGCTAAGTGAAATAAGTCAGTCACAGAAGGACAAATACTGCATGATTCCACTTATATAAGGTATCTAAAGTAGCCAAACTCATAGAAACAGAAAGTAAAATGGTGGTTGCCAAGGGCTGATGGGGGGTGGGCTGGAAGTGGGGAGTTGCTGTTCAATCCTGTATTTTCTATTTCCATTTAAATCATAACAATTAGCTAGTTTCTTGAAGTTGAATTCTCAGAATAATCTTTGACCTCTCCTTCAAGATTTTCCTTTTCTTCCTTTGTGCCTTCCTTCTTTCTCTCCTTGTTTCCTTCCTTTCCATAGTTATTTGCCAGGCGCTGTATTAGTCATTGATAGTACTAGTGAAAAAGCAGATGCAGCCCCCATTCCTCACAGAGCTTATAATGTAGTGGGGAATACAGATAATAAACATAATAAATGAATAAAATAATTACAGTTTGTGAGAGGTGCCATAAAGAAAATGTATAGGGTGATATGATAGAAATTTGCTAAGATAAAGGAGCTGGAGGAGCCTAATTCAGGTAGGCCTCCTGAAACTGAGTCTTGAAGGATGAGAAAGCCAATGTCAAATGCTGCCAAAACGTGAGCAATTATAAACATTAAAACTTTTTGTTCTGAAACAATCACTGTTAAGAGAAGGAAAAGATAAACCTACAGACTGAGAGAAAATATTTAGAAGTCTCATTTCTGACAAAAGACTTCATATTCATTGCATGTTCATTGCAGCATTATTTGCAGTGGCCAAGACATGGAAACAACCTAAGTGTCCACTGATGGATGAATGGATAAAGAAGATGTGGTGTATATATACACTGAAATATTATTCAGCCATAAAAAGGAATGAAATCTTGCCATTTATGACAACATGGATGGACCTTAAGGGCATTATGCTAAGTGAAATAAGACAGACAGAGAAAGACAAATACTGTAGGATTTCACTTACATGTGGGATCTAAAACAAACAAAAAAACAAGCTCATGCCTACAGAGAACAGATTGCTGGTTGCCAAAGTTGAGGGGTGCCGGGGTGGGCAAAGTGAGTGAAGGAGATCAAAAGGTACAAATTTCCAGTTATAAAATAAATAAGTAGTGGGGATGTAATGTACAGCATAATAACTATAGTTAATACTGTACCGCATAGTTGAAAGTTGCTAAGAGAGTAAATCTTCAAAGTTCTCATCACAAGAAAAAATTTTGTAACTATGCATGGTGACAGATGTTAACTAGACTTATTGTGGTGATCATTTCCCAATATATACAAATAGCAAATCATTATTTTATACACCTGAAACTAATATAATGTTATATATCAATTATACCTCAATAAAATAAGACTTTTATTCAGAATATAAAGAATTCACAAAATTCAACAAGAAATAACTCAAAAAACATAAACATAAGTTTTGAACTGACACTTTACTCAAAAAGACATATTGATGGTAAATAAGCATATGAAAAGATGCCAATACTCATGATGGAAACACAAAGTAAAATCACAATGAAACACCACTATACGTCTATTAGAAGGTAAAAAAAAAAAATCCTGACACTACCAAGTGTTGACAAAGATGTGGAACAACTGGAATCCTCATGCTTTGCTGATAAGACTATAAAACAGTATGGCCACTTTGAAAAACTGTTTAATAGTTTTTCTAACAAACAAATTTAAACATATACAGTGCTTATATGTTTACTTATTCTTATATGGGAGTAGCAGTCTTACTCCCAAATATTTACCCAAGAGAACTAAAAACTTACGTGCACACAAAAATCTGTACACGCATGTTTATTTCAGCTTTATTTTTAATTGTTAAAACTTGGAAACAACTCAAATGTGAATAAATGAATCAACAGTTTGTGGTATATCTATACACTGGAATACTACTTAGCAACACAAGGGAGAAAGTAACCCTGATGGATTCATGCAACAACATGTGTGAATCTCAAAAGTATTTTGTTAAGTGAAAGAAGCTAGAACCCAAAGGCATCATATTGTATGACTCCATTTATATGACATTCTGGGAAAGGCTAAACTATTGAGATAGAAGACAAATCTGAGGTTGCCAGGAGTGGGGTGTGGGGAGGGGTTGATCACAAAGAGGCAGCAAGCAGGAATTTTTGGGGTGATGAAACTTTTTGGATCATGACTGTGATGGTATACACAGTTCTATGCATTTGTCAAAATCCATAGAAATATACATCACAAAGAGTGAATTATGTAAATTTAAAACATGTAAAGTGTTATTATTGATTTCTAGTTTCATTCCATTGTGGTCTGAAAGCAGGCATTATATGATTTCTATTTTTTTAAATTTGTTAAGGTGTTTTATGTCTCAGGATGTGGTCTATCTTGGTGAATGCTCCATGCAAGCTTGAGAAGAAAGTGTAATCTGCTATCATTGGATGAATTGCTCTATAGATGTCAATTATATCTAGTTGATTGATGATGCTGTTGAGTTCAACTATGTCCTTATTGATTTTCTGCCTGCTAGATCTGTCCATTTCTGAGAGAGGGGTGTTGAAGTCGCCAACTATTATAGTGGATTTGTCTATTTCTGCTTATAGTTCTATCAGTTTTTGCCTCACATAGTTTGACACTCTGTTGTTAGGCACATGCACGTTCAGAATTGTTATGTTTTCTTTGAGAATTGACCCCTTTATCATTATATAATGCTTTTATTTATCTCTGATAACTTTCCTTACTTTAAAGTCTGCTCTGTCTGAGATTACTATAGCTACTGTTGCTTTGTTTTGATTATTGTTAGCATGGTATATTTCTCTCTGCCCATTTACTTTTAATCTATATGTGTCTTTGTATTGAAAGTGGGTTTCTGGTAGACAACATATAGTTAGGTCATGTTTTTTGATCCCTTCTGACGTTCTCTGTTTTTTAAGTGGGACATTTAGATCATTGACATTTAAAGTGTTTTTTGATATAGCTGACATATACTTACTATATTCATTACTGTTTTCTATTTGTTTCTCTTGTGTGTTGTTTTTTTTTGTTTGTGAGGACGACTAGCCCTGAGCTAACATCCGATGCCAATCCTCCTCTTTTTTCTGGAGGAAGACTGGCCCTGGGCTAACACCCGTGCCCATCCTCTTCTACTTTATACGGGACGCCGCCACAGCATGGCTTAGCAAGCGGTGCGTTGGTGTGCGCCCGGGATCCGAACCTGCGAACCCCAAGCTGCCGCAGCAGAGCACGCACAGTTAACCGCTGCGCCACTGGGCCGGCCCCTGTTTCTTTTGTTTTTTGTTCCTGTTTTTGTCTTCCACTCTTTTTCTGCCTTTTATGGTTTTAATTGAGCATTTTGTATGATTCCATTTTCTCTCCTTTCTTAGCATATCAGTTACAGTTTTTTAAAACTTTTTTAGTGGTTACCCTAGAGTGCAATATATATTTACAACTAATCCAAGTCCATTTTCAAATAACACTATACTACTTCCTGGGTAGCATAAGTATTTTATAATAACAAAATAATCCTAATTCCTTACTCCCATCCCTTGTATCATTGCTGTTATTCATTTCACTTATATGTAAGCACACATAAGCATACATATTCGTAAGTGTACATAATCAAATACATTGTTATTTTAAACAAACTGTTATCTGTTAGATAGATTAAGAATAAGAAAAATAAGAGTTTTTGGTTTACTTTCACTTATTCCTTCTTCAACTCTCCTCCTTTCTTTATGTAGATCTGAATTTCTGACCTATATTATTTTCCTTCTCTCTAAAGAACCTCTTTTACCATTTCTTGCAGATCAGGTCTATTGGCAACATAGTCCCTCAAGTTTTGTTTGCCTGAGAAACTCTTTATTTCTCCTTTACTTTTGAAGAATAATTTCATAGAGTATAGAATTCTAGGTTGGTGGGTTTTTTTTCTCTGAACACTTTAAATATTCTACTCAACTTTCTACTTGCTTGCATGGTTTCTGAGAAGTTAGATGTAATTCTCATCTTTGTTCCTCTATAGGTAAGATGTTTTTATACTCTGGCTACTTTCAGGATTTTTTCTTTATTTTTGGTTATAATTTGAAGATATGCCTTAGTGTAATTTCGGGGGGCATTTATCTTGCTCAGTATTCTTTGAGCTTCCTGGATCTGTGGTTTGGTGTCTGACATTAATTTGGGAAAATTCTTGGTCATTATTTTTTCAAATATTCCTTCTGTTCCTTTCTCTCTTTTTTCTCCTTCTGGTAATCCCATTACACATATGTTACATCTTTTGTAGTTGTCCCACAGTCCTTGGATATTCTGTTCTCTTTTTTTTTCAGTCTTTGTTCTTTTTGCTCTACAGTTTTCAAGGATTCTATTGATATATCCTCTAGCTCAGAGATTCTTTCCTCAGCCATGTCTGGCCTACTAATAAGCTCCTCAAAGCTATTCTTCGTTTCTGTTACAGCGATTTTTATTGCTAACGTTTCTTTCTGAATCCTTCTTAGGGTTTCCATCTCTCTGCTTACATTACCCATCTGTTCTTGCATGCTGTTTACTTTATCCATTAGAGCTCTTAGCATATTAATCACAGTTGTTTTAAATTCCCAGTCTGATGATTCCAACATCCTTGCCATGTTTGATTTTGATACTTACTCTGTCTCTTCAAATTATGTTTTTTGTGTTTTGGTATATGCCTGGTAAATTTTCTTGATAGCTGTATGTGATGCACTGGGTAAAAGGAACTGCTGTAAATAGGCCTTTAGTGATGTGGCAGTGAGGTGTTGGGGAGGGGAAGCATTCTATAGTCCTAAGATTAGGTCTCAGTTTTTCAGTGAGCCTATGCCTCTGCACTGTGAACTTCATGACTGTTTCTCAGTTTTTTTTTTTGCCCCCTTAGGTGAGACAGGATGGCTAGAGTGGGCTGGAGTTGGGTATTTCCCCTCCCCTAGGTCAGTTAGGCTCTGATAATACTCCAGTAGGTTAAGCTCTTGTTAGGCAGTTTTCCCTGAGGGTGGGCCTTGTTAAGAAGAACAGAGTGCTCTGGAGTATTTCAGAATGGTTCCTTTTCCCCTCCTCCTGCCAGGAGCACAAGGGGATTTTTCTCAGATATTTACTGTGGGAACCTAGTCAAGCTCCTGGAGGTAATCTCACAATGTTCTGGGGGCCCCTCTATGACTGGATCACCCCAGAGTTCTTCACTTTCAGAGTTGTCCACACTGAGCCTTCAGCAATCTGTCCATTACAGTTCAGGTTTTCCTGCCCTGGCCCTGGTTCTGGAGGTGGTTTCTGCGCACGAGTCTCTGCTCTGGTGAGCTGCAGCTCTCTGTATTTGCCTGTCCATCTCTCTACTCTTGGGGGCAGCAGTTTACCCTGTGTCCTCCCCTGTCTTATGGATCCAAGAATAGTTGTTTGTTGATTTTTCAGTATGTTCAGCTTTTTGCTTGTTATCAGGATGGAGCGGTAACTTCCAAGCTCCTTACGAGCAGAACTGGAAACTGAAAGTGAAAACATATAAATTTTTTAAAAATCAAGCAAGATAAGGGTCAGGAAAAAACTTGTGGATTTTTAAAGTTGTGTGTGTCATCAGTGACTGAGCAGTTTTGATGAAGTGGAGCTCATTGAATCCAAATTGCTTTATGTTTAAGAGGAAGTGAGATGAGTAAATGGAAACATGTAGTGTAGACAACTCTTTCAAGATGTTTGGCTGTAAAGTGGAAAGGGAAATAGCTGGATGAGAATGTGAGTCCATAAAAGTTTTAAATTTTTTATGTGAGACCGATTAGGACTAAAACTAACAAAAATGTACAAGACTTCTACTGAAAAAATTATAGAATTTAATAAAAGATATAAAATGGCCAAATAAGTAGATATATCATGTTCACTGACGGGATAACTTAATGTTATGAAAAATTTCTGTGTTCCCTGAATTAATTTATAAATCCAAACAATCTCAATAAAAATGCTAATAGAATTTTTGTGTGTGTGGATTTTGCCAAATGGATTCCAAAATTCATTAGGACAAGCAAATATATAAGAATGCCAAAATATGGGGCCAGCCCAGTGGCATAGTGGTTAAGTTCTTGCACTCTGCTTCAACGACCTGGGGTTCGAGGATTCGGATCCTGGACGCGGACCTCCACACTGCTCATCGAGCCATGCCATGGCAGCATCCCATACACAAAATAGAGGAACGTTGATACAGATGTTAGCTCAGGGGCAATCTTCCTCAAGAAAAAAGAGGAAGATTGGCAATAGATGTTAGCACAGGGCCAATCTTCCAAAAAAAAAAAAAAAAAGAATGCCAAAACAATCTTTGAATATATTAGGAATTGCCTTATCAATTTTCAAGACACATTATAAAGCTGTATTAATAGAAACAGTTTGGTACTGGTGCAGGAATAGATATTCGAAATTGAGATATGAGTGGGGTCCCTTTGAGGAAGAATGCTATAACCCTGGCAACATAGTATACTGTAAATCTTCCTCTTTGCCCTTCTGAAAGTGACCTGGGACCCTTTACCAAGGTATCTGTGCATGGGAAGAGGGAAACAGCCAGATTTTTTTGGAACGACTAAGATAGAATTGGAGTTGATGCTAATTCCTGGGGATCCCAAATGCTTTTTGGTCAAATAGTCAGAGTGGAGATTGATAGAGATTAGATGATAAATAGTTCTTTGGTCTGATTCCTTCTCACAGTGGGCCCAGTGGGTCCACACATACAACCCAATAGGAATTCTCTTTGTATCTAAATTTTACCTGAATTTATAGTTCTCAAGAACACATTTGCAAACTAGCAGACTCTTCACACTGGCTCCCTGCCTGTAGAACAATGGCTTATATAATAGGAAAGACCAACTGGAAACCACTGGAATGTCCCTGCTCAACCAAAATAATAAATCAAAAGCAATATTGCATCCCTGAGGAAGTCTGTGGAGAGTAATGCCACCATGCAAGTCTTGAGAGATGCAAGTGTGTTGACTTGGCCTGTATGCATGGTAGTGGGGTTTTGGAGAGTGGTAGCAGATTTTCCTACACTTAATCAGGTGGTGATCCTAAATGCTGCTGCTTTTACAGATGTAGTCTCCTTACTGGAGCAAAACAGCACAGTCTCTAAAAACTGGTATGCAACTATTGTTCTGGCAAATGCTTTATTCTTTCTATATCAGCCAAGAAGTAATTTGCTTCCACATGATCGGGTCAACAAAACATTCACTGTTGCTTTCAGCTCTAGCCCTCTCTGTCATAATCGAGGCTAAATAATCCATGAAATCATGCTAATAAATTTGTTGGGCAGGAAGTAGCAAATACCCTGGAAGCTTTAGTAAGATATATAAGTGGGAGATAAACCCCATGAAGACTTGGTGGGTTTGCAGGGCTCTAGGGTTCTGGGGCATGCTGAGATCCCTCCTTCAATGTGAAAGTTAAGTTGATGTATCTTCCACCTATTAACATTAAAAAAGATCCAATGCTTTGTAGGCCTCTTTGGGTTCTGGAGCCAATATGTGTCTCATTTGAGTGATTTACTTTGCATATTTACTGAGTTTCAAATGGGGCTCAGAGCAAAAGAAGTCTCTGAAGCTGGTCCAGGGTACAGTATAAGCTATTCTACCATTTAGGTAATATGAATCAACAGGTCTTTGGCATTTAGGGCTGTTTTCGGGATCTTCTGGCAGCCCTCCAAAAGAGAATGACAGTGCATGCACCTAGGATTTTAAAGCAAAACCATGCAGATATCCATTTTCCTTTTGAGAAATGGCACCTGTCTTGCTACTTGGTGCTGGTTGGGACTAAATACCTAATTATGGGACAGTCTGAGATGACTGTTATGAACTGTGTATTATCTGATCCATAAAGCTCTAGAGTTGGGCGTGAACAGCAGCACTTCATCATAAAGTGACATGAAACAAGCAGGAAAAGGACTTCCGCGGGCATGGGCCAGGATCCCAGGAGGATTCCAGTCTAGGCGAAGGGTGAACAGGGAGCCCTAGAGGAGGCCTGATGGGGATGTCCTGTCGGCCCTTACTCCATCTGCACACGGTCTTCCTCTGTCCTTGTCCGTTCCACATGCAAACTTTTATCTTTTTACATTTTTTCCTCATTTAGTGTTGATGCGAATCCAGACACTGATTAGAAAATGGCAAGTTCCAATATCTGATCAAAGAAACCTCAACAAGAGAAGCAAAAAACATTCCTTCTTCCTGGAAAGCTGTAGAAAGACAGCCACTGTCCTGGGGAACGACATGGTCCTGGTAAGTGCTATTTGAAAGACACCCACATTTCAGTGGTTATTGCTCTGCCTGGGAAAGTCCCTCCAACCTCTACATCCAGGGAGATCTGAGGGGCTGTCTCTGCTCCTGGCCCGGGTGAACCACACTGAAATGCACCTGTCCTCTGAGGAAGGGGGACTTGAGGGTTTCATTCAGTAGCCAGGGAGGAGGCTGGCCCTCCTCCTTTCTCCCACATACAATAAGCTGTGACCATACACAAGTTCTTAATTCAAGGAGGAAAGTGAGATTCTGTGTCTCATTTACATGAGCATAAGAAGTGAAAGAACCACACCACAACACCCAGGCTGTGACAGAAACAGGATATAACGTAAGAGTCAAATCTACCATTTACTATTAAAGAAATAATATCACTCCTCCCCAATGGGTTAACAGTGGCTGGCATGGAGATGTCAGGGAGTTGGAGGGGGTGGGGCCCTCCCTCTGGGGCTTTAGGGGAAACCAGGGAAAGTCTTAGGATGTCCTCGTTCACTCAGGGTGGGAAGAGCTGGCCCGGTGCACCCCGAGGGTCCCAGTGTCCCTGCTGGTCAGGAGGAGCTGCACTTGTGGTCTCCAGAGTGTGACGGCTCATCACCAAGGGCGTGGTGGCTGAAGAGAAGAAACAGACTATTTTGGGGAACCTTCCTGAGATTCATGGCACACCTCCCTGCCCCACTGCACTCTGATCCAAACCCTGTACCGAGTGGTCAGTCCATCAACAGCACCCTGTTTGTCCCTGATGCAGGAGGCATCATTTAGCATCACCCATTTCAGAGGATGCAACTGAATCCCAGAGAGGAGAGGGGAGCGGCCTGTCCCAGGCCTGCTCAGCAGTGGAGCTGGGATCCAGTCTCATGCTTAGCCCGAAGCTGTACTGAGCCCCTGGATTCAGTCGCTCCTGGTCCCAACACTCACTCGGCCCTGAACTGGAGGATGTCCGGTTCCTCTTTCTCCTGAAGAGCCGCATTTTGCTCGCCTTCTGGTATGCGGGCTCCAGCCGGCAGGAGACCCAGTAGCTACAGGACAGAGTGGACCTGTGAGCTACCAGGAGCCACACCTCAGGTGCCCCTCCCAGAGCCTGCCAGCAGCTGAGTCCTGGTGCCCCATGGGTCACCACGCTACGAGTTCTGAGGCTGATCAGCGAGCCAGGCCACAGGCTCTGGAGCTGGCCATCAGAGAGAGTCTGCCCTGCCCTCACCCAAGTCCTGTCCCCCTCACCTCTCATGGACACTGATGGGCTCCATGGCCTGGAACCAGGCCCCAAATCGCTCGTCGGGCTCCAGGTGATATGCATTTGCAGCCTGCTGGAGCAGCTGGATCCTCCGGATGAGTGTGAATTTCTGGGAGGAAGGACAGGATGCAGACAGGGCTTGGGTGGGGAACGCTGCCAGGGACTTGTGTGGAGTGAGGATCTGGTCTGGGGTCTGTGCTCACTCGGGAACCCTCCTTCCTTCCCACTCCATTCAGGACTTGCCTGTCCTCACAGTTGGCTTGAATTAGTTCCTCATCCAGGAAGGTGTCCTTGATGCCAAGCCCTCCCACACCCGCCAAAGTGATGGGATGCCCAGCTTTGTGGATCTGACTCTCCCAATAAATGTAAGACCCAAGGGATGAGGCCAGAGAAAGTCTTGCCAGGCAAGGTCTCTGATTTCTACATCCCGATCCTCCCCATAGCTGCTCACGTCACACCATTTCTGAAAGTTGACCCAATTTCCCTGGAAGGGAGACAGCCAATGTCCATCAGAAACAGCCCCCTAAGCCCAGAACCAACCCCCATCCCACCCCTTGTCAGGCTGCAGGAATGTGAGGGCCCAGCAGAGGGCAGACCTTCCACAAAGAGAACTTGACACTGGGCCAGGCTCTGGGCTCCAGAGCAGGAGGGACAGGGGAGCTGAGGCCAGAGACCTTATGTAGCACACCCTCTCTGATGACAGACGGGGAGACTGAGGCCTCAGGGAGGAAGGGACAGCTGGAACACAGAAGTGCTTCCTCACTTGCAGGGGCTGATGGCACTCCCCCAGGAGCACAGCCCGAGGGGGAGGCTGAATCCATCTCAGACACAGCCTCCTGCAGCTCTGCAGGCAGGCAGCTATGAGCTTCACCAGCCCAGGTAGACTGGTGGGGGGCTTATGCGGAGCGTCTATTCACGCATTGCTAAGATGGGCCTGACTCCCCAACTCCCAGGGGTGGTCATGGGGCTCCCATGAGAGGAGGTCTGACAGGTACTGAGAGCTCAGGTCCCAGTGCAGGGCTCTCGCCTCCCAAACCTCAGGATCCTGCTCCCTGGCCCTACCTCCAGGCTCACTCACTTCCAGATCATCCTCCATCCCAATGTCCAGCAGCTTCAGGTGATAGAGGAACATGCCCAGGAAGGGGACGACACTCTGTGAAATCAGGGTGGGAGTGATGAGATGAGTCCCACCTCTCAGGTGCCCCCATGGACCCTCCCCCAAATCCCTTCACCTCAGCCTCCTGCCCACCACAGACTCCCACAGAGAACAGCCTAGGACTCTCAGCGGCCTCCCCCCAGTTACCCCCTCCAGGACCACCCAACTTCCCCAGTCACCTCCCAGGGGCGGCTTTTGGCAAATCCCAGGGTATGTGGTCCCTGCCCCTCCCCTCCCTAACACATCCTGGGCCCAGCCCTTCCAGGCCTCCTCCTGGTCACTTCCAGGGCAGGCATTTCAAGCTCTTGGGCTCCAGGAGCTGGGCTGGAGGAGGAGGGACCCCTCTCTTAGGGAGGCCTCCAGCCGTGAGGAGAGTGACCCCTCCTCTGACACCTGGACCCTCCCCCTCAGGCCACCTCACCTGCTGCTGCTGCCTCTCCTGGGCTCCCTGCGGGTCCATCTTATGGGTGGCCCTCACAGATGACACGTCCTGCAGGGTCAAGGACAGGCTCAGGGAGGCCATGTTCCCTTCCCCGTGTCTCCCAGGGCCCTGATCTTGGACCCTGGCCATCTGGTGTCTATGGCTGCTCCCATTCCAGGGTGCCCTGATGCTAGATCACTCCCAGCTCCAACACTCCCTCCTCTGTGCCCTCAGGCCTGCCCAGGCCCCTAAGCCTCTCTCCTCATCAGGAAAGTGTGAGGAGGACTCCCCATGCCTCCCAGGGTCCCCTGAGGACTCAGTGTCATCTGACGGTCACCAGTGCTGTTCCCTCCCCCCTCGAGGAGGAGGAGCACAAAGCTGCTGCACATTCCTCTCCCCCTTGTACCTCATCACCCCTGTGAGGCCTGCACCACAGATCATCTCCCTCCATTTCCCAGATGAAGAGACCGAGGCCCACAGAGGGGCAGTGAATTGCTAAGGGGCCCACAGAGGAAACCGCTCTCCCTCGCAGCCAGAAGCCCTGGCCCCTAGTCTTCACTCCGCCTCCAGACACACCTCTGACCAATGTCCTGTCCTCTGGACTCTCGGGGTGTGTTGAGGCCCTCAGTCAACCTGAGCCATGGATGGAGAGGCACAAGGTGTCTCTGGGTCCCATGCAGGTGGCTTCTGTGTTTTCTAGCCCCCTGGGATTCTCTGACACCAGGGTGGACCTGAAGCCATGCCAAAGTGCTCAGCTCCCTAGGATCCCCTCAGGATGGTCCCTGCACAGAACTCCTCCTTTATTCACTCAAGAAGGGGACCCCCGTGTGCCACATCTGAGTGACAGTGTAGGGGGTGACCACGGCACTGTGTAATGGTGACATTTGCATCCTTTTCCACTTGGAAACTTCTAATGTCCCTTCTCCTTTCTCAGCTCTCATGTTTGAAGTCTTTGGTCTGAGCCTTTGCACAATCCTTAGGCCCCTCCTGCCAGGGCCTCGATTGAGGCCATTAAGAATCTGTCAGGAAGGTCCATTAAGAATCTGTAGTTTCCCTGATAATTCTCTTTGCCATCTGGGGCGTATCTTTGTCGACAAGGCATTGGGGGAGACTCACTGGTTTGTCAGCAGTGACCACTATCGGGCTAGAGTGCACAGTCCCAGAGAGCACACACTTCTGTCCCAGATCCACCATTTGGCCCAAGGCTGGGCAGCCCCTGTGTCCACAAGGCCTGTGTGACCTCACAGTGCCCATCCCTGGGACTGGCAGAATGCCCTCCCCTGTGAGGTGCAGTGAAGACAGAAGGAGCAGCAGGGGCCTGGCTTCCTGAGGACAGACTGGGCTGCTTTAGGAAGCAAGGAACCCCCAACCACTCCATCCACCCGCCAGCCTGGAGGATGATGAGGGCCAGCTGATGGGTCTGCATGGAAGCCAGACACCTGCTCAATCTGCCAGCTCCTCACCTCTTGGAACAGTCCAGGCGACACCACTGTATCCCGTGACCAAGGCCTCCTGCCCCAAACAGTCCCCACCTGCCCCTGCAGCTCACACCCCCGCTTCCTGTCCAGCTGGACAAGACAGACCGTTATTTCTCGGGGAACCTTAAGTGAAAAACTTACCAAAGCACATCCTGCCTGGTCCCTCCCCACCTCACCTCCCGTCCTTCCAGTTCTCCAGCCTCCACTCACCTCCTTGAGCAGCTTCCTGCTCACCCGCTGGCATGTTTCGAAGATATTTTTAAGGATTTCACAGTTCTTCCTGAGGAGGGAAAAAAGGAAAGAAACACTGTGCAGTGGTTTGAGGGTAAATCCCTTTTGTTTGAAAACCCAGAAGATCCAGACAGCCTGGATGAGCATTTTCACTGTGTCCTCTGAGCCCTGAGGTGTCTGGGACTGGGGAGGGGGCTCTCCTGTTGTCACCTGGGGCCTCCATTCTCTTATTTTCTCAGCAGATGTGTTTTAAACAGTCTTAATTTCACGTGGACAGAGAGTTCTGTTGCTGCAAACACTTGAAAATCTTCAATTTGGTTCAAGCCATGATCTGTCACTTGGGGAAACTGATTCCTGAAGCAGAACGCCTGGCCTAAGTTTTCAGAACGACTTCAAGCCTGCCAACCAGGTCAGACCCTATCCCCAGGGTTGGCTGTCTCCCAGGAGGTACCAACTGACTGAAGGGCAATGCCAGCCCTGTGGGGGGTGTCTGGTCCACCCAGGTGGTGCTCGCGTGGAGAGGTCCTACCCACCTGGACACCCATCTCCACGTCTCCTTTAAACGTTGAATGGAGGGGCCCTGCAGAGCCCAGAAGATCGCGTGGAGAGAGGAAAGGTTCCTCAGACCGTGGCATTCCTGGGGAAGGGAAGAGAATGAGCTGTGAGGGGGAGCTGGAGCCCTGCTTCCTCTGGCTTCTGTCGCCTCATTGACGTCTCCTGTCCTGGATGAGACAGCGGCTCAGGGAACCCAGGAAGGGCACAGGTGGAACCTGATGAGGAATACTTCCAGGGAGGAGGATTTTAGCTCAAGCCAAGAAAGGAGCCCAGGAAGGGGTGAGCTTCCCACCACTGGGACCAGGAGTCAGGTCATCGAGGCCTAGCAGGAGGGGCCTAAGGATTGTGCAAAGGCTCAGACCACGGACTTCAAATATGAGAGCTGAGAAAGGAGAAGGGGCAGTTCCCCCGACACTAGAGAGGGGCTCCCAGGGCCTCCCACATCTTACCTTGGCCACCTGGATCCAGAGCTCCACCACCCTGGCCCTGTCCTGGGCCGTCATGCTCGGGTCCCCAATGCAGGTGCTGATGATACATTCGACCACTCTGTTAAAGTGGGTCGTGGTGACATGGATGGTGGATTCCAGGTGCTTATTGCTCCTGTCACACTGGGACCAGATGGATTCCAGGAATTCGTGGGGCATCACTGTCTTGAAGAGCTCCTGGGGAGGACAGGGAGTGTCACCCAGCCCTGCCACCGCCCAGCTCAGCATCTGCAGCCCCCAGTCCCAGGCCGGGTCAGTGGTGAGAGCTGGAGCTCAGGAAGCTGAGAATGTGGCCTGAGACTTGTGGGAATCCCTGGGTGTTGCCTGTGTCCCCTGAGGGCACCCAGCACAGGGTGGCCCAGGACCCAATACTGTGGCGCAAGGAAGTAGCATTTGCTCGCCGCCCAGTCTCACTTCCTCCAAGCACCAGAACTCAGCTCCTGCTTGACCATCTCTAGGGGCATCTTCCACCCATTCTGACAATGCTGGGGTCTGACTCCTCTTTCACATGCACATTCCCCCAAGGCAGCAACAACCATGGGCTTTGTTTGTCTGCCTTGTAGTCATGTACACATGAAGTGCCTAATTAGTGCTGAGGCCGTTGAGGCCTCCTGGGCAAATGAGTGAACTACCCAAGGACGAGACAGCAATTTAGTGTGCTCCCCTCCCCAAGCAAATCGCAGACTCTGCCCAACTTCCTCTCTGCTCCACCTCATCCACCTGCACAGCCACTCTGCATGGCAGCTGCTCTCAAAGTCCATCCCTACTGTCCACTTGAGGACAGCAAAGGCTTGGGAGTTAAGAAGGCTGCTCAGGTCACCTGAGGGCAAGTGGGGAAGCAAGAGGTTGGAGCGAGATCATGGGATTCTGGATCAGGAAATGGCAGGTCTGGGGCAGCTGATGGCACAGCGAAGGCCGGCCCCACCTGCCCTGAGAGCCCCGCTGCTCACCACATCCATCAGTGTCAACTGCTCTGCCACCAGCCGGGGAGGGAACTCCAAGAAGTCAGGCTTTTCCTCCCTCAGCAGGTTCTTGGTGGTCACGTCCCAGGGGCAGGCGGGCTCTGGGGCTGGATCTGGCTCTGCTGTTATCTCTCCAGGTGGAGGGAGGATTCTCCCTGGAGGCAATGGTCCAGGTGGCTCCTGCTCAGGAGTTGGCACTGGGGCTGGAGCTGATGTTGGTGGTGGCTCTAGCCCTGGAGGGACTGATGGAGGTGACACTGGCTCCAGCTCTAGCACAGGTGGTGGAACTAGAGCTGGAGCTGGATCTAGCCGTGGAGCTGGCTCTTGCTCTGGCTCTGGAGCTGGAGGGAGCTCTGGAGATGGTACTGCAGCAGGAGAAAGAAACAGTTTCACTCAAGTAGCTGACTTCCCCTGTGCCTGTCAAAGCCAGGAAAGACCCCACTGCCTTTAAGGGAACCTAGCCTGTGAAGACCCTGCAAATCATCTTCCCAGACTGCAGTCCCCTCACCTTCCAGATCTGCCTCAATGGGCCGTGGATGCTCCAGCTGGACCTGGAGAAGGTAGACGTGGCCCTGCAGCCCCGAGCCAGGCAAGCTGAGATGCAGAGAGCTCAGCTGCATCCTGAAGCAGGGATAGTGCAGGAGCTCCCAGAAATCCTGCCCCGGGTCCAGGCAGGTTCCCACCAGAGAAGAGATGGCACTAGGGGTGGCAATTGGGCAACAGAGTCAGAGGCCTGGCCTTTCCCTCCACGCTTCTCACCCAAGGCACCCTGGCTTGGGACTGGGCCCTATGCCTGCCCCTCTCCATCCAGGTGAGAGCCACATGGCAACCCTGACCCCTGTGAGGCTGTCCTGGCAGTGGCAGGCCTGCTTATCCAGCAAGTTGACACAGAGTCTATTGTGACTCTCTTCCCACTGACACTCTTCTGCTGAAGGTCTGCTGAAGGTCTGGGACACAGCCCACCCCAGCCCTCCATGCACTTGTGCAACTGGACTGAGCACTGAGACAGATTTGTGAGCAGGTTGCTCACACACCTCCTGTTCTGGGCCTGGAGGCGGTGGTCAGAAGAGGTAGATGTGGAGAAGGGGAGGCAGATTAAAATGGGTCTGTGGTGGGAATGGGTTTCTAGGGGAGAACTCAGCCCAGCCACCCCTCTGGTTCCCAGGGGTCCTGGCACCCATCCATAGCTCTTTGACTCCTGTCCTCCTGGAGTGGAAGCCACCGGGCCTCTGCCTTCCCATGGGAACCAAAAGATGCGTGAGATGCGGCTGCTGACAGGCTCCCCTCAGCCACAGCCTCCATCTCTCCCCCACAGCTTGTGCTTCAGAGACAGGAGCCCGTCCTTCTGCACCCAAACACCACTCACTTTTTTAGGTGGTCCTGCGCTCTGCCCTCCTGGCTGGAATAAGGGGAGGTGCCTCCATATGTCAAGGAGGCTATGAGGGCATCCCTTGGGATGGACGGTGGATGACAAGACCTGCGAATGATGTCGAATGTCAATGTCTGACTCTCAGACGGAAATTGAGGCCACACATTGTGTCTCCTTCATTCACTGGGTTTACTGTCTCCAAATGTCCTGCATGCATAGGTGCTTAATCTACATGGTTGAATGAATGTAATCCACCCAGAACCATCCCAGACACCTGAGTGGGCCTAGGGCCTCTCTGCTGCCCCAGAGATCCTTGACTGGCTACCCCAAGGAAAAGGACCAGGACCAGCTGGATGGAATCTCCAACTCCTTGACAGGGTGGTTTCCATGTGCTTTTCCAAACTCAGAAAGGCCGCATCTCAGAGATGGGTGAGGCAGACTACTTTTGACGGGGAAGAGAGAAATAAACACCATGAACAACCACAGCACGTCCACAGCCCTCTCTGCAGAGCCAGGCACCAGGTAAGCACTCGCCATGGCTGATCCCATTAGTTCCTACAAGATCCCCATGAAATTTATCCTCTCCCACTCTACTTTTCAGAGGAGCAAGCTGAGGCTCAGATTTGGTGACACTCCGAGGACACACAGCTGGCAGGGGGTAGAGTCACCACTGTGCTGAGAAGCGAGTGGCCACTCACCTAGTAAACAGCTGGTCCAGGACGTGGTGGGTTGTGTCTAAGGCCGAGTAGTTGACCATGAAGGTGGTGAAGCTAGAGATGTTCCTCCTCAGGAAAGCTGGTGCGATGGACTCTGTCATCTTCTCCATCACGCCTGTCTGGAGGGCCCGCATCCTGCAGGCCTCATTTAAATTCACGGTGGACTCATCCTCACACTGAGGGAGAGGAGGAGGTACATACACTCAATGACATCATGGTGAACCAGCGGGAGCATGAGGTGACTTTCTACCCTCCTGTGTAGCTGGTGGGAAGGAGTGGAGGTCCAGATTCCTTTGGGAGTGGGACTGTGGAGCACTCTAATGAGAAAACTCTGGGGGGTTCCAGGGGAGACTCAGATTTGAGTCTGCATTCTAGTAGTGCTTTGGTCATCTCAGAGTCCTGGGTATGAAGACCCCTCTGCACCCACACTCACCTCAGACCAGCCCTCTTCATTGATGGACTGGTGCACCTGTGTCCTCTCCAGGGAGATGGTGAACTGGAAACCATCTACCAGCTCCTCAACCATCACTTGGGTGCAGCTCTGCAGTGACAGTGCCCAGAAGTCAGGCCAGGAGGCATCAGGGGCCTGCCTGGACTTTACCACAGAGGGAAACCCCACCACAGTTCAGGCACAGAGGGGCATCTGCATAGTCTCCATCAGGGAAGGAATGTGATGATACCTCGACGGCCTGGGATTCACATGTGGGTAGAAGAGCTTGGTCCCCAGCACTCACCTTCCTCTCCTGCAGCCAAGATCTTCAGTATGAACATGACACACCACCAGATCTCCACCATTTAGCTACCTGCTCCTGCTCAGGGTGGTTCCTCCTCATACTACCTTCTCTAACTCCACCTCCCACATACACACAGACACAAAGAGGGTCAAGGGGTGTGGGGCTGTCCATTTGGGATCACAGTTGTGGCCTGATCTAGAGTGGCCTGCCCTGGGCTACGCTGTTACCTGATGGTTCCTCCTGCCAAAAGGCCACAGACATTCGAGGTGAGGGCTGAGCCAATGTCTAAAGCGACTTAACATGCTCTCATTCTTGGCTTTCCGGGGGCCAGAGCCTCGGAAAGTCACGGGACAACACGAGAACATCCTGCTGTGTCGAGTGTCTCCACTCAAATGAACTGGACAGTAGGCTGTGATTACAATGTGGGTGCCTGGTAACCAGAGTTCTAAGTTCTGTTGGGGGCTGTCACCAAGGAAGTGAGGTCACTTCTTCAAGGTTCTGTTACTTGGCCCCTTCCTTCAATCAGACCCACCCAAAGCCCCCGCTAGGCTGTTGGCTGCTCTCCCTCCTTGCCCATGTCATCTCCATCACTGTACACAAATATCCATCACCACCCTCCCCACAGCTCCTTGGGAGTGGAACCAGTGGCCAGCTTTGAGGAGACAGAGCTGAAGTCACACCTCTTTTATCCTACCAGTTCTGTGTCCTGTTAAAGCCACTGTGCCTCTCAAGATCTCCCCAGTCTCCCCACCTGCACAATGGGGATGGTGCTAAAAACAGCTTTCTGGGAACATCGTCAGGTGTATATGAGATAATACCTACAAGACCTGTGGATTGGTGTCACATGTGTCTAATGCTGAACCTCCCATCTATGTCAGTTCCATCTGTGCAGCCTCCACAAACCCCCACTCCATACTTCTTGTCACACATCATTGGCCTCAATTTGGTCTGGTCACTCTTATCTGTAAGAGGGGTTAGGAATTTTATCTTTTAGTTTGTTGAATTGCCACCCAAAGTAAAACTGATTCTCTGTTCTGAATATTAAGGGAGAAGGTGAACAGTGGAAACTACCCGTGCTCTCTCCCTACACTAACCTTCAAGTTGAAGGGGAGGAGATGATCTTTTCAGATGAATCAAGCATGTATTTACCTACCACAGGCTCTCTTTTCTTGTTGTTTCTTCATCCACAGAGAACAAGAATTCTTGCTTCCAAACCAGAATGTATGAGACGTCCACTGCCCTCTGTTCCCAGCAGAATGACCAGAACCAATTTGTTGGCTTTTATTTGCCTGGCCCTTGTAAGTAGATCTGAGAACATTCTTTCTATGTCCTTCATAGAGTGGGTCTGGGAGGGTCTGACGTTGTAGAGAATTGTAGGCAAATAACAGGCTCCTGAAAAACTGAGTCAAATTGGAATCTCTGTAATTCAAAGAAGGAGACTGACATCAGCATCATGGTGGAATAAGACACCTCCTGTTTTTCTACTCCTGCACTTACAATGCTTTGGCATCCATCCATAGACAAAAGTGCCTTTGTGAGAGAAGTGGGATCCAGCACCATATGCCAAGGGACCCAGAGGGAGTCTCACCCACCCATGGATCTGGTAATAGGCAGACAGACCTCGGTCCCAGCTCTGGACCCTGCAGTAGCCCGTGAACCAGCTCAAGCTCCTTTCAGCTGCTGCATGGAAACCCCTGAAAACACTGTCTTAGATCATGACACACAGAGGAGAGGGCCTTTGTGGAAGTCCAGGTTTCAAGAAGAGAAGTCCCAGTCCTCTGTTGGAGCACAAAAATATGAGTGTGGATGGGTTGAAGAGTTTGGGGGCATTGGCAGCTAGGTACTCTTAGAGGGCTTTAAAGGATGTGGATCCTGTAACTGCACTGAACACTCCATCAAGAAGTCTCCCACGACTTGTGGGCTATGCCTCACCCATGGATCTCCCCAGCTGGCCCTTAGGCACCCCCAGTGCTCTGCGTGCCTCACATACACACACCTCCACCCTAGGGCTTCTTCCTTGTGTATGCTCCCAACAGTGGTGGTTAGAGTGAATTTTGGAGAACAGCTAGTGAGCACGTGCAGAAACTTGGTCCAAATCCGCAGGCCAGAGAGAGACCCCAAACTCGAGGTTTCACACAACCTCTGGAATACAAAAGGGAGGCTGTCAGCGCCCAGCCTATTACATCACAGCATCAAGAGAATGCATACGGGCTGGAGAATTCTGCCATTAATGAACAAATTAAAAATGCTGAGATTATACTGGTATAACACATTAAAATACAAATGTATTATTGAAACATATGTGAAGTTTAAAAAAATGACATTTCAAATGTTGGAAAAATTAAGTTTGAGAAACCTTGTAGGTGGTCAGTAAACATCTGTCCCTCCCTCCCTCTCCAGAGCAGCCATATGTATATATATAAATACACACACACACACACATATATATACCCCCTATAAGTTATATATATAGAGAGACGCATATGTGCATGTGTGTCCACAAACACTCATACATATATATAATGCATGTACCTATGTATATCACATACATGTATGTATACATGATAGAATACTCACATGCACATGTGTGTATCTCTGCAATTTCACCTTCAATAAGGTAAATTTCCGGTTTGTATTGACTCTAAATAACTCTGCATTTTAACTTGTTAGGTCTGTTTCGGTTTGTTTTCCCCAAACTTTCTGGTTAGTCCTCTGGGCACTTCTCAATTGAATAACTGTTATGGTTTTCATTCATTGTTGTGCTTTCATTTTCTCTTTTTAATAAACATATTTGTTGAAATATGACATACAATCAGAATAGAGCACAAATCCAAGTGTAAATATTGATAAGTTATCAAAAAGTGTACACATGTCTTAACTCCACCCAGGCCAACAAACAGAACATGACCAGTTCTATTTTAGTAGATTATACATGATATATATAATAGATGATAACCGCAGTTACCCAGATTATTATTTCTCCTTTTTCAGGAAGTAGCACACTGAATGGCAATGCATAAAGCAAATTTGGTCATGATGTGGCCTCCTTCAAAAATATAGCTGGATTTGGAAGGTTAATTTTTTTTAGGAATACATGAGTTTAGTTCCAGAAACAAAGTGGCTTGTAAATTTCCTTTCCTGTAATGACCTTGTAAGATTTTTGTAGCAAAGTTAAGCTATTCTCACAAAATGAATCAAAAAGTTTTTCCCATTTTTCCTGTTCTCTGGAAGAGCTAGAGTCAATGTGTATTATTTCTCTCCTGAATGTTTGGTGGAATTTGCCAGCAGAGGTGTTAGCCACGATGAAATGTGGGAATGTTTTAAACTGTGGATTCAGTTTCTTCTTTAGATATGGGACTATTCAGATTTCTCATTTCTTCTTGAGACAGTTTTGGTAACTTTCATTTCCTGGCAATTTGTGAATTTCATCTAATTTTCAAATGTATTGACATGTTATTTATAATAACACGTGTGTTGTCAGGGAATGTCTGGGGTGAATCTCCTGGGGGCGGAAGTCAAGCTCAGCTCATGTGTCCCCGCAGCTTCAGGCACCTGGATGCTGGAGGGAGAGCTTGTTCTCATTGCAGGACGAGAGACTAAATGCTTTTCTTTTCGCCCTCTGCTCTCCATTCACACCAGCTCAGGAGACCTTGTTCCTGGGCAAGTTGGCGTGCAGGCAATGCCCCATGTAAATTCTTCCAGGCCTGGTGGATATTTGGAATTTTTTTTCTCAGATGTTCTCTTGAAACCACATGGCAACATTTGTATAATATTCTCTCTTTATTTTATATTTGAGTCAGTTTTGGTAATCACATTTTTAATTTTTAAACTGTACAAGGCTGTTTCTCTCATGGGGCGTCTTTGGCACTCCTCTTGCAAGAGACCTGCAGGCATCCCAAGATGTCCCAAGGCCACTCCCCCAGTCGGCATCTTAGACCCCTCCCCTCAGCCTCTGAGCTACTCAAGCAGGATCCTCTCATCCTGCGGGGAGCTCCCTTAGTAGGATTCCTTCTAACCTGTGCTCCAGTCTAGCTCCTATTTGCAGATCTGAATCTCCTTCCCCAGGACTCTGCACCTTTGCATCCCGATTCCACTGCAATACTCATTATTCTGCTATTAGGCAAGGGCATCTTCGATCTCATCCAGGAAACACTTCAGGCTTCCCTTGGTGAGAGGCAGACTCCAATCTCTACATTCTCCAATCTCCAGGTAACAGATAGATGCTCTCTGCATAGTCCCCATGAAACATTGCTCAGTTGATGTGACAGGAGGGGAAAGTACATTCATTTACACCTTCAACTTTTCCCCCTAGAATCCTATCTGGTTTCTCCAATCTCAAGCTCTAATAGAGAGGGGGATTGCAGGCAGCCATCGCCAATGCTGGGAAACCTCCTGTTGGGTATCAAGAGCCATGTCCAGAACAGGTGCTCGGCCCCTCATTTCTGGATGTGGCAGACACACGTGTCCCACTGTGTTCTTCTGGGCCTTTGAGGCCACAGACAAAGCTGAGATGGGTAGGGCTCCACTTCAAGTCCTGTTTCCTTTATTTCCCTGTGCCTAGCAGTAGGTGGACACTGTGGTTAAATGGTGAAATAAAGGCATGACCAAATGGTAATGGAATGTGCAGAACATATGAGAAACTTGCAAATGAAGCTGAATGTAGTGTCCTTAGTCTCAGAGATACAGAAGGAAGGGATTCAACACTGTGACGAAGACCAAAATGACCTAAACTCACTGTGTGTTATTACCAGCATCTCCATGTAAAGTTGCTTAAAATGTCTTTATCTTTCACCAAAATAGGTAAAATGGCAAGACAAGGGCCTATATTTTCCATCTGCACATTGATTATAGAGTGGTGGGGTATAGCAGAGCCTCTTCCAATTCTTTCTCTCGAAATGATTATAGTGAAAATGACAGAGCATCCAGCTCAAACTTGAATTCTACTTCCTGTTTCTTATCTCCCCCACACACATTCCTCATTTCATCTACTTTGTTCCCTCAAGTGTATTGTTTCCCCACATGAGACCAACAAACTCACTTACAAAGATAACTGTTTGAAGCTCCTTTGTAATTTTTTCACTTTACCTAGTGATTCTGCTCTGTTGGTGGTGGTGGTGTCACATACAATGAAACTCACTCTGTGTAATGTGTAAAGTGCTGTGAATTTTTAATAGAAGTAGATATCAATCTTCATAACAAAATGTCTGGCTTTCAGCTATTGAAACCCTGTTCATTAAAGGAGGCTGTAAAGGGTCCAAAATGATGTTCACCCTGAGTGCTGGAATGGAAGTGGTGAGCATTCACTGGACAACCACTGCTGGAGAAGACACTGGAGGTAACAGAAAACTGAGGCATCTGAACCTGCAAACCCAGGAAGCCAAAGCGGAGCCCATCCTACTTCCTCATTACACCACAGGGCTGGCACCCAGGCAAGTTTTTGATGCTCTGTGAGATTTAGTTTCCTCATCAGGGCTGTTGTGGCGACTTAATGATATAACATAGTTGATGCGCTTGGCAGGTTTTCAACAAACAATAATTCTTTTCCCCACTTTGGATGCAAAGTTCTCCAGTTGGTCTAAAGCTGATCACTCATAGCTGGTGGGCTCAAACAAAGATCAGCTAATTTTTTTTAGTAAAAGACTAGACAGTAATTACTTTCAGCTTTGCTGACCATATGGTCTCTGTCAAAATGACTCAATGCTGCCACTGTAGTGCAACATCAGCTACATAACTAATAGGCGTGTTCCAACAAGACTTTGTTTATGGACACAGAAATTTGAATTTTGTTCAATTTTCAAGTGTCATGAAATATTGTTCTTTTATTTTTTTCAACTATTTGAAACAGTAAAAACAATTCTTAGCTCACAGGCATATAAAAACAGGCAGTGGGTCACATCTGCCAAGGGTCATAGTTTTCCATCTCTTGGGCTAGAAGTTCTGTTGAAGTTATTCATAAAAAGATAAGATTGGGATTCATAGGACACAGTTATAGTCAAGGAGTAATTAGATACATGAGGGAGGGAGCAAATGTGGGAGGGATTATTCAATCAACAATAGGCAGCAGCAATTATAGCTGTGTTTTACCCTCAAATATACATAAATTGTTAACTCTGATAGATTTACGTATAGTGATACATATATTACATATACTGACTGAAGTGATTGTAAAATACAATATAACAAGGCTATTATTCTCTTTTCAGGGGAAAAATGAAATTGAAAGGCCTCTATGTATCTATTGGCACAAAATGGTTTGGTTCAATGAAGGCTGTCATGTCATCTTATATACTGTGATGCAAACGGTATGTTCCTGCAGTCGCCTCTCCAGTTTTGCAGTGCTTATGGCATCCAGTGTGATGAAGGTAAGGTCTTAAGTGTATTACTAAGCAATTAGAGTCTGATAATTAATTTTTTTATAAAATGAATCTTATTCCAAACTTATATTCAGTGGAGGATTTAAATATATACTGATTTTATTTAATTAAGAAAATGTATGCTTCCTGGTTTTAAAATGGGAAATATAGAAAGTTACAAAGAACAAGAAATATCTCTACCATCCAGAGATAATGGAAATTAGCTTAAAAAATAAATCGTGTTGTTTTATGCGTGTATTCTTTTTCAACTGTGTGACCATACTCCATATCAGTGGTTCTCAACTGGGGACAACTTCACCATCTCCAGGACATTTGGCAATTGCAGGAAACATTTTTTGTTGTCACCACTTGGTGGGGAGAGTGCTGCTGGCATCTAGTGGGACCAAGGGTGTTGCGAAATATCCTACAATGCAGAGGAGAGCCCTCCACGACAGAGAATTATCCAGCCCAGAACATCAATAGTGCTGAGATTGAGAGACCCTGATCCATGTAGTATATATACTGCTTTGTAAATTTAACATTGTCATGGACACTTTCTAACATCCATAAGTGGTCTGAAAACATAATTTTTTAAGGACTGAATGGTAGTCCAGATCAAGAATATATAATAATTAAACAATTTTATCCTGTTTACAATAATTGTAAATTTATTAAAGAATACGAAGGTCCAAAATGAGTTGATATCTCTTTTCTTTTGCTGGATCCAGGAGGCCCCTGTGCTGACTGTGATCACCTATGTGGGGCTGAGTGTCTCTCTGTTGTGTCTCCTCATGGTGGCCCTCATCTGGGACAAGGGACCAAAAATTACAGACAGCCAGCCACACAGGATGTGATAACCGGATGTCATTCCCCATTCCTCTTTGGAAAGAACGCCTGTGGGCATCCTGTATGAGAAGCTTCATTCCCAGTTGTCCAGCTGGCCCCTGGGGTTCATGCACTAACGTCCTGGCTGCAACAAGTTTGATGAGTGAAAATGCGGGGCCACTGTTGAGAGTTAGGTCCAGTGTTTGACCAAAGTGAGCAAAGATCCTTTCAAGTGTCGCTCAGATAGTTTCATGTGGAGCTGTCAGAAGCCATGTGGCTTTTCCCTTCACCCTAAATAAGAGGCTGACGCAAGAAAAAGAGAAGTCAGAGCTTTGCCCAGTGCAGCGCGATGAGCTGATGACCCAGGCCTGGGGGCTGGATGCCCAGTGTCCTGTGAAGCCCCCAGTCAGCTTAGACTGGATGTGGCATAGACACCGTGGAGGCCCATTTCCCACCTGTCCCTCTCTGAATTGGAGCTTCTTGACTATTTACTTTTCAGTCTTCTATTTCTCTCTTCGTGGGAAATTCCCTGAACCATCTCTTGTGAAAGGAAGGAAGCTCCTGAAATCTTAGCAGCATTCTTGAGTTAGAAACCTTGGCATTTTCTGTCTCACTTTGACAAAAATGTTTGCAGAAAGCTCTGTGATCCACTTTGCTAACTGGGCAAGCCTAGCCTTTCGGGCCCCCAGTGCACTAAGCCACTGCTGTAGGTTGCAGGGTGGGTGGACAGATAGACAAAGAAGTAGGTGTGTAGTAGTCTAGCTTTGGACACAACAGGTATGAAGATTTTGGAAATGTTTTTTTTCCCAATACAGCATCTCTATAACATTATTTCTTTATTTTTATTATTATCATGAGTTTAGGGATAGGTGGCACTCAATATCAGAAACAGGGGGGTGTTCTCCACATTTGCTGTACAAGCCAATCGCCAAGGAGAGTCTAAGAAGCTGCTTGATGCATCTTTGTCCCCCTCTCCCAACTGGCGGGAAGAACCTTTGCGTGTAACAGCCCAGAAGCAGTGATAGCCTGGTTTCTCCCGAATGCTTTTTCGTTGCTTTGGAAAGAAAGCCATGGAATATACAAAATGATTCAGAGGCACCTTCCTCAGTTGGAAGAGGAATTCACAAATATGTGAGTAGTCACATCAATAATATTTAAAAATAAAAATAAAAATCTTACTCTATACCAAACGCTGTTTTAAAAGCTTTGCAGCATCAGCTAATTTATCCTTCACAAAAATCCTCGGGGGGGATTTCTGTGATTAGATGCTTTTAACAGATAAAAAGCAAGAAGCACAGTTCTAATGATGAATGCTGAGTGATCGATCATAAATCAGTTTGTCATACGGAAAACAAAAGCACGACGACAGAGGAAGGTCTAAATGTCTTCTTGTGCTCAAACTATAGATGCACCTCAAAATTGCGAGTTTCCCATTTAATTTAACAGAGCAACGGCTAATAAAGTTGATCAAAAAGTCACACTGTATTAAACTTTCATTGAGAATGCTGTTTATCATTGGGGTGGCATTCTTAATCTATGACTTTCTTGAAAAATTTTAGCAAAACTTAAGTTTGGGGAAGAAACATTTTGGGGAATCGTGTTCTAGTGATATAGAAGCCTCTGGATGCTGTCTTGTGCGTGGTCTCTGCATACTCTTCATGCACGGTTCCAGGCCGGGTGCCCTCTCATAATACAGACCTGGTCTTACCAGGATGAGCCTCGCCGTCCTCATCAAGGGTCCCCACGACAGCTGGATCCAGGGTCCCTGTGGATGAGAAACCAGAGAGTGTCAGGGCAGAGCACATCACTGAGCCTGAAAGAAGAGGTGCTTAATAGAACAGAGCTTCCTTTTCTTTGTCCGACTCTAAAAAAGAGAGTGATTCCTGGTATTTCAGAGCTCAGAGGAAACAGAGGGATTAAAATGCTTCAACTTCTTGATGAGAAAGCTGATGTTGGAAGCAGTTTATGACTCTCCCATGTTCTCCTCGAGCAGAGCCAGCATGAAAACCCAGCTCTCCCAACTCCCAGTGCAGGACCCTCCAAAACCATGCACTGTGAGCTCAAATTGGCAAGGCTCACATGTTCAAACTAGTCCTGACCTGCCATTGGTCCCACATGTAACAGCCTGAAGGAAAAATGGGGCAATCGATAATATTCCCAAGGGAGCGCTCACTTATGGGAGAACAAAAAAGAAAATCAATACCTATTACATTACGTTTCTATTTGGTTTTATGACAACCGTGGCACAGGCAGCAACACACAGTGTCCCCATCTTTTTAGAGACGAAGACCTTGAGTTCAGGACTGGTAAGGAACCTGCCTAAGCTCACAAAAAATACCAGATCTCCCGCCCTGGGCTCTTTCTGCTTCAGTCCACTGCGTAGATCATGGTCTTCGTCCGAATCCAGGAGTCCCCGCCTTCTGTGAGAGTTTTGTAGTTTTTTTGGAGTTAATACAAATTTCTTATTATTATGTCAAAACTTCCATCTCAAGCCAATTAGCATGTTCTGGTCTAATTCAGGTCATTTCTCTGATTCAACACCATGACCATCCCAAAAAGCAACTGAGACTTTCACTCATTGTGGACGTTCAAGGTGGCTAAGCAAAGATTCGGTTAAAATAGCCAATTGGGGGCCGGCTCCGTGGCTTAGCTGTTAAGTGCACGCCCGCGGCTACTGGCTGCCCAGGTTCAGATCTCAGGCGCGCACTGACGCACCGCTTGTCCGGCCATGCTGAGGCCGCGTCCCACATACAGCAACTAGAAGGATGTGCAGCTATGACATACAACCATCTACCGGGGCTTTGGGGAGAAAAAGGGGGGGAAAAAGAAAGGAGGAGGATTGGCAATAGATGTTAACTCAGGGCTGGTCTTCCTCAGCAAAAAGAAAGGAGTATTGGCATGGATGTTAGCTCAGGGCTGATCTTCCTCACCAAAAAAAAAACAAAAAAACAAAAACTACCCAATTGTTCAAAGACCACATTTCAGGAGCACATTTCATTTTTTAGAAGATCTCACAGGTGGAATATGGCAAATTGAATTCTCTTCTGCCATACAAGAGGATATCTATTTTATAAATATTTAATTGTTCTGATGAGTTAATTGAATTCTAATATTGCACTCAATCTCAATCAGGTCCTTCTTCCTTTCACTGCCAGTGGGTGGAGCAAATCTGTGTAGCTTCAGTCTTGTGTGTAGCAAGGGAAACGGTTTTATATGTGTTGACTATTCAGGAATTTGAAGTAAAATACTGAGTCCAGTATCCTACCTTAAATATAAGCTGCTTATGTATATACAGAAAGCAAATCAATATCTTAGACTTGGGAAAATGTTGCATATTTAGCAGGCTAAAGCAAACATTCTATAATCATGATTCTTTCTCTTTGTAAAAAATAATGAATATATTGAAATACTCAGTTCTATCAAGTAAAACCTTCTATTAGATTTTCTTATACCACAGAGAGCTTTAGAAGCACTTTTGTGAGAAGGTACTCAGCTAGTAATGTTGGGGAGAATTCTGTGCTTCCATGACCATTGTTTTTATAAAAGAGCAACCCAGTGGAACCATGGACAATGGAGCCATAGAATAAGGATCGGGTCAATCCTGGGAAACAAAATAAGACGGGAATTCCGAGACCCATACCCTCCCCATGTCCTCTGCAGCGTCCGTCCTTTGAACGCAACGGGCCTGCCTGCACTAGTTCATCTCCGGGTGCCTTGAGTCCTGCCCTTCTCTTCTCGCCGTGGCCGACTCTGCCTCCAGGAGAAGAGCTCCCTCTCACTGGGCTGGGTCTTCCGCCTGCACTGGCTGCCGTCATAACAGACATACTCTGTCCACTTCACTTCTGTTTCATAAAACTCGTGCTGTGGGGTATCTTGTGGCCCCCAAAAAGGCACGTACCTCTGAATGTACGTAGGCCCTGCCTCTCTCATTACACATTCTTCCCGGGTGTCCCTCAACCTTTGCTGCCTCTTTTCATTTGCTTGTTTATTTGGGTACCTGTATATATTCCTTAATCCCCTATAATTTCATGGGGTGGTGTTTAGAGACGTCATAGACACCTGTGGGTGGTATACAGAGGTTGGTGGTGAGATCTTCCACCTCATATTAATTGTTGCAGGCCCTCTCGGGGCCCCTGTCACTTGTGCCTCTAAGATTAGTCGACAATGCCGACCTACAGCGCAAAGTGGCGTATTTGAAAGTACAGTCTGAAGAAGGACGAATACGATTGCACCGTGGGGAGAGTGGGTAGCTTCCCCCTCACCCAGCCCTGCTCCGGTGAGAACGCGGGCCCGTCCCCCGCTGAGGGGTGTGGGAAGAGCTGGTGCAGGCCACTCCTTTTTTGCGTCCATCTTCTCTCTTCTCCATCTCGGGTATAAAGCACCAGGATGATGACGTGGCCGAAGACCATAGGCATATTGGCAACACCAAGCATCTAAGGATTTTCATTCAATGGATTTAATTGTACTTTTTCCTCTTTGCTTCAGCTCAAGTGCCTCGTCTGGTTCTCATGATCAGTCTGGGAACTTGATAATCCAGATGAGGATGTAAAGCATTTAAAGAGCACCATGGCTGGGATGTGCTTTTTTTCCCCTCTCTCTGTCTCGCTCTCAGTTTGTGGTTTCTTCCACAAGGTTGAGAAATATAGGAGAACATTAGAAATAGATGAACACTCTGGAGACATGCTGTTTCTCAGAACAATCCTCTCCGGAACCCGTGGACGTCTTCTAACAATCCGGAGGATTTAAATTATCTGCTGTGAAATGCAGAAGTTGCCCCCAGCAGCGGAAGGAGAGAGGAGTCAGCAGGGAGGGGAACAAGGCTGCCTTGTGTGTGTTGGTGACTCAGGGCTCTGTCAGCGCAGGGCGTTCACTCCCTGCCTGCCGTGGGGACCCGCTGTCCTCACTGGGGTCTGAACTAGCAGCCTGGCGCATTCATATTTTCACACATTAGTCCGCTTGCATCTGGTTCGATTTGCAGAGACACAATATCATTCTGTTTTATTTCATTTTTATACAGTTCTTACTTATTCAAAGTTCATGTATGACTTGTACATTATTTCATTTACAAGCAAAAAAGTGCAGCACAGCGGGGTGGCTGAGACAATAGCGACTGAGCCCTGGGCTCTGGGGAAGGCGGGTGGGGTCGGATTGCAGGCTTCACGCTCATTGTGTGCTTACACGTGTGGTAACTGTCCTCTCCGTGTCTCAACTGTCCATTTATAAAATGCAAACGAGAGCAGCTGTTTCACAGGATTGTGATTGTGAGCAGTGACTAGAAAAGTCTTAGTTTATTAATTTGTTTTACTGTATTCTGGAGTAAGTGTTAGCATTTGCATGAGGATGAAGCATTTTGTAAATAGTGTGGACTACAAATAAACTGGTCTCTCTCCAAACTCAAAGAATTAATAGGTTACAATTTACTAAGGAATACTATTTTTAAAATTAGTATTTCTTTTGTATTCAAAAGCTCTGAACTAAACTGTAGGAATGTTCTTTTTCAATGGGAGTATTTACATAAGTCTTTTCCTGTATCTAGGCTTATTAATTCTATGCACTCTAAAAATGTTATCTTAAAAAAATAAAGGAATAAATATCCTTTACAGGAAATTTAGAAAATGCAAATTTAAAGAAAGAAATGTTAAAATAAAAAAAAATCATGCACAATAAAATCAACCACATTTTGGTATATTTCTTTCCAGATACTTCTATCTCTCTGCGTGTTTGTGTCAGGAAAGACAGATTTACTGTCTGCATTACTTAAAAACGTAGAGTCAAGCATGTCACTGCATTTTGGCACATCCTTTTTGCTACATTTTTAGTGGATTAGTTTTTTCATAAAATAACGTTCGTTTTGAATATCTCTGTTCCCATTTTCCATTTTTACTGAGACCATTTCAATTCAGCTGCACAGGACTAGTTGCCCTTGACATGCTGTGCACTCTTAGATCCACAAGAGCCAGGTGTCTGTTGTCATTAGTAATAATCCTCATCTTGGAAGAATAACAATTTAACCTCAGATATGAAGAACACTCTGTAAACCAATGAAAACATATGTCTGCTCTCTACAGATGCGTAAAATATTTATGTTTTCCAATTTGGGGAGGTTTTATTTTATAATCTGAAAAAAGAAAATACTAGCTGAAGTATAGAAAAGGATTATATGAACTTGCTCTCCAGAGTGCTGGTATGGGCTTGTCTGCGTGGATCTGTCCACCGCATTGACAGCGTTATCTGCCTCCACGTCCACAGGCTGCCAGAGCCAGATTTCGTTAATGGGATGATAGTAACAAATGATAGCTTTTATTTCAACTTTTCGTTTATCTCTTATTTGCAGTTCATCAGAAGAAAGCTAGCACAGACTTGGGAATGTGTTTCTCTGTTGGTTTGTTTTATCTTGTGTTTAGATTTTTATACCCAGTGCAGTTAGAGACTGACATCTGACACCGTGGGGTTTTTTTACTTACATTTTATTTATTTATTTTTTCTCATATGGCTATGAAAAGTCAAAGTACTCTGAACTCCCATTTTAACAAAAGTGACACAAGCAAAATTTCTCCCAATTGTAAGTAAAAACATTTGACTCCATTTCTGTTCAATTAATTACTCATTAAATGCTTAAAAATGAACTATACTTAAAAATTGATGCGAGTTTGGGGAAAGGCAAAAGCCCCTCACCAACGAATCAAGAGAATGCTGCTTTGTTATATTTTTATTAAGTCTGCTTCGTATTCTTCACTGAAAAAACTTCTTTGCTGAAGCTTGAAAAACCAGACATGCCTGTGGTACTTATAAAAGCCTGTCTCGTGAATCCAGTAATTCCATTGGTATGGGCACAAAATCAAGAAAATCCTCCTATAGGGTGAGGGCATTCCTGCCAATTCCATCTGCCATTGTAGCTAAGCCTGAGGGAGGAACCCACGCTGGAGAAAATGGGACACTTTCACCAGCAGACGAGGATGCTCTCCAGATTCACTTCTGTAAGCAAGGATGGGCTTTCTCTGTGCACACATTCCTTATGCTAGGCAAGAGGAGTGTAGACTCGGCCCGGCTCTGGGCACTTGGCCCTGCCCCGCTTGGCCACTGCCCAGACCCAGCCAGAGGAAGGCGTGATGGGCTCTGCTTTTCTGCTTAGAGCCACTCTTCCTCCCAGGCCCTCCTCCCTTGTCTTGCTTCCACATATCCAGATGTCCACCTGGGCCTTACAAATTCCTCTCTCTCCTCCCAAAGGTGGGAGATAATCAAGGTCCCCAGAGCTCCTCCTCTCAGCGTGATCCTTTCTGTCTGTTTGTCATTGAATCATAAAACCACTGGTGAAGGCTGCCTGTCCTTGGGTGAGGGATCTACAGGGACCTTGGAGACACATAGCACTGACCCCAGTGGGGACATCTGCGTCTCTGGTCCTTGAGTCAGGAATAAACAGTTGCCCTGGAAAAATGCGCTTGGGTTACGGTCATCGTCTCCATCTTTAACATACTATGTATGACAGGAGATCATCCAAAAAAGAAAAACCTGCCACTGATCACAGTGAAGGAGGCCCAGCAGAGGCAGCCACAAGAACGTTGCTCAGACAGCCCATGTGCGATTCTGCATCTCCCACAGAGCGGAGTCTCTGCACTCCAGTTGTGGGCACATGTGTAGACCTCCACATGACAGCTGTTGTGTGTCTGTTAAGGGTTCACACAACGCAGGGAGATCCAGCAACAGCTAATGACCCGTTCCAGCAGCAGAGGACAGCCGATTTTTCCACACTATGACATTGTCTGAAGAAGGCAGATATCTGGTCCCACTGCCCAGAATTCTTCACAAATTCAAGCAACTGATGCTTTTGCACTGTTCAGCTCTGGGCTTTTATATGGCCTTACAGCTGAAACTGACATAAAAATGAATATAGAACATTTATTGCTAGTGACCCTTCAGAAAGGAAACCTTAATGGCAGGAGGTCCCCCAAGTATTGTGTTAGGAAGGATTACTAAAGCATTTTGTAACCATAAAATGCTTGTGTCTTATCAAGAAGATGGATTTTCACGGCTACTTCAATTAAATAACACGTAGTTAGTTGACCATTATGGTTATTTTGCTCTGTGATCCTTGGTTTCCAACTACAAACCATTTGGGAGCAGTGGGATGGCTTCTTAAAAACAAATTTAATTAGTTATTGACCACAGCATATTAAATGGGCTCATTTTTATTTGCAGAGGTATCATCAGTTATTGTGAACACACATGAGTGGCCAGCCCTGGGCGGCGCAGGGAATGTCAATAACTCTTATTTTATCCTGGAGGTGTCTGTATGTCTCCTATTCCGGGGGGCGTTCCCTTCCCTGGCTTTGAAATGCCTTGTTTTATTCTCTGATTTTAGCTTATGCTGTTACTCTGAACCTCTGGCTTTAGCTGACTCTCCATACCTACCAGAGCAGTGGCCCCAGACCCAATCTTGGAGGATGAGCACATCAAGTCTGGGTGAGCAGTAGACTTGACTCTTGCGATCACCTATCACTACGTAATAAACCCCTCCAAAACTCAGTGGCTTAAAAAAATAATACTAAATCACATTGTTCTCAAATCTGCAGTTTTTTAGGGCTCGGGGGCGTCAGCTCATCCTGCTGATCAGGGTCTCAGCTGGGGTCTCAGCTAACTCATGGCTGGGAGTTAGTGACATCTCTCCCCCTGACTGGGCTTCTCCGTGCCGTCTCCCCATGTGGCCTTTCCCAGCATGCTGTCCTCTCATAATCAGACATCTCCATAGAGTACAGCTCCGCCCAGTGCAGTCATTCTCTGAGGCCCAAGCAGAAACTGGGAGGCTTTCATGGGTGAAGCACGGCCCACGGTGAGAGAAAGTGGGAAGAGTAGGAGGAATGTGGGCCCTCTGAATCCACCACATTTACCTACAGTAGGTGCTGTTCATGGCCTACCCTCCCGTAGTGCTCTCCAGACTCGGCCAGCCATTTTCTAAGAGATGCTAAAGGAGAAATAAACCTCCTTACCTGCAGAAGAGCCATTTTCCTCAACATGGCTGCTGCTTCTCCATGCGGGCATGGAGGAGACATCTCGACATCTGCCAGGCCTTGGACTCTGAACTCAGCTTTTCACCAGAGATGTTTAAGTTAGGGAAAGCCAATGTCTGTTTGAACTCAGTACAAAAATAGCATTTGTGCTATTTGCAGGTTTCTCTAGCAGATTTAATTACTGTTTTGCAGTCAGGTGAATGCTCTAGGTTTCTTTTGTTTTGGACTGCTACTTTCCAGATAAAATATTCCTCTCTTTCAAAAAGCTATAATTATGTCAACAAATCTCCGATAAATTATACTCATTTAATTTTATGGTGGCAATTGAGGGTTTGAAATGTATGAGGGCCAGTAAAACATCAAGGGGCAACATTTGAACCACACTTTTTCCGAGAGTAAGTTTGGCATTTTTAGAAGCTTTGAGAGTTAATGAGCACAACATTGAGGCTCAGTTTCAAGCAAGCAGTAGCTCAGATGGAGAATATCAAAGAATAACAAATTTTTAATGTAGTGTTAAGGTGAAATATTCATGTTAGAGAAAGAAGGCAACAAAGCAACAATTCTATGAAACACCATCTTTACTTCACATATAAAAGTCAGTAATTTTTTTTATTGAGATGAAAAAACATCAGCGCAGTTATGATCCTCAACTGGAACCAACAAAGTTGAGGTATTTGTGTACATCATTTTAATATTGCTTGTTTCTGACAGGAACCATTACATCTCGAGTTGTCACACCATAGATGACATCACAGCTAGCATATGAATACCATGGATGGATCATTATTTTGTGAGTTATCAGTGTAGGATTGCTAATGAGAATCATTCCAGTGCCAGGAATGCGGGGCCACCCAAAATCTCTGCAACACCATCAATACAACTGGTAAACTTCTATGAGATGGCTGGTATCTAGGGAGGACGTTTAGATGCACATACAAAATTTTAAGATGTTTTAAGGAGTGCAACAACCTCTGATGGAGTCTTTATGGGCTACTGGCTCTGACCAAAGAGATATCCATCTCTAAGCATGAATAAGCATAGAAAAATTAACAGTTACATAAAGAATCTCAGAAGCTTGGGGCCGGCCCAGTGGCGCAAGTGGTTGAGTGCACTCCGCTGTGGTGGCCTAGGGTTCACTGGGTCGGATCCTGGGCATCCACCCACGAACCGCTTGTTAAGTCATGCTGTGGCGACGTCCCATATAAAGTGGAGGAAGATGGGCATGAATGTTAGCCCAGGGCCAGTCTTCCTCAGCAAAAAGAGGAGGATTGGCAGATGTTAGCTCAGGGCCGATCTTCCTCACAAAAAAAAAATAATGAAGGGAAAAAAAGGTCTCAGAAGCTTAAAAATAGAAAAACTAGACTTGAGAGGTAGCAGGCACATATGAGTACTTAGAACAACTGGTCTCAAAATGAACAGAGTTATTGTAGGAAATAGGAAGGGAGGAAAAAATAATTTACACACACACACACAAATAATCTTTTCAATGATATTTGTTCTACATCAAACTGTCATGAAAAGACCCAATCTGTTCACAATAAACAGTTATTGCAGATAATGAATCTCTCCAATATAAAAACAAAGAAAAACTGATGCCAATGTGTAGTAGATTGAATATTGCAGAAAAGGAAATTGAAGAATATGACAGTATAAGAACCAAAAGTCCTGGGAACAATGGAAAATGGGTCTTGGGACCCTGAGGAGAAGCCAAGGAGAGCAGAGATGTCACCTAGACTGGACATCATGGACCGTCTAACCAGGGCTGGCCTTGCTGACGTCCATATTTCCCCAAAGGAATCAAACAATGTATCTATTTTAATTAGGCTGAACCATATGAATTTGCAAATATTCACCTGCCTTTGACCTGACTTGCAAAAAAAAAAAAAAAGGCATTTCCATATTACTCACCTTAATAGTATTTAGTCATTTTTTTCATGGTTTATCTCCCACTTGAAACTGAAGACTGAGTCATTTCTATCGTTTCAGTCTCCTTGGTGGACAAAAGTGGTCCTAAGAAACACTAATTGGCTCTTGCACCCAACAATCCTAGATCAGGATTCACTCCCTGTGTGTACTTGGCAGAACAGTGAACGCCACTGCGCCTATAAAGTGGGGAGAATAATGTCCACTTCAGAAAGTTGTTTGAGGAAAAACTAAAATGAAGAACAAAAAGTTCATCGTGTGTTGTCTGAAACATGATCAAGATTCGATTTTCACTTTCCCAGTTCTTCGCAGCTTCCCCTCCTCCTCTTACCCTCCCAGCCCTGCAACAGACAGAAACATGCCCTCATCCTTCCACTTCTCCCGCTCCATCCACTTGGCAGCTGCTTTGCCCTGGTCTTTGGAGAACTGTGTCTGATCACCTCCCACCTCGGCTTTCAACTCTCGGCTTTCCTCATGTTTGGGTTCATGAGTTTGGATGAGACTCAAGGAAAATGACCTCTAAACTGAAATTATGAGCCGCCTCCACCTGCATCCAGATAGGCGCGGCCTCGGTGGGTTAGGCGTCAGGGAGATGGCGACTCTTTGGCAGAGATATGGGCAAAATAGCAGTATTGAAGAGCCAGATCTCACTCCCAGATTGATTTTCTGGCAAATCCAATGGAATACTGGACCTTTCTAATGCTGTATCTGCTGGTCTTTACCAAATTTCACTCACCACCAGTCACCTTTTAATCTTGAATGAGAATTAGCTTTTTCAGTCAATCTGAAAATGTAAAAACTAAGACACAATCCAATGAAAGTAGTATGTGTTGAAAGAGGAATATTTTGAAACAAGCTGCATTTTCTGATTTTTATCTTTCACCAAGGTTGTGGACATAATTATTTCTGAGACTTTCCTTTCAGTGAGCCTAGCATGTCATTTTATAACACTGACATTTTCCTTTATTTACTCAAGCTAAGGATTCAAATATTATTGAAAGCAGGAGTTGTGGGTTGCTATATATGTGCCAAGTAAGAATAAGTTTTCATCATGCTATTTGAAGACCTAGTTTAAAATATTTTGGATAAAGCGACTCCACCTACTCACTGGCTACTTTTTATTGCTGATGTGGATTGAAGTCAGCATCCACACTTTAGTGCTAATGGTTATCACCATTGATACAAAACATAATGTTAGAAAGAATCCCAGAAAATGGCCGTAGGTGACTTGGCCAATGTTCCAACTTCCCCACAATCAGGCCATCTCTAGTTATTCACAGACATTTGCAGCAGCCAAGAGTCTCAACAGCTTAGAGACTTGCAAATCCTCGCATGAAACCTAAAAGCATGCTGAGTGAGGAACCAGTAAAAGTAAAATAAAATAAACTGAAGATAAATTCTATTTGCAAAAATGAAAATGGTTTCTAAGGGGCCAAGCCATAAATCTTGAGGAAACACAAATAAAAAGGAAAATAAGTCTGCCGAGAGCATGAACCATATAACTTCACTCACCAAGAAGCTGAGGGACTTCTGAGGTTCTCGCCCCATCACACATAATGTGGGGTCACTCTTCCAGTGAGTGGTGGCTGCAGTGTCAGCATCCATGTGGATTCTGGCCCATTTACTGAGTGTCAACCAATGCTCCAAATTTGTATCACGTTTTCGTTTATTTGTTCTTTTTTTTTTTACAAAAGTAAAGAAATAATAATAAAGCTACTGCCCTCTTTGCAATTAGTAAAGGGATAGAAATGTTTTTTACATTTTGATATTGGTATTTGATATTGTTGAGTTCGAGCATAACAAATATGTCAGCAATTTAGTGGAGGGTGAGAGTGGAGAACGTCTGCAGACGTCTTATTGGATTTTATCTCCATTGGCTCAACTGTAAGTAGCTTCTCATTCCAATGGCTATAATTTTGTTTTCCCCCTACTACATCAATTTTCTAAGCATAATCAGTACAGGCTGTAAAAAGTGATAATATGAGATTAATGGCTGGAGGCCAGAGCCTTTCCAATATCTTTTCTTCACATTTTGACTTCTTAGACAAATACATAAAAATATGGAAGCCTTCCATTGCTATCGAAAAATTGTGTTACATAACGCTCTGGATCATACACAGTCTCTGCCAGCAAAATGTAAGATGCTAACTAACCATCTCTATCTATGAGATGACAAGGGCACTTAAAACTGCTGCAAATTATTCTGCCCTCCTTCCTCCTCCAATTTGCCACTTTGTTACTTTTGCTGACACAGTTTGTGGTTTCTGTGAGTTGCTTTTCATTTCAATTTAGAAAGAAAAGAAAGAGCATAATTCAAACTATAACCTTTAGGGTTTTGTGGTTGTTCTGGAGCTGAGAGAGAATCAGGCAGGGCCACTGGTCTTCATTGCTGGGTGACAAGTGGGCTTGAACTGGTGAGTGAGCAGAAGACAGACCCCTTGGCTTGACTCCTTTTTCGAGCAAGATTTGTAGACAGTGGAACAAGGGTTGAATTTAGCCAAGAAATTCTGGGGTCAGGAACACATTGCAAAGTGTGACTTATTTGAATCTTAATGTAGGATAGTCTTCCAAGTGCAGGATATTAGTGAGGAAAAGGATGAGATATAACCCTGGGGAGCAAGGCAGGAGCAGGGAGGAGAGTTCATATTTGCCTGTTCCCTGTCTTCACCCCACAGTGAAACTGGGATGAGTTCCATGGAAGACGATGTTTATCCATTTGTACCCTCCAGAGAGAAAGACATTGGCCAGAACTCAAGCAGAGGAGGGTTCTGGGAGGAGGATTTGCAGGAGAGAGCCTACAGAGAGGCACTGAAGCACCTCTTCATGATGCTCCACCATCACAGGCCAGGCGTAAGGGGAACACCAAGAGTCCCTACCTCATGGACCCTATGGTCTAAGACTGGTCCTGCAAGGTGCCACCAACACTAAGTGTTTGAGAAGAAGGTCGTCAGGTAATGTGCATGACAAGGATACAAAAACTGGAGGTTGACGATTGGCTGCATTCAACCAGAAATTTCTACCAAGAAAATTTAGGGAGCCCTCCTAAACCATTCACAATTACAAGACTCAGGCAACTACTTCATCCTCTGTATTACTGTACACTGAACACGTTTCAATATTTCAGTTACTCATTAGCCATTTATTAACCACTGTCTCAGGAACAGATACTTGTTTCACCAGTGAAACAAGAGATGATCAGAGCAAAATATCCACACTGTCTTATAGAAGCTCAGACCAGAAAACACATATTAACATATTTTTTATACAATTGAGGACTTTGATAATACCTACATCATTTAGAAGTCTTACAGGTTCAAGCAACAGGAAGAATAAATAGCTCGCAGTGCTTAGGGAAGAAAGGATTAACTGCATTGGCTTGTGCCATCAAAAAGCGCTCGGGACACATTTGCAGCTGCAGGGGGAGATGGACTCAGGAGTTCACGTTCACTAGGATCGGGTCTCACCTATCTTTGTCTCTGGTCTCTTAAGATCCCTTTGATGCAATTCACCTTTGGGCAGCTCCCCCTGGATCCTCCCAGATTCAAGACCAAAGGGAAAGAGCAAACTCCTCTCTCTTAACAGCCTCATGGGAAGTCCTCAGTGGATTCTAACAGGGACATATATCAGAGAATCATGGGGATCTGATTAGCTGAGGCTGAGTTAAGCTACAAATACATAAACTGGAGGAAAGTAAAAAATGGTGTAGATTGAGCAGGAATCACTGGAGAAATTGCTACGTGCAAAACTCAACATATTTCCATTTTAAAAATACTAAAACCTTAATGTTTTTGTGACTTTATTTTTTTTTAGTGACTTACAACAGGACAGACTGGAAACTAGGTCTTTGGGGGAATGTAACCTAATGGATTCTTAATAAATACTTGAAGATTAAGTTGATGATGATGAAAATATCCTGCTGCTGCTGATTGTGCCTGAAGACCAAATTCCTTCTCTTGTGTCCTCCCGTTACACAGTCAAGGGCCATCACCAAAGGAAACAGAGCTCAGTGTTACCCTAGGACCTCTCCCCCAGGAGATTTACATACAAATATTATCAGACTAAATTAAATCTTAGACACATGTCTTTGAAAGATTATGCAACACTGAAATAATACTCTTAATCACATAATTGACATTTATGGCACATTCTAGTCCAAAACTACAGAATATATATTCATTTCTGTTATATATAAAAGACTCACCAGGTATTATGGCCATATTCCAGACTATAAAACAAATCTCAGAATGTTAAAAATGCTTAAAATTGTACAGAGTACATTCTCTCACCATAACAGTACTGATAAGAAATCAATCACAGAAAGATATCTGAAAAATATCTAAATATTTGGAAATAATCCAACATGCTTTTAAATAATCCATGAGTCAAAGAAATTATGAGAGCAGCTGGAATATACTTTCAAATAAATAAAAATAAAACACAAAATTTCAAAAATTTTGAGGTATTGCTAAAGAAATGCTTAGAGGGAAATGTAGAATTTGAAATGATTATGATAAAATCAATGCTTTCCTCAAGAAATGAAAAAAAGTAGATCAAAGTAAACTCACAGTAAGTAGAATGAAGGAAAAATAAAAAGAAGAGTGGAAAATCAATTCAGTAGACAAAGAATAGAGAAAATCAATGTAACCCAAAACTGGATCTCTGAAAAGATCAATAAAATCTATGAAACTCTAATCAGGCTGAATAAGAAAACAATGAGAGAAGATATTACTTACTAATATGAGGAGTGAAAGATGGAACATTTCTAAGATCCTACAGACATTAAAAGAATAATAAAGTTATTTTATGTACAACTTTACACCAATAAATTTGAAAAATGAGATGAAATGGACACATTTCCTTGAAAGCCACAAATTACCAAAACTGACTTAAGAAGAAATGGAAAATCTGCAAAGTCCTATATACATTTAAAAAAAACATTGAGGGCCCGACCCCGTGGCCGACTGGTTACAGTTCCATGCACTCCAGTTTGGCAGCCTGGGTTCACATGTTCAGATCCCAGGCAAGGACTTACTCCACTCATCAGCCGTGCTGTGGTGGTGCCCCACTTACAAAATAGAGGAAGATTGGCACAGATGTTATCTCAGGGCTAATCTTCCTCAAGCAATAAAAGTGGTGGATTGGCAATGTATATTAGCTCAAGGTGAATCTTGCTCAGCAAAAAGAAAAAAAACATATTGAAAACTTTCCACCAAAAAGGACATATCCTACCCCACCTAATAAGGTAATTAAGAAATAAAGGACATATAAATTGGAAAATAAGAAGTAAAACTATCTTTATGTGTAAATGATATGATCATGCACATAGGAAATCCTAAAGAATCCACAAAATAGCCACTAGCTCTTATAAATGTGTTGAACAAGGTCACAGCACACAATATAGAAATGCAAAGATCAATTGTATTTTTGTATTTCTATATACTGCTATCAAAAATTGGAATTTGAGAGGCCAGCCTAGTGGCGTAGTGGTTAAGTTTGTGTACTCTGCTTTGGTGGCACAGAATTCGTGGGTTTGGGTCCCAGACGTGGACGTACTCGCTGCTCATCAAGCCATGCTGCAGTAGCATCCCACATACAAAATAGAGGAAGACTGGCACAGATGTTAGCTCAGCGACAATCTTCCTCAAGCAAAAAGAGGAAGATTGGCAACAGATATTAGCTCAAGGCCAATCGTCCTCATCAAAAAAAAAAGGGAATATACAACTATGTACTGAGCCTTTGAGAAGGGGAATAAAAAGGAGGAAAATTAGCAGCAGATGTTAGCTCAGCATGAATCTTTGTAAAAAAAAAAAGAAAAATGGGACTTTGAAATTGAAGTACTATCTACAACAGTGTAAAAAATATGACATACTTAGGGATGAACTCAAAATATGAAAAAGATCTGTACAATGAAAAGTAAATAGGACTTCCGAGAGAAATTAAGGAAGACCTGAAAAAATGGGGAGATATATGTTGTTTTAAGGATCAAAAGACTCAATATTGTTATACTGTTCACTTTACCCAATTTGGTCTATAGACTCAAAGCAATCCTAGTCAAATTCCGAAAGTGTAAATTTCATCTAGAAAACTGTAAGTTGATTTTAAAATTTAGATGGGAATAAAAAGAATCTAAAGAGTCAAGCAAACCTAAAAGAAAAAAATCTGTATATCTTATACGATCTGGTTTCGAATCATGTATCAAACTACAAAGATTTCAGATCCTGCAACAGACTATAAAGATGCCATAATCAAGAGAGCGGGTATGAGAGAGAGAATAGACACATTGATCAAAGGAACAAAGAGAGAGTCCAGAACCACACCCAAATGGTCATTTGATCTTTGACCAGTTTGGCAATGCAAATCAATGAGAGACATGACAGTCATTCAACCAATGGTGCTGGGACAACCAATAGAAATATAAGGGAAAACACCCTGACAACTACTTCATACTATAGACAAAAATGAATTAAAAATGGATCGTAGACCTAAGCATAAAAGCTAAAACTATAAAACTTCCAAAAGGAATTATAGGAGAAAATATTTGAGACTTTGTGGTTACTTCTTACACAGGAAACAAAAGGTATGTATAGCAGAAGAAAAATTTTGTAAATTTGACTTTATCAAAATAAAAAATCCTGCTCTTAAAAAATGAAAAAGAAGAAAAGGCAAGCCACATCTTGGGAGAAAATATATGACAAAGGAAGGGCTTGTCTCCAGGATACAAAGAGAACACTCACAACTCAGTAAAGAGATGAACAAGACAATTAAAAAGTGAGCAAAATATTTGAATAAATACTTTCAAATGGGACAAATTGCCAATAAGCATGTGAAAAGATGTTTAACATCAACAGTCAACAATGAATGAAAATTAGAGTCACAATGACCATTGCAGACATATAAGAACATATTGTCTTAAATTTAAAAGACTAATAACTGAATATTTTCAGTTAATCTAGGTGTGGCCAAGGTCAGCGAAGAAAGAAAGAGAGGGAGTGAGGTGGGACCACTATTCATTGCTACCCGCCAGTAGCAGGGGCTGTGCGAGAGCTCTGCTGCCATGATTTAATCCTCGAGTTCCTCTGAGAAGGCCGTTATCCCACTTTACCCAGAGGCCACATAGGTTGAAACTCAGATCCCTCTGATTCCAGAATTCTTGGTTTATCCATGATATCACATGGTCATCGGGGACACACAGCAAGACCATCTGCCGTGGGATTCCTTACGCTTGCCCTTTCTGGGATCAAAACTTGTCCCCAAATTTCTGAGTGGTACTAATTACAGTTAAAGGTAGTGGAAGTGAAGCTGAATAGCTCACTACAAATCTCTGGGTTCCACAGAGGAACCAGGTTCCTCTGGGTTCAGGAGGAACTCCTTGGACCCAACGCACCTTCAAGCCACAGAAAAGCAATCACCTCCAAAAGGCGGTGTATCATCTGTAAATCTTCGACAAATTTTGTTTTTAACTCTGCTTGTTTGAAGAAAAATACACCATTACTTTTAGCCTGAGCATGTGAATGCGGAAGATAGTCCAGTGAACTGGTAGAGTACCCAGGAAGCCACCAAAGATGTTCAAAGAATTAAGTTAAATGTGACTCCAGCTTAAAATATGTTCATAGAAATAGCACATTCCTGTGACTCTGCAATAGAGTTTGAATCTTTTCACACATAGCTTAGTCACAGATTTCTTACAGCATACAGGAATAGCCTCTTGGAATGGTCATTGTTTTCATGTTGAGTGTCTTGCCTGAGAATTTTTATATTCAGTTAGGGACCTGAAGTCATATACTTCTCTTACTCACAAATAATATTTCAATATGTGATCTAAAAGATTACATCTTGTATCAACTTAGTAAACTGGAGCCAACTGAAAACAAGCAATTACTAAAAATAGCTTCCAGTTTCTTAACTAGAAAATCTTCCATGGAAATAAGGGCTGTCCTTTCACACACCTGGCTGATTTATAACTGAAGATGCTGTACCCACTTGAGATCTCCAGAAAGGGAGAGTGGACATCAGTGAGGGCTCTGACATGTCTATAATCTGCTAACAAAGAAAACTTTGAATGTTTTCTTTATGTCCATATTTCTTACACATCACTGTTGCCCTAGGAAGCAACACCGCCTTCTCTGCCTGCTGTGCTCCATCACACTCCATCTCCCCGTCTCTGTCCGTCATCTTGCTATTTACCTTCCGTTCATCCTTTCTGTTCTTTTATTCTTGCTTCCTCCTTTCCTGCTGTACTTTGGGTTAACTAAGTATTTCTTTACATTGCATTTTATCTTCTCTATTGGGTTTTTTTGCTGTAACTCTTCATGTTATATTTTATTGTTACTATAGGGTTTATAAATACACATCCTTAATTTAATACAATCTACTTTGAATTAATATGACACCACTTTGTATATAATGTAAAATCCTTACAACAGTATAATTCCATTTAACTTCTCCTATCCTTTGTGCTTTGTAGGTTACATATTTCAATTCAATGTATATTGTAGGTTCTACAGTGCATTATTATATTACTCTAAAGAATCAGTTAACTTTTAAAGATTATTAGTTAAAAAAATCTTTTATACCTACCCACATTTTACAATTTCTAACACTCTTATAAATACAAATTGCCATTTTCCTTTAGCCTGACTTTCTTTAGCAATTATGGTGTGAACCTGCTGGCAATACATTCTTTCAGCTTTTGATCATCTGAAAATATCTTTATTCTGCTTTCGCTTCTGAGAGATATTTTAATTGGACATAGAAGTCTAGATTGATGCTTTTCATCTTTATCACTTTAAAGAAGTAACCCATTTCTTGTGGCCTACATTGTTTCTGATGGAACGGACTCATTCTTATCATTATCCCTCTCTATAAAATGTGTTTTTTAATCTGCTTGAAGAATTCCTTTTTTAAATAAACGTTTTATTTTAGAACAGTTTTAGATTTACAGTAAAATTACAAGGATAATACAGGGAGTTCCCATAGCCCCCACACCCCAGTTTACCCTATTACTAACATTTTACTATAGGATATTCCATTTGTCACAACTAATGAACCAATATTGATATATCGTTATTAACTGAAGTCTGTATGTTATTCAGATTTTCTTGTTTTTTACCTAACATCCTAATTCAGTTCACGGATCCCATCCAGTACACAACATTACATGTAGCCCTGTCTCCTCAGCCTCCTTTGGGCTACGATAGTTTCTCAGAGTTTCCCTGTTTTGGTGACCTTGACAGTTTGGAGGATTCCTGACAGATTTGTCAGGAATCTTGTAGAATGTGTCTCAGTTTGGATTTGTCTGTTGTTTTCCTAATGATGGGACTGGGGTTATGTGTTCTTGGGAGGAGAGACACAGAGGCAGGGTGCCTTTTCCGTCACACTGTATCTAAGTTACATCTCAACATGGCTTATCACTGTTGATGTTGACCCCAATCACCTGGCTGAGGTGGGGTTGTCAAGTGTCTCCACTGTAAAGTGACTCTCACCCCCTTTCCATGCTGTGCTCTGTGGGAGGAATTTACTATGTGCAGCCCACACCTAAGGAGTGAAGAGTTATGCTCCACCACTTACAGGGCAGAATATCTGCGTGAATTATTTGAAGTTCTGAAGATGGGAGACATCCATTCTCCCCCATTTTTAATTCATTCTATCATTTGTTTATATAAGTATGGGCTCATAGATATCTATTTATACTTTGGGTTATGACCAAATAACTCTATTTTGTTCCTCCAGTTGGTCCAGTTTTGGCCATTGGGAGCTCTTTAGGATGGCTCCTGTGTCCCTTTGACAGACTGCATCTTTGTGCATTTTAATAATTGCTTCCTTACTTCTGTCATTACAAGATGCACCAGCCTCATCTTGTATATTTCCTACTCCATCCCTAGAAACAGCCATCTCTCCAAGAAGCCTTTAGGATTTTCTTGTTATCTTTAACTTGATGGAATTGACCATGATGTGCCCAGGTTTGGGTTTCTTTGTGTTTCTCCTCTTGTTGTAACATTACATATTGTACATTTGTTTAATATACACATCATGCTTGCAGTGTCTGGCACATAACACGTGCTCAACACATATTAGCTATTACAATTATTAGTGTAAAAAGATCTCATTTGCATTACATCTGAGGTCCTAAGTGACCTGGGAACCAATCTCCTTTTTGACCAAAATTTCACTAACTTTATCTCTTTTATTTGTGTTCTTCTCACCCTAATCACATTTCGTTTTTGCACACATAGCTGCTGTAGTAACATCTTCCCAGAAGGCACCGTGAGTCCTCCCAGAAGCCGTATTCTGCCATCCATGTGGCTCCATTGTGGTGCTTTCTCCTGTTGACCGAATGTGCTTACAAGTCAGAAGGGTGGTTGTCCAGGGTCTTCCTGTTCCCCCTTCCTCTTTGAGGATGGCTTTCAGTGGAATATCAATAAAATGCTACCTAACTGTTTATGATATTTATTTTCTAATGCTTTTATTCCTCTACCTTTACCTGCATTTCCAGCCTTAGGTTGTTAGAAATACCTTTATAATGTCTCTGAAGGCTCTTGAACCCTACAAAAATGCTAGTAATGTTGATTGGGGTAGCAGTAAGATTATCTTACAATGGAATTTGTGAGTAGGCTTTTGAATTTTTGAATCCTGATTTAACTGAGCCACTTTTTCTCCTCTAAGAAGACTTAGAGGGAATTAAAACAAACCAAGAGGGAAAATGAATCAAAATATCCCTTTATTTTTAATGGGATTGGGCAAGAGATCCCAATGGCCTCAGAACCCAATGTTTAGTGAATGTGCTGGACCATGTAGAGGGCACTACTTTTTTTTTTCCCCTACTCCAGGAAGGTCTGAATAGTCTCAATTCAAAGAAAGCACAAATATCACTCCTATATATTTCCCTTTAACGTCTAAGCCTTAGTGTCAGCCATCGTCAATATAACTAGAAGAAAGACTGATTAAAAAGAATCCAGGGCTGCCAAAAGCCAGGACAGACACAGAGAGAAGCCTAGAGCTGTCTTAGTTCAACTTGGCCAGATTTCCTGTGGTCACCACTTTGCACCAAATCTTAGGGCCTCAGCCTTGGCCTTCTCCATTCTGTCCACTTCCACTGTGTCATCATGTGGAAGAAGAGAAAGAAAGAGCAAGTCAGAGTCTCAGAGGGCCGTCCTGTCCAGAGTGTATTTTTACAATTTTTGAAGGAAAGTGGTGGGGGGAGATCTTCAGTTTTATGTATACAAGAAAAACGTAAAAATTCTGGATTCTCAGGAAAGGTAAGACAATAGGGCATGGTCTTGTGCAGCCTCTTTTGTTGTTCTTCTCACATTTCGGGGTCAAGAAGAGAAGATGGTGATGGGCATGTATTATAGTTCCTGCTCCAACAGGTCCACAGCCAAGAACTCCACCCTATCCCAACTAACATTATAAATCATATCTGGGTGTGTTGCCCACAAAACTATCAAGACAGTGGTATAAACATACAAATGATAATTTAAAAAAAAATGATCAGTTACTTAAATACCCCAAATTCACGGCCACTTTATAAAATTGAGTAGGTATCTCTTTCCGTTATGGAATTACTTATCTCCACAGATAAGTAAAAATTTCATCGAAGTGTATCTTCCCTTATTTTGTTACCAAGAGAAAATCCCAATATATGGCCCCTTCCCCACTTATTCTGCTCATCTCTGAGTCAAAAGCTGAAAGAACAGTCTTTATTTGGAGCCTAATTTGCTTAAGTTTCAACTTCAGCCTGTGGAATCATTCATGGGAGCTGACACAGCCACCTCAGTACCCCTGGAGCCGGGTTTTCTCAAACCCAATGCTTCCACATTCCTCATCTTTCCATGGCTCTAAGAACAGTTAGTAGAGATAAGAATAGCACAGCAATGACCCCACACCCATAAAATTGAGAAAACATCAATAACAGAATGAAACGTGAAGACTGCAGCAACTTTAAATCTACGTACCAAGTCTAGACTGACACCACTATCAGTACAGTCAGCAACCTCATCTGGACCCTCCCTTCTGCCTACTGTGTCATTACACTTTGTGAGTCGTCTCTTTCTCCTCCTCTGCCGTTTTATGTAACAGTTCTTTCAAGTATGCCCTAGCATCCTCAAACCTCCAGGGATTTCCATTTCTCAGACATCACAAAGAACACAGAAGTAAGAGACAAATTTCTCTTAAAATTTACCTTCAAGGCTCCACATTTATCTGCATCTTTATATATCGTGTTTTCTGTCTTTCCTCCTTCCTGTAGGCTAATTTCCCTGTGTGTTCTCTGCATCTCATCTCCTCTTACCTCCTCAGACTATTTGATTTATTCAGTTATTCTCTCTCGCTTCTCTCCCTCAACTTCTTTATGTTTCCTAACATGTAAATCCATATCTGTACGTTAAAACACCTCCCCTGATCCCGCATCCTTTTTTAATTATCACTCTTCTGCATGCCACATATTAAGCTTTTAAATGGGTTTCAATGCGTTAATTTTTTCCTCACTTTCCACTTTTTTGCTTGTTTTTGTTGTTGTTTTTCATTGTAGTAAAATACACACATATAAGATTGACCATCTTAACTATTTTTAAGAGTACAGTTCAGTGGCATTAAGTACATTCACATTGTTGTGCAGCCATCACCACCATCCATCTCCAGAATACTTTTCACCTTGTAAAACTGAAGTTCTATACCCATTAAACAGTAACTCTCCATCCCCCCCTCCCCCAGCCCCTGGCAGCCTCCGTTCTACTTTCTGTCTCTGTGAATTTGACTACTCTAGAGACCTTATATAACTGAATCATACAGTATTTGTCCTTTTGTGACTGGCTTATTTCACTCAACATAATGTTCTTAAGGTTTATCCATGTTGTAGCATGTGTCAGAATTTCCTTCCTTTTTAAGGCTGAATAATATTCCATTGTATGAATATGCCACATTCTGTTTATCCATTCATCTGTCAATGGACGCTTGACTTGCTTCCACATTTTAGCTATTGTGAATAATGCTGCTATGGAAATGGGTGTACACATATCTCTTCAAGACCCCACTTTCAATTCCTTTGGATGTATACTCAGAAGTGAAATTGCTGGATCATATGTTATTTTTTTAAATTTTTTGAGAAACCACCATACTGTTTTCCACAGAGATTGTGCCATTTTATATTCCCACCAACAGTGCACAAAGGTCTCTTTCACTTTTTTAGCCACTATGATCTTGTTTTACACCAGCTATTTAATTGAAACTATTCTTGACAGGATCGCTACTTAATTCCCTACCACTAAATCCAATAGTTCTTATTCCGTCTCTATTAATCATAATTTCTCACGAGTTTTCATTCATTAATAAATATTTATTGAGTGCTTACTCTGTGCCAGCCAGTGTTGTACTTACTGGGGACGTAGTAACAAATGAGACAGATGAAAAACCCTGACCTTGTTAAGGTGTGTTAAAAATAAAAAAGCAAATGGTAAGTGGCAAATGTAAAGCAAAGACAATATCTGGGAGTTATTGATGAAAAGGTATTGAAAAGTTAAATAACTGGTTAGAGAGAAATCACTGAGAAGATGACCTTTGTGTAAAGACAAAAAGGAAATGTATGCCGAATGGTACACTTAAATTGGGTGAATTTGTGCTTTGCAGTTAATATCTCAAAAAAGCTGTTAAAAAAAATAAGTGGTAGAGAAATTTACAATTCGGTTATCAGCAGGAAAATAAAGAGAAGAAGAAAGAGAAAAACCAGTTTGAGAACAGGGGAAACTTTGCATTAATTAGACAAATTAGTTTTGAGGTTATGGCGAGGAGATTAAGTGTAAGGTGCGCAGTTGGGTGACAGAAATGAGAGATGAGGCCTCAGAAGAGATATCCAGATATAAGCGATACTGAGGGGCTGCGTGGAGCCCGTAGACAGTACCCAATATGTTCTCAGAGCATCACTTAATTGCTGCTCTACTCCTGATACTCAAGATGAAGTTAAACCTCTTTGAAAGTCTTATTGACTCCTTAAAATCACCAGTTCTGGTTTTTCTATTCATATTTTACACTTGAGAGACTATAACATGTTATGAGATTACAATTGTGTAAACCTATTGCTAAATTTAATTTACTTTTTGTGAGACATATAGTCATAGTTACTCACTTAAAGTAAATGCCATTTAGTAATGGTAGGATGCTGTTTTGAAACTAATGAGAATATTCTAAAACATAACACATTCAATATGTATAATTTATGTTGCTTATTGTGTTTTCAGTCTTTTGTACATTTAGTCAAATATAGAGTGCCAATTGTAGACTCAAATTCAATGCATTGATTTCAAGTTTCATTTCATTTCAACAAAATAGTAAGATTTGGTCCAACAACAAAGATTTCCAAGGATTTCTGTCCATTAAACATTTCTTCTAAAGAGCTTTTTCAAAGAGTTAATGGTAACTTAATCAAATATACATGGTTTAACATTTCTTTGCAAATCCAGTGATTGAGGAGAAAAACAAATTTGTGCAAAATGTGTTTGCCAGAACCTTTCAAAAATAGGTTAAGATGTATTTTGTTGAAAATGAAAGGCTGCTGGTTTCTCCCATCTCTATCAGCAGATACCGTTGTTGAAAAAAGGAGAGCCAAACCCAAAAATGATGGGACACTAGAACCAGATGTGAGTTCTCACACAGGAAAGTGTTTCATGATGTTCCAGACAACTAACACTACCAGCTTTGGTTACCATCAAATGGAGGCTTTGCAGCTGACACAGTTCCAGCCCTTTGGTAAGTGGTCTTGGGGTTGGCTCCAGAAGGATTGTCTCCTGCACCTGGTCTCCAAGCCTTTCTGTTATTCCTTTCTAGACTAACAGCCTTCAATATTAGTCTAAATCTTTCATCCATGACAAAAACACATATTACCTTTTTTGAATTAAACAAAACTCCACTCTATTGCATAAACTTATTACATAAACTTATGTAAGCTTAGGTTTCATTAGTAAAATGGGGATAACATTGCCTTCCTTCCAATTCATTGAGACAATTGGAGGTGTTACATGCCCAGTTTAGAAGAGCGACCAGAATGAGGACTCCTCATTGTGAGTGGCCAGGACTCAAGGGTCTTTGCTCCCCAGACCCACTTCTCTCACTTCAGCACAGCTATATTTTGGAGTATTTCCCTGTGACACCACGCTTGAGTCTAATTTCTGTGGCACTCCATATTTTTTAGGTTGTAACAGAAATCCAATTTGAACGAAAGTAATGAAAATAGGCTTTATTGGAAGAGTACAAAAGTAGAAGACAAAATTAGTGAAAAATGTAAAGGAAGTAAGGCATCTCCTAGCATCACTGTCAGCAATCTCTCTCCCAGTACCCACCCCTCTTCCTCTCTCTCTATCTCTCTTTCTTTCGATCTCTTTGTATTTTGTCTTTGCTTTTTGTTTTTCTTTCTGTCTCAGCTTCATGCTCTTGTACGTCTGATGGCTTTCTGCACACAGCTGAGCACACAGCTGCTGGGAGCTCAGGAGTCACATCCTTAAAGAGTTGGGAGAATGTGAAGGAGATTTGTTCCCCAGAGAGTTGGACAGGAAACTCCTGGAGGGTGCCGACTGGCCTGGAGAGTCAGGTGTGTCTTCCTGGACCAACCATTGTTCTGGGGGATGGAGTATGCTGATTCACCCAGGGTCAGGGCCCACCTGGAGCCAGAGAGTGTGGAGACTATGAGGGCAGCACTCCTCTTTTTCAAGAACCAGATGGTCAGACAGGAGATTTACCAAGGGAAGAAGGGTTACAGTTTCAGGCAAAATAATTTTTGTTTACTGTAGAAGTAGTAAAAAATACTAAGCTGCAATTAATAGCATTATGTGTGTATGATTCAGATAGCCATTCCGGTCTTCAAATAGGCTTTCTAGACACATCAAAATATGAAAACAGTTGAACACAAGTTTCTCAAATTATTAAAGTATTTTAAGAAATTAGGATAAAAAACCCTTGCCCAAATGATGATGACAGTCTATTCACAGCTGTAAATGAGCCAAGAGAGAACGTAAGTCTGCATAGATTACTCAGAATTTTCTCCAATAAAGAGGTCAATCTGGAGTGCTCTTGTCCTCAACGCTAACCCTTGATTCTCCCCTTAGAGTGCTGAGAGCACTGGATTTCACTCCTCGCTCTCATATGTTAGAAATGAGATCTCCTCCTCCTTGTTCTATCCTCTGCTCTCCTTCACTTATGGATTAAAAGTATTTATTAAGCACACAGTAGGTGCCAGCAGGAGTCCAGGAACTGGTTTATAGTGAATAATATTACACATGGAGTTGATTCCTTATGCAGTGAGGCTAATGGAATGCCTTCTACATCCTGGACATTCTGACTAAATTGTGTTGTCCTACACACACTGTTAATACGTCCTTCATTATTTTTCTTGCAGGCATTTTTATACAAGAGTAGTGAATTGTTTGAACATTGTCTTCCGTTCTCAAAATATTTTCAAAAGATTCTATTTCCTTTTAGTTAAATATAGTTGTGTTCAATAGTGTTTGAATCGTGCACTTCATTGGATGCTGGGGGCAATCTCAGCCACCCTTCTCTGCTTCTTCTCCATAGCACTCTTCACTGTCAGATACACGATACAACTGACTATTTATTACACTGAATGTCCATCTGCTCCACGAGAAGGCAAGTGCCACGAGGTGGGGGTTTCTCTTCTCTGTTTGCTCCGCTATCCCAGTGCCAAGAAAAGTGTCTGGTGTCTAGCAGGCTCTCAAATTATATTTGTTAATTGGGCAAAAATAAGACACAATGTCTGCCTTTGAAAAGATTTCATCTAGTTGGGACAGCAGAAATCTAAACTGTGACAGCAGATGCAGACATGGCCAGTGGAGGGTTCTCCATTCAAACTGGAACAGGAGAGGTCAAGAGACAATCTTAGCTGTTTTCTACATAAATCAATGGGAGTAAGATTGTAGATCTGGGTGCCTCATGTTGAAAGTTATATTTTCCTAATAACCACACTGTCTTTGAAAAGTAAATTGTAAACTAGATTTTGTGATTTAACGGAAAGCTGTCTTTCATTATGAACTTAGAAGAAAATAATAGAAAAACGGCCAAATGGGATACTTAAAAAACTCAATATGCATTGAACAAAAACTGCAAGGATTAATAATTAAAATGCCTTTTGCTCTGAGGAAGTCTTAGCCTTTTCCCCTCTGCAAGTACAGGAATTTAGGTCAGGCAGCTGAAGGTAATCGAGAAGGCCTCCCCCTTTGAAAGAATACTGAGATTGGGCCCCCATGCTCGGGTCTGATAAGACAGACAGTTAGAATAACTTAGTAGGAACCTTCTCTAAAAGCTGCATCATCTGGTGGGCCATAGCCAGACTGAGAGCAGGGCTGTTTTCCAACAACCACCAGAAGATGCTAGGGGAGCCAAATGAGGAATCTTAATCAGGTAAATATTAAGACTAAACTGAAAAATTGGAGGGCAAGAAGTTTACCTTACGCCCCATGACCAGCACTTGGAAAGTGGTCAAGGATGCTTTTCCCTTGAGTTGCGGTCGCCTGCCAGCATCTACAGGTGTCCTGGCTGCTCAGTTTCTATGAACAAGTCTTTTCTTTAAAAGTGTATCTTGGGATCTGTCTTTCTCACCAAGAGAGTTACTAAATTCATATTGTTTGACATCATTCTGCCCGCGTAGGAGAGAACATGGGGAAACTGCAAACTAGATGGTGAGTTTGAAGATCTCAGGTATCTGTTGCTAGGAAAGTTACCATCACTTCCACTTAGTAGAAAACACCAAATTACTCACCAAATGTAATTCATAGAATCTCAAATGAAATAACCAATATTTAATAGTGGTTATCAAATGTGAATGTGCCAAAAGAATACAAAACAACATTTTAAAAATGCATGTTTTCAAGAATTGTTCTAAACATGCACAAATTAACATACATGCACACGTGTACACACATTAATTTACACTCACGCACACACATACACATACATGCAAATACATACAAATGTACGCACACAGATATATACATGCATACATCTATAATTTGTTTTACTAGGTTTAAAGTGGAAAGATTTACATTTTTATGAACATCCCGAGGCATCCACAAGTGGGCAGTCTTAGCAGGCCTGCGCCATGAGAAATCCTGCTGTGGGAGGTGGCCCCTGCCAATTCATTTGATTTCTGTGACTGCAAACACAGAAGAATGTAGCAAAATTATTGAATGCCTAGAGCAAGCCTGTGGCCACCTTGCTACAGGTCTGTTTCTACTACCCCCAACCTAGTTTCCTCATTGTGGTGGGAGAAGGGAACTAGCAATGATATGTCAGATGCAGAGAAAGTGATTTTCGTGCACAGTCTCATGTAATTCACACAGTGACATTGACACTGGTCACATCATCTTTGTTGTACAGCCAGGAGAATGAAAGTTCAGAGTGATTAATAATATGCTGGAGGCCATACAGCCTGTTGGCGGTTGAGCCTGAGGCTCTGAGCACTTGTCTGTTGACTGCCCCACACTGTGTGCAGGGTCTGATCTCAGGAATTGATTCTGAGACCTGGTGCCATCTGAAGACTAGTGGGGTTTTGGGAGGTTTGTACTCTAAGCCTGGTGGTCATTGGACAAGGACATGTGTTTATTTATCAAGCTGTGAATTTGAGATTTGTGTGTACTTTGCTGCATGTATGTATAGCTCAATTAACAGAACAACAAACATTTGTCCTTGGAATTAGACACAGGGGTTAGAACAAACCTGTTCATGCGTGACAGCAAGGTTCCTGGACTTCAGCCCAGTTTTAGAGCAGTGGTGGCTGTGCAAGTGCTGTAGAAATGAATGCAGCCTGGAAAGACTTGATGACTTCACACTTTTGAAATGTTTAGAACATGTAAGCGTAATATATCTTTATAAAAACTACATCAAAGTGATAACTTTGCCAGTTGATGGAGAAGACCATTGCTGGTGATGAATTAAAAATGAGATAAATTGAGGAACAGGTGTTATTGAACCAAGTGAGCTCGCCTCCTGGTGAGTTAAATAAGACTCGACACCAGTAGAAGTTGTCTCACAAAGTAAAGTGTATTTGCAGCAAATAGGAGGCCAGGAGGAATCATTTCTGAAGTCATGGCATCCCTGAACAAAGGGAAGCAGCAACTTTTATTTCCTTGGGGAATGAATATTCAAAAGGGAGAGGTGGGTATTGACTTGCAGAGGCTCAGTTGGAGAACATGCATCCACATAATGAGACCTAAGCTCCTCCTGGAGAGATCTTTGCTGTAAAAATAAGGCAAAGGTCGTGGGCACAGCTCCTGTGGCGAGGCTTGGTCAGTTTCAGGATGGCTGGTGGTTACATCTCCTTAACATACAAAAGGAAAAGAAACAACTTGGAAAAACAGTTCATTGTTTCCAAACCCACCTTTGAGTTTCTGAGGAACCTAGTCAGTGACACGGGCACACAGTACAAAATGAATTTTCAAAGAAAACTGAAAAGAAATGAGAATTGATGGGGAAATGAAATTGGTGGGTTCTTTTAAAAGCACATAAAACATAGAGTCAAAAACTGCTGTTCAAAACGTTTTTGAACCAAAACCTCACCCTATGTAATTCTGTGGTGATTACATAATCAGGGAATCCCATAGAATTGCGAGTTCATATTATCTCAAGGGTGGATACAAGACAAGTTCTTAAGGGAGATGACATCGTGTTTTTTCCAAGTAGGATTGTCTGGATATACCAAAGTTTATTTATCCACTTACCTGCTGAAGGACATCTTGGTTGCTTCCACGTTTTGGCATTTGTGAATAAAGCTGATATAAACATCTGAATGCAGGTTTTTATGTGTACCTAAGTTTTCAACTCTTTTGGGTCCATAGCAAAGAGTGCAATTGCCAGATCGTTTGTTAAGAGTATGTTTAGTTTTGTAAGAAACCTCCAAACTATAGTCCAAAGTGTCTGTACCATTTTGCATACCCACCAGCAATATATGAGATTCCCTGTAGCTCCACATCCTTGCCAGCGTTTGGTCAATATTCCACATTTTGGGCATCCTGATAGGTGTGTAGTGGTATCTTAATGTCGTTTTAATTTGCATTTCTCTGATGCCATGACTTGGAGCATCCTTTGGCACGTGCTTATTTGTCATCTGTGTATCTTCTTTTGTTAGGTGTCTGTTAAGATCTTTGGCCCATTTTATAATTGGGTTGATTGTTTTCTTATTGAGTTTTAAAAGTTCTTTGTATATTTTGGATAACAGTGCTTTATCAGATGTATCTTTTGTGTAAATATTTTCTTCCAATCTGTGACTTGTCTTCTCATTCTCTTGACGTTGTCTTTTACAGAGCAGAAGTTTTTAATTTTATTTAAGTCCAGCTTATCAATTATTTCTTTCATGAATTGTCTCTTTGGTGTTGTATCTAAAAAGGCATCATCAAACCCAGGGTCATCTAGGTTTTCTCCTATGTTATCTTTTAGGAGTTTTATAGTTTTGCTTTTAGATTTAGGTCTATGATCCATTTTGAGTTAATTTTTAAAGGGTATAAGGTCTTTCTCTAGATTCATTTTTTTGTATGTGGATGTCCAGTTGTTCCAGCACTGTTTATTGCAGAGATTGTCTTTACTCCATTGTATTGCCTTTGCTCTTTTGTCAAAGATCCGTTGACTATATTTATGGGGGTCTATTTCTGGGCTCTCTATTCTCTTCCATTGATTTGTCTGTCTGTCCTTTTGCCAATACCACACTGTCTTGATTAGCATAGCTTTATAGTAGTTGTTGAAGTTGGGTAGTGTGAGTCCTCCAACTTTGTTCTTTTTCTTCAATATTGAGTTGGCTATTCGAGTCTTTTGCTTCTCCATAAACACTTTAAAATCAGTTTGTAGATACCTATAAAATAACTCACTGGTATTTTGATTGGGATTGTATTGAATCTACAGATAAAGTTGGGAAGAATTGACATCTTGACAATATTGAATCTGCCTATCCATGAACATGAAATATCTCTCCATTTATTTAGTTCTTCTTAGAGTTCATTCATCAGAGTTTTGTAGTTTTCCTTATATAGATCTTATATATATTTTGTTAGATTTATACCTAAGTATTTCATTTTGAGGGGTGCTGTTTTTAATTTGAAATTGTTCATTTTGGGTATATAGGAAAGTGAATGACTTTTGTATATTAAACATATATCGTGCAACTTGCTATATTCACTTATTAGTTGCAGTTATTTTGTAGATTTTTTTTGGATTTTCTATAGAGATGATCATGTAATCTGTGAACAAAAATAGTTTTATGTCTTCCTTCCCAATCTGTATACCTTTTATTTCTTTTTCTTGCCTTTTTTGATTAGCAAGGACTTCCAGTACCATGTTGAAAAGGAGTGGTGAGGGGGTCATGCTTGCCTTGTACCAACTTAGTGGGAAAGCATTGAATTTCTCACCATAAGTATGATTTTAGCTATAGGTTTTATGTAGATAGTCTTTTTCAAGTTGAGAAAGTTCCCCTCTATTCTTAGTTTACTGAGAGTTTTTATCATGAATAGGTGTTGGATTTTGTCAAATGCTTTTCTGCATCTGTTAATATCATCATGTGATTTTTCTTTTTTTTCTGTTGATCTGATGGATTACGTTAATTGATTTTCTAATGTTGAACTAGCCTTGCATGCCTGGGATCAGTTCCACTTAGTTGTGGTGTGTAATTCTTTTTATACTTTTTCAGATTCATTCTGCTAATATTTTGTTGAGGATTTTTTTTTTTTTTTGCTGAGGAAGATTCACCCTGAGCTAACATCTGTGCCAGTCTTCTTCCATTTTGTATGTGAGTTGCCGCCACAGCATGGCTGACGAGTGGTATAGGTCCATGCCCAGGAGCCAAACCTGTGAACCTGGGCTGCTGAAGCAGAAGGTGCCGAAATTAACCACTATGGCACGGGGCCAGCCCCTGTTGAGCATTTTTGCATCAATGTTCATGAGAGATATTGGTCTGTAGTTTTCTTTTCTTACAATGTCTTTGTCTGGTTTTGATATTAGGGTAATGCTGGCCTCGTAGAATGAGTTAAGAAATATTCCTTCTGCTTCTGTCCTCTGAAGGAGATTGTAGGGAATTGATATAATTTCTTCCTTAAATGTTTGTTAGAATTCACCAGTGAACCCATCTGGACCTGGTGTTTTCTGTTTTGGAATTTCATTAATTATCGATTCAATTTCTTTAATAGATACAGGTTTATTCAGATTGTCTGTTGATTCTTGTGTGAGTTTTGGCAGATGGTGTCTTTCAAGGAATTGTTCCTTGAAATTGCTCCATTTTATCTAGCCTATCAAATCTGTGGACATAGAGTTGTTCATTATATTTCTTTATTTACTTTTAATTTCCGTGGGATCTGTAGTGATGTTCTCTCTTTTATTTCTGGTATTAGTAATTTGTGTCCTCTTTTTTTTTTCCTTAGCCTGGCTAGAGGCTTATAAATTTTATTGATCTTTTCAAAGAACCAGCTTTTGGTTGCGTTGATTTTTCTCTATTGATTTTCTGTTTTCAATTTCATTGATTTCTGCTCTAATTCTTATTTCTTTTCTTCTATTTATTTTGAATTTAATTTGCTCTTCTTTTTGTAGTTGCCCAGGGTGGAAACTTAGATTGTTGATTTTAGATCTCTCTTCTTCTTTTTTTTTTTTTTGGTGAGGAGATCAGCCCTGTGCTAACATCTGCCAGTCTTCCTCTTTTTTTTTTCGTTGCTCAGGAAGACTGGCCCTGGGCTAACATCCATGCCCATCTTCCTCCACTTTAGGTGGGACACCACCACAGCATGGCTTGACAAGTGTGCGTCGGTGCGTGCCCGGGATCCGAACCGGTGAACCCCGGGCCACCGCAGCGGAGTGCGCGCACTTAACTGCTTGCACCACCGGGCCCACCCCTCTTCTTTTTTAATATATGCATTCAGTGCTATAAATTTCTTGCTATGCACTGCTTTTGCTGTATCTCACAAATTTTGAATAGTTGTATTTTCATTTATCTCAAAATATGGTTTTTTTGTGTGTGAGGAAGACCAGCCCTGAGCTAACATCCGATGCCAATCCGCCTCTTTTTTGCTGAGGAAGACTGGCCCTGGGCTAACATGCGTGCCCATCTTCCTCTACTTTATATGGGACGCTGCCACAGCATGGCCTAACAAGCGGTGCGTTGGTGCGCACCCGGGATCCAAACTGGCGAACCCTGGGCCGCTGCAGCAAACCACACGTACTTAACCGCTTGTGCTACTTGGCCGGCCCCTCAAAATATGTTCTAATTTCTCTTGAGGTTTTTTTTGTTTGACCCATGTGTTATTTAAAAGCATGTTGTTTAATCTCCACATATTTTGGGATTTTCCAGTTATCTTTCTTTTATTGATTTCTACTGTAATTCTATTGTGGTCTGAGAGCAGACATTGTATGATTTTTATTCTTTTAAATTCGTTAAGGTATGTTTTATGGCCCAGAATGTGATCTGTCTTGGTGAATGTTTCATGTAAGCTTGAGAATAATGTGTATTCTGCTGTTGCTATGTGAAATCATCTGTAGAAGTCAGTAATATCCAGTTGATTGATGGTGTTGTTGAATTCAACTATGTTCTTACTGATTTCCTGCCTGCTGGATCTGCTTATTTTTGAAGGAGGGGAGTTGAAGTCTCCAATCCTGATAGTATATTCATCTATTTCTCTTCCCAATTCTATTGGTTTTTGCCTCACTTAGTTTGATGCTCTGTTGTTAGTTTCATACACGTTAAGGATTGTTATGTCTTCTTGGAGAATTAACTCCTTTATCGTTATGTAATGCCCTTCTTTACCCCGGATAACTTTTCCTTACTTTGAATTCTTCTCTCTCCGAAATTAAATAGCTACTCCAGCTTTCTTTTGATTAGTGTCAGCATGGTGTGTTTTTCTCCATTCATTTACTTGTGATCTATGTATCTTTATATATAAAGTGGGTTTCTTATAGACAACATATAATTAGGCCATGTTTTTTGACAATCTTTATCTTTTACTTGGTACATTTAGACCATTGACATTCAAAGTGATTATTGATACAGGTGGATTACTATCTACTATATTTTTTACTGTTTTCTATTTGTTGCCCTTATTGTTTGTCTATTTTTGTCTTCCATTCTTTTTCTGCCTTTTGTCTTTTTAATTGAGTATTTTACATGATTTCATTTTCCCTTTTTTCTTAGCATATCAGTTACACTTCTTTTTTTTTTTTTTGCTTTTTTACTTGTTGCCCTGGAGTTTGCAATATACATTTATAACTAACCTAGTTCACTTTCAAATAACACTATACTGCTTCACATATAGTGTCAATACCTTATAATAACAAAATAACCCTAGTTCCTTCTTTCCTTCCCTTTTATCTTTGCTGTTATTCATTTCACGTATATATAAGCATACATAGGGTATATTCATAAACATAATCAATTACATTGTTGCTATTATTATTCTGAACAAACTGTTATATATTAGATCCACTAAGAATAAGAAAAATAGAGCCAGCCCTGATGACCTACAGTTAAAGTTTGGTGTGCTCTACTTTGGCGACCTGAGTTCAGTTCCAGGTGCAGAAACACACCACCTGTCTGTCAGTAGCCATATTATGGCGGCTCATGTAGAACTAGAAGGACTTAACAACCAGAATATACAGCTATGTACTAGGGCTTTAGGGAGAAAAAAAAAGAGAGAGAGGAAGATAGGCAACAGATGTTAGTTCAGAGCAAATCTTTCCCAGCAAAAAAAAAATAAGAAAAATAAATTTTTTATTTTACCTTCACTTATTTCTTCTTTGGTGCTCTTCATTTCTTTATGTAGATCTGAGTTTCTGTCTTATATTATTTTCCTTCTCTCTAAAGGACTTTTAGCATTTCTTGCAGGGCATGTCTACTGGCAACAAATTCTGTCAATTTTTATTGGCCTGAGAAAGTGTTTATTTCTCCTTCACTCTTATAGGATAATTTTACAGAGTACAGAATTCTAGGTTGATGGTTTTTTTGGTTTTTTTTTGTTTTTTTTTTGTTTTTGTGAGGAGATCAGCCCTGTGCTAACATCTGCCAATCCTCCTCTTTTTTTTTTTTTGCTGAGGAAGACGGCCCTGGGCTAACATCTGTGCCCATCTTCCTCCACTTTATATGGGACGCCGCCACAGCATGGCTTGCCAAGAAGTGCGTCGGTGCGCGCCCGGGATCCGAACCAGTGAACCCCGGGCCGCCGCAGCGGAGCGCGCGCACTTAACCGCTTGCGCCACCGGGCCGGTCCCGGTTGATGGTTTTTTTATCTCAACACTTTAAATATTTTACTCCACTCTCACTTGCATGGCTTCTGAGAAGTTGGAAGTTGGATGTAATTCTTATCTTTGTTCCTTTATAGGTAAGGTGTTTTTTTCCTCTGACTTCTTTCTGGTTTTTTTCTTTATGTTTGATTTTCTGTATTTTGAAAACGATATACTGAGGTGTAGTTTTTTTGGCATTTATCATATGGTTTGGTGGTTTGGTGTGAGACATTAATTTGGGGAACTTCTCAGACGTCATTGTTTTAAATATTTCTTCTCTTTTCTTCCTTCCTTCCTCCCTCCCTCCCTGCCTCCCTCCCTCCCTCCCTTCTTTCCTTCCTTCCTTTCTTCCTCCCTCCCTCTCTCTGTCCCTCCATCTTCCCATTACATATATGTTTCACCTTCTTTAGTTGTCTCACAGTCCTTGAACATTCTGTTCTGTGTTTTTGTCTTCATTCTCTTTGCTTTTTAGTTTTCAAGGATTCTGTTGGCATATCCTCTAGCTCAGAGATTCTTCAGTCTAGTCTACTAATAAGCCCATCAAAGCCATTTTAAATTTCTGTTACAATTTTTTGTCTCTAGCGTTTCTTTTGGTTCTTCCTTAGGATTTCCCTCTCTCTGATTACACTGGCCATGTGTTCTTACATGATGTCTACTTTACCCAGGAGAGTCCTTATCATATTAATCATAGTTTTTTAAAATTCAGTCTGATAATTCCAACATCCTGCCATGTACTTGCTTTGTTTCTTCAAATTGTGTTTTTTTGTCTTTTGGTATGCCTTGATAGCCAGACATGATGTGCCAACTAAAAGGATCTGCTGTAAGTAGGCCTTTAGTGTTCTGGTGGTGAGGTGTGAGGGGGAGGGAAGCAAAGCACTCTGTAGTCCTATGATTAGGTCTCAGTCTTTTAGTTGCCTTATGCTTCTGGACTGTGGACTTCACAAGTGTTTCTTAGTTTTTTCTCTCCCCTCAGAGAGGACAGAATGGCTATGGTGGGCTTCCTTTTGTGGAAGGCTAGAGCTGGCTGGAGGTGGGTATTCCCCTTCCCCAGGTCAGTTAGGCTCTGATAATAGCCCAGCAGGTCAAGCTCTGCTTGACTGGTTGCCCCACAATGGCAGGCCTTGTTAAGAAAAACTGAGTGCTTTGGTGTATCTCAAAATGGTTTCTTTTCCCCTCCCCCTGTTGGAAGCCAGAGGGGATTTTTCTCTGATATTTAGTATGGAAATCTAGTTGGACTCTTGGAGGTAAATCTCACAATATTGTGGGAACCCCCTTATGACTGGGTCCTCCTGGAGTTTTTAACTCTCAGTTTTTAACTGAGCAGTTTGTCAGTTACAGTTAAGGTTTTACTACCCCAGTGCTAGTTCCCAAGTTGGTTTCCCCCATGAGTCTCTGCTCCAGGAAGCCGTGACTGCCTGTGTTCACCTGTTGTCTTTCCAGTCATAGAGCAGCAGTTTGCTCTGTGTCCTCTTTTCTCTTGTGGATCCAAGAAGAGTTGTTGATTTTTCAGTCTGTTCAGCTTTTTACTTGTTAAGACGGAGTGGAATGGCAGTTTCCAAACTGCTTACTTGCAGAACTGGAATGTAAGTGTTATTTTAGTTTTCCCCACAGGGCTTGTTAGCCAAAAATGCCTTTCTAGCCACCTGTTATACCAATTACACAGCCTGACCAGACTGCCTTACTTGAGCCTAACCCTGTTCCTAAAGCTCTTCTAAGAGGATTAAGAAAGAGGTATATGGACTATCACTTGAGAAGTTTATCGTGAAAGGAAGAAGGTTTGGATGGTTTCAAAGCTTTAAACATGGAGACCTGACAAAGTATAGCATATTTCCTGTATGTGTTATAGCATCTAAATAACTTGAAAGACCCTGGAAGAGGCAAAGACACCAGGTTTTGTGAAAATGGACCAGAGTTTTTATACAGGCAGGTTTTCCTTAGGGTGTGTAGACACGGTAGCAAGAGGTTGGGAAAGCTAGGGAGACCCTCACCAATAATCAAAGTAAAAAAAAGTTTACTGTAGGTATGTACTGCTCCACTCTTGGGTAGAGAAGTTGTGAGATAGATGCCTGTTTTGTGGAAACCCAGAATTATCTTATGTTCAGTTCTCTTTCTGTGAGGCCCCAACATCCTAGGTCCTTTTTGTCCACTGAAATGTGTGAGCTGTTCTTGGCCCTGAGGGCAAATATCTCTCTGTTGGGATGGAGAATGGAAAAGGCAGGTGTCAAGTGCCCCAGCTGTCTATCATTTGTAAGAGAATCTGGGTAGACTGCTCCCTGCTCAACTCTTGATCAATGTATATGTTGACTCTGGCCTTAGAGACTTTCCAGAGATGCTAGATTACAATGAAGAACCATTTTGAGGGGCTATGGTTTCCTCTGCTCTGATTTCTTTTTTGTGTGTGTGAGGAAGATTAGCCCTGAGCTAACATCTGTCGCCAATCCTCCTCTTTTGGCTGAGGAAGACTGGCCCTGGGCTAACATCCGTGCCTGTCTTCCTCTACTTCACATGGGACGCCGCCACAGCATGGCTTGACAAGCGGTGCGTCGGTGCGCGCCTGGGATCCAAACCCGCAAACCCCGGGGCCTCCGCAGCGGAGCGCGCGCACTTAACCGCTACGCCACCAGGCCGGCTCCTGTTCTGATTTCTTGATCAATTCCTTCCTACTGCTTTCTGTCTTCCTGTAATTTCTCAAAGTTTCTGGTCTACTGGTGGGACCTTACCTTGGTTTTCAGTGTTATTATTCTGTCATTCTGAAGGTATATACATTATATTAATTATGTGTGTGTAGGGTGGCAGTTGGGAATATATATTGCCACTTGAGAGGGATCTTGAGATGAAGGCCAGGCTAGATGCACATATTCAGTTTGTCTTATTGAACCAAACATGATGACTAAATTAAAAACCCTATAATCAGGACCATAGCCCACTTAAGATATTGCCTTTATTAAAATGATTAAAGTTTTATTAAATAAGAACTGACCGTAATCTTTGCTTTCCGTAGTTACTTCTGAGAGTGTAAACTTCATCAAATATTTGAAATCCTTACACGGAAGCTGTGACTCCTGACCTGTTGGTTGGAGCCTACCTCCAAGTGCAAGCTTTGAGTTTATAAGAATGGGTACCTATAGCTGTCGAAAAGGCAGGAGGAAAATTAGATTCCAGGAGTAATAGACTCAAGACTCCTGGTTTATTCAACATGGGACTGGCTCGTTGCAGAACTGAGAAATACCTTTTTATCTCTCAAGTTTTAGGCTTATTTAACATTTCATATGGCTATTTTAGATTCCAAATATTATTATCTAGTATAAAAGAGTGCTTTATGTTTTTCTTAATTCTTAAGATGCACAGTAGTCATGAACAGTAATAAGTGTATCATTGAAGAATTATCGTTGGAGCATTGACAGGATTTAAATTCTGTATCTGTATGGTATAATATTAGGTTCTCATTTTAAGCTTTATATTTGAAAAGCCAGGTATAGCAGAATATTAATAGTAATGTAATAATCACAAGAGTTTCAACATAGTAAAAAAGTGCTAGTAGGCAAGTATGTATTTGGTTTTCAAACGGTATCTAATTGTTCTTATCAGTATCAAAAGATCCTGTTACTGCATGTGTCCTTATGTTTTATTTCGTTTCTTTTAGGTCTCTTTTATTCAAAACCTTGTATTTTGTGTAGAAAGAGTTTACCGTGTGCCTGATTTTGGTGTCTGGGAAAGAGGAAGCAAATATAATAATGGCAGCACAGAGCTACATTCGAGGTAATTTGTTTATTTCTAAGGGTTTTTTTTTTTTTTAATTTAAATGTGTGGAATTTGAATATGAATAAAAATCAAAAGTATTAGATGGGAACTGTGGTTTCTATGTTAATTTCATCTCTTTTTTTTTTTCCTATGTGATGCAGATGAAATTCACTTAAAATTAAACCAGAAGAGTCTGCTCTCAGTGCCCATAAACAGATGCAGGAAAGGAGCAGGGTGTCTTTCCCAGCCTCCCGTGGTGTTAGTACATGCATATCAGCCTCCAGTCCACGGCTTGGCCTTGCTGCTCAGCCAAGTCATTTTCTTTTTCCTCTTTACAATGACACTCTTTGAAAGATCAAGGAAATTAAAATTGCCAAACACCTATGTATATACATTGCATGTAAAATTCCCTTCCATGTTATAGAGCTGATTTTTGTCCTAATCAGAGATACTTATACCCTTCATATAAAACTTAACATTCATTGGTTTCTCTGAGAGGTGTGGTCACCATCTTGAGCTGTGGTTTAGGGGGTTTGAATAAACAAGAATAGTTGATAACTTATGTTAGTAGTTTTTGAGTTTCCTTTACTCCTTAGGGTGAGGGAAATAGCTTTAATGACTGATTGCACCTTTCAGATGTTGTAAATTTTTGCCCAGGAGGTCATCTTTTAACTAAAAAGTGTAGCTCAGTGAGTCCTATCCATTTCACACTAAAAGATTTAAGAATTTAAAGGTGATTAACTATAGGTCAGTTTAGATCATTGAGACTTGAAGTAGAGAAACAGTTTAAGAAACACTGGTTAAGAGGAATCCACAGCTGTATACTTTTTTGGGTAGAAGAACTAATCACACAGAAAACTAAGCCAATATAAGATATAAACTAAGATATAGAAACTGGCTCCAGATCTCTAGCTGTGTATCATCTCCATGCCTCAGTTTCTTCATCTATAAAATGAAGATAATAATAGTTTCTACTTTAGAAAGTTGTTATAATGATTGAGTTAATATATATGTAAAGCATTTGAATACCTGGCATAAGTGAGCACTAGAATACAAGTGTACTCACACATTTAAGAATATTTTAACAACAAAGATTGAAACAAAAAGGACTTCAGTTAACTCTGGTTAACTAAAATACAAACATTTTTCTGTAAGTTTTATGATTCATATGAGGCATTTTTATAGTACACAGCAGAATAGTAGCAATCAGTGAAGAAGTCAGTGAAGTGGAGAAATAATTTGTGGGAAAGTTCAGTTCAGACATTAAACAAATTCTGGCAAATATTAAAAATAGGAAGATAATGTTATATTTCAGCCATAATCCAAATGAAGTTCTCAACATTTTCCAGATTATCAAATTACAAGAAAGAAAGTGGATTTGATTAGAAAAGGTGATTTTTAAAAATTTACCTTTTTAGCATTTATGATTTATCAGACCTTTTATCTGCGTTTTAATAACCGTTTGATACATGCCAATGTTATCCCACTGACATTATTTTCAGTATAAAATATTTGGAGTAGGGTTTTTTCTGTTTAGAAAAAGTGTAGTAAACTCAGAAAGAACCTTGGGTGAAAGATACCATCCTCGAAAGTGAAGGTGTTGGAAGGTTTCTAGTGAAAAAACAGGCTCCAACTTGTTTTCTTGTAACTAAGGTGCTAATCTTTAATTGAACCATTAAGGATTGTATTTCAAGGCTTGGAAGATCATTATATGATGTTCTTTGCTACCTTTTGCATGCAAAATTAATCTTAATTGTAGCAGGCCAATTCTATTCAAATGGATGGGTAATGAAGTTTGCCATTAGGTTTGGATGATGGGTTTTATACATTTAACATTGATCTTTTAATTTTCTATGGTATAACACTTTACAATTCTCCATAAGAATTTTAAACATTTTTTTCAAATGTGTCTGACCTCAGATCTCCACAAGCCTTCTTGGATGTGTCACCTCTGGTGCCAAAAGGGTCTATTTTGACACTGCAGGCGGACTTGGCACTGACGGACGCAGCGATAGCGGTAGTGGTGGGAGGCCAGTATCTTTCTGTGCTCAGGCCTGGGTAGTGGAATGTGGAGCTGCTGCTTAGCCTGTTGCTGCTGTAAGACATCCCAGAACTGTCTGTGCCTGGTTGGATCTGATCTTTACTCCTTAGTGCAATACCCTGTTATCTCCTTAAGCTGTCCTCCTCATTTCAGACAGCCTGAAGTAGTCTACAGTAACTCTTGCTGTAAGTACCCACACCACCCTTTTTGCCTTCTGGCTTTCTTTGCCGTTCTCCCTCTAGCTGTGTACTATATGGTCCTCCTTAGCAGGAGTCAGAGAAGAGACAGAGCACAATCTGACTGTTGCCTTGGTGCTCACTAGGGCCTTGGCCAAAGCAACTGGCTTGGTGAATGTTCCTTTCTTCCCTTGTCACACTGGGCACATCCCTTCTAAGCTGCAACTTGATCAAAGAAGGTTACCACCCCTAGGCCCCCAAAACGCACACATAGTATTCTGAAGTCAGAGCCTCCCTTTTCAGCATCCATTCTCAGTGGTCCTTTAATAATTGCAATCTGTGGCACTGTCCAGTTACAGAATATATTTTATTTAGGTCGGGCAGGGAACATTATTGCCTTTTATACGGGAAGAAACTAAGGTTTAGAAGGTTTAGCGATCTCCCCCCGACCCTGCCTTTAAATGATACACCCCAGTAAGTAGTAGAACCAGAACTGGATTCCAGGTGATTGGCCTCCAAGTCCAAAGTTGTTTCTGCTCTTTCACGTTGTATTTTCAAGTCTTAAAAAGTTTTTCTAAAGTTTGAAAGAACAGTAGGGTATATGCTCTTGGTGAAACTGTTATAAGTTTCAAGTATATCTTTGTTTAGTAATCAGTACAGCTTGATTCAGCTTAATGCTTTGATCAGACCCTTCCTGATCTGCCCTTTTCAGCCCCAGGTTTGCTGGTATCCCTTTTAGTCCAAGTTTTTGAATTATTTAGTATTTCTTAGATAAACCCTAGAATTTTTTTCTGAAAGGTGATCTCTTTACATTTATCTGAACCGCATTCTAGCAGCTGCCTCACCCTTTTCAGGGCTTTAGGAAAAGGATCCATTGCTCTAGGCTCACTATGATTTTCTTGAAATGTTTCCTAAGCAAGTGTTCCCTGCTTTCCTGGTTTTTCTGTTGACTTGACTTTCCTCAAGTGACGTGCTCCTTTCAGTTTCTCCCAGGGTGTCTGGAACTGTGTCAGCTAATTCTCCTCTTTTCTCTTGTTCAGTCTCTAACAAATGCCTATGTATTTTAAAATCCTATATTATTTGATTTAATTACATTTTCCTCCATATATCTTTTTGGTACCTATTTATTGTAGCACTAATTCTTAACCCCCAGAATTACGTATCCAAGTAGTCTTCTCAGCTGCTCCAAGTTGAATTAAAGTATTTTAATCTTTATATTTCCCCTTTCTCATTTATGTGAGGATATTCCTACACCTTGGAACTACCTTTAAACCAAAATTCTTTGTTTCGGAGAAGAGATGAGTCATCTATAAGATGTGAATTGAATCTTCACCAAGACTAACTTTGAATTTTTTGGCTGTTGGGAAGAAAAAGGAAAATTGTACTTAATAACTTAGTAATGTGGATATCTGCCCAAATAGAAAGAAAAGTTTTTGAAACATTAACTCCTAAATAGAACTTTCTATTTAAGAGCTTAATTTCCTTTTTTACTTTGTTAAATCTTATATTTGTGGTACAAAGAAGACTGTAGAAGCAAAGAGAATTTAGAAATTTAGATCTGATTTTTCAGTTTTTTTTTTTTTCATGGTTTTATGTTCTATTCGCTTGGCTTTTCCAATAAAGAAAGCCATCACTAAAATATCAGATAAGTAACCATCATATCACCACTTTACTCAGTTTAAGATGCTTTTAGTGACCATTTTATTCCACACAGTGCTTGTTATTTAAAGTAGCTACTTAATCTTCTTAAATCATTTTTGATGTTCCAGTCATTGAACTATGATAGAAGCAACTATCCCTCCGTTCTGCTTCATTTTATATATTTTTGCTGTACTGAACAATTCATCAGCACCCATTAAAACTATAGTCCTGTCAAGTCCTTGCTGTTTCAGGGGATATGATTGGGTGGCTCAGGGAACTAAAGCATAGTGTTAATGAGCAGGAGGATGTGAATTTAGTTCTCATGCTTGTCAATGAATTTTTTGGATTCTGTGGTGGGTTATCAATCACTGAGTCCAAACCCATCATCTTTTCTAGAAAAGCTTTGAAATATGCAACAAACCACTTTTATTACAAACTATCTCCCAAGCGAACATCGCTTCATTTTAGCCCTGTTAAATGAATGTTGATGTAACACTTTTCAAGAATCAGATTGGTGAATGTTCTACTGGTAGTATTCACCTAATATTAATATATTCAATAACTAATTATAGAGTAATTTAATTTTCTGAGAATGTCTTGTGCTAGTAAAATATTTTTAACTCTTACAACAGTATGTATTATATTTGACAGTAAAATGTAAGATCACATTAGGAGTATGTTTGAGTTTCTAAATAGCTTGCTGTAGCCAGAGAGTTAAATAACCAGTAGATAATAAAGTAACATATTTGTGAATTTCAGTTAAGTCCAATTATTTAACCAATTGCATTGGGAAAGAAAGTTAAAAGAGAAAGAGTTCCACATTTACTCTAGTCCAGGTACAGTGTTTGTTTTTTTTTGTAATGCTTTATTTAGAAGACAATTTCCAAATTCATCCTTAAGCTGTCTTGTTAAAGACAAAACCTTGAGTTAGCTACATCGTGTATCTCCTCCAGTGCAGTATTTCTTTTGGATATTTGCCTTTTGAATAATTTATTTATTCTCACTTCTCAAAATACTACAAACAGTCTTCATAACACATGTACCTCACACTGTAAGTGGAGGTTTTCTGGTATTACTCAGTTAAATGCATGTAAATGTTTGTGCGTTGGGGCCTATAAGGGAACTCCTAGGACATCAGGAACACATTCTTAAGCAAGAACACCAGTTGACAATGGATGTTTTTGCATGAACTGTCAGAATAGATGACCCCTAGGGGCTCTCCTAACCCTTAGGTTCCAGGAGTCTAGAATTCTTATGCAGGTACTATTTGGTTTCCATTTGGAGCATGCAAGGCTGAGTATGATTGGCCTACTTATTCTGGGTACGTGATAGAATTAGGAACCTGACTTAGATTCTTTTCTGGTTACCTATTGTTGCCAATAAACTACCCCCAAATTAGAGGCATAAAACAACAACAATATTTTATTAGTATTAACTCTCATAGTTCTGAGGGTTGCTGGGCTAAGCTAGGTGGTTCCTGCTCACGGTCTTTTATGCATTTTCCGTCAGTTGTGGGTGGGGTTGGAGTCAGCTTGATGGCTTCCTCACTCAGGTATCGGAATGTTGACTGGAACCTTGGCAGGAGCTGTCTGCCACAAGACTTATATGAAGTTTTTTCATATAGACTTCCTCACAACATGGTGGCTGGGTTCCAAGGTCCAGCGTCACAAAAGAGAGGGCCAGGTGGGGGCTGTATTGCCTTTTATGACCTAGCTTTAGAAGTCATGCAGTATAACTTCCACCACATTCTATTTGTTAGAGTCAGTAAGACCAGGCCATATTCTAGTGAGGGGAATAAGACTCCACCTCTTGATGGGAAGACTGTCAAAGAATTTGCAGACATGTTTTAAACTGGCATATATTTTTCGCTTGGACTTTATACGTTCAGGTTCTAGGCCTTGTCATTTCTCTGTTTTCTTTTTCCTACCTTCCTGTGGGTTCTTCAGCATTTTTTAGAATTGCGTATTGATTTATCTGTAATGGTTTTGAAGGTATCTTTTTGTATAGCTTTTTAACGATTGCTCTAGGTATTACATTATATATATAAACTGAGTGTATCGCGGTCATTATTTCACCAACTGGAGGCAAATATAGAAGCCTTACCTCCATTTATGTCTTGTTACCCTCCCCCATTTATATTATAGTTATCATAAATATTTTTCCCACATGCATTTAGAACCCACAGTGTTACAACTGTTGCTGTAATTGTCAACATAATTTATAAAACTCAAGAAGAGAAGAAAAGCCTATCGTGTGTACCCATATTTTTTCTTCCTATATTTTTTCTTCCTTTTTGATTGTTCCAAGGTTGATTGGTTGGTTGGTTGCTTGCAATCATTTTGTTTTGAGAACTTACTTTAGTCATACTTTTAGGGTGGATCTGCTGGTGACAGATTTCTTATTTTTCTTTCATCTGGGAATGTCTTGTGTAAATAAATAAACAAATAGGATATATTTACTGGTATAAGATTCTGGGTTGACAGTTCTTCTGTTTCAATGCTTGAAAACACTTGCACCACATCCTTTTAGCCTTCATGGTTTTTGGTAAGCAATTCATTGTCATTCCATTGTTTTTCCCCTATAGGGAAAATGTTGTCCATGGCTACTTTAAAGATTTTTTCTTTGTCTTTAGTTTTCAGAAGTTTTGATGTGCCTAGCATGGATATTTTTATTTTATTCTGATTGAGTTTCACTCGGCTGCTTGAATCTGTAGCTTTTTGTCTCTTGCAAATTGGGAAGTTGTCTGCCATTATTTCAAGTACTTTTTTTTTAGCTTTGCCCTTTTTCTTCTCTCCTTGAGGGAGTCCAATGACATGAATGTTAGATCTTTTGTTATAGCCCCAAAGGTCCCTGAAGCTCTCTTTGTTTTTTTTTCTAGTCATTTTTTTTCTCTTTTGTTCTGATTGGATAATTTCTATTGTTTTATCTTCCAATTTGGTTATTGTTTCCTCTGTCTCCTCCATTCTGCCATTGATCCTGTCCCTGAGCTTTTAATTTTTATTATTGTAATTTTTCACTTGTAAAAACTTTGTTTACACTTTTTTGTTTCTTAGCTGAGGCTTTCTATCTTTTCATTTGCTTCAATCATATTTATAATTGCTCATGGAAGAATTTTTATTATGGCTGTTTTAAAATCTTTGTTAGATAATTTTAACATTGCTTTCGTCTCAGTGTTAGCATCTATTGATTGTCCTTTTTCATTCAGTTTGGCTGGGTCTGGTTCTAGATATGATCAGTGATTTTTGATTGAGATGTGGACATTTTGAGTATTATGTTGTAACACCCTGAATCTTATTTTAACTTTCTATTTTAGCTATATTTTTTTGGAACCACTCTGCCAGGGGAAGGGGGCAGGGTCATCACCTCATTACTACTGGGTGGGAATGTAAGTCTAGGTTTTTCTTTGATATCCAAGATGGAGACTCTTCATTGTTGCTGGGTCTAGTTGGGATGCCTAGTTCCCCAGTAGGCCTCCACTGATACCTCCTTGGCTAGGAAGGATAGGAGTGCCTCATTACTCATTCCCAGTTGGCCTCTACTTACGTAACAGGGAGAGGATATGGCCTCTTTGCAGCTGGGCAGTAGTGAAAGTACTGACTCTCCATTGGACCTCCTCTGATGCCATCCCAGCAGAAAGGGTAGGTTCACCTCATTACTGGCAAGCAGGTGTGGAAGTCTAGGCTTTCCGTGTGTTCTCCACTGATGCTGAAGTGTGAGGGGGGAGACTTCTTAACACTCATTGGTAATGAAAGTCTTGGCTTCCTTCTTGGACTTCTCTGACACCACATGGCAGCTGAGAGGGTTGCAGGCTGGGTGCAGTTCCTTATTATAGACTCAATGTAGAAGTCTAGGTTCCCCACTAGCCTTTACAGGAGTGAGTGGGGGTAGGGCCACAGTTTTCTTTTCTTGAGTGGTTCTTCTCTAAATTTTAAATTGTCTAAATTTTGAGTGGTTGTTGTCTATTGTGTTTTGCTAGGCTATCCTTTTCCTGGTCCTTTGGCTAGAGAGAGCAGGCTTCTGTTGGGGCTTTTTTTAATGCACCTACTGGCATTTCCTGATTTTTGGCTTCTTTAGCTCTAAGTCTGGTATATTGGAGGCAAAAAGGAAACTCAAGGAACCTACCAAGTGTTGTTCCTAGAATCCTAAGGCTCCTAGCCAGTCTGCCTTTCCATCTTTCTGAGCCTTTTTATTTTTGTTATGTGATGTCCAGAGTTTTTTGTTGTACTTAGTGAGAGAAATAGGGAAACTTATGTCTACTCCACTTCCCCATCCATGTATTTTAAAAGGTTTCCCACCTATTTACTATCCTGTAATAAAAGTAATGCATACTTGAGAACATTTCATGTAAACAACCCATTGAAAATGTAGATAATGATGATTCGAATAGCTTAGAACAGTGGTTCTCAAATTTAAAGTGTATTTAACCCCCTGAGGGGCTTTTTAACACTGATTGTTGGGCCCCACTCCTGGAGAGGAGTGAGAACTGGCATTTCTAACAAGTTCCCAGATAATGCTACTGCTCTGGGGACCACACTTTGATAATCACTCCTTTAGAGAAATGCTGAAATGATGACAGATCATTAATTTTAAATAATTTTAATGGCATATGCATTTGCTTTTAATAAAAACAGAAAAAATGCAATAAGTAAAATAAACTGGATATTAGATCTAAAATATTTAAATGTTATTTATAAGATGACAGTCATATTTTTAATGAAATTTGGGTCTTCCCATTTTCCAGCACTATTGTATGTGGCATTTGAGAGGGCAAAGGAGTACGTATTTTATTATAAACAGAACAATATAGCAAAAAATGAGAGGTATGATGATCAGTTGTTTTGTGAGCATAAAGTAATGCCTATTTTATTGGACTCTAAGCAAAGAGTATTTGAATGGGTATATTAAACCCCACTCCGTGGTAAGTGTATGATGTGCAAGAACTTTTTTTAAGGCTCAGAGTTGATGTCAGAAAAGCTCTTTTACATTGATCTGAGCTAATGATGCGCAACCTTGTTATTACTGTGCACATATCATTATAATATACCTTCCTCTAAAGTTCATCTTTTTTTTTCTTGAGTTAGTGAATATAAATGATACTGGAATTAAAACTACTCCCATCAATAGTATGACCATTTGCCTAGATCAAGGTGAACTTAGAAATATTTTTCCCAGAAGATCACTAACTATAAAAAAGAGAAATTAAAATAGTGAAATGTCAGACTGCGATCTCTTAGACATTATTCTTCCTACAGAAGTTGTTCTAAGTTTTAATAAAGAAACTTACTTGTGAATATTCATCAGATAATGGTTCTTATTTTGTAGCCAGATATATTAGAGTTATAAAGTATTTCCTTTTCTCTTTTAGCTCTGTTGGCTTAGCAAAAGCAGCTCTAGAAGCAATTAATGGATTCAACCTCTTTGGCAACCAGGTAAAAAAAACAGCAATAGTAACAATAAACTGTGATTGTTTTTTTGAATTATGTTTTTAATTAATTTGGCCATTCATTAACCAAGTTGTTCCTTATGATCAGAGAATGTCTGAAATTTATGTGGCAGACCATGGTTGAACAGACTTTCCTTTGAATATGATTTGCTGGTTAAATTTTAGTTTTCTAACTAAAAAACATTGCTTAATTAGAAAAAAAAAATCTCTTCATAAAGAATTCTCATTATCTTTGTTCGCTAGCTTTGTCCTCAGGTCTCTTGTTGAGCTTTCACAGTTTTAAATATTCCTAGCCTTATATATCATATATTTTCCATATTAGTTCTCACGTTGGTTTCAACTTAATGTAAATCTTATGTAGAGGGGAATTTGTGTAATATGTGCAGCCAAAGAATTGAAATTTTTAATCCTAGCTTAACCCTCAACTGGCTGTAATTATATTTCTAAATCTCATTTTCTTTGGGATAAAAGAGAAATCCTAAGGGTTGCCTTAAATTTTCTTAAAACAAGATCTTTAACAAGTTTCTGCACCCAATCAAGTGACCATGGATTGAGTTGTCAATGAAAGGGAAGAAAATGTAGGAATACAGGTTATTACTTTGGATCAAGAAGTAGGCTAATTGTCTTTAGCAATTTTTGTAAAGATTCTTAAGATGGGAGGGCAAAGGAAGTTTCCAGCTGATATTATAATTAACCCTAAGCTATTAAAATACTTGGTGCTCTAGTGGTTAAGATTCAGCACTCTCGTTGCTGTGGCCTGAGTTTGTTTCCCGGTCAGGGAACCTCACCACCCATCTGTTGGTTGTTATACTGTGGCACCCATGTGTTGCTGTGATGCTGAAAGCTATGCCACTGGTATGTCAAATACCAGCAGGGTCACCCGTGGTGGACAGGTTTCAGGGAAGCTTCCAGACCAAGGCAGACTAGGAAGAAGGACATGACCACACATTTCTGAAAAAATTGGCCATGAAAACCCTATGAATAGCATTGGAGCATTATCTGATACAGCACCAGAAGGTGAGAGGATGGAGCAAAAGGACCAGGGGGGGTTCTGCTCTTCGGTACACAGAGTCACTAGGGGTCGGAATGGACTTGATGGCACTAAAAACAACAACCAATTAAAATGCCGAGTCAGTAAAAATATGTTTTAGGAAGTTATGCAGATATGCAAAAGGTAACATGTTTTTTGTTATGGCAATTATAATACTATATACCCGAAGTCTTGAATTTAAGAAAGTTTTAAGTTGGAGTGTTATAGTACAACTGCCTCTCTTTCACTCCCTACATCCACAAACTCACTTCTGTTCTCACTCTAACTTCCTCTTGGAGGATGGACTCTGCTTACATCCAGGACATGAAGAATGAAGAATGAACATAGACATGAATGGATTGGGAAGAGGGGAGCAGCACCTTATTTTGGGTGCCCAAGACTAAATCGCCCACTTCCTACACTCTTCCTCCTCTCTCAAGACCTCTGGCTGGAGAAATGGAGAGATCAGAGCTCCTGGGGGTTTGAGGGGTGTGAGCCTATCGAAATCATGATTATTAATATTATGCCTCTCCTGGAGATTCTTGGTGCCTCTGGCACTGATCTCTTGGCTTATGTCAACATTTCTTTCTCACTGGAAGAGTCAACATACTCATGGAAGTCCCACATGTATCCTTCAGTACTTCTCATTTCCTTTTCACCCTTGCCTCACTCTCAGTACATTCATTTAAATTAGTGTGTACGTGTGTATGTATGAATTTGTGTGTGTATATGTGTGTGTGTATGTCTGTGTGTTTGTGTATGTATATAGGTATATTAGATAGATAGGTAGGTGGGAAGGAAGGAAGGAGTATGGCATAAAAGTATAAAGGCATAAACATGGCATAAAGGTATGGCATTGTAGCATTATTTATGATGGCCAAGATATGGAAACAACCTAAGTGTCCATCGATGGATGAATGGATAAAGAAAATGTGGTAAATATATATACAATCATGCTTCATGTTGCGATGTTTTGGTCAACAATGGACTGCATATATGATGGTGGTCCCATAAGATTAGTACCATGTAGCATAGGTGTGTAGTAGGCTATACAATCTAGGTTTGTGTAAGTACACTCTGTGATAGTCATACAATGATGAACAGCATACAGTGTGCCTAACAGCACATTTCTCAGAACATATCCCCATCATCAAGTGATGCATGACTATACAATGGAACATTATTTAGCTATGAAAAAGAATGAAATCTTGACATTTGTGACAACATAGATGAACCTTGAGGGCGTTATGCTAAGTGAAATAAGTCAGACAGAGAAAGACAAATAGCATATGATCTCACTTATATGTGGAATCTAAAACAACAAAACACCAAGCACATATATACAGAGAACAGATTGGTGGATGCCAGAGGTGGGGGGTGGAGGGTGAGTGAAATAGGAGAAGGGGGTCAAAAGGCACAAACTTCCAGTTATAACGTAAGTCATGGGGATGTAATGTGTATCATGGTGACTATAGTTAATAATACTGTATTGCATATTCGAAAATTGCTAAGAGAGTAGATCTTAAAAGTTCTCATCACAAGAAAGAAAATTTTTGTAACTATGTACGGTGATGGATGTTAACTAGACTTATTGTGGTGATCATATTGCAGTATATACAAATATTGAGTCATTATGTTGTACACCTGAATCTAATATAATGTTATACGTCAATTATACCTCAATTAAAAAAAAAAGAATGGCATTGTATTTGGAGTCAGGAGACTCACTGTATGCTCTGTACTCCCACCAGTGAGTTCTGTGACATTGGATGGTTGTTTACCTGTCTCGGCTTCCTCATCTAAAAAAATAGGGATAATGATACTAGGACCTAACTCAGAAGGTTTTCATGCAAATAAAAAGCTTAGTATAGTGCTTGGCAAAGATTAAACCCTCAATAAATATTATCTCTTGTTATTGTTAATGAAGTACTGGTAATGTTAAAGAAGGGAAATGAAGAGATTGGACTGAAAAGCCTCTAGAGAGTATCTCAAGGAGACTTAGAGGAGTCATGGACTAAATCAATAGTGTTACAGCAGCAGTCTGGAAAGATACAGGTCTTGCTCTTCTGCCTTCCATGGCATACCAAGTAGTGTGCTGAATGGAGTTTTGTGTCTAGGTTGGACGTTATAAGGTATTGGTCAGCTCTTTTTTGCAATCGTGCCATCTCCTTTGATGTCCCTGAGTCTTAGTGTATGTTGCTTATGTGTCTGGTATATATACTACATATATGCCTCCACCTACATAGAAGCCCACACGTATACATGCTACCTTTCCTAACTACCCATCTTTCAGGGCTCTGTCTTCAGCCTACTTTTCCCAGGAAGCTTTCATAGATCTCTTAGCCATAACTCTAAAAGCACTGAATTGCTCTACTATACTTTCTGATTCTGAGTTATAAATATACTGCTAGAATTGTTCCTCAGCCATAATGTCTCAGTCTTGGCTGCACAGTGGAATTATTTGCAATACTGATTGCTGGGCTCTACCCCTGGAGATTCTGATTTAATTGGTCTAGGGGGAGACCTTGGCCTTGAGATGTTTCCAACTGCCCAGGAATTGTAATGTGCAGCCAAGGATGAGAATGACTGCTCTAAGCAGAGTTAATATTGACCTTGGTTAGCTCATGTCCATTCCCAGCAGAGCTGTGTGCCAAACGTTTGCCGAGTTGACTATTCGTTGAGTATTTTGGATGGAAATATAGACAAATAATGTCTTATTCCTTTAGCCACATAGATGTCACATGTTGCAAGTGGAGCTCTCCATGTTCCTTTTTTTTTGGATAATATCAAACAGTATCCTAGTTTTACCAATTCCCTTTCATTTTTGTTTCTGATGTGGAGAATTACAGAAACCTGACTTTGTTAATGTTAAAATTTCCACCTCTACAGCAAAGTTAAAAATATACCTGCTAAATAGTAGCACATTTAAGAGTGCATGTGATCTTTTCAGTGTTTAATCATTTTATCATATTGCTCCATGTACTTCAATGGGCTGTGGTCTAATTAAAAGTCAGTGGCTGGGAAAAGAACTGATATAACAAAGAAATGTTTTTATTCAAATGAAAACCTATAGAAACCTCCTCAAGATTTGAGGGATTTCAGATCAGATGAATATTCTCAGCTATTTCCAAAAACTGTTGATGTAGTGTTTTAGAAGACCTGATCATGTGTCTTTAACTAAATTAATTTAGAGCTTTGAAAAAGTACACCTATTGATCGCAACTCAGACAATCTTAGATCTTTGGAGCTGGAAGGGCCCTTCTCTCAAAATGAGTGGTCACAGAGTTGAGGTGGCTTTTCACTGGTCATGCAACTAAGAGGCAGAACAGGAATTAAACCAAAGCCACTTGGGAATGAATCTGGAATATCAACTATTAGTACAGGAAATCTTAAATCTTGAATGCTTTCTACCTTTAGAGGTGAGAACTGTGCATTTGCTTTTGAAAACTTTTAAGCCATTTTCTTCTTTTTTAAAAAATTTAATTTTTTTTATTGAGGTGTAATCGACATATTAGTTTCAGGTGTACAACATAATGATTCAGTATTTGTATATATTATGAAATGATCACCATAATAAGTCTAGTTAACATCCAAACCCACATGTAGTTACAAATTTATTTTTCTTGTGGTGAGAACTTTTAAGATCGACTCTCCTAGCAACTTTCAAATATGCAGTACAGTATTGTTAACTGTAGTCACCATGCTGTATATCACGTCCCCATGACTTATTTATTTTATAACTGGAAGTTTTTATCTTTTGACCACACTATTTTCTTCTTAATTGTTGAACTTCTGAATGAGACATCCACTTGGCAAACAGCATGAAAGGCTTGCCTTTTGCCCTTTTTGTGCTTCAGTATATGAGATAAGACAAATGTTAATTTTTATTTTTATGGAAAATTGTTGGGTGGAATAAGCTTTTAGCTTTGATAATGGTTATTATGTGTTCTTACACTTCCTTTCTTCTTTTTTTTAAAATGTCAGACTTGTCTTATTATTCAAGGAAAAAACCTTATCCTTTAAATCTTTCCTTTGAAAGCAAGTTATTTTTCTTTGGCAGAAAATATCTAAGAAGAAAATGTGATAAAATGGCCTAATGTCTTTAGTGATAAGTTTATAATAAAGGCTAATTTGGAGCATTTAGAAACATACTCATCAATATGAGAATCACATATTTCATCATACTTTCAAATATGTTCTCTATAAATATAGTGACATATATAATATTTAAGTGATATTTGACAATATTTAAATAATAATTTTTAAATAAATTATAATTCACACTCAGCAAATGTCATAGACATGCTAAGCAACAGTTTTGTGGTTCCTGGGTCTGAGTCTCAGCTCTCCCCTTTCTGAAACCCTGAGAATTACTACTCAGGTTCATCTCGCTCTGTAGTTGGAAAGTTCTTTTAACGCATGTGAGTAGAATCTTCTGTAGAAAAGAGAAGCATGGCTTGTGAGAGGGGCTGCTGGAAGCTACTGTTGGGCCAGTAAGTCAAAGTTGACTATTTACATGCCCATTGCCACCACAGCCATGGTGCAGAGGGGTAATTCCCATCAGTAAATATCCTTTCTGTAAGAATCCTGCTCTCCAGGCTCTGCCACGGAGCTCAAGAACAGCTTAATGCTGAACTAGGGAAGAAAGTCTCCTGCTCGTAGTTCTGTGGTATGATTTTGCGTTCAGAAGAACAGAAATCATGTGTAGTAGATACACTGAGTGGGTTCATCTTGTTTTATGCTTTGATGCTATGTGGCAGCAAGCCTATTAGCTCAGCTTCAGAGAAGTGATTGATGGGGTAAAGGCAGGCCCAGACAATCCTTCAAATCATTTCCCTTTGAGTTGAGACTAAAGAGATCAGCAGTGTCTTATGGTCATAGATGTCACCCTTGGCTTTAGGTACCATCTCAAAAGTGTTTGTTGCAGTCATGGAGTCTGGGGTAGATGGTTCAGTGCAGCTCTTCCCCACCATTGGAACTCAAGTCCCCATGACAGTGGTTAGGTTGAATCATCTTCTAGTGTATTTACTAGAAAGTAGTCATAGAAACTCAGTTTGGGAATACAGTTTGAGCTATCAGTCTTAAAATATGCTCTGTAGGTGGAGTCAGGATATGATGGTAGAGTTGTGATAATTTCAGGAAATGGAAGATGAAAATAAAATATACAGTGTTAATCAGATACTTTGGAGTGACATATACATATAAAACATCCTTTCATATTCCTGGTTTTGATTGGAGAAATCACAATACTGACAAATGTGCTGAGGCCAGAATCTAAAAGGTAATGACTAGAGAAATTGCTCATGTTATGCAGAGCATTCAAAGCAATGCAGACATATCAAACTTCCTTTGAAATTTGCAGGCATAAAATTAATGTGTCTGATGATTTAAAGTTGGTGATAATTAATTCCATAAGTAGGGTCTCCTTGATGACTTTCTTAAAAATTTGCTTCTGAACAGGAATAGGTGCCCATGGTCTTAGGTGAATTTTATGGTGAATTTTATCTTCCTGTGAATCTTGGCCCTATGCCTAAGCATGGTATATTTTTTAAGAGGACAGCCACACAATATAGTTAACTAGCATTTGCTCTCACTGTTAAAATCCAGTAATATTATGAAATTATTTTTCTCTTTGTGCATATTTCTTAGAGGCTGGCAGAGGAAGAAACCTGAACAAATACTTTGATGAATTTAGATAAATAAACCATTTATTCGTGCCCAGAAAATAGAAGTTGGCTTGTTTATATTAATCAGATAATGGCAAGAATTGCCAAATTTGCTATTTCACTTCATTATTTATAAATTACACTAGTTAGATTTTATCTTTTAAAAATTCAGTTCAAGGCAGACTTATTTGGCATGCAATTAACTTTATTAATTATGAGCCTAAGGATAAATTATAAGTCCTGTTATTTTGTGTATTCACAGGCTCCCAACATCTCGTACCTATTCATTTCTCTGCTGTTTGTTCTAACTACCCTGCCTGCTCCCCTTCCCACAAAAATTCAGATCCTAGCTTTGGTCCTTGCCTTCTCCATGAAGTATCCCAGGTTCCCTATTTTGCTTTTTTTATGTTACCTTTAGAGATTTATTATCATTATTATTCTCTCATCTAAGCCACTCACTTGGTACATAGGCCCATATCTTGGTACATCGTCATGTATTGCCTGCCATGTGCAGTCTTTTTGTTTTGTTTAATATTCATCTGGTTAGGACTGATTATCACCTGGGTCAGCTCCTTGAGAGCAGAGGTCAAGTTGTATCTTGTTTTCCTCAAAGCAGAGAACACATCACTCTGACAGTGGCAGATACCGCATGAAGCTTTGTTGAATTCAATTTTGTCAGTGGATATGAAAACTAGGGAATTTCAAATAATAGAAAGGACAGTTTAGCGTTAATCTGGTTGTAGAATGACAGCCTCACTCATTTCTTCTTCATTTATTAATTTACTCGTCAGAGTTAAAACAGATTTAAGAAATGATATTATGAATGAGAAATCATTCTATTTTTTTTTTTTTTTGGTGAGGAAGATCAGCCCTGTGCTAACATCTGCCAATCCTCCTCTTTTTTTGCTGAGGAAGACTGGCCCTGGGTTAACATCTGTGCCCATCTTCCTCCACTTTATATGGGACGCCGCCACAACATGGCTTGCCAAGCGGTGTGTTTGTGCGCGCCCAGGATCCGAACCGACGAACCCCAGGCTGCCGCAGCGGAGCATGCGCCCTTAACCACTTGCACCACCGGGCCGGCCTGAGAAATCATTCTATTTTATGAGCTAATACTCATGTATGTACATGGGTGAACAGGGAAAATATACATATAGTGAGTCTGATATTTGGAGGTAGGGCCTAGTACCACTAGACGTTGAGTTTCAGTCTAGGTGATTGATTTGAGGTATTTTAGTTTCAGAGTGAATGCGTCTTTGAAGTTGGTGAGAATTAGAATGATAGTTCTCTTCTTCCCTTCCCCATGTGTTTTTCTGAGTATTCTCTTATAATGGAAGCTATATTTGTATTCCAGTTTCATTCTCTGTGTTTTCAAAATGTTTAGCTCCCCAGTAAAAGAACAAAGCTATGTTTACTTACGGCTATGCTCGTAAATATGGAAAGCACTAATGGCTAAATATTAAATTTTTTTTAACTTGGTTAGCAGACCAATTGACATTTTTTGTTACACCTGTCTTTTTGTTCAAGTTTTTTGGCTCTTACTTGAAAGATATTTTTTATTGTGGGAAATTGTATAACTTAGTGGTTAAGGTGTGGGCTTCTGTGTTAGAGACTTGATTTTGAACCCGTGCTCTGTTAAACTAAGATTTAGCATCTTTTTCAGTAAAATGGGGATAATAATCCTCTATATATGGGGATTAAATGAGATAATCCACGTGAAGCATAAAGCACAGTGCCTGACACAGTGAATATTAGCTTTTATTTGCATTTTTATTATTTGAGATTCTCCTGTCTCTATATTTTAATCAAGTAGTTTTTATATCTATAATTCTAGATTGTATCTAAATTTGCTTAGTTTGATCATATAATCAACATTCTTTATTAGGACTGTACAATTCAGATTTTGTGAACTCAAATTGGTTCTTGTTTTATTCCTTGTCAAAAATGTGAGTAAACTATTTGTATTTTTATTAACATAAATATCCTTAATTGATTAGTTATCTTATAATCAATACATTTTGATTTATAAGAAGACTGAGGAGAAATAGGGAAATGTAAAAATAACATTTTTTATGATTATAAAATGAATGTTTATTGCAAGAAATTTGGGAAATGCTGAAAGTATAAAAAAAGAAAATTAAAATCTTCTGTAATGCCACTCTCAATGCAACCAATGTTAGTGTTTTTGTGAAATTTCTTACAGTCAAAATGCCCAATGTTCTACAAGTCGTTTTTTCTTAATTTAGGAAATGTTTTTCTCTTTCTCGTTCCAGGGCTGTTCTTGGTCGGTTATATTTGTGGATCTCGATGCTCACAATCGCAATAGGCAAACTTTGTGCTCACTCTTACCCAGAGAATCAAGATCTCATGTGAGATATTTTTATGATAAATTAATATGAGCTATCATTTATGATTGTTATGTAATTTTGTTTACTTTTCTAAGAATGTGTTCCAGAATGTTAGAGGTTGCCAGCAGAGAAGAGAAGAGAGAATAGACGTTGCCTCTCACTTGCCTGGTCTGTGGAGGTCTTGTTCAGGAAGTGAGCAGAGCTGTGGACAAAGCTGCTTTGTCTTTCGAGTCTTTTGTAGAACAGGAGAAACGTAGACCTTTTATTTTTTCAGGAGGGAGTAGCAACATTATACCAAAATGAATTTTTTTGTCACAGAATATTAGAAAAATATTTTTCATAATTTATATTCCTTTTGAATAAAATTATTTTTCATGCTTCTTTTCTCTCATTCGAGTCACAATTTTTTTGGTCTGATAAACTTTTATATGCCTATAGTACGCAATTGTGGATTTTTATAGGGGTTATTTATGGCTCTATTCTTAGAAAACACTCAAAATGGAATAATTTAATTATTTAAAAATAACTGTTTTATAGAAGTAATGCAGGATTATGATAAAAGAAAAACAAAACCCACAAATAAGCGAATAATAATAATATAATATCCACTCGTTATTCCACCACTCAGTTATAATCTTAGGGTGACAACATTTGTGTTTATATGTTTTTATATATTTTTATATACATATATACTTTTCATTTTATAATACTGGGAGAATATTGTTCATAATATTTGATAATCTGGTTCTATGAATGGACATGTTTCCAGATCAATAAATGTTTCTACAATATAAACTTTAATGGCTGCTAATTTACTTATCTAATTGTTGGACATTTAGATTGTTTTGTGTTTTTCACTGATACCAAAAAATTGTTATGAGAAACTAAGTTTTAATGATTAGTTATTGGTGTTAAATTTTTACACACTGCCTTAATTAATATCTTAAAGTTTGAGTCCAGTTTTGAACCTTGAAAATACTCCTTATTGGTGAATAAAGTTTCATCTCCTCTGTAAGCTTCACTAAACCATACCATATAAGCGTCTGTGTGTCCCTTGCAGCACAGCAATCTCACTGTCAGTTAAAGACTTTTATTGACTTATTCTTGACTTATTTCTTATTTATTTACCTTTTATTATCTATTCCTTATTTATTGACTTATTTTTATCGGCTTTTCATCTCCATGCTTCTCCTTGGGCTGTGTTGATCATATCACTGCAGGCACTTACAGTCCCTTCTTTTTTTAATTGCTGCCAGAACACAGATGCTGCCCTGCTCCCCTGCATCACTTATCCTGCATTTGCCCTGGATGATGAAGTTCTGTTTAGCCAGACACTTGATAAAGTGGTTAGAAAATTAAAAGGAAAATATGGATTTAAACGTTTCTTGAGAGATGGATATAGAACATCACTGGAAGATCCCAACAGACGCTACTACAAACCAGCTGAAATGAAGGTATCAAAAACTATTCTATATCAGAGCATAACAGAGTGGTCAAAAGCACCGATTGAGGAGTCAGACTTCTTGGGTTTGACTTCTGGCTCTGCTACTTACTAGCTGTCTGGCCTTGGGCATGTTAATTAACCTCTCTGTGTTAATATTCTTCATTGGTAAAATAATAGTACCTACTATTATTGGTCCTATTATTGAGGTTCTTGTGAGGATTAAATGAGTTAGTATATATAAAAATGCTTAGATTGGTGCTTCGCACATCGTAAGCACTTGATAAGTGTTAGCTCTTACCACCAGTGAAGCCCATTTGCTCATATGGAGCCATATTGATTCATCGGGTGAATAATTCTTCTTTCACACTTTCAGAACTCTGCCTGCCTGTTTCATACCATTTGTCTCATGTAATAGAAAATATCTATTTGTGATCCAATTTTCAATCTGTTAAGCAAATGCTCTTTTTTTTTGTTTCACTTAGACACTTCCCTTTGAAATATAGTCCTCTAAATAATTAGTTTTAAAAAATTTTCTATTTCAAATATACATATGTACCACTATATCTAGATTTATACTAGGTGTTTTTAAGCTGTCCAGAAAACTATAACACCCCCCAAAATGGTAAGTGTGCCTCCACATTGCTGAATACAATTAGTGGGGTAGAGTGAAAATTATTTTTGTAAGCATTGTCATAATTTTGACTCATTCACTGAAGATAGGGAAAATCCCATGAATCTGTATATAAAAAATGTCCAGGCAGCATGGTACCTTGTAATTTGTTTGACAATTAAATACTCTTTTAAAATTTAGTATACACTTAGTTTTGCAGAACAGCGAGACACACTATTTATCATTTTATTTAATTTCACAATTGACTATCATTTGGGAGCATTAGGAGCCATTGTATTGTGTACATCTTTGAAACCTTACAGCAGTCTGTTAGATTGGGCCAAAAGATCCGTTTATCTCTTAAACACCTTGAGATGTTTCTTTTCTATTTAATACCTTTCCTGTGCTGATTTACAGCACTTACATTTGAACTGGACCCCCTGTAACTACCACCCTGCATACCTTCAAGTTTGGATCAGTCCAGCAGGCTCTCTCTATTTCCCACCTGTTGCTGAGCACCACTGAGAAAGGCCACAGCAGTGTGGATAGATGCCACCCCGGATTTAGGACATCCATCTTGGTTCAGTTCTCATCATTGCTTTCACTGCTTGTTAGTTCTGCTATGTGACCCTGCCAGGGACTCCTCTTATAAGCTTTTCAAAATTTTTTCCATTTGTACTCAAGTTCCCAGACTTGACTTCTCACTTTCTACTTGTTAGCCTTACATTTCTGTTTGGCCTCCTCCACTGCGTCTATCCTTCATCCATACTTACCTCCATATCTCTTGTCTCCCAGAAGTTGCTGTCTGTTCTTCATTCTAAGGCTAACCCTCCATATGTACACCCCATCCTGTTCTCTTTTACTTCCTAGGATTCTTGCTGTATCATTTGTCTTCTTCCCTGATAGATAGGTGTCTGTTTTGATCTCTTTCTTTTTGTCTCCGCATCTTCCCCACTTCTTCCTTTCCGCTGTTTTGCTTCCCCAACTCAAATCAGCTTCTTTTTCTTCACATAAACACAATGAAGTTCATCATTAAAAAAACAAACAGAAAACTCTCCCTCACCACTCACCCCTGTCTGCCTCCCATCGCCTCTCTCTTTGTGGCTACACTTCTGAAAAGCATGGTCCATTCTAGGTGTAGTACCTCGTTTGTCTCTACTCACTCCTTCACCTTATAACCCTGCTCCTCTTCCCAGTACTTCCGGTAGCTGTGCTGGCTTCAGTCAGTTTAGGTCACTGGGTCATAGTGATGCTTTTCTGGCCTTATTTCACTTATTTCCTTGGCATTTGGGTGTCTTAACTGAGTTCTCTTACTTGGAACGTTTTCTGTGACCCCATTCTCTTCCTCACTCTGCTTACTTCTCTCACTGTCTTTGTTAGTCTCCTCTGCAGGTTCCTCTTCTTCCACCTCTTAAATATTACTCTTCTCCTGGGTTCCATCCTTACTCTTCTGCTATTCATGCAATCATAGCTATCACTGTTAACTTTAGTGTCTCTATCCCTAACTCATACTTCTCCCCAGGAGTGCCCTACCATGTATCCACCTGCCTTCTGGACGTCCTCCCTTGGATGCCCTGCAGTCTGCTTATGTGCGTCTCCCGCTCTTCTGCCCAGGTCGCAAACCTGAGAGTCATCCTAGGCACTTCACTCTCACTCACCCCTCATTGTCACTCACCAAGGCTGACAGATTTAACCTTCCTCTCTATTAACTCCTTGGTTTAGGCTAGTGGTTCATAACCAAGAACAGTTTTGCTCCCCAGGGGACATTTGACAATATCTGCAGACATTTTTTCATTGTCACCACTTGGTGGGTGCTACTGGCATCTGGAGGTAGAGGCCAGGGATTCTACCAACATCCTGCAATGCACAGGATAGCCCTTACAACCAAGAATTATTTTGCCCAAAATGTCAATAAATGCTGAAGCGGAAAAACCTTGGTTTAGGCTATCATCTTTTCTCTTTGGATTATTCCCAGCAGCCTTCCAATTGGTCTCATTTCTTGCCCTAAAACTCTCTTCAACACTGCCTGCTGTCCATCTAGCAAGTAAATCTAATGAATAAATCTGATCCTGCTCAGTATTCAACAGTGGTTCTGTGTCGCTTCCAGATCAAAGTCTTAGTCTCTTAGCGTGACCTGCCAGGCTCTTCTTGATCTGGCTGGCCTGGCCCACCTGTTGGGCTTCAGCTTTCACTATTTCTTCCCTGCTTGTTCCAGAAATACTGAATTGCTGGTAGTTTCTTTAAGAAACTTTGTGCTTCCATGCATCTGTAGTTTATACTTTTGTTTCTCTGTGTGGAGTTCCCTTAGCTCATCTCCCTGGAGAAATCCATCAAGCATTAGCTGAAGCATCTCTTTTCCTATAAACCCTTCCCTGACCCCCTAGGCAGACTTGGGTCTTTCATTCCCTGTGTTTCTGGTATATCACGTATATAGATTTCATCGGGTGCTACAGTTGTTCGTTTACATGCCTGCCTCTCCCCTAGGCTGTGAGCTCTTGAGGGCAGCTTCTCTGTCTTTTTGTCTTCACAGCCCTCTGTCTAGTTGGTGCCAGGCATTACTGAGTACTTCGCAAATGCTTATTGAATGAATGACTACTATGTGTGATGGATTAAATGAATGAGCGTTTGAATAATAAGAGTTCTGAGAAAAATTTTTAAAAAAGAACAATGAAACTACTTATAAATCAGTCCAATTTTGTTATTACTATAAATGAATCTTTTATGTACATCCTAACTATAATTATTCTAATTAATATAATTTTCTAATTAATTTAGTGAAATTTTTAATATTTTATTTTTGTTTTAGCTATTTGATGGCATTGAGTGTGAATTTCCCATATTTTTCCTTTACATGATGGTTGATGGTAAGTGAGCTTTCCTCCTGAAATTTAAGCTATAGGATATAAGTGGTTTAAAGAAGAGAAAAATGAAATATGACTCCTTTCAGCTAGCAAAATAGACTGCACACAGTGATGTTAACTGCTCTGCATTTTTGTACGCTACTCTTCTGCTTTCTGAGTGAATATTAAATCATTTTCTGTAAAAGAATTTAAAGAATTAAAGAAATACTTTATTTAAAAAATGATGCAAACATATTTTCATATTTGCAAAGAAGTTTTTTTATGAATAGAAATCACGAATACCATAATTCGTAACATTGTGAATATCTATAATATTTACACATATAAATAGAGATATTTCAATTAAAATTCTGTTTTCGATTCTAAATGCTAACATGACCTTCTAAAATCAATTTCCTGAAAAAATATCATGCACGTTTGCATTACCTTTTTCAATTTTATTTTTATCATTTATGTAGAAAATTACCAAAATAATTATAACTGGGCTAATAGATTTTCCTAAGGTAAAATTTCTGTGGTGCTTATTGAGCTCAGATGCTGTTGGATTTTGTATTTTACGTTTTAGGAGTTTTTAGAGGCAAAATCCCAACCAAGTAAAGGAATATCAGGACCTTCTGACTCCAGTGCTTCATCAGACCACAGACGGTATAGTTGGCTTGTTTTTCAAGAAATTCTTCCTCCTGATATTTCCTTCACATTCCTTTGAAAAGCGTAAATGATTGCTTTTTAAACAGAACAGTTTATTTAAATTGAAAAAAATGAATGAGATCTTGAATGAATTAGAAAGAATAATTTATTAATTTGCTATAATAAATTTGTTTTTATAAAAGGAGTTCATTAGGCAATACAAGGATGGAGACGAATTTAGGTCGTCATGGCTGTAGTAATTGGAAAATAGTTCACTGGATAGGCCCGGGTTCTTCATCTGTTATCTACTGTGTAACTCCACTCTGTGTAGTGTGGCAATAATATAAAATGACTGATTTGTATTCAGGTCACCAGAAATGGTATGTTCAGGTGACTGCTGCCCCCTCCAGAGGGCCAGCTAAAGGCTCTGTCCTAGCCTAAAGGTACTACCATTGTCAAGAACATTCTGGCCTCCTCTTTGGAGTTGCTTCTAGGGCTTTTAGCATGTTATTTTGAATGTCTGCTGTGATGCTAAAATGTCATCCTTTGAGGATGGGTTTAATATTTTAGAAATGGTCAAAAGACCCCATCTTATGAGTAGTATGTTGGTTGCAGTTAAACACTGTCAGGGCCCATAAAAGAACATAACTGATTTTTCTGTATGACTAGAAAACTAGTTATCAAAGGAATTCCAAAGGAGAAGTTCCAAATATCTTTGGGGTTTGGAAGTATTAATAAAATGAGAATATGTTCTCATAAGTGAACACCTTTGAAAACATATTTATCTGGAAGTTAAAAATTATGATTTGTTGGGGCTGGCCCAGCGGCGCAAGCGGTTAAGTGTGCGCGCTCCACTGCGGCGGCCGGAGGCTCACCGGTTCGGATCCCAGGCGTGCACCGACACACTGCGTGTCAAGCCATGCTGTGGCAGTGTCCCATATAAAGTGTAGGCAGATGGGCACGGATGGTAGCCCAGGGCCAGTCTTCCTCAGCAAAAAAAAGAGGAGGATTGGCAGATGTTAGCTCAGGGCCAATCTTCCTCACAAAAACAAATATATATATATGATTTGTTGGTAAAAAATGGATGGCTTATGGGCACAATGCATGAACTGGCGGTTACAGCACTGAGCCCTGTTCCTATCTCACAGGAAGTTTGTGATATTCTTTAGGGTTTTCCACAAGTACCCTAAATACTTCACAGTATGTACTCACCCTTTAAAATCCTTGTAGGGGCCGGCCCGGTGGCGCAAGCGGTTAAGTGCGCGCGCTCCGCTGCGGCGGCCCGGGGTTCGCTGGTTCGGATCCCGGGCGCGCACCGACGCACTGCTTGGTAAGCCATGCTGTGGCGGCGTCCCATATAAAGTGGAGGAAGATAGGCACAGATGTTAGCCCAGGGCCGTCTTCCTCAGCAAAAAAAGAGGAGGATTGGCGGATGTTAGCTCAGGGCTGATCTCCTCACAAAAAAAAAAAAAAAAAAAATCCTTGTAATGTTAAAGTAGTGAAATGTTTATGGATAAACATTGAATTTGAAATAAAAATTAATTAATTTATTTATGTCTTTATGCTCCAAATAATTACTTGTGCAATGTGAGAAATAATGTAATGCGTGTGGTAATGCATATGATATTTAAAATCCCTCGAATGAGATCTTTTAGTACTCAGTGGTAAATCATTGATGCCTTGAGGTGGTGGTTTAGTGTACCACGCTTTAGGCTTCATCACATTCAGAGAGTGGTGTTCAAACTACTCCCTGTGAATCATAGACCTTTTTACTAGTTTTAGACGCAAATATCGTGATTGATTGATGCATGAAGAAGGAAGCAAATTTTAGGGAAATGAGGGAAATGAAGTTTACTATGGGCTGATATTGCAAAAAGTCTTCTGTAGCACTCTACTGGAATTGGGTTTTTTTCCCCCTTTACATCATCCACAGAGATTCTAGTCTTTAAATAATAATTTTTAGTTTCTACCAAGGAATATTTTTAAACAGTTTGCTCACAGGGTAAGATGGATTTTTTCTCTTCAGTGATATTGAATGGTAGATAATGGGTTTAATGATTAAAATGAGGATTTCTTCCCTCTAAGCAATGGCTCAGGGTTATAATTCTTCATTTAAGATTATACAGTATCTCATTTGTAAAACTTCCATAGACTAATCCTATTAAAAATAGCTTCTTCAATGGCTCTAAATATTTGCGTACTGTATATTTGTTGATTCATTTAAAGGTGTTAAAATTAAATGTTGTTAAAGGAGATATGTTAACATTGTTGGCTAAAGCATAACATATGCTGTCAAATTAGTGTTTTAATGTCAAGAAGCTTTTTCCGCATTTTGCACTTGCAATTTCTGAAAGGAGCCAAAATATCCAATTTTCTGTAGTCTATCAAATCTGTTACCTCCTCTACAACCTTTCTCTCTCCTTTCTAGTTATTGCAATTTCTTGAAGAGAAAATTTGGGAAGGACACTGATTTGTTATAATTTAAATATTTATTTTTAAACTCCATAGGTTATCCTGTTGTACCAAAGTACTACTATGTGCCAGCTGATTTTGTAGAATCTGAAAAAAGAAACCCTGGTAGTCAGAAGCGATTTCCTAGCAACTGTGGCCGTGATGGAAAACCGTTTCTTTGGGGACAGGCCCTTTATAGCATCGCAAAACTCCTGGGTAAGTGGAGAAGGTTGGGAACAATGTTATCTCTTGTTATCAAGTCGTTAGAAATAAGTATGTCAGGGGCTGGCCCAGTGTATTAGTGGTTAAGTTCACACACTCCTCTTTGGTGGCCTGGGGTTTGCAGGTTTGGATCCCAGGTGCGGACCTACTCACTGCTCATCAAGCCATGCTGTGACAGGCATCCCACATATAAAGTAGAGGAAGATGGGCACGGATGTTAGCCCAGGGCCAATCTTCCTCAGCAAAACGAGGAGGATTGGCAACAGATGTTAGCTCAGGGCTAATCTTCCTCACCAAAAAAACAAACAAACAAACATACAAAAGAAGTAGGTCTTTGCAGACATTTTTCTTGTGTTTGCCTGGCGTTTCATGCTGCTAAGAGGTCTTGGGGGAGTTTCTTAGTCTGAGGTTGATACAGTGAGAAAAAGTGCTATTTGAGAAAAGCCTGTGGATAAAATTGAGAAGCCTAGTGAATTGGGAATGCAGAATTGACTATACTCTACATAAGCAAATTGAGCTTTAAAAAAAAAGAAAAAAATTGAAAACAATATCAATCAGTAAAAAAGCATTGGACCTTCTTTACTCCAAAATTAATGTATTCAGTGTAGACAGATTTTGAGTTTAGATACCATTTTCTTATCTTAAGACCAGAGTGAACAGAAATAGTGTAGGTCATGCCTTGATCTGTTTCACGATCAAAAAGAAGAAAGAGCCTTCAAAGAAAGAGTCAGTTTCTCTTCTTCCCTGCTGAGCTTCTACAAAGGCGGTAGAGAACATGCAGAAGGTGTGTTGCAAACCAGGAAACGACATGCTTGTCTTCCCTGAGAAAGAGATGCTGCATATTCTTTAGCACTCTGACCTAGCTGTGTGTCTTCTGGTTGACAACTCACTCTTAACTATTGTATACTTGCCCCAAGAACCAACACACTTCTGTGGACGTTAATCAGCATTCTAGACGCCACATTTACCAACAAAGGCTTATTTATTCATTAAAGAAGCCTCAGTTGGATATCTGCTTGACAACATTTTATGGACAGTTAATTGATTGGAGTTACGTGAAAATAATAGAACAGTAAATCTTTAAAAATATTCTGGAATATATGACTTTTACTAATTCAGGCCAGTTTGTATCCAGTGAAATCCACTAAGAATATTTTGTTCTGTGTGTGCCTTAGTGAATAATTATACAACAAAACTATGTGACTTGTATTCCACTGTTAGAGCAAAAAGACTCAATATGCTGTTTCCTGGCCGAAGGCTTGACCTACCCACTGTGTTCTTAGAAAATAGTTAATTATTACAGTATTTCTTTTTTTTTCTTTAGAAAATTTAGACTTTTAGAATTATCAGTGTTTGCTATAAAATGGGTACATAAATTGTAAACATGTTTATTTTAAACCAGAGACATATTTTAAGATACATTTGTCTTGTCTTAGAATAAAGTGATCATTTGTTATACCTACAATTGTTATTTAAATTTGGAAGTTTAGAAACTATCCATGTAAGAGATGATCAGTCTGTAGAAAGCAGTGTACTTTTTGAGTTCTTTGCAAAAATAACTGTAAAAGTATTTATCACATAAAAGTTCTTTGGATTGCATTTCTTTTTTGAGGTTAAGAAAAGTAGGGAAATATAAGATAACATAAGGTTAATGATAACTTTACTCTAAAACTTTCCCAAAGCCATTACTTAACTTTAATATGTTTTCTTAGTATTTTCTAAAAAGAGAAACTAACATATCAGTTGTTTAGCTTTAAAAAATATCTGACTTCTAGATTTTATCTTGTCTTTTCAATATACATGCAACTGACTTTCCTTTCTCTGTATGTAGGACATTGACAGTGATGACCTTCATGTAGGTCCTACTGTAAGATCCCAAATCGTTAAAGATTAGAGCTTATATACTGTATAACTTAAGACAGGCGAATAGAAGGAATTTTTTAGAATGGATACTTTGAAAACATTATTAGTAAACATCAGGAGTTAAAGTCAGTCATGTTCTTTGATTAAGCTTGAATTATTGAGTAATTTTAATAAGTACACCTTTCTCTCCAATATACACAAACTCCCAAGATATTCAGGTGAATGAAAATTTTCTTGAATTTTGTGAAAACTTTTTTTCTTTTTGGCATGAATGTTATTTAATTTCCTGGGAGTTTTATTCAGAGACTTTTAAAGTGATAAAATGGATATAAAAGTACTTTAAAACATCCAAAGTGTTATGTACATATAAAGTTCCCAACTTAATTTCTTGGGTACCTAAAGTTCTTTGGTAAGTCGTTGTTTCAAACTCAATTTATTTTCCACTAGACTATATTTTAAATGAGTATTAATACCTAGCAAACTTGTAGCCATGTGGTATAGATTATTTCTCTGACATTATCATCTTTTTCCTCCACTTCCTTCTCCCCTAGTTTCTTTTCCTTTTTTCCTTTTCTTCATGTTTTTCTTTGACTGTAGTGGAAAGATCAAGAGTTTTGGGGTTCTAAACTTAGGAACTAGGCAGTTCACGGTTTGAATATAAGTTCTACTACTTACTATTTATATGACTTGAAGAATTTTCTTACCTTCTGTGATCATCAGTTTCTTTATTTTTATGTCAGAAAGATTAACTGATGAGGAAATATACATAAAGCATTGACTGTGGGACAACTACATACTTCAATGGTTCTTCTACTTCCTGCCCTTCTACCCTCCCTCCCTCTCTCAGCCACCGTTTAGGATATGGTTTTGTGAAAATATGTTGCATAGTTCTTGTTAACCAGGCAACTCAGGATGCTCCTGGGCCCTCCGTGCTAGTACTCCCATTGCCACAAAACATCACAGGAAGAGAATGCTTGCCTAGTTGCTCCATAACCATTCATCTGCTTGATGATTCAGCTCCTATTTGTAGAGGCCTGCTCTGTGCTAGTCACTGTGATATCCAGTAGCTCTACAGCAAGAAAGGAATGTGACAATCTAGGAAATATTTCTGTCCTCTGAGGGCAGCCTAGTTATTCTGATATACCGCTTCCTAATTACAGTGTTTGTAACTAAGATAAGTCCATTTGCATTTGATTTCATTCATGATATTTCTTGCCCAATTGACCTCAAATATAAAAGCCACTTATTAAGCCTGGAAATTTAATGCTTTTAAAAGTTAAAGTAAATCAGTGATCACACCTCTAGTGTGCATGAGGTCATACGAAACTGAGGTCTTGATTTTCATTGGTCCGTTGACTTCAAATGCAGTTGACTTAATTTTATTGCTCAGTATAACATGTGTTTTGTTACTGATCAGTAAAGGTAAAATGAATAGATAAGAGTACAGATATATTTATAAATTGTGGTTGCTGAAAGATTTCCCATCTGTTACACTTCAGGAAACTTCAAGCAGAAAGACATCAATTTCTGAGCACTTTTGTTATCCTTTTCATGGTATCCTTGTGATTGATAGTGACCTATAATGGGATTTCTGTGTAGTGGGCATTATAAACATCTTGAGAGCACATGTAATACAGTATTACTTGAAAAGCTTCACGTAGGAAGATTTTCTTCTTTTAGCTTATTGTATAAATGACTAGCTTTCTTGAAACTGAAATTTTTAGTTGAATTGCTACTAGGTCTAGAAAACTTGTATAAAAAATTTATGATCCCACCCTCAAATATATTAGTGACAATGAATATGAAAGCAGTGATGCCTAGAGTTCGAGAAGACTGCATACATATTGTCAAACTATTTCCCAGAAATGCCAATAATAATACCTGCCTTAAAATGTGTCAGATTCTGTGCTCTACCCTTTACAAATAATGTCCTAAGTAATCCTCCTAACTTCTCTATGAGATGGGTACTCTGTGTCATAACTGAAGCTCAGAAGAGCTCAGCACCTCACCCGAGGTCACCCAGCCCGTGACTGACAGAGACTTGATTGATTTATTCAGGAGTCTTTGAGGTGCTTGTGTCACCTGTAACCTTTGTGGCAGTAAATATGCTTATTAAAAATAAAAACTTTGGTGACCTAATAAGAATTAATTTGTATCCTGTTTTCATTGACATGCTGATTGTTAAAAACATATTTCTTAGTCATTTCTGTATCCTCTGTGAATTGTCTGGATATCTGCTTTGCGCATTTAACCTTGGTTTTACGATTTTTCTTATCAGTCTACATAAATGTTTTATATGTTAGGTATACTAAACCTCTCTGACATTTTCCTAGTTTGTTTGCCTCTAAACTTTGTTTGTTCTGTTTTTTGATGAATGAAATTTAAAGTCTTTATATATTCAGGTGTTTCATTGTTTTTCTATTTAACTTTTTGCCATAGAATTTAACATTTAATCTTTGAAAGTTCATCACTGTTAATCGAGTTAAAAACATATATTATACATTTGAAATTTTTTGGTATAATATATTAGGTTGAAGATCTACATTTTCTTTTTCTTCATAGCTCATTTCTTAATACATGTGTTGCTAACATGTGTCCCTGCCCCTGAGAATCAAGCAGGCTTTGCAGCACAGAATTTTACTCCATAAATTAGCTGCTGAGCCTGCTTTAGTGTGTCCTATGTAATTTTGGTGTCGTGATAAAAAATTACTCTGTTAAATTTCCTTTAAATTGTCATTTCATTAAAGAAACAAAAATTCTCCTTAATATTTTCTTTTTACCCTCAATAATTATTGTTAGAGGTGAACCCAGGGTATGTTTTATAAGCCTTTCTATGCATAAAAAAGTGCAAATATTAATGAACCTAATCTGTCTTCTAAGGATTTAAAGACAGCTACTCCTATTTATAGAAATGCTTGATTTTCTGTGAGCTTTGGTACTGTATTGTGAAATGTAGGAAGCCAATTGCTCTTTTCTCCTGTTGTCTCATTTTCCCTTTAGCGATTCTGCAGTTGGTTGGGTGTAAGTTCTTTCAGGCTTCTCACACTTCGCCAGAAAGCTGCTGTCACGGAATTAGCGCAATGAGGAGCTCCGTTTTTGCCTCCTGAGTGATAAAAATCAGTGCAGTGAAAAAAATGTATGTCTGTTAACTTGACCTTTTAAAATACCTGTCGCTTTTACCTCTATGGAAATTAAAGTAATGATTATGGCAATTAATGTTTCCAAATTTGTTAACTCACCAATTTATTATTTTGGTTAATAAGTCTCTTGAGTACCTGCTGTATGCCAGATGCTGTGCTAGGTAGTGGGGTACAGCTATGAGTGAGAAGCATACAGCCCGTGGAGACATAGACAAGCACGTGGTATAAGTGGGGGAACATCAGGCTAGATACGCAGGTGCAGTACAAAGAGAGAAATAAGAAGGAAGTACAAAGAAATAAACTTTCAAAAGACTTGGTTAACTATTTGATTCATATCAATTTTTATACGTTAGCATTTATGCTTTCCAAGGATATAAAGATTTCTTAATTTATCTGTCATCATTTATAAATAACAAAATAATAAAGGTAGAATTTCATTTCTATAGAATGACAGTGAAACATCAATTATGTAAAATGCTTGTTGGTAGTGGAAATTTTTCCACATCTCAATGATCAGACAAATGAAATAGGGAAACAATTTGCTGCTATTTAGACTATCATGGTCAACCTTGCATCATGAGCTAAAATGATAGTAATAAATTGGAATTATATGTTGATATTTGCCATAATTAAGCCTGTATTGGTTTGTTTTAAATTTTGCAAAAGTATATTTTTTTTCAGAGAGAAGAATGTTCTGTAATATGCTCCCTGATTTGGGTAGGAAAGTATAACATATCAAGGTCTAAATTGTTTGTTTATTGTTTCTTCCTCCTGGTGTCTCTTCCATCTGTATTGTATAGAATGTCAGTGTTCTCAAAGGACAGAATTGTATGTGGTTTAGAACCCCGACTCCAGAGAGAGACTGCCTGTGTTGGAATCTAAGCTCTGTCATTTACCAGCCGTGTGCAAGTTGCTTAACCACTCAGTACCTCCATTTCATCATCTGTAAAATGATAAAGTTGTTGTGACGATTAATGAATTAATACATGTGACATACTGCCAGGGATGTAGTCAGTTCTGTGTGAGTGTTGCTAGGGCTGCTGTTGCAGAGGCAGCAGTGGCTTCTGGGGCTGCTCCTCCTTTTTTTGTTATTCTATTTTTAATATCACTTTTATTATTATTAAAAACATCTTCCAAGTGTTACTATAAACACCTTTGGTGATTTTGCCTGTTGGATAACATTGCACATGTGCCCTGAAGTTACCCTCAAATAGAAATATAATGAGAAACATTCCCAAAACTGCAAAGAAATTTATAAGCATTTTTGTGGTTAACTCCCTGTTCTGTTTTTCAGAATTATTCACTGTCTAAAAGCAGTACCTAAAAAGCTATGGAAAATGAGGTGTAATTTTTTTCTTTTTTTTAGTAAATATTATACGTGGGTGAATTTATACAAAACTCAGCGTGGTGTCGTTTTTATGTGATCAATATAGAATTGAAGATCAAGAGTGAAATGAGCACATTTTCATAACTTAAGTGCGGTAAAAATAAAAAAGTGTGCTGACTCACTTTAGAATAGTTGGATTCCTTTTTCGATGTTATTATTTAATTATGTTTCACATGTCTGAGCATAATAAGATAACTTGATAGATGTGCAAATGCTGGGTCAGAGTATGCTTGCTGTAAATTTGGGTAATACTGCCAACTTGTCCTCTGACGAGATTATGCAGAATTATATTTGAGTTGTGGTTTCCCACCACCGACTCTCTCCTCCCCAGCTTAGTTTCTTCCAGGCCCAGGGAGAATCCCTGCCTCAGTGAGTCTCAGGTGCTGATGGGCCTCTCAGGTGTGTTAGAGCAGAAGACAGCAAAGAACCACTGACTTAGTACCTTCTTCTCAACCTCCCCTCCCAAAAATCTAAGTGGCGTTCCTTGTTGTATCCTTGGATTTTATCAAAAGTTGCCACAAGGGACTACCACATGAAAAGAGCTTCCGTGTTTACAGTATAGCAGCAGTTGGAGACATTACCGTCATGCTGGTCAGTGCCCCAGAAAAAACGCCCCATCTCAGAAGACTATTGTAGAATTTAGCATCAGCAGACACTTTGACTCCCCTTAGTGAAATGATTTCCTTCCTTGAGAATGCAAATGCATTATTTTTAGAACAGCTTTATTGAGGTATAATTTACACACCATACATTTCACTTATTTAAAGTTTACAATTCGGTGGTTTTTAGTATATTCACAGAGAATTGTGCAACTGTCACTACAAACAGTTAATTAATTTAATTTTCATCATCCCCCAAAAAACCTCATACCCTTTAGCAGTCACCCCCCACTTCCCCCCAATCACTTCACCCTTCCCCCATTCCCCCCAGCATCCTGGCTATATCAGACAATGTTCTGCTGCTATTCATGGTGTTTTCGTGGCCAGATTTTTTGGAAGTGGGTGGCCGGGTTCTCCTTCCTAGTCTGTCTTAGCCTGGAAGCTCTGCTGAAACCTCTTCACCATGGGCGACCCTGCTGATATTTGAAATACCAATGGCATAACTTTCAGCATCACAGCAACACCCAGTCGCCACAGTGTCACAACTGTGACATGGGTCGTGTGGTTCCTGATCAGGAAACGAACCTGGGCGACCGTGGAAGAGCACCTGATCTTAACCACTAGACCACCAAGGCTGACTCCTCACCCCAGCACTAGACAGTCATTAATCTACTTTCTATTTTCTATAGATTTTCCTGTTCTGGACATTTCATGTACCTTGACTCATAATGTGGGGCCTTTTGTGACTGTCTATTTTCACTTTTTTTCATTGTTTGCAAGGTTCATCCATGTATCAATCAACACCTCATTACTTTTTGTGGTGGAATAACATGCCATTGTATGTATATACCACATCTGATTTATTTATCCATTCCTCAGGAGATAGACATTTGGGTTGTTTCCACGTTTTTGCTGTTATGAGTAATACTGCTATGAACTTTCATGTACAAATTATTGTTTGACATTGTTTCATTCATAAAATGACATGTTTTTAGCTTTCTTGGATATACCTAGGGGTGGAAAACCACTGAATTGTAAACTTTAAATAGGTGAAATGTATGGTCTATACCTAGGGGTGAGTCATATTGTAACTCTGTGTTTAACATTTTGAGCAATTCCAGACTGTTTTCCAAAGTGGCTAAACGATTTTGCATTCCAACCAGCAATGTATGAGGGTTCCAATTTCTCTACATTCTCTCCAACCCTTCTTCTTGTCTGTTTTGATTATAGCCATCCTAATGGATGTGAAGTGGTATTTCATTGTGGTTTTGATAAGCATTTCGCAAATGACTAATGTTGAGCATCTTTTCATGTGCTTATTGGTAATTTGTAAATCTTTGGAGAAATGTCTATTCAGATATGTCTATTCAGGTACTGTGGCCATTTTTAAATTAGGTTGTCTTTTTATTATTGAGTTTTAAGAGTTCTTTACATATTCAAGGTACAAGTTCCTTACAAGATATATGATTTGCGAATACTCTCTTGCATTCTGTGGGCTAACATTCTGCTTTCTTGATGGTGTCCTTTGAGGCACAAAAGGTTATAATTTGGACAAAATCCAATTTATCTCATTTTTTCTGTCATTTATGGTTTGATGTCGTAGTTTTGTCTAATTCAAAGTCACAAAGATTTATGCATATTTTCTTCTAACAGTTTTATAATTTTAGCTCTTACGTTTAACTTTTTGATCTATTTTCCGTTTATTTTTGTAGATGGTGTGAGGAATGAAGGTCCAACTTCATTCTTTTGCATTTGGATGTCCAGTTGTCCCAGCACAATTTGTGGGGGAAAAAAACTTATTCTTTTCCCTCTTGAATTGTTTTGGCACCCTTGTCAAAAATCAATTGACTGTAAATGTAAGGGTTTATTTCTAGACTCTCGATTCTATTCTGTTGATCTGTGTGTCTTATCTTCATGCCAGTACCACATTGTCTTAATTACTGTAACTTCTTTTTTTCAATCTGGATGCCTTTTATTACTTTTTCTTGCCTAATTTCTCTGGCTAGAACCTCCATTACAATGTTGAATAGAAGTGACAAGAGCGGACATCATTGTCTTGTTCCTAATCTTTGGGACATTCACTCTTTGATCATGAGTATGATATTAGCCATCAGTTTTTCATAGATGCCCTTTATCAGGTTGAGGAAGTTCCCTTCTATCCCTAGTTTGTTGAATGCTTTTTATTAAGAAAGGATGTTGAATTTTGTCAAATGTGTTTTCTGTGTCTACTGAGATGATCATGTAGTTTTTTGTCCTTTATTCTATTGAAATGGTGTATTGCAAGTATTGATTTGGGATGTTAAGCTATCCTTGCATTTGTGGGATAAATCTCACTTGGTCATGGTGTGTAATCCTAAAATGTTACTGGCTTTGGTTTGCTAGTATTTTCATTGAGGATTTTTGTGTCTATATTCAGAAGAGATTTGGGTTTGTAATTTTCTTTTCTTGTGGTGTCTTTGGTTTTGGTGTTTGGGTAATACCAGCCTCTTAGAATGAGTTGGAAAGTGTTCTCCCTACTATTTTTTGGAAAAGTTGGTGAAAGGTTCCTTTTAGTTCTTCTTTAACTGTTTGGTAGACTTCAGCAGTGAAGCCATATGTTCTGAGCTTTTTTTTTGGTGGGAAGTTTCAGTCACTTGTTACAAATCTGTTCAGATTTTCTGTTTTTTCTTGAGTCAGTTTTGGTAATATGTGTATTTCTAGGAATTTGTCTATATCGTCTGGGTTATCTAAATTCTGGGTGTACATCTGTTCATAGTATTCTCTTATAATCCTTAAAGGTGGTAGTAATGTTCCTTCTTTCATTCCTGATTTAGTAATTTGTCTTCTTTCTTTTTTTCTTGGTCAGTCTAGCTAAGGGTTTGTCAACTTTTGAGCTTTTCAAGAATCTTCTTTTGGTTTAATTTATATTCTTTATTGTTTTTCTATACTCTATTTCATTAATTTGCACTCTAATCTTTATTATTTCCTTGCTTCTGCTTGATTTTGACTTAGTTTGCTCTTTTTCATCCACTGTCTTAACGTGGAAGAATAGGTTATTGGTTTGAGGCTTTTCTTCTGTTTTAATATAAGCATTTACAGATACAAATTTCCCTCTGAGCATTGCTTTACCTATATCCCATAAGTTATGTTATGTCTTCATTATTTTAATCATCTCATCAGGAAGTACATTAGAAAGTATTTTCTAATTTCCCTTTTGGTTCTTCTTTGACCCATTGGTTATTTAGGATTACGTTGTTTAATTTCTACATATTTGTGAATTTCTAAAACTTCTTCCTGTTATTGATTTCTAATTCATTCTATTGTGGTCAGAGAACATACTTTGTATGATTTTAGTCCTTTTAAATTTATTGAAACTTGTTCTATGGCCTAGCATATGGAAGACGTTCCATTTGCATTGAGAAGGATATATATTCTGCTCTTATTGAATGGAATGTTCTATAGATATATATTAGGTCTGGTTGGATTATGGTGTTGTACAGATGCATTTTTGATAATGTCATTTCCCTTCTTTTTTTTCAGCTGATGAATTAATCAGTCCTAAAGACATTGATCCTGTTCAGCGCTATATCCCACTACAGAATCAACGTAACGTGAGCGTGAAGTTTTCCAATCAGGTAAAGAGAGATTTTATTTCTTGATTTAGACTCATTCAAAGACATTTAAAGCTTAATTGAAGAAGAAATTTTATTCTGAAGGGGTTTTTATTGCTTTTTCCGAGGGCGAAGATTCTCCGTCTCTGGTTAGTTAAAATTTACTTGTGGTAAAGGGCTCTTTTTTAGTGAGGGAGTATGAGCCAGATATGTCTAACAAGATGTTTTCCAGGTACACATTTTCCTCTTCAAAGTGGGTAAGCTTAAGGTGTCAAATGTCTTTGAGAAGATGCAGTACCTATGGGAGGCAGGGAGATAGATGAGACGGCACCATATTGAAGGGAATGGGGTCTGGTGAAAGGCCCTGTGCTTGACGTCTCTCCAGCGCTGTGTCTCTGTGACGGGACAAGTGACTGACAGAGTTCTTCTTAGTACTTGGTGATGTGTCGGGTGAAGGAATAGTTCTCAGTTTTTTACATTTAGTAGCTATGGATTCAGATTGTGTTGTGTCAACAACATAAGTGTTTGCAGGATCAGCAAGATTGATGTAGACTTGAGCAAACTCTCAAGTATTAAATGATACCAGTAATGAGGACTGTTAAAATGAAAATGCTGTGGATTATGGAAACTGCCTGAGGAGAAAGGGAATGAACTTGAGTGTGTGCCTGGGATTCCAAGCAGTTAACATTTATTTAATAAGAACAGCATCAGAACTTATAGAAGACATGTCTACAAAATTGAAATGCTCCTTTTATTTTAAAAAACATACATATACAAACACACACACACAGAAATAAATGTTTGTTTTAATGAGAGAAAGGAGAGCCAACCAGCTCCATTACATTCTATCACGCTATTTCTGAGTCTTTTGCTGGTCTTCAACAAAACATGTTAAGTACTCCTTGTGGTTTATAGATGGGAAGCTATTTGGGAGACTTGTAAATAAATGTTAAGATTTTCTCAAGAACATAAAATCCCTATGTTAATATGTGATAGAAATTTTTCACTGGCCTGTTAGCTCCTACACAAGGTGGGGATTTAGCCTTTATCTTAGTTACCACTGGGGTCAGTGCAGTACAAGTGTACATTCTGTACAGATTTGAGACATGCAGTTTATCATTGAAGAAATGATAAAATAGGGAATACATTTAACTTCATATTACCCAGTGCTGTGACTCGGAGCCATTTTAAGACTAGTGTTTATCATTTACATAGCATTTCACATGTGTGACCCACTTCTCTAGGGCAATGAAATCTCAAATCCTTTTCTTAGAAAATAAAGTAATAGGTCACAGATTTGAGGTGTGGGGGCAGGAGCCAGAGAACATCAAAGCACATGGCTAGCAAAATCAACAATATAAACAATTTTTATGCTTGATACTTATAAGGAAGGCTGTGGGTTATTTTTATTTTTTGACATCCAATATGCTTGCAGCTCTTTCTCTCTCACTCAAGAAAGCACATCAGAGTGAGTGAGAGTGACTTTTATAGAGAATTTGCTTTACGTGTATTTTTTAACATTGAAATCATTTTCTGATGTTGCTATTAAATTATCTGTGGCATGCCTCCCTGGTGGAGCCACATCGCAGCTAAGAGACTTGCTCTAGGGTAAGGACAAAGGCTCGTCTCCTGCAGCCATGTGGTAGATTACGTCTGTGCAGAGTTGTGTATGGTTTCTGAGAGGGAGATGATGGGGAGGATTGGCAGCAGAAAATTGCGGGGAGCTGTCATGCCCCACCCTACTGGCAGCTTTGTTGTGGTAGGATATAAAATGGTGAGGTGCCCTTGTCACTTTCTCAGCCATTTAAGCGGTAGCCAAGACTGGCGTGCCCATGTCCATTGCTGGCTTGGGTGACATGGACTGGCGAAATATAGAGGTCAGATGTAGTCCTCTGCTTGAAATGGTGTCAGTGGCCTCTTGGTCATGATTGACCAGGTCAGACTTTGCAATTAGCTGATGTGTGGGGGTTGACCAGGTGCTTTAAAGTCTGCCAAGTGTTGGAAAAAGTAAATAGAGAGGAGTAAATTTCAGACAATTCCTGAAAACGAGTGAAATCCCAGACTTGGAAGGAAGATGTATCGGGGTCCCCATGACCACCCTTAGCCTCAGAGATTCACTAGAAGGACTCACGGGACTGGGAAGCTGCTGTACTTGCACTTGGGGTGTATTACAGTGAAAGGGTACAGGGTAAAACCAGCAGAGGCACGTGGGGCAAGTCTGGGTAAACCAGGCACAAGCCGCCCAGTGTGCTCTCCCAGTGGAGCCGTGCGAGACGCAGTTACGCAGCAGCCACGTGTGACAGCGTGCAGAGCGTTTCCAAGCAGGGAAGCTTTCTCAAGCTGGAGTGTCCAGGCTTTTCACTGGGGGTCAGTCCTGTGGGCGTACAGCACCCGCATGACTGACCTCGGTCATTCAAGCTCTAGCCCCTTAGAGAAAAAGCAGATGTTCCCCATAAACCACAATGTTAGGGGAAACCCTCTGGACAAACCACAGCACAAGCTGTGGCCCAAGGCCTCAGGCATGCAAAACACTCTTTCTTATCTGACAGAACATTCCAAGAAGCCGGCCAAGGGCCCATCCTGAAAACATGCCTTTCTTGGGAATGTTCAGGGTTTGAACAACACAGACCTGCCGAATCAACTCATTCCTTCACAGAAGGGTTTATGGCAGAAGGAAGTTTCCAGAATCCAGAAAGCAGGGAGTGTGCTAGCACTGTAGAAAGGTCCATTCCTTCAAGTTTGCATAGGGCTATTGGCACATTGCAAACCCAAAACGTTGAGGACTAAATTGAGAACTGTTGATTTTCTTAACAATACCCGTAGCAAATTCATTTCAGGAAAAGGGAATACTTTTGTACCTGGGGGTAAGACTGAGGTTGGAGAAGTGTGGTATCATCTAGGGTAACCCTTCTCACTACTCACTCTTTAGTCAGAAATTGCTGTTTCCTCTTGATGTTAGTTAGAGAATAAAACAAATCCCATTTTGTAAGTAAAGTTTAGAGAAGTAGAAAGAAAAGCATTGTAAGCAATAGCAGATATACTTGAACGTATTATGAGATTCTGACCAAAAAAGAAAAAAACCTTTTGGAGGTCTTCGAATGTAAACTCCTAGAGATAAGAAACTATGTTTTATTCATTTTTGTAGCTTCAGGACCTGTCCTAGTGGTCCTGAAGTGGACTTCTCATGCAGATATCTCTAAATCTGTTTCTCTAATTGTGATTCTTTCCTAATATTTAAACTTGAATTTCCAACTACCTGGTAATCATCTCTCCACAGATCTAGTATTTAAAACCCGATGTTTCTGGTTGTATACTTATTTCTAACTCATCAAGTTGTATACATTAAATATGCACAGCTTTTTGTATGTGCATATTTCTCAATACAGTGGTTTAAAAAATTTAAAAAGAAGTAAAAGCCAACATTTCTAATGCCAAATTTGTTGTCTTCTCTTTTCAAACCTGCCCCTCTTTCCACAGTCCCTATCTTGGATAAGAAAGGACTGCAGTAGTCTCTTCTCACACCAGTAGCTTCTGTATTCAGTTGATTGTCATATTGGCTTTGCCTTCGCAGTAACATCCACATTTGTCTCTTCATATTCATCCGCACTGCCATGTACCACTCAGACTTTATTACTGCTCAATGGGATGATTACTATAATCTCTTTGTCTCCAGTCTCTCCTCCTGTTTATCATCTGTGCTTGAGAACACATGATCTTATAAAGCGTGGGTGCATTCATGTTATTTTCTGCTTAAAACCTTCCCTGACTCTCTGCTACCTACACGATAGATTCTAAACTCCATATCCCGACATTCGAGGCCCCACACGGTCACCTCAGTTCCTTGTTTTTCACCTATATCCTGCAATTTCTCCAAATTTCTCCCTGCTCTTCCTTCGCAGAATTGTTGATCTAATATCACACCCTGCCCTCAACCACTCCCAGACCTCCACACTTAGTGCAACCTTCATCCTGAAACCCTGGCCTCTTTTTGAGTCAGAATCCTTAAAATCCAAGCCCCATGCAGTGCCTTTTTCTTTGACTACATATAAAAGTTATATAAACGCAGGGGCCGGCCTGGTGGCATAGTACTTAAGTTTGCACGCTCTGCTTTGGTGGCCTGGGTTCACAGGTTCAGCTCCTGGGCACGGACCTACACCACACATCAAGCCATGCTGTGGCAGTGACCCACATACAAAATAGAGGAAGACGGGCACAGATGTTAGCTCAGGGCCATGCTTCCTCAAGCAATAAGAGGAAGATTGGCAAGAGGTGTTAGCTCAGGGCCAATCTTCCTCACCAAAAAAAAAAGTTACATAAATGCATATTGTAAAATGTGAAATAATACAGATAAGATTACAGTGCAATTGCATTACAATCCATTGGGAGTATTAACCATTCCACCATTTCTCCATCTCTAGAAAAGCCTTTTTTAAATCTATATCTGTTTTCACCTCTGTCTCCAAATTTCTGAATAATGTAGATGTAACTCCTGTGCTTGATGTTTTACCTTTACACAGTATCTGTTGTTTCTTTGTTTTGGAAAGATCACTTGTATACCCCAACCTCCCTTCCATCTTAATCTCCCAATATTTAGTAGTTATTTTTAGTTCTTTTATTTATCACCTTTATAACTTTAAACGATGTAATAAAACTACATTTTTTGGGTCATCTCCTTTTGGGAACTTGTCCTTATTTTTGATGTCCTAAAATTTCATGGGAACCTGTTTTTGTATGAATCTTATTTTCATTTATTTTGCTTGGCATTTGGTTGCCCCTTTCATTTTGTGACTTTCTTCAGTTGTGGGAAATTTTCTTAAATTATATCTTTGATAATTTCCTTTTCTTTATTTTCTCTATTCTTTCTATTAGTGCTCTTATTAGTGAGATCTTAGACCTAAAGGAGTGATCCTCTGAATCTCTTCTTTTTTTTCATATGGTTTCTATTTCTTTGTGTTTTTTTTTGCTCTACATTCAGGGAATCTTCCTTAACTTTTTGTTCCAGCTCTTCTGTTGAATTTTTTTTCAGTCACATTTTAATATCTAATAGCTCATTCTTGTTCTCATTTTCATAGCTTTCTAGTTTTTATTTAAAATTATTGTCACAATTACTACAAATTTGGAGAGTCAAAAATTTTTGAGGTATCAATTGAATAAAAACTTTTTTTAACTTTTTATTTTGAAATAAATACAGATCCACAAGAAATTGCAAAGAAATGTCCAGGGAGGGCCTGTGAATCCTTCACTCAGCCTCCACAATGTTAATGCCTTATATTACATAGTACAACAGAAAACCAGAAAATTGACAGTGGTACAGTCTATAAAGCTTATTCAGATTTAACCAGTTATACATACACTCGTGTGTGTGTATGTGTGTGTGTGTAGAGCTCTGACCATTTTAATCACATGTGTAGCTTTCTGTAACCTCCATCATAGTCAAGATACTTAATTGTACCATCACCGTATCATAATAAGGCTTCCTTGTGTTACCCCTTTTTAACCACACCCACTCCCTCACCCCCAGTTTTAACCCCAGACAACCACTAATCTGTTCTCCATTTTATAATTTTGTCATGTCAGGAATGTTATATAAATGGAACTATATGATATATAACCTTTTGGAATTGTTTTTTTTCACTCAGCATAATTCCCATGAGACTGATACAAATTGCTGCGTGTTATGAAGTTTGTTCCTTTTTATTGCTTAGTAGTATTTCATGGTATCACTATACCATCGTTTCACCATTCACCCACTGAAGGATATCTTGTGGCTTATTTGACGTTTCTTAGAATTCCATTATGATTTATTTATAATGTTTTTTAGTGTATTGCTTTCTTAAATTTTCTTAGTAGTTGCTCTAGGAATTACCATATACATACTTAGATTATCAAAACTCTACTGTATCAACATTTTACCACTTTAAGTGAAGTGTAGAAACTTTACTTCCGTTTAGTTTTCTTTCCCTTTTTCACTTTTTAAGCATAATTTTCTTAAGTATTTCCTCTGCATTAATTGAGCAGCACATCAGGTTGTGTGAAAATTTTTGCTTCAACCATAAAATTTGATTAAAGAAACTCATGAGGTAAAGGAGAGTCTGTTCTGCTTATCTCAACTTTTACCATTCCATTATTCTTTCCTTTCTGAATGTCTCAGCTTTCTGGAAAAATGGTTTCATATAATATGTGGTATTTTGTGACTGGCTTTTTTCACTTGCATAATGTTTTCAAAATTCATCAATCTGGTAGCATATATTAGTACTTCATTCCTTTTTACAGCCAAATAACATTCCATTGTATGTATATACCACATTTTATCCTTTTCTTTCTGTTTAGATAGCTTTCTCTTGATATTATTTATAAGTAGGTCTGCTAACGAACTTATTAGTTTTCCATTGTCTGATAGTGTCTTTATTTCCCCTTCATTCCTGAAGGATACTTTTGTTATATACAGGACTCCTGATTGGCAGTTGTTTTCTTTCAGCACTAAGAATTATTGTACCACTTCCTCTGGCCTCTGTAGTTTCAGATGAAAAATCCCTTGTCGATTCAAATTTGTGTTCTTCTATAGGTAATACGCCATTTCTCTCTGGCCTGACACCAGCCTGAGCTGGTGTGGGTGGATCGGCCCACTCACTGGTTCCCAGGTGTGGCACTGGGGCTGGGTAGGCTTGTCACTGCTGTGGAGCTGCTGCTGCTGGTGGATCAGACTGCCTGCTGGTGCCCTGGTTCTGAAGTAGGGGTTGAGCTGGCTCTTGGAACTTTACTGCCGCTCCTGCAGGTGAATTGGACTGCCTACTGAAGCCTGGTTTGCCAAACAGGGATCTGGACAGCTCACTGGGGCTTCTTTGCTGATGCTACAGTTGTATTGGCCCACCAGTGCCCTGGTTGTGAAGCAGAGGTTGGGTGGGCCCATTAGGGCTTTGCAGTTGCTGCTAAAGGCAAATTGGCCAACAAGTACCTCAGTTGAGGAACTAGGGTTGGGGTCCCCACTTGGTCTCTGTTGTGCTTCCTGTTTCCCAGTCCTTTCGCCAGAGAGAACAGACTTTTATTGTTTTTGTGTTTGTTTATTTTTTTGTCTATGCCTGTTGTGTCAGGCTGCAGGATTCCCTGGTGCTCAGCCCAGCATATGTGGGATCTCAGGAATCGCACTGTATTGCCATTCTTCAAGTCCTGAGGTTCTTAGCCAGTCCAGTCTACCTTCTTCTTTCCAGCTTTCAGAGTCCTTTAATTGTTATCCATTGATTATTTCCAGGGTAAAAAATTGTAATTAGAGTAGGAGGGAAAACTGAGTCTACGCATCTTGTTCCCATTTCCCTTTTTTCAATAGATACTTTCTCTCTGTAAGTCTTTCTGTAAGTAAAATTTGGAGTTAAGATTTCTTCTGTTCTTGAAACATCTTTTTTCTCCAGAGTAATTGTATAAAACAATAACAGCTATCATTTATTGAACTTTTTTTTTAATAAAAGCTTTATTGGAATATAATTTACATCCTATACAAGTCACTAATTTAAGGTGTACAATTCAATAATTTTTAGTATATTCATCACAATCAATTTTAGAACATTTTCATCACCCCCAAAAGAAACCCTGTACCCTTTAACAGTCACTCTCCACTTTCCTCAACCTTTCTCTCTCTCCCTACCCTAGCCCGAGGCAACTACTAATCTACTTTGTGTCTGTGTGGGTTTTCCTATTCTGGACATAGCATATAAATGGTTTCATATATGTGATATTTTGTGACTGGCTTTTTTTACTCCCATAATGTTTTCAAAATTCATCAGTGTTGTAGCATGTATCAGTACTTCATTCCTTTTTAGGGCAAAGTAACATTCCATTGTATGTGTACACCATATTTTATTTATCCATTCATCAGGTGATGGACATTTGGGTGGTTTCCACTTTTGGCCATTATGAATATTGCTGCTATGAAATTTTGTGTACAAGTTTTTGTGTGACATGTTTTCATTTTTCTTGGACATTATGGAATTGCTGAGTCATATGCTAACTCTATGTTTAACATTTTGAGGAACTGCCAGTCTGTTTTCCAAAGTGACTGCATTATTTTGTATTCCTACCAGCAAATTATGAGGGTTCCAATTTCTCTACATTCTTGTCCATACTTGTGATTATCTGTCTTTTTGATTATAGCCATTCTAATGGGTGAGAAGTGGTATATCATTGTGGGTTTTTTTTTTTTGCCTTCCCTGGTTACTAATGTTGTTGAGCATCTTTTCATGTGTTTATTGGCAATTTGTATTTATGTTATTTGGAGAAATGTCTGTTAAGATACAGTGTCATTTTTTAATTGGGTTATTTGTCTTTTTATTATTGTATTGTAAGAGTTCTTTATGTATTCTGAATATGAGTTCCTTATATGATCTGCAAATTTTTTATGCCATTTGGTAGACTGTCATTTCACTTTCTTGATGGTGTCATTTGAAGCACAGAAGTTTTCCATTTTGATGAAGTCTAATTTATATGTTTTTTCTTTGGTTGCTTGTGTTTTTGCTGTCATATCTAAGAAACCATTGCCTAATCCAGGGTGATGAAGATTTATGCTGATATTTTCTTCTAAGAATTTTATAGGGTTAGCTCTTATGTTTAGGTCTCTGATCCATTTTGAGTTAATTTATGTATATAGTGTGAGGTAGGGATCCAACTTGGTTCTTTGCATGTGAATATCCAGTTGTCAAAGTGCCATTTGTTAAATCTCCAGAGTAATTTTTTTCTTTTTTTTTATTGTGGCAAAATATACATAACATAATATTTACCATTTTAACCATTCATAAGTGTACAGTTCGTTGGCATTAAATGCATTTACAATGTTGTGTAACCATCACCACTGTCTATACCCAAAACCTTTTCGTCATTCCCAACAAAAACTCTCTACCCCTTAAACAATGACTCCCCCTTCTCCCCACGCTCCAGCTCTTGATAACCTCTATTCTGTCTTCTGTCTCTATGAATTTGCCCATTTTAGGTACCTCATATAAGTGAAATTATACAATATTTACCTTTCTGTGTCTAGCTTATTTCACTAAATGTAATATCCAAGGTAATTTTTGTGTTTCATTAATGTGATGTTTCTCTTTCTTCCTGCTGGTTATTTTGTCACCTACCTGATGATCTTCATTTATCCAGTCATATTAATGTGATGGATGATCTGATTGTATCTTACGTGGTCTCACTTAAGTGTCTCAGTGTCTTAAGTGGTCTGCCCCCACACCACCTCAACAAGAGGTGAGGGAGATGGGATTAGGAGTTTTGTCTCTCAGGGTTCAGACCCTCATCATTCTTGCCAAATGCCAGAATGTGAAGGGGAAACTTTGAGGAGGCTCTTGCCTACACTGGAAGCATTAACTTGCGCCAGTCAGTTTGTTCAGTATATTAAGAGAAAAACTTGGTTTTATTGCTGACTGTGGTTCTCTGTGTGGGGCATGAGGCTGGCCACTGTGGCCTTTCATCAGTTCTGTGTCACACCCCACTTCTCCCATCTGCCCTCCATTGTGCCTGCAAACCAGGTGCCCCTCTGGGGCCCCTCTATTCGGTGGATCAACTCCCACACCTGTGGCAGCATTTTGGTGATACTCTAAGTGGTATAGTTTGGCATATATGGGCTTCCTCTGCTCTGCTTTATGCATTAATGCACTTCCATTTGCCGTCTCTTATACTAGAAATGTGCTGAAATATCTTATTTGATGTTTTCTCTTCATTGCTGTGGCTTTAGTTTTTTTAATTTATTATTAACATCTTTATGGTCATTTCTGTGGGGTCTGAGGAGGAATGAGAATTGAGTGCACGTGCTCACTTTGCTCTCTGGAACTAGAAACCTAAGCCTTACCTCCTTTGCTTGAGTCTTATCTCATTGTTTCTGTGAGTGTTTTGCTCTCCAGCTACCCTCTATGCTCCACAGATCTGGGTTGATAAACCTAACACTGGGATTTAAGCAGAGTAAATGTTCATTAAACAGTTGTGATGACCCCAAGTAGATGCAAACCAAGTAAATTAAATGCCAAAATTATTCATATTATCTGATAAAGAAATATTTGAAAGAAAATAATTAACCCCAACCTGTTAATTAGTCTGTCCTTTATTCTTATAAATAGGGTAACAATGCCTGCTCTTCTTGCTCCCACTTTCCTATGTCACATTTGATTTAGAGAAGATAAATTATACAAAAGACCATATTATCCAATCATCCTATAAACAACTCCCTGGAAACAAGTCATGTGGGTTTGGCAGCTGTGCCACTAAGCCTGCTTTCCTATAGCTCTTTACGCACTCCATGTTACAACACTTGTCACACTGTCGTAGTTGTGGCCTGGCAAGGCTCCTCACGGTAGAGAATGTGTCTTGTTCTTCTTTGTGTTCTATCAGCCTAGTCTGGTATTTGTCAGGGCAAGAGAAAGGAAATGAGAGAAATAAGAATCGCCACTATTGATTGTGCTCCTACGGTATGGGTATTTTATATGTATTGTATGTATTATATCTGATTTTAACACTTTTCTGAAATATATATTATTATACCCATTTTGCAAATAGCTAATGTGAGTCTCAGAAGGGTTAAGTAATTTTTCCAAGGTCACACAGTTGTCAAGTGGCATAACCAATATGAAGGTGTTACCTGAAGAAGGAAAGGGGGAGGGGATGTCAAGCATTTGGAAGCAATGATTTTTGTAATGGTGTGAAGGAATTAACAAAGGAAATAGCTTATTAACTGAACAGGCTGGCTCAATATTACATCACAGAAAAATAGTTGCACCTGTGCCTTAGCACACTGAGAGGGCTGTGGAAATGATCTGAAGAATTAGATGCAGAGATGTCACCTCATGGGGTTGATCATGTTAAAAGGGTCTGTTAGCTTCTTTCTTCTTCCCTGTTAGCACTAGGATGAGACCAAGTCCACAGTCTAATAATTAGTAATTTTATTAGGGATTTTCTTCTTCCTTGTCCAAAGGAAAACACTTTCATGAGGCTAGCAAGCTTCTTTGAGTGTTTACTCTCCCTCTCCTTTCACCCTAACTTGTTGTCGGTAGACGTTCATCGTTTTCTGTTGCCTCAGTAATTCTGGTGCTGACTACCTACTGATTATCTGTCGATGAGACTTTCGTTGTTCGCACTGCAGTGACTCTGCCATGTTAACATCAGATAATGGTTTCTTGAAGGCTGTGTTTGTTTCCAGCCTTTGCTGCTCATTCATATCTGGAAGAGATTTGACTGGTGCAGAAAGTGTAAGCAGCAGACCATGTACATTTCACTGATTCTTTGTATTCTACATTGCAGTTGTCCACTGGGGATAAGGTGACCCTACAGAGGACATCCATTTATAGCAACCAGGGGTAGGTTTCTGGAGTTGTAGAGCAAATGGACTTTCTTTTGAAATGTGTATTATACTAATCAAAATACAGAAGATTAGTGGTTAAATAGGAAAACACACTTCATACCTTTTTAAATGTTTGCAGGATTCTGTCTGAAACTAACATATTTAACAGGCAGTAGCATAAGACCAGCCAGGAATTGGGTTTCTTTTCTTCATTTTTAAACCAACTTGAGAAAATTTGATGTTGTTTCTTGAAATTGATGTTGAATGCAACAGAATTTTTACATAAATAAGCCATTCTAACATCAAAGGACGAGTCACAGAAAAAAAACCACTATGATATGAAAATGCTGTGTTAATATTCAAGAATATAAATAGGAGAGATTCCATATTGCTAGACCTTCTGCCTAGCAAAACAGTGTAGAGCACAGCCTCTGGAGGCACAGTATATGGGTTTGAATCCAAGTTTGGGCAAGTTGGTTAACCTCTGTTATGCCTTAGTTTCCTCGCATGTAAAATCAGAATAATACTCAAGAGTTGTGAGGATTAAATGAATTAATACAGGTAAAGAGCTTAAAACAGCTCCTAGTTTGTAGTTAATCACTCAACAAATGTTAGCTATTATTAATATTTGCATTTTGATAGTTCCAATGCAGACGTGGTAGTTAATCGAGGTGCCCAGTAGTTAATGAAAAGAAAAGGTACAAGGTTGTGTTGCTATTGAACATGGCTTATGGTAGAATTTGAAACGATGAGCAGAAAGTTCTTGGGAGGCCAGGGTTGAGGCTTAGTTCTTTGCCAGAGTGTGGGTAATGCAGATGATGGAGTAAAGGGATGTTCAAGGAGGGCAGGACAAAGGAGTCTAGTGAGAAGGTAAAACAGTGTCAGTGGATGTGAAAGTGTGGAGAATTTTGACTTTGAGACGGTGATTCAAGAAGGCTTTTGACTACCTTGTTGGCTGGGAGGAACAGCACAGCACTGGCAGAAATTCAGGTGCTGGTCTTCAGACCTCGCACGATTCACCCGCAGTGTAATCTGGGGAAGGTCTCCTAATGTATCTGGAGTGTAGTTCTCTAATCCATAAAATTATTTGGCTGGGTTTGATTCGTAAATCTCTTTCTAGCACTTCTGTTGCTGGCTTCCATGATCCAGGTTGTTGGTGACCTTTGAGTGATTTTAGTGGATAGTGTGCCCAGAAGGCAGATTGTAGGGAGTTAAAGAGCGATTAAATGGTGGAAGACCATCTGCTCAGGAAGTGAGTTTGCTGCAATCCAAGAAAGGGTATAAACCTCTCCTAATTTAGTAGATTTGTTATATAGCAATCCTGCAACATGAACCTATACCGATGTCCCTCTTTTATTCTTGTTTCAAATCTATTCACAGTTCTTAAAGGTTTATTAATCTTTGACCATTTAAGTAAATTTTGCACGTGGCTCAGTTTTATTTGGTTCACTTCGTTCTAATGCTCTCAAATAGTTTAACCCATTTGAGACATAATTTCTACTTAAAGAGTTAAAAGAAAACATCTACTTCATTAGTTTGGCAAAGAAAGAAAGTGTTTTTGAGGAACCAGAAAGCCAAATTTATCTATAGGCATGGGAGTGAATTTGAGCACTGAACAGACATTCTTATGATTATCATAATAAAACAGAATAAAATAGTTAAGGCATCAGAACTGCTTCTGAAAGCCTAGGCTGCATATGCGACAGCTACACAGAGGTTCTTTTCAGGTAATACTGTCTGCAGTCTTTAAGGGAAATGAAAGTCTCCTGTCAACTAGTATTTATACCAGAGCCAATGAAGATTAAATGCCTTGATCAGAAATATCCAGAACTGAGAAAAGTTAAATTGGAAGTAAAAAAAAAAAAAAAAAAAAAAAAAAAAAAAATGAGCTTAAAGACATTTAATAGCATCCTTCTAATTAACCCACTGAACTTATTAAAATTAGAAGTTCCAGAGTGACGTCAGCATCATGGCGGAGTGAGCTTTCCCGTGAATTCTTCCCCCACAAAATACAACAAAAGTAACAGCCACAGACAAACAACGGAATCCCAGACAGTCAAAAGCTGGAGCGGAGGGATCCACACTGCCGCACATCTGAGAGCGGAACGTGCTGGGCCCCCGGAGGAAGTGGGGAGAGGTAAGGAGAACTCCGCTCCCTCCCCATCAGATCAGCGATCCGGTCCGCGCGGCTCCCAGAGAGGGGGGAGGGGCGGCCTTCGGCGGGAAACTGCAGCTCTTCGGGCGCTCTCAACCAGTGGGAAACTCCCGCACAGAGGGCTCAGAGGAGCCACAGGGCTACCATCAACATCTGAGCAACCCAGAGAGCGGATAAAGAGGGGCAAACGAGAAGCCTCCCACGTCAGGGACCCAGAGGGCAAAAGAGAGAGCTCCCCCCTCCCCACAACCCGGAGTCTGCAGCTCGACCAGATCTAGCGGTCCGAGGCAGACCTGAATAAATTGGACTGGACCCGTGGATCGCAGTGGGGAAAAGAAACAAAACAAAACAAAACAAAACTGCGGATCGCAGCAGAAAAACTGGGGCAGAGCGCAGGGGGCTTAGACTACACAGCCCTTCACCACCACACAGTGGTGGCAGGTGGAAAGTGCAACCAGAGTCTTCCAGGATGAGGAAAACCAAAACCAACACAGGAACCACAATGCAAAAATATATGAAATCACCAGACCAGAAACAAAATGACAAGCAACCAGAAATCAACCCCGAAGACACAGAAATCCATAAACTAAATGACAGAGATTTCAAAATAGCTATCATAAAAACACTCAACGAAATACGAGACAACACAGACAAACAATTCAATGAGATTAGGAGTTTCTTCACAAAAGAGATTGAAATCATAAAGAAAAACCTATCAGGGCTGATGGAGATGAAGAACACAATGGAGGAGATAAAGGAGAATCTGGAATCTTTAAAGAACAGAGCTGACAATATGGAGGAAAGAATTAGTACTTTAGAGGATAGGAATACAGATATACTCCAGATGGAAGAAGAGAGAGAACTAAGACTAAAAAGAAATGAAGAAAGACTCCGAGAAATATCGGACTCTATTAGAAAATGTAACATAAGAATTATAGGTATTCCTGAGGGAGAGGAGAGGGAAAGAGGAACAGAGAGCCTATTCAAGGAAATAATAGCTGAAAATTTCCCAAATCTGGGGAAGGAGCAGGAAATACCAGTAAGCGAAGCCAACAGGACTCCTATATATATTAACAGACAAAGGCCTTCACCACGACACCTAGTGGTAAGGCTAGCCAGGGTCAACGACAAAGAAACAATATTAAGGGCAGCTAGACAAAAACAAAAAATAACGTACAAAGGAACTCCCATCAGGCTCTCAGCGGATTTCTCAACAGAAACTTTTCAGGCTAGAAGAGACTGGAATGATATATTCAAAATACTAAAAGACAAAAACTTTCAGCCAAGAATACTCTATCCAGCAAAAATATCCTTCAAATATGATGGAGAAATAGTAACTCTCCCAGATAAACAAAAGCTAAGGGAGTTCATGGCCACGAGACCGCCACTACAAGAAATACTCAAGAAGGCCCTCAGGCCCGAAAACAAGAAGAGAAAGGGAACACAAAGCTTGGAGTAAGGAGAAAAGTAGGCAGACAAAATCAGAGAAATAGTAGATCTTTACCGGAATAGGTTAGCAACCACTTAAATACTAAACTCAAAGATCAAAGGAAGAAATTCACCAAAAATAAATTTAACCTCATCACTGTAAACACACAGCCACAACACAAGATAGAATAAGGTATAACAAGAGCAACTTAGAAGGGGAAGAGGAAAGTGACTGAATTGACTTAGTATAAGGAAATAGGAGGCTATCAGATAATGGACTATCTCATACAGAAGATTTTTTGCCCAAACCTCAAGGTAACCACTAAACAAATAATCAAATTAAAACCACATATGATAAACAAAGAGAAAACTAGAAGAATCATAAGACAGAACAACCAAACTGAATTGGCAGTCCAAAACAAATGGGACAAGAAACAAAGGAAATGCAAAAGAACCAGAAAATAAGTGACAAAACAGCAACATTCAACCCTCATATTTCAATAATTACCCTAAATGTAAATGGATTGAACTCTCCAATCAAAAGATACAGAGTGGCAGGATGGATTAAAAAGCAAGACCCAACAATATGCTGCCTTCAGGAAACACATCTTAGCACTAAAGACAAGCACAGGCTCAGAGTGAAAGGATGGAAGACAATACTCCAAGCTAATGGCAAACAAAAGAAAGCAGGTGTTGCCATACTCATATCAGACAAAGTAGACTTCAAGATAAAACAGGTTAAGAAAGACAAAGAAGGGAAATATATAATGATAAAAGGGACACTCCATCAAGAAGACATATCACTTATAAATATATATGCACCCAACATAGGAGCACCAATGTACATAAAACAACTATTAACAAACCTAAAAGGAGAAATCAACAACAACACAATAATAGTAGGGGATCTTAACACCCCACTTACAGCAATGGATAGATCATCCAGACAAAAAGTTAATAAAGAAATATTAGACTTAAATGAAAAACTGGACGAGATGGACCTAGTAGACATATACAGAGCACTCCACCCAAAAACAGCTGACTACACATTCTTCTCAAGCGCGCATGGAACATTCTCTAGGATAGACCATATGTTGGGAAACAAAGCAAGCCTCAATAAATTTAAGAGGATTGAAATCATAACAAGCATCTTTTCAGACCATAAGGCTATGAAACTGGAAATGAACCAGGAAAAAAAAGCTGGGAAAGTGACAAAAATGTGGAGATTAAACAACATGCTACTGAACAACCAATGGATCATTGATGAAATTAAAGGAGAAATCAAAAACTATCTGGAAACAAACGAAAATGATAACATGCCATATCAAACCATATGGGATGCAGCAAAAGCGGTCCTGAGAGGGAAACTCATAGCGATACAAGCCCACCTTAACAAACAAGAAAAAGCCCTAATAGGCAACCTTAAATTACACCTAACAGAACTAGAAAAAGAAGAACAAACAAAGCCCAAAGCCAGCAGAAGGAGAGAAATAATAAAAATCAGAGCAGAAATAAATGATATTGAGACCAAAAAAACAGTAGAAAGGATTAATGAAACAAAGAGTTGGTTCTTCGAGAAGATAAACAAAATAGACAAACCCTTAGCCAGGCTAACTAAGAAAAAAAGAGAAAAGGCTCAAGTAAATAAAATTAGAAATGAAAGAGGAGAAATTACAACGGATACCATGGAAATACAGAGGATTATAAGAGAATACTATGAGAAATTATATGCCAACAAATCGGACAATCTAGAAGAAATGGATAAATTCTTGGACTTATACAACCTCCCAAAATTGAACCAAGAAGAAGTGGAGAATCTGAATAGACCAATCACAAGTAAAGAGATTGAAATAGTAATCAAAAACCTCCCAAACAATAAAAGTCCAGGACCAGATGGCTTCTCCAGTGAATTTTACCAAACATTCAAAGAAGATTTAATACCCATCCTCCTCAAACTATTCCAAAAAATAGAGGAAGATGGAACACTTCCTGAATCATTCTACGAGGCCAACATCACCCTGATACCGAAACCAGACAAAGACAATACAAAGAAAGAAAATTACAGGCCAATATCGCTGATGAACATTGATGCAAAAATCCTCAACAAAATATTGGCAAACCGAATACAACAATATATTAAAAAGATCATACACCATGATCAAGTGGGATTTATACCAGAGACGCAGGGATGGTTCAACATCCGCAAATCAATCAACGTGATACATCACATCAACAAAACAAAGAATAAAAACCACATGATCATCTCAATAGACGCAGAGAAGGCATTTGACAAGATACAACATCCATTTATGATAAAAACTCTCAATAAATTGGGAATAGAAGGAAAGTACCTCAACATAATAAAGGCCATATATGACAAACCCACAGCTAACATCATACTCAACGGGGAAAGACTGAAAGCCATTCCTCTGAGAACAGGAACGAGGCAGGGCTGCCCACTCTCACCACTCCTGTTCAACATAGTACTGGAGGTTTTGGCCAGAGCAATTAGGCAAGAAAAAGGAATAAAAGGAATCCAAATAGGTAACGAAGAAGTGAAACTCTCACTATTTGCAGATGACATGATTGTATATATAGAAAACCCTAAAGAATCTGTTGGAAAACTGTTAGAAACAATCAACAACTACAGCAAAGTTGCAGGGTACAAAATCAATCTACAAAAATCAGTTGCATTTCTATATGCTAATAATGAACTAACAGAAAGAGAGCTCAAAAAGATAATACCATTTACAATTGCATCAAAAAGAATAAAATACCTAGGAATAAATCTTACCAAGGAGGTGAAGGACCTATACAATGAGAACTACAAGACATTATTGAGGGAAATCAACGATGACATAAAGAAATGGAAAGATATCCCATGCACGTGGATTGGAAGAATAAACATAGTTAAAATGTCTATATTACCTAAAGCAATCTACAGATTCAATGCAATCCCAATCAGAATCCCAATGACATTCTTCACAGAAATAGAAAAAAGAATACTAAAATTTATATGGGGCAACAAAAGACCCCGAATAGCTAAAGAAATCCTAAAGAAAAAGAACAAAGCAGGAGGCATCACAATTCCTGACTTCAAAACATACTACAAAGCAATAGTAATCAAAACAGCATGGTACTGGTACAAAAACAGACACACAGATCAATGGAACAGAATTGAAAGCCCAGAAATAAAACCACACATATACGGACAGCTAATTTTCGACAAAGGTGCTAAGGACATGCAATGGAGAAAGGAAAGTCTCTTCAATAAATGGTGTTGGGAAAACTGGACATCCACATGCAAAAGAATGAAAGTGGACCATGTGCTATCGCCATACACAAAAATTAACTCAAAATGGATCAAAGACCTGAAGGTGAGACCTGAAACTATAAAACTCATAGAAGAAAATATAGGCAACACACTATTTGACATTGGGTTTAAAGGAATCTTTTCGGATGACATGCCTACCCAGACTAGGGAAACTAAAGAAAAAATAAACAAGTGGGACTTTATCAGACTAAAGAGCTTTTATAAGACAAATGAAATCAGAATCAAGATGAACAAACAACCAACCAGCTGGGAGAGAATATTTGCAAAACATACATCTGACAAGGGGTTGATCTCCATAATATATAAAGAACTCACACAATTGAACAACAAAAAAACAAACAACCCGATCAAAAAATGGGCAGAGGAAATGAACAGACACTTCTCCAAGGAAGATATACAGATGGCCAATAGGCACATGAAAAGATGCTCAACATCACTAATCATCAGGGAAATGCAAATCAAAACGACACTAAGATACCACCTCACGCCCGTTAGAATGGCTATAATCACCAAGACAAAAAACAACAAATGTTGGAGAGGATGTGGAGAAACAGGAACCCTCATACACAGCTGGTGGGAATGCAAATTGGTGCAGCCTCTATGGAAAACGGTATGGAGATTCCTCAAAGAATTAAAAATAGAGATGCCCTATGATCCAGCCATCCCACTACTGGGAATCTATCCAACGCACCTGAAATCAACAATCCAAAGAGGCTTATGCACCCCTATGTTCATTGCAGCATTATTCACCATAGCCAAGAAGTGGAAGCAACCTAAGTGTCCCTCGACTGACGATTGGATTAAGAAAATGTGGTATATATATACAATGGAATACTACTCAGCCATAAAAAAAGACAAAATCGTCCCATTTGCAACAACATGGATGGGCCTGGAGCGTATTATGTTAAGTGAAATAAGCCAGAAAGAGAAAGACAAACACTGTATGATCTCACTCATATGTGGAATATAAACAAACACATGGACAGAGAAAACTGGACTGTGGTTACCCGGGAAGTGGGGGTGGGGGGTGGGGGGTGGGCACAAGGGGTGAAGGGAGTCATATATGGGGTGAAGGACAAACAAAAATGTACAACCCAAAATCTCACAATGTTAGAAACCATTAAAATATCAATAAAAATGTAAAAAAAAAAAAAAAAAAAAAAAAAAAAAAAAAAAATTAGAAGTTCCAATAATAGGCATGAGATATAATGAAATATTTCACGTACAAGATGAAGACTTCTTATAGTTATGGCTGAAATGTAAAAGAGGAACAACAGATTCAAATAAGAAAGCAAGGTTTATGGTCCAGAATAAAGATGTACAAGGAATATTATGATCTAGTATTGTTTTACCGAATCTACTACAGGTCTCAATTTGTGCCCCTGCTCTGGTCCAACCCACTGAGCCTGCCTATATTCCTGGCATTTTACTCTGAGAAAAAAAATCATATTTATTCATAAATATAAATAAATCTAGAAACTTACCTGGGACTTCCCTATTTCCTTCCCCCTTTTTGTTCTTATTTTGAATCTATTAACAGTTTTTAAAGGTCTGTTGAACTTTGATGAAAAACCTATCCTATTTAGTCCTATTCTAACCCCCTCTTATTTAATGAGCCATATTGTAAAGAGCTGCCCTCTTCTAAACCAGAGGACTGGGCCTTGGGAGCCCCTTCTTCCCTGAGGTGTGACGTTCTCTCATAAGGTTCTTAGAGAGTTCCATGTATTTTTGCCATCATACTGGTGAACACAATATGAGTAATTTTGGTCAGCTACTTGAAGCAGTATTTTACATTTATGGCATAATTATCATGATAGATCAGATCATGTGTGTTGAAGCATCCTTGAAAGAATTGTTTCACATTTGTCGTTTTCAGTGAACCCAAACTTTAAATCTGAGAAGTAGACTAGCACATTTCATATGTCAATTAAAATGGATTGATCTACTTTGACAGTCTTTGGAGAAAAGGCCAATAAGAAAGGAATTCTTTTTAATCATAAGAGCTTATTTTCCAAGCTGCAAAGGTTCTAAATTTAGGATGAATGTCAGTACTTATTTACTAAATCATGTACAGATTTATAGAGATCTGGGCTAAAAACATATATACTTGTTGGTCTCTCATTTTTCAAATTAATGGAGAAAAGGAGATTTCGTACTTTGTTTTGTGAAAATACAGGTCCATGAAATTTTCCACAAATTATTTTCCTGAAGATTAAAGAATACCACATATATATATAATAAATTTTTATTTTTAAGAAGGTGATACACGAAAGTAGCTTTCCATCATATAGGCCTAGCTATAAAACCAATCTCTTCTATTTCTTAACTGTGTGACCTTGGACAATTTAATTAATCTCTTTACACCTCACTTTTTTCGTCTATTATATAGGGATAATAATTCCTAACTCATGGTAGTCATATATGATTAAATGATAATGTGTGTAGAGCTCTTAACAAAATGTCTGACTCATTATAAGAGCTAAATAAATATTGCTATTTTTATTTTATTCCAAATAACTCATTTTATAAATAATATTAATTTCTCGTCAAAGAGAATGTGAAAAATCCTGAAAAGTCTGGAGGAAAACATTATGTTTTCAACATTTTGGCTATTACTGTGCATAGGCTTTCTTATTATGTGGTTACAGCCATTATTGGATATTCAGTTTTGCGTTCACTAACATTTATTTATACTATCATAGTTATTCTTCATATTATTTCTATAAAATATTATTTTAAATGTCTATATAATGTTTCTTCATTAGGCTATATCAAGGTTTCTTTTACCATACACTCTTTAATGTAATAATTTCTATTCTAGAAGTTTATCCTAACAAGAACTGATTAAGATTTGATGTTTACTGCAGCATTGTAGCATTTTAAGACTGTCGATGTGACTAAATTGCTTTTCATTAAAAAGTCTCTACTTACACAATGCTTTTCTGTTTCTCAGTGAAATATTTTATATTCTATAGTGTTCATTAGCTAATGAGAATGCGGCAAGGGATTATAAGATAAAACAGTTTAAGTTTACACTTATATAAAAATCATAAAAATGATAATCACTTTCTTTTTTTTTTTATAATTTTATTTATTTTTTCCCCCAAAGCCCCAGTAGATAGTTGTATGTCATAGTTGCACATCCTTCTAGTTGCTGTACGTGGGACGCGGCCTCAGCATGGCTGGAGAAGTGGTGCGTCGGTGCGCGCCCGGGATCCAAACCCGGGCCGCCAGCAGCGGAGCGCGCGCACTTCATCGCTAAGCCATGGGGCCGGCCCCGATAATCACTTTCTAAAAACTGTCCTTCCCTAAGACATACTCGATCTAAACACATTGTTACAGGCCTTAGCCAAGATTTGGGAATATATTACTTGATTAAGAAAAAATTTTTTTTATTGAGGTAATATTGGTTTATAACATCATATAAATTGCAGGTGTACATCCTTATATTTCAACTTCTGTATAGACTACATTGTGTTCACCACCAAAAGTCTAGATGCTATCCATCACCATACAATTGTGCCCTTTTACCCCTTTCACCCTCCCCCCACCCCTTTCCCCTCTGGTAACCACCAATCTGTTCTCTGTATCTGTGTGTTTATCTTCCACATATGAGTGAAATTGTAAGGTACTTGGCTTTCTCTGTATGACTTATTTCACTTAGCATAATATCCTCAAGGTCCAACCATTTTGTCACAAATGGCAAGATTTCATCATTTGTATGAGTGAGTAGTATTCTGTCGTGTATATATACCACATCTACTTTATCCATTCATTCGTTCATGGGCCCTTATGTTGTTTCCAAGTCTTGGCAATTGTGAGTAATGCTGCAATGAACATAGGGGTGCATATATCTTTTTGAATTAGTGTTTTCATATTCTTTGGACGAATACCCAGAAGTGGAATAGCTGGATCATATGGTAGTTCTATTTTTAATTTTTTGAAGAATCTCCATACTGTTTTCCACAGTAGCTGCACCAATTTACTTTCCCACCAGCAGTGTATGAGTTCCCTTTTCTCCATATCCTCTCCAATACTTGTTGTTTCTTGTCTTTTTTTTTTTTTTTTGTGAGGAGAACTAGCCCTGAGCTAACATCCAATGCCAATCCTCTCCTTTTTTCTTGAGGAACACTGGCCCTGGGCTAACATCCATGCCCATCCTCCTCTGCTTTATATGGGACGCCGCCACAGCATGGCTTAGCAAGCTGTGCGTCAGTGTGTGCCCGGGATCTGAACCGGCGAACCCCGGGCCGCCACAGCAGAGCGCGCGCACTTAACCACTGCACCACCGGGCCAGCCCCTCTTGTCTTTTTAACAATAGCCATTCTGATGGGCATGGAGTGATGTCTCATTGTGGTTTTGATTTGCATTTCCTTAGTAATTACTGATATTGAAATCTTTTCATGTACCTGCTGGCCATCTGTATGTCTTCTTTGGAAACATGGATGTTTGGATCCTCTGCCCATTTTTTGATCAGGTGGTTTGTTTTTCTGTTGTTGGGCTGTATGAATTCTTTATATATTTTGGATATCAACTCCTTATTGGATATATGATTTGTAAATATCTTCTCCCAATTGGTGGGTTGTCTTTTCATTTTGCTGATGGTTTCCTTTGCCGTGCAGAAGCTATTTAGTTTCATGTATTTCCATTTGTTTATTTTTCCTTTTGTTTCCTTTGCCTGAGGAGACATGGTATTCAAAAAGATACTCCTAAGACCCATGTCAAAGGGCACACTGCCTGTGTTTTCTTCTAGGAGTTTTATGGTTTCATGTCTTAGATTCGAGGTCTTACATTCAGGTCTTAAATTTAGTCCATTTTGAATTAATTTTTGTATATGGTGTAATATAATGGTCCACTTTCATTCTTTTGCATGTGGCTGTCCAGTTTTCCCAGCACCATTTATTGAACAGACTTTCCTCTCTCCATTGTGTGTTCTTGGCTCCTTTGTCAAAGATTAGCTGTCGATAGATGTGTGGTATTTCTGGGCTCTCAGTTCTGTTTCATAGATCTGTGTGTCTGTTTTCCTGCCAGTACCATGCTGTTTTGATTACTATAGCTTTGTAGTACCTTTTGAAGTCAGGGAGTGTGACACCTCCAACTTTGTTCTTTTTTCTCAGTGCTTGGCTATTCAGGGTCTTTTGTTCCGTATAAATTTTAGGATTATTTGTTCTATTTCTGTGAAGAATGTCATTGGGATTCTGATTGGGATTGCATTGAGTCTCTAGATTGCTTTAGGTAGTATGGACATTTTAACTGCATTTATTCCTACAATTCATGCACATGGCATATCTTTCTATTTCTTTATGTCGTCTTTGATTTCTTCCAATAATGTCTTATAGTTTTTAGTGTTTAGGTCTTTCACCTCCTTGGTTAAATTTATTCCTACTATTTTATTCTTTTTGTTGCGATTGTAAATGGGATTGTATTCTTGATTTCTGTTTCTGTTAGTTCATTGTTAGTGTATAGAAATACAACTGATTTTTGTATGTTGATTTTGTACCCTGCAACTTTACTGTATTTGTTAATTATTTCTAATAGTTTTTTGGTGGATTCTTTAGGGTTTTCTATATATAAAATCATGTCATCCACAAATAGTGACAGTTTTACTTCTTCCTTTCCGATTTGGATCCTTTTTATTTCTTTTTCTTGCCTAATTTCTCTGGCTAGGACTTGTAATACTATGTTAAATAAGAGTGGTGAGAGTGCACATCTTTGTTTGTTCCTGCTCTTAGAGGGATACCTTTCAGTTTTTCACCATTGAGTATCGTGTTGGCTGTGGGTTTGTTGTACATGGCCTTAATTATGTTGAAGTTCTTTCTTTCTATACCCATTTTATTGAGAATTTTTATCATAAGTGGATGGTGCATCTTGTCAGATGCTTTATTTTTATCTATTGAGATGATCATGTGATTTTCATTCTTCATTTGTTAATGTGGTACATCATGTTGATTGATTTGCAGATGTTGAACCATCCCTGCTTCCCTGGAATAAATCCCACTTGATCATGGTGTATGATCCTTTTAATGTATTGTTGTATTTGTTTTCCTAATATTTTGTTGAGGAGTTTTGGATCTGTGTTCATCAATGATATTGGCCTGTAATGTTCCTTTTTGGGGTTGTCCTTGTCTGGTTTTGGTATCAGGGTAATGTTGGCCTTGTAAAATGAATTAGGAAACATCGCTTCCTCTTCAATTTTTTGAAAGAGTTTGAGAAGTATAGGTATTAAATCTTCTTTGAATGTTTGCTAGAATTCACCAGAGAAGCCATCTAGTCCTGGACTTTTGTTTCTTGGGAGTTTTTTGATTACTGTTTTAGTCTCTTCACTAGTGATTTGTCTGTTCAGATTCTCTATTTCTTCTTGATTCATTTTTGGGAAGTTGTATGATTCTAAGAATTTATCCATTTCTTCAAAATTATCCAATTTGTTGACATATAGCTTTTCACAGTATTCTCTTAAAATCTTTTGTATTTCTGAGGTATCTGTTGTAATTTCTGCTCTTTCATTTCTGATTTTATTTATTTGAGCCTTCTTTTTTTCTTAGTGAGTCTGGCTAAGGATTTGTCAATTTTGTTTATCTCTCAAAGAGATAGCTCTTAGCTTCACTAATCCTCTCTGTTGCCTTTGTAGTTTCTATTTTTATTTATTTATGCTCTCATTTTTATTACTTCCTTTCTTCTACTGACTTTGGGCTTCATTTGTTCTTTTTCTTGTTCTTTTTAGTTTAGCAATAGTTTGTCACTTTGAAATTTTTCTTCTTTCTTGAGGTAGGCCTGTATTGCTATATACTTCCCTCTTAGTACCACTTTTGCTGCAACCCATAGATTTTCGTATGTTGTGTTTTCATTTTCATTTGATTGACAGGAACAGCAGGGCTTGTAAACATCTCTCCCATCTGAGACTTAACATATTTTAATATCCATGGTTTCAAAACAAAACCCTCCATTTGGTTTAAACCATGGTGTTTGTATGCCATGAGCAGGAAGTGATGAGACAGAAGCTTTCCTACCTGTGCCCCTGCCCTGGTCCTGGTGAGGCCCCACGTGGAGCTGTAACTCCTGATGGACACTGTGGAGGGGTCAGTGGAGGGGGGAAGCAGAGACTGTAGCCAGGCCCTGGAAGGATCCCGGGGGGAACCTCTCCAAGTCTCTAGCCCACCTCCCAAGATTAGAGAAGAAGCTGGCTGGAGTGGTGTTTTTTGAAACAGGGTGGGTTGTACTCATGCAGAATGGTTCTAACAGCTCAGGACTACCTGGAAGTGCACCTCTTCCGTGAGGGAGGGCACATTTTACATTCACATTACAGTCCATGGTACACCTCCCACCAGCCGTGGGCCCCCATTAAAAAGAATATGACCTCGATGGGGTTATCAAGATATTTCTTGCCGCCTTAGGAGAGAAACGATGCTATCCTGGGGAGTCAAGAATCCTTGAAGGACATCGTAATCATACTGTGGGACTGCTTCCACAGTGATACTGCTCTGAATCAGTATGTTTCTTCCCCCTCCCTTTCACACTCCAGACATCCTTTTGGGTCCTCTTGTTCTCCCTGAGTTCCCCCACTGGCAGGGGATGAGAGAGTCACTTTCTGTCCCTAGATCTATCCCACTGCCAAATACTTTGACTATACCCTCCTCCCATCCAGTTCAGGACTCAAGTCTAATTCTCTGTTCCCTTCTAGCCTTGCAAAACAATGTCTGTAAACACCTTGTTCATCTTGCAGATGAAACTTCAATGGCTCCCTATCATCTGCCTTTTTGAATCAGTCCAGGCTACTCATGGTCTTCAAAACAGCCACAGATGTGGCCCCCTTGCCTGAAGTGTACGTCCCATCCTTCTCTCTTATTCAGCACTTCCATCCTCGTGTCCCCTCCTCCTCCTGTTAGTCTCTGTCTCGGGATGCCCACGGACGCCACATAATTCCATGCAGTTACAGAATATAGGCTATCCACTGATATATTCATTATTTCTTGAGGCCAATGCTTTCTTTAGATGAAGTATAAGCCTGCTGAGGCCGAGCACTCAAGAAAGGCTACATAAATCAGGTGTCTCCACCTACTACCCACCGCAGGCTGAGCATGTAGCAGAAGCCGAACAAATGATTGTTGATTGACAGAAAAGAAGTGGACAACAAACATTTGATATGAATGGGGATTTTCCCAAAGGGAAATGTAATCGTCTGGTTGTCTGAAAATAGGAAAGGAACTAAGGGCTGTTTTGGTAGTTTTATATATGACTCTGTAGTGAGAGAGAAATTCAGTAAACCTGTATGTGTTTATCTCATCTAGAAAATGAAAGGTAAAAAGATTGTAAGCTCAGTGTTTATGAGAACCGCTGAGGAATGACTGGTCATCTGAAAGCAAAACCTGAGAATTCCAGCTTTGCTTTGTAAAAATGGCTTTTGAGTCATTTTCTGAAGCTGGAAGGTTTTAGGCAAATTAATAACACAAGTGATTTTTCAACTTCTATTGAACAGGGAAGTAAATAACTAGAACTAGCAGAGTCAGCAGTTAGTTAAGTGGTTCTCGCAATGTGTCAAGGGCAGAGCCGTGAATCTTCTCTGTTGTGGAGGTGGAGGATGAGCCCAACACAGTTCCTTCTACTTTTGGCCCAGTGCCCCAAATCCTTGACACGAGCTTAGTTGGCAACTGTTTGGTTAAAATACATTATGCCAGTGAAATTTTCCTTAGATCCTTTAACTAAGGAGAGGCCCAAGGCAGCAGTGTGCAGTGTTGGCTGGAGCGAACAGTTGCCTTTAGTCACCCTGCGTTACTAGTAACTGGAGGAAACACGTGCTCATCCAGAGGTCTCCCGGCTCCCCTCTCCTCATCAGATGCATGAGGGGAACCCATAGTTACCCACCACATCTCAGAGGGTCATTGTGGAGAAAAACTGGGGCAATAAGTGAGAAAGGTCACTGAAAAGTGTAACAGTTCACTATATAGTATATCATTATTGAGGGTGGCCTGGTGTAAAAGGACAGGCCTGCGTGGTAGTTATTCTGTCACGTGATGTATAAAAATGAAGTTTTAACTATATACAGGCCTTGTATCGTTGTACATATGGGAGCCTGACTTAAATATGTCCATGCTGGTGTGACAACAGTGACTGCATGGACCTTTGGTCCAAAGCTCCCTTACAGGCCAGAGGTCTACGTGAATCTTCACCAGATCCTCCAACATTAGTGAGTCATGACGATATTAGTCACCTGTTCAAGCACCTTTCCCAGCATCATCCCGTTTTATCCTCACCACCTTTGAGGCCCTGCTCTGGGGCGGTCCCCTCCTCCTAGAGCGGTGGCCCAACGCTGGCCCAGTGCTTACCCCTGCTGACCACTCTGGAGCTGCGTCCAAGGCCCCTCCATCTGAACTCTGTGATGAGAGATGGGGACAGCCACCTCCCTCACAGGTCAGGCCTGAGGCTCCATGAATTCTCTAGGTCAGAAGGGGCAGAGCGTCAGGCAGCTGCTGCTCTGCTCTGTCGCCACCGTTCCTCTTCGTGCCTGTCTTGTTGCCTCTGGGAAAAGAATGTCTCGTGGTGACTCCATCCCTGGAGTGATGTTTTACTTCTGACCTCCCTTTTGCTGTTAATTATGTCTCAATTAACTTGGCCATTTATTATCGTCCTGAGGAGGTGAAGGATGAACGCTGAGAGCAGGAGGGATGGAGAAAGGGTGTTCTGATGTGTGAAGGATAAACAGAGGTCTCAGCTGTGCAAGGAGAAGGGCTTCAGAGAGGAAGGAGAGGTAGGGTTCCTTCTATGAGGCTCCTGTTTCCAGAACATGTTTAATGAGTGCGTGTGCATGTGTGTGTGTGCATGTGTTTGTGTTTGGCGGGGGCAGCAGGCCAGAACAAGAACGCTCATCCCACACCCAGTGCACAGTGAAGAGCACACGACGCCCAGTGAGGCTTTTGGAGAACACGCCCCGGCTCCCAGTGTGGCTCGGGTTCATTCCTGGCTATAACTGAGACCAGGGTTTGCTTCAGGCTCCTCAGGGCAGAAGCAGGTTTCCCTTCCTGCTGAGGCCCACTCTGCAGCTAGGCTGGGATCCCACCCCCTCCCGTCTTCTCAGGTGCCTTACCCATCAGTCATTCCTCTCTTTTCTACTCCTCACTGAACCCTTCCTGTTAGCATTAACATTTGCTTACATCTCCCCCATGTTAAAACAGACTTTCCTCCCTCACCCCCCTGGCCCTTCATCACACTGTCTTTCTCCTCCCATTCCCAGCCAAATTTCTCAAAACGATTCACACACGTTCAATTTTTTGACCTCCCTGTCTGTCACTGAAAGGACTCTTGCTAAGGTCACCAATAATTTTCAAGTCACCAAGTCCAAAGGACATTATTTTAGGCCTCGTGTCTCAGCAGTGTTTAAACAAATAGCCTCTCCCACCTTAAAGCGCCATCTTGCCTTGGTTTCCAGGTCACCACACTGCTGGTTTACCTCCTCGCTGGCAGCTCTTCTCAGCCTCTTTCACCAGCTCCTCCTCTTCTACTCACTGTTACAATGTTGGACCTCCCCTTGGCTTCGCCTGAGGCCCCCTCTGTACTTCGTTGTCTCTCCCTGGGTGTCACCTGCTTGCGGGACACCAGTGGTCAACAGCCTGCTGTGCAACAATGACCCCAGCGTTTGTGTCTCCACCCCAGATCTCACCTCTGACGCCAGACTCACACCTACTCACACCTACAGCCCAGTCTGTAGACGCTTCACTGTCGTTATCCAGTGTTGAATCTGTAATGATCTCTCAACTCCTAACACCCTAATTTTCTTCCAGTTTTCCTTCCATAGCCCGTACACCCAGCTGCAGAGGCATCCTATTTGGGATTTATCCCTCCCACGGTCAATCAATCACGAAGGTCTTTCAGTTCAGGTCCTAACAAATCTGGAATCAACTCTCTGCTCTCGCTTCTACTGCCAACTCCCCGACTTAGGCCACCGTCACCTCTTAGCTGGACTCCTGTGATGGGCTCCTGTCTTCCTGCTTTCACTCCTGCCTCCCTCCGAGCCATTCTCCAGCCATCAGCAGGAGATACACTTTCAAAATGAAAATCTGAGCGTGAGTGTGAGGAGTGGATGAAGAGAGAGCAGGGAGACTTAAATGTCTTGAAAAATAGAAAACCAATTGTTCTAAGACAAAATTCAAAATTCTTCCTTCAGTTCCTCAGATTCACCACAGAGCCTTTGCTCTCGCTTTGCCTGCCTCCTCCTCGCTCCACTCCTTCTGCCTGACTCTCTCCTCCTCATCCATCAGCTCACAATTCAAATGTCACTTTGCACGGAGCCTTCTTGGAGCCGCAAGACCAGAGAGGTCCTCTTGTTATGTGCTTCATTCTTTCAGAGAGGTAGAAGCAATGCTCACGATTGTAACTCAATAATCGACTGAGTGATTTGCTCCTTAAGGCTTTACACTACTTGTTAGGGTAATGAAAATGTTCTAAAATCGATTGTGGTGATGGTTGAACAATTCCATGAATATATGAAAAGCCATTGAATTGTACACCCGAAATGGGTGAATTGTATGGTATGTGGATTACATCTCAATAAAGTTGTCTTTAAAAAACGACAGGCTTACACTGGAATGAGAGCTGTAGATGAGGCAGAAACTTGTCAGTCGTGTCTATCATTGAGCACCTAGCACACAACAGGGTGCCTTGCACATGACGTGTGCTTAAGCGCTGGTTGACTGGTGGTGAAGAGGGCAAGTAAAGGGCAGGGCTGCCCTTCTGAGTGGGTCTGGCCTTCTAAATGTTTTGTTTTTTCTTAGATTTGGGGAAGAAATGTTGACTTGGATCCATTCCACCCCGATAATTTTAATGCTTTCTATATAAATGCCCCTTGACCTCTGTCACACTGCGAGGGGAAGCAGTGACTCTGAATTTAGAGGTTCCACGACCATCAGACCCTGGAGTTTTCTAGTTTCCCCTCTGAAAGCCTGCCTCTTGCAGCACCAGGCTGCTCTGTGCCTACAGAGATAGCCGAATGATGTCAAGGGTCTCGGTGCTCATGGTGAGGTCTGTGCACAGCTGTCTCCTGGAGTTCTTACCAACAGTTCCTAGGGAAAACAGCTGAGTTATTATTACTGTCATTATCATTATCATTTTACATCTCCTGAATAGTTTCTTTGTTGTTTGGTACGGCTCCACAGAGGTACCACATACATCTGTATCACCACTGAGGAAATTCTGTCACCAACAGAAATCAGTTAGTCTTGGAGGGAGCCACAGGAACAGACAGACCACATGCCCTTCTTTCTACAAAGCATCCACTTTTATTTGTTTTAGAATTACTCTAAAGGGAGCCACACCCAATCCATGAGTTTGGCCCCATTTGGTTCCATCTCTTCCCACTTTTCTTTCTGGATCACTGACACAGGATGGAGCAGCATACGCTCCAGGGAGCGTGCTCACAATCTGCGTCATAACTAGAAAACCCACCTCATTTGTGTTTGCTGGGGTGTGTGGCAGCCTAGGACAACGTCTAATTGGATGTGTAAGAATGATAGTGAGGTAAGGGGACTTCCGAATGAGAGCCCAGTTCCAACCTCTCCTTTTTCTCATGGACTCCTCTCTCCCCAGCAGTGGCCTCACTCTGACTTTGAGATTACTGCTGTGCACAGACTACTTGAGATGTTTTTTTAAAGACTCTCCAAGGGATGCCCCTTGTGGCTTGTTTATGTAGGATATTAATGGGGCTGACTGCAGGATGCATCTCTGGGTAAAAATGCCCGTGAATGAATGTCAGGGGCTCTGGGGAGTGGAAACTAGAACCTCTGGTTTTGCTGTAAAGCAACATCCTACAAGTTATCTCTGTCTTCTGTCCGGTGCCAGCCGGGAGCACAGCGGGGCTAGAGGTGCAGTGACGGCTCTGATGGAGATGTGTGCAGAATTCTCTGTAGAGCATTGCCAGGTTGGCGTATGTACACATGTACTCGCCTGACTGCTGAGGTTTTTAAAGATTTATTTTTAGATTTTTAATAATTGTGAGTCTCCTAACAAATTCATTCATTCATTCAAAAGTATTGATTAAGCACTGTTGTAGGGGATAGGGATTGAGTGGTAAACCAGAGAGGTGAGGTCTCTGTTCTCAAGGAGCTGATATTCTACTGTGGAGAGACAGAAAAATAAACAAGTAAAGAAATATAGCAATGTCAGATATTGATGAGAAAAAGAAACAAAAACAAGATAGTGATTAGAGAGTTATGGAGGGAGGAAGGGATATTTTATATAGTGAACGTCAGAAAGGCTTCCACGAGCAGCTAATGTTTGAACTGAATGGTGGGAAGGAACCAGCAATATGAAGATTTGAGAGAAGAGCAATCCAGGAGGAGGAAACTGCAAGTGCAAAGGCCCTGAGGCAGGAGCAAGTTTGCTGTGTTCATAGAACAGAAAGTCCAGAGTTGCTGGAATGGAAGGAACACAGGGGAATGGGTAGGTGCGAGTTTGGAGGGTGGGGACTCTGCAGGCCTTGGCAAGGGGGGTGGGTTGGCTGCTGGTCTAAGTGCAGCAGGAAGCCATTGGAGGGTTTTGAGCAAGGGGTGATATGAAAGCTTGGAGTGAGGAAGAAGAATTTGGGGGACTCATTGCGGGGTTGGTAACAAAGAGGGACAGCCCCTGGTAAGGCTAAGGCCAATGGGGTTTGTGCACCAGTCACTGGCTCTCACTAAACTGCCTCCCTTGGCATCAGCCACTTGGCCTGAGTCTGAGACTACCTTTAGGAAAAGGCAACCAAAAATCACATGTGCCTTTAGCGGCATATCCAGCCAGTGCCCTCCGTTCTTTCCAGCTTGTTGTGGCAACTTCTATTGGATTTCCAAACTCCGGTGCTGTTTCTTTTCAATGAAGAGGCTCAGGCCTTAATTAAGATGACTTGGCCACATTTGCAGACTTAGCTTTCTACTTTTAAAACTGCTGTCTCCGAATTTCTGTGTGCCCGAAGCCAGCCAGCCACCTCCAGGAGCTGCTTCCCTCCACGCCTCCCTGTCAGGGGACGGGTAGGCACCTACCAGCTTCCGGGGAACCTCTTGTTGAAGTCCCGGCCAAAGCTCTTCTGCAGCATTTGCCACGGTTCTTAGAGGCAGAGAATTGCCACTTATCCATGTCGCCTGCTTTTGGAATCCAGTCCAAACATCATTTCTTCAAAGTGAGCTATAAGAGATCAGAGCATTTCTGATAAGAGATCAGAGCGTTTCGAAAATATACTGCTCTTTTTCAGGGGAGGAATGACAATCTTGACACTCAAAAAAGTAGCAGCGGGCCAGCCTGGTGGCGCAAGTGGTTAAGTGTGCGCGCTCCGCTGCCGTGGCCCGGGGTTCGCCGGTTCGGATCCCGGGCACACACCGATGCACCGCTTGTTAAGCCACACTGTGGCGGCGTCCCATATAAAGTGGAGGAAGACGGGCATGGATGTTAGCCCAGGGCCAGTCTTCCTCAGCAAAAAGAGGAGGATTGGCATTGGATATTAGCTCAGGGCTAGTCCTCCTCACACACATACACAAAAAATAGCAGCAACCAACCATCACAATGTTTTTCCTATGATGTGCAGGAGCAAATCTTTATGTTCTTCACAAATAGAGGTTATTGTCTGGATCATAGTGGAATGTGGGAGGCGAAAATGACTTCATGATGAATTTTGGTTCTACTTTATTCTCTGCCTACTTGTGATTTCAACTCCCACTAGTGTTTTCCAGTAAGCTAATACTGAATTATAGCCTTTTTTTCTGTAGCAAGATCTCTTGACAGCTAGAACTATGGCGATAATTATGGGGGCGGGAGGAGCGAGTGGATCTTTGACCAGCTTTTATGTCTGTGATAGATGGAGAAAGGAGGGCACAGGGTTAGCTCTGAGTGAAGCCCAGGGATGGGGCTGGGTGATAGGACTGACAATTTTAAAATCTATTCTGCACATTAAAAAACTTAATCATCAAAGTGCTTTTATAATAGTCCCTCAGAAGCAGGACATGATTCTGCTTGTTTTTCAGAGACCCAGCAAGGAAGGCTTTGCTGGCTAAACACTGCCGCTGGATCGGAAGGCAGGCACCAGGGGAAAGACTAGGACTCAGACGCTGGAACAGCAGGAACGTCCCTCTCTCCATTTCCCAGGAGACTTTGGTTGACGTGGGTGGAAAAGGTGCTCTCTGGTGATGGGCCTCACCCAGCTAAGGAAAGCCAGAGACACTTTACCAGGGCTGGGGAGCCTCCAGCGCCTCCCTTCCCAGAGAGATTTCCTCACCCAGCTGCCCCTGGGGGACATAGTCCACCTCGAGTAGCCCTTTGGCTGGAAGCCATTATCTCTAGGAGAATCCTGCTAAATGCATGCTCCGACTAACGGGACCATATCATGCAAGCACATCTACACGGGTTAATCACGTGGGCTGTCTGAAGGCTGGGCTGTAAGGAAATTTCTATCCATTGTCCCTTTCCGCTTTCATCACCTGTTCATCACCTCTCGCCTTGACTGCTCCAGGTACCTCTTCCCACCAGCTTTTCAAACCTGAGTTTTGTCCTTCCTGCCCAGCTCCCCTACACGCAGGGAATCCAATCCAGTTCCTCTTCTGCTCAGAAGGTTTTTTTTTGACTCCCCACTGCTTACAGAATAGAGTCCAGACTTCTTAAACTGTGTTTCGGGAAAAGTCCCAAATCTGTACTCTGCAACTGACCAGCTCTCTGTTAGTGGGAGAGTCATGCAGCCCCTTTGGTCCAGAAGCAGAGCAAAGGAGCTGTCAAGACAACGTCCACCGCTGGGCTATGGCGATGTGTGCAGACACCAGAGTATGTTTATTTCCTTTTTCCATGTTACAGTCTTTAGATTTGTTGAAACGTCAGCTTCAAGAAACGCCTGAGTTTCTCTGCGTATTGACCCATTTCCAGCTAAATTCAGGAGAGGTGTAGGAAGAGAATGAGGAACACATTACACCAACTCCTTCTCCGCCACTGTTTGAGGCTCCTCTGTAAGACAAGGAAAGCCGTACTGAGCTCAGTGGCTTGCTGTGAGGTAATGTACACGAAAGTGACACTCTGTCAGATCTGGTCCCAACACAGCAGCATTATTCCCCTCCTTGCCCCTTCTGACATCTTAGCAGTACCTAGAGGGGCACCTTGCATATTGGAAACTCTTATTTCTATGCTTGAGGTCAAATGGTGGTGAAATTTGAACCCCAGCTCGTGTTCTCTGAGACCTTGCCCAGCTACCTTACAGGCCCCACTGTGGGGGAGAGCTGAGGGGGCCCTTGCCGCCTTTGGACTGCTTTCTCTGTGCCTCCTGTGGTCTTGCCTTCACACTGACGCCCTCTCATGTCTCTTCATCTACATCAACACAGAATATGGAAGAAACTGCTGAAAATCCCCACCTTTGTAGAGCATGCTCTATCTCTACCCCTGCCCCCTTCTGGTTCTGGGCAGGACTAGAACTAAGATTCCTTTGCTCCTGGTCCAGCTATGCCTTCTGTCCCAGGCAGGCTGTTGGGTCCAGCTGACCATTGCATCTCGACGCTGTGGGTGAATTCTGCTGCTGTTGCATTTTGGTGTTGGTCTCACGCATAAGCCCTTTTCCTTATTTCCAGCTGCTCTTCTCCTAACTCTTTTCAGAGTTTTCCATGCTCCTCTCTCTGGGAAACTTTGAGCTGACAGAGACGTCATCAAATGAACATGATTCTGATTTCTTTTACTCCCTTTGTTATGGGATGTTGTCTTTCCTTGAGGTCCCTCCACGAAGAAACAGAAAATGCGTCTCCCAGTTTCGCCGTCCCGCTTGTTTCTGCTGCGTTAGCGCAGAATGGTCTGCCCGGAAACGGCCACAGCCAGCAGCCTCACCCTTCACTGGGTTTCTTGGGCAGTGGGGAAGTGATGCCACAGCTATTTAATTTCAACTCTGCTCCCCAATCAGATGTGGCAGACGGCTGGCCCAGGGAGCCAGCCGATGAAAGTGGGGTCTCTTGCCGCATGCACTTGTGTGCAAGGTTCGTCTTGTTCGAGGGTGCAGTGCAAAGAACCGAGTCTTAAGCAAAGTGAAAGCCACGGTGAGGAGGGCCCCCCTTCCTCTCAGCTCTACATTCCTCTGCCTCCTGCTCCAGCATCACCAGGAGCACAGCTCTTCCTCTGATAAGGAGAAAACAATAGACCAGATTTCCTACCCGATCCCTCCTGCCTGGTTGAGTTTGGGTGGTAATTCTGATTTAACTACTGCTGTATCGCCATCGTCGCAAATGATCTCCGGTTGCTTCTTACATCCATCTGTTGGAAGTTGCTTTAGCTAAAGCTCTCAAGCTACCCCAGTAAGGATTGAAAGAAGGTTAAACCAAGAAAAATAGTGTAATAAATAATAATAGCCAGCGCCGACTGAATACTTTGAGTGCCAGATAATGTGCTAAGTACTTTGCATGAATTATTACTTCATCTAATCCTCATTGCAACTTTATAAGGCAGAGGGGAGTATCTCCATTTTAGTGATGAAGAAACCAAGGCTCGGGGGGTCAATAGCTTTGTCAAGGTCATAGAGCTATAAAGTGGTAAAATCAGAATTCAAACCCACGTTGGTCTGCTTCCGAGGCGCTACTCCCAACCGTGTCTCATCGGCCTCTGGGAAGAACTGGAACCTGAACCTGTTTTCTCAAATTGTCCAACAGCATTTTCTGATTCTGTACCTTACCTCCTGCCTGTCTGTAAGCAAATTACTGACCCAATCTGAACTTCCAGGTCCCCACGTAGAGCGGTTAAGATGAGATGTGGTCACGTGCACTGAGTGCTTTGTGTTGTGTCAGCCACGGCGCAGGGATTCAGAAAGCCCTAGTTACGTTTCTCCAGGAGTCTCGCCATGGACACCTGGTTCTCATTGGTAAAGAGACATTTGGACGTACATCTTCTGCAGAAGATCTCTTTTGCAGGTCCCTTTATCAAATGTAAAGGATGGTCTAGCTAGTGAATGACGTAGTCAGCGAAGTGAGCTGTTTCCTCTCAAAGATTTGTGTTTCAGTAGCCGGGGTGAGGGCACCCAGCTTGGTCAGCCCAGAGGGAGAGAGACAATGAGAGGCCAGGTGTGACCGCACAATGAGACGTGGGTGAGCAGCTTCACACTAACCTTCTTTGGCTGAGCCGAGTCCCCTGCCTGATGAAGACCACGCAGGAGGTAAAGAATCTTGTTTCCTTTCTACCCCTTATACACCCAGGAGCAAATTGAAGCCCTTGTGGTTAGATCCTGTTGAGATCCTGGGGCTTCCTTCAATTTGATTTTTCCTCCTGGTTTTCTAGGGGCTTGCTTCAAGAGAGGTTTGAGAAATCATGCGGTGTAATTGGATGATGGGTGTACTTTAATTAAGGCCGCGAGATGCAGCATGCAGCACGTTTCAGGTTGATTGTAATAAGGCTAGGCAGTTGTCTGCTGGATGAAGCTCGAAGGAGAGGCTCATGTTAATAACCTGAGAGGTGAAATCGCTGTCTGCAGGCTGGTCTGTGCTGTTACGACTATGGGGTTGGATTTGGATGTAAAAACTAGTGAGGCCTCTGAATGATCACCCCTTAATCTAGCTCCACGTGGGTTGTGTCTGAATGATGATCGGTTCCCTGGTAGTGCAGGAAATGCTCATTGCATGGAATTAAATGATCTCTTGATAAATTTTAAATCAGTCTGGTTTCCTTCCAGACTTCACAGCTATCCTCTCTAATCATGCAGTTTGTGCCTAGTTGAATATTTAACTAATTTTACTGCTAGATTAGTCAGAGCACAATTTGGGAAGTAAGAAGGAAAATATCCTAAAAAACCAATGTATTCCTAGCTCAGATGTAAATTACTTTTAGATTACTTGGCATTTTGGAAAATGCGCTACAACTGTATTGAAAACCAAATGTGCAAAGATGAAGTTTCCCTTAATTTTTAAAAATAAAGGCTCAGAAAACTTGGGAGTATAGATAATTATAAGATATGTGCATGGCTAGGGTGGAAGCAAGTGCGATTTTATCATGGTGATAGTTGGGCATCCAGATGGCATCCCATAGAAGCTTTCTAAGAATTGCTATTCACAGGAACTTATCAAAAGGTGCTTTTGTGTGTGTTCCTGGTTCATGTGTCTGGGCTGCTCTTGTCTCATTGATAACACTGGCAACCATTTCTTTGGGAGCTCACCTGTCCTGGGTGGTGTCTAGCTCAAGATAATGTGAAGATACGACAACAGTGACCTACTACACACCTATCTCTCCTGAGACTCTCAGGAGACAGGGATAATTTGATGAGACAAATACAGCGTGTGTGTGTGTGTGTGTGTGTGTGTGTGTGTGTGTGTGTGAGAGAGAGAGAGAGAGAGAGAGAGAGAGAGAGACAGATATCCAGGACATACTTCTAAAGGAGTATTTAATAAACAGGATCTTCCACACAAATGGCCAACAGATACATGAAAAGATGCTCAACATTACTAATCATCAGGGAAATGCAAATCAAAACCACAATGAGCTATCACCTCACACCTGTTAAGAAGCCTATTATCCAAAAGGCAAGAGATAACAAGTGTTGGTGAGGATGTGGAGAAAAGGGAACTCTTGTACATTATTGGTGGGAATGTAAATTGGTACAGCCATCACGGAAAACAGTATGAGGTTCTGCAAATGACTTAAAACATGTGATCCAGCAATCTCACTTCTGGGTATATATGCAAAGGAAATGAAATCAGTATCTCAAAGAGATATCTGCCCTCCCATGTTCATTGCAGCATTCTTCACAATAGCCAAGATATGGAAACAACCTAAATGTCTGTCAATAGATAAATGGATAAAGAAAATGTGATATATATATGTATACACCCCCCCTACACACACACAGCAATATTATTCAGCTTTAAAAAAGAAGGAAATCCTGCCATCTTCGACAACATGGATGAACCTGGAGGACATTATGCTAAGTGAAATAAACCAGACACAAAAAGACACAATCTGCATGATTCCACCTATATGTGGAATCTAAAATAGTCAAACTCATAGAAGCTGAGAGTAGAATGGTGGTTGGGGGAGGAGGAAACGGTGGAGCTATTGTTCAAGGGGTACAGAGTTTCAGTTATGCAAGGTGAATAACTTCTGGGGATCTGATGTACAGCATGGTGACTATAGTTAACAATACTGTATTGTACACTTTAAAGTTGCTAAGAGGATAGATCTTAAGAGTTCTCAGCACAAAAAAAGGGAAAAAAATGGTAACTATGCAGGGTGATGGATATGTTAGATTGAGTGTGACAATCATTTCACAATGTTCACAGTATATCAAAACATCAAATTGTACATCTTAAATATATACAATTTTTATTTGTCGATTATGTCTCAATAATGCTGTCAAAAATAAACAAACAGTCCTTGATCTCTCCAGAGGGCTGCTGGATTTCTCCCACAGCCTTCCCCTACTGGCCAGCTCATGGTGACCCTTTTGCTTCTAATCTGGTGACTCTGGCACCATTCTCTATCTGAACCACACCTCCTGGCAGCGTCGATTGGCGCACCATTGTTCTCAGGTATGTCCATCTTGTCTCCGTAGTCAGACTGGTAGCTCCTTGACAGCAGGACTACGTCGGAAATGGTTTCTCTATCCTTCATAATGTCTACGACAAAGATCCATATGTATGTCACATACTTAGTTTGCTGGCCTCACTATTAGGAGTAAAAAGCAATTTCCTTAGTCTTCTATTTACCTGGAGGTGAGACTGCTATAGATCTGGCTTCTCAACGTGGATCTTGTTAATCTTTGGGCCGCTGCTTACCATATGCAGCCACTAACCTTCCTCAAAAGCCATGGATAGCCTATTGTTCCCTTCTTGGCAAACTCAAGTCAGCTACGAAGGCTGGGAGGAATTTGCCGAAATCTCTGTGACAGGGAGCTACGCAAATAATTTTCTTTTTCACAAAGCTACCTACTTTAAAGTGACTGAACACCACTCCTGATTTGTTAGAGGAGGGAGAGGACCGAGTTTGCGGTACATGTGGTATTTTTAAATGCTGACTTTCTTTTTCTATTTTCTTTTGCCATTTGAGCTAAATTTTAAACTGATTTTCAGAACTAGCAAGAATATTGAAAGCAGTTTTTCTGAAACAGTTCAGTTTTCTTAGCAAGGTTGCAGAAAACTTTAGGACATGTAATGCTACTATCTTTTGGAAATCATACTAACTTTACAAGATGGACATACCTGAGAACAATGGTGTGTAGATCAATACCACCAGCAGGTGTGGTTCAGATGGTAATTCTTACTAAGTCATAAGAATTATCTAAGTCTGTATCCATATACTTGGTGTTATTCAGAACATGATCCATTGTTCACATTTAAATTTGGTCTTCAGATTAGGATGCTCAATAATATTGAGAGGGAAATATAAAAGGAGCAATAGTGGTGGCAGAATTAGGAAGTAGATGGGAAATCACTGTCAGATGCTGGTCATTAGGGACATCCTCTGAATATGCACCACCTCCAGCCCGCTGGCTTCATTTCTGCTCAGTTCCTTGGCCTAGCAAAGTAACACAGCATTCCCAAGACGGCCCGATGGCAGGAGCAAAGTGGAGAAGAGGGCCTTGTCATTCTTTCCTTAGTCTTTTCTAGTTCAGCTTAACTGTTTTCTAGTTATTTTTTTTTAGACTCTATTTCTTTAGAACTTCAATGTCTAAGGTGAAATTCTCTAGGCTGGGTATGTCAGTTAGTTATTGCTGTGTAACAAATCACTCCAAAACAAATCAAGCGTTTATGTATCTCATGATTCTGTGGGCTGGTTGGGTGATTCCTTGGTCTTGACTGGGCTTGCTCATGCATCTTTGGTCAGCTGTGGGCCAGGTAGGTGACTCTACTGATGCCGGCTGGGTTTTCTCAAATGTTGGGAGTCAGCTGGCTGGCAGCTGGTCTAGCAAGGCCTTGGGTCTTCTCTAAGTTCAGCTAATCCAGCTTGCTCACATTGCAGTAGCAGGGGTCCCAAAGAGAGAGAAGCAGTGAGCAAGGTGTCTTGACGCTTAGGCTCAGAACTGGCACATCACTTCTGCCCATTCTAGAACTGCCCTGGACCTCACTCAGCTGGACCAGATTCAAAGGTAATAGACTCTACCTCTTGAGGGGAGGAGCCACAAAGTCACATTGCAAAGAGCACAGATAAGGGGAGGGTAAAGAATTGTGGGTTTGTTTTTTGTTTGCAGTTTGTCACACTGGAAGAATTTTATACATACACACAGACACAAACAGAAAAGATTGTTTTAGCTGCTGGAATATAGGAATAATGATCAGAGTGCAAGATTAGATGTTGACATTTAAAAGAAGATGGTTTCCTGTACTCTGACTTTGGGGGTCCATTGTCTCAGGGTTCAACTGTGGTGGTTTTGCTATTGTCGCCCTCTCTCCTCCTTTGGCTACATTTTCAAAGGACAGGAATTTTCAGATGTCTGAGATCATTTAGGATGCAGGCTTTGGCTAGTGCTGTGTGTTTGGGGTCTTTGTACTGTGTAATTGAGTATTTGGGACTCTAATAGTTTATTTTTCTAAGATGTTCATACTTAATGTTTCTTTGCAGCATTTAAGAAAGTCCTATCTTCTAATTTAGGACAATAAAATTAAAAATTTTTTTGAAACACTGTTCTGCGCCAAAATAATAAATCTTCTGAAAATATCTGTGGACCTTTGATTTACAACTTCTGTGAGGGTCTTGAGACTCCAGATGGGGGGTCACCAGCTCACAGGCCAAGGTGGATATTGACATTTGCTGCACGTTAAAATCACTTACGGATCTTTAGGCTGCATTCACTAATTAACACAGAATCTCTGGGAGTGGGACCCAGACATCGGTACTTTTTTAAGCTGCTCAGGTAATTTCACTGTGCTGCCCAGTTTGTGAATAAGTGAATGAAGCCAGGACTTCTCAGTCTTTAACGTACAGACAAACGGCCTGGAGACCTTGTTAACAGGCAGATTCTGATACACCAGGTCTGGGGTGGGCCTGAGATTCGGCACTTTTAGTAAGTTCCTGAGTGATGCCAACGCTTCTGGTTTTCAGACCATACTATGAATAGCAAGGATCTACCATAGAGATCTCCAGCAGCCCACAGACTGTTTTGTGGGTTTTTTTTTCTTTTTTTTTGGTTGGTCTATTACATTTTTAAATGCAAATTGAGTCAATATTTCAAAATCAAGAGATTTCTCATAAAAATTCAGATTTCTGATTTCTTTTGGAAAAAAATGAAACATCCTGCGACACCAGCCTTGCATTTCCACATAGACCAGTGCTGAAGAGCGACTGCCCTGAGAAGGGGGTGCAGGTGACTCACCAAGGGAGGTTCTGAAGTGCTATTCCCCGCACTAGTCTATGAAGAGGATAAATGGATCTTTTTCCCATATGGACTAACCTGTCTACATACAGCACACAAGTGCACGTGAGCATGCTCAGCAAAAACCATGAAGGCAAAAGCCAAGCAATTAAGTGGGAAAAGGCGAAAGGAGAGGAGAATAATAATAATCCTTTAAAACTTAGATATGTTTATTAATAAAGACCCTATTGTTTGCATCAGAAGCCTACTAGAGCTGTTTAAGGGAAAAATAAGTGAGGAGGGTTCATTATAAGGATAAGAGTAGCTCATGGATTTGTCATGCAGCTGGGTTTCAGAAAAGAATGGAACCAAAGACGTGGATGTCACCAAAGAGTATCCCCTCTTTGCCTTCATTTCAACTCCTCTCTGCACGTCTTCCTCACTCCATGTCCTTGCTTCCTCTGTTCTCCAGTTCACCTGGTAGAAGGCACGGCCACCAGCAATAACTGGGTTTACATGCTGGGGATCTTGCTATGCAGTCCCAATCCATATTCCTGAGGAAGGATGATGATTGGCTCAGCCTGGGAGCTGGCGGAGGACCCAAGAGTTTCTGCTACACTAAGAAAACTTTCTCTTGAAGCATGAGGCTGAGCATAAAGTTGAACTCTCTCATGCAGGGAGGGAAAACTAACACTCTGGAACTCTAGAACCAATCCCATCTCTCCCAGAGGCAGGGGGATGGACAAGAAAATCTATGGACTCCTTCACTCATGCGGCATCTTTGCCCTCCAAAGCAGGAGAGTCTGTCCAACTGCAGACTCAAATCTTTCTCAATAATAATAATAATAATACCTGAAGGAGAGGCAAGGGCAGCAGTGACTAGCTTCATTGATTTCTTCCCTCTCCAAAACACAGTGCAAAGCATGAAAATTATAAAGACCTTAACTGCTGACAGCCCACCCCAGGCAAACTCTGTGTTATGAGTGTGACTGTGTGGGTGGCATTAAGTAAATAGCAGAGAAATCATCTCTGGAAGCAAAGTCAGGGGAACACAGCCAAGGGTACACAAGACAGAGATGCTCCAGCTGCATTTCAAAAGGTGAGGTAGCTAGGTGAAATGTGAAAATGGGAAAAGAGAAGAGGAAAATGTTAATAAGCCAGGTTATTGAGGAATCTGGAAAGTGGTTCATTAGAGTATGCATTTACTCCTCTGTAATGAGATCTGGGATTATCTGTAAAAACATTTAGCTCTGATTGTTTTAAAGAGAAAAGATAAAATGTTAATATGTGGCACCCTGGAGTGTGCCTTTTTCCCCACATTTTAAATGATAATCCTAATGAGACACCTATAATGTGTGAGAGATCAAGTCACACGGCTTCCCGTCAGAGCGTGCAAGTGAGAACAATGGCGCAGATGTGCGTTCAATGGACGCAGTGAGGGCAGATTTGAGGATAAGAGGAGCTGAAGTGCTTACTATAAGAACATATGAATACTGCCCCCTGGTCCTGGGACTCACCTGTTTGACTTTGGCCGAGATGTTTCATAATACATAGGGCCAAATGCTGAGTCTACTTTATAATCAAAAATATACCCTAGGCTCTTCCTTGAAATCGGAAAAAATGTGATTGTACTAATAATTACAGTGAGTCCTTGGGGCCCAGTCCAGTGGTCCCCGAATGTTGCATTAAAGGGCTGGGACAATGCACATCAGTATGTAGGAAGGAAATATTGAAGTAACTCACCCCCTTGTCCGGGGGTAAAATCTTCAGTTAAGCTTGTCAGGGGTCCTAAAGTTTATCTGTGTGTCTTTCTCTGGCTCTATTAAATCTGTAGGTTCTGGACATTCTTTCTGGAAAACTGCAAGTGGTGCGTTCTCCCACGTAACCTCAGGTCAGGTGGTTCCTACAAGGCCTAGTGAATTCACACGGAGACAGACACGGAAACTTCTCCCTGGCTCCTTTTCTTCGCTCCTCTCCTTTCCCCTTCCTTTATTGTGGAATCAGACCCTTGGAACAACGCATTAAAATAAATCTGAGTGCGAGTGGAAGAAGAATTCATTTTTATTGAGGCATAACTTCTTTCTACGAGGGAGGCTATTTGAAAAACCAAATCTTGCTTGGCGAGGTCTCTGAAATGAGAGCACCTGGGCCAGCCGGCTGGCTCCTTCCCTCAGCCAGTGTGTGGGACTCGGCTTGACTTGTCTTAAGTACTCCCTTTCCAACAGGCCAGGCTGCCCTTTCAGTCATGCTGACTGCACTCACATTTGCACCAAACACTTTCTAGCTGCTTGGCAGGTAAATTCCAGCAACCTCCTATTTCTGCCTTCACCCCTGATGATTTCTAAGAGTCTTTCACGGAAGAGAAAACCTCTACCTCTCCCAGACGGGAAATAGGTCTTCCTATCCTTCTGAAGAAATCAAGGATAGAGAGACAGTTTGAATCATTCTCACTTCCTTGATGATTCTTATATTGTTGATGAACCTCAGAATCCCTGTGACTTCTGAAGTTGTGAACGCCTTAAAAATGGATCTAAAAATATTTCTTTTTATTCAAGTTGGAGTATATCACTCACATGCTTTATTTCAAGAAAAAACTAAGGAAATAACGGACCACAAAAAAAGAGTAGAGAACTGAAGTTGGGGAAAACCAGGAAAACGAGGTGAACAACAGAATATCTATAAATGGAAATGGATAGATTGACATTGTGAAATGAGACAACGAAGGCAAAAATTCTTCAAACAGAGAGGGTATGGTAGGGGGATTCTAGTAAATACTCAGCAAATTTACGAGCTGGGAGGCGAGACGCAGGTGAAACTAGTTCTGGAAGCCACAGAGTGGTGTTGACCATGGAATAGACTGTGCACAGGGAGTGAAGGTGGTGAGTGAAGGTCTGTCACAGACCCCACCGGACCTGGTCATGTGGAAACCATGTGCACCACGGGCCCGCGAACATAGCCCTGTTAAAATTACAGTGGGATTCAAGGGCAAAAGCGCCTACCAAGATAAAAAGGAATTGTGTGATGACAAATCAAATATGCGTGCACCAAAAGCAATAGTGATTAAATACATAAAGTAAGGGAGAATTGATAAAAATTTTATTAAAGTGGGCGCCTTAATCAACTCTCTCAGAATTGTGAAGATGGTTTTTAAAATATGCTATAATTTTAGGATAGTTTTAGATAAAAGAAAAATTGTGAAGACAGTACAGAGAGTTTATATATACCCCATATGCAGTTTCTCCTATTATTAACATACAGTAGTATGGTACATTTGTCACAATTAATTCGCCAATATTGACGTATTATTATTAATCAAATACAATAGTTCCCCTTTATCCACAGTTTTGCTTTCCAGGGTTTCAGTTACTTGCAGTCAACAGTGGTCTGAAAATATTAAATGAAAAATTCCAGAAACAAACAATTTATAAATTTTAAAATGCGCACCATTCTGAGTAGTGTGATGAAATCTCATGCCATCCCGCTGCATCTCGCTGGGGATGTGAATCTTCCCTTTGTCCAGAGTATCCACACCGTAAACGCTACCCACCCGTTAGTCGGTAGTCTGGGTTATCAGAGGAACTGTCGTCGTATCTGCAGTGCTTGTATTTCCACTAACTCTTATTTTACTCAGAAACGGCCCCAGAGCACAAGGGTAGTGACACTGGCGATTCGGGTGTGCCAAAGAGAAGCTGTCAAGTGCTTCCTTTAAGTGAAAATGTGAAAGTGCTCAACTTTTAATAAAGAAAAAAAATTGTATGCTGAGGTTGCTGAGATCTACAGTAATTTTTATTACAATTTATTGTTATAATTGTTCTATTTTATTATTAATTATTGTTAATGTCACTGTTTTTGTTAATTTACAATATAATATAATAATAATTTATAATAGAATGTAGTTTATAATGTTAATAATATTGTTGTTAGTCTCTTTATAAATTAAACTTTATCGTGGCTACCTATGTATAGAAAAAATACATGGTATATATAGGGTTCGGTACTATCCGTGGTTTCAGGCACGTATCCCCTGTGGATAAGGGGGGGACTACTGTACATAATTTATTCATATTTTCTTAGTTTTTAACCTAATGTCCTTTTTCTGTTCCAGAATCCCATCTAGGATACCACATTATATTTATTCAACTGTGTCCTCGGGCTCCTCTTAAATGTGACAGTTTCTCAGACTTTTCTTGTTTTGGATGACTTGGACAGTTGTTTATATTTTGGGAGGTAGAAGCTTTACTGAGATATAATTCACATCCCACACAATTCACCCATTTGGAGTGTACAATTCAATATTTTTTAGTGTATCCTCAGAGTTGTGAAACCATCACCACAATGAATTTTAAAGCATTTAAATCACCCTTAAAATAAACCCAGTTCCTTTTATTTATCACCCCACAGAGTCCTCATCTCCTCAGCCCTAGGCAACCGCTAGTCTACTTCCTGTCTCTATAGATTTGTCTAATCCGGACATTTCATACGGATGGAATCATATAATATGTGGCTTTTTGTGACTGGCTTTTCTCACTTAGCATATTATTTTCAAGATTCACTCATGTTGTAGCATGTGTCAGTACTTCATTCATTGTTATGCCTGAATAACATTCCGTTGTATGGATATCTCACATTTTCTTCATCCATTCATCAGTTGATGAACATTTGGGTGGTTTCTATTTTTTTGACTATTATAAATACTACTGCTAATTTCTTTCAACAACATTTTACAATTTTCTGTGTACAAGTCTTGCATTTATTTAATTTATTCCTAAGCATTTTATTCTCTTTTATGTTATTGTAAATATAATTGTTTTCTTAATTTCATTTGCAAATTGTTCATTGAAAGTATATAGAAATACCACTGTTTTTGCACATTAATCTTATATTCTGCAACCATAATAAACTCATTTGTTAGCCCTACTAGTTTTTAGTGTGCATGGATTGTTTAGAATTTTCTATAAGGTCATGTCATCTGTGTATAGAAATAGTTTTACTTCTTCCTTTCCTATCTGGATGCCTTTTATTTTATTTTTTGGACCAGTTGCCGTAGCTGGAACCTCCGGCACAATGTTGAATATAAGTGGTAGAGCAGGTATCCATGTCTTGTTCCTGATCTTTGGGAAAACATTCAGTCTTTCGCCATTGAACATTATGTTAGCTGTGTGTTTTTCATAAATGTCCCTTATGGGTTGGGACATTTGTCCCTTATGTCCCTTAAGGTTGAGGGAGGTCCTTTCTATTCCTAATTTATCAAGAAAAAGTGTTGAATTTTGTCAAATGTTTGTCTGCATCTAGTGAGATGATCTTTTTTAAAAAATTATTCTATTGATATGGTGTATTGTATTGATTAATTTTCAGATGTTGAGACACCTTGGATTCCTGGGATAAATTCTACTTGGTTATGAAGTTATCTTGGATGTGATGTATAATCCTTTTTATATGCTGCTGGATTCTGTTTGCTAGTACTTTGTTGAGGATTTTTGCAAATGTTTGAGGATTTTCATGTAGTTTTTTTGTGTGTGTGTGGTGTCTTTGTCTGGCATTGGTATCAAACTAATGAATCTTCTTTTTCTGTTCTATTTTTTGAAAGAGACTGTGGAGGATTGGTGTTAAATCTCCTTTAAATGTTTAGTAGAATTCACCAGTGAAGTCATCTGGTTCTGGGCTTTTCTTTGTGGGAAGTGTTTTGATTACTAACTCAAACACTTTACTTATTGTACATCTATTCAGATTTTATATTTCATCTTGAGTCAGTTTTGGTAGTTTGTCTCTTTCTAGATGTGTCTGCTTCACCTAAATTATATAATTTGTTGGTTTACAGTTGTTCATAGTATTCCCTTGTCATTTTTTTTGTTTCTGTATGGGCAGTAGTAATGTCCTTTCTTTCATTCCTGATTTTAGTAATTTGAGTCTTCTCTTTTTCTTGGTCAATCTAGCTAAAAGTTTTCAATTTTGTTGATGTTTTTTGAAGTTCATTGATTTTCTCTATTTTTCTATTCTTTCATTTATTTTCCCTCTAAACTTTATTATTTCCTTCTTTCTGCTTGCTTTGGGTTTAGTTTGGTCTTTTTTTTTCTAGTTTCTTATTTTACTTATTTATTTATTTATTTTTGTGTGAAGAAGATCAGCCCTGAGCTAACATCCATGCTAATCCTCCTCTTTTTGCTGAGGAAGACCGGCCCTGACCTAACATCTATTGCCAATCCTCCTCCTATTCCTCCCCCTTTTTCTCCCCAAAGCCCCAGTAGATAGTTGTATGTCATAGTTGCACATCCTTCTAGTTGCTGGGACGCTGCCTCAGCATGGCCGGACAAGCGGTGCATCGGTGTGTGCCCGGGATCCAAACCCCGGCCTCTGGTAGCACAGTGCGCGCACTTAACTGCTAAGCCATGGGGCTGGCCCCTTCTTCTAGTTTCTTACGGTGGAAATTTAGGTTGTTGATTTGAGATCGTTCTTTTTTTTTTTTGTGTGAGGAAGATTAGCCTGAGCTAACATGCTTTGCCAATCCTCCTCTTTTTTGCTGAGGAAGATTGGCCCTGGGCTAACATCTGTGCCCATCTTCCTCTACTTTATATGGGATGCCGCCACAGCATGGCTTGACAAGTGGTGCATCAGTGTGCGCCCAGGATCCGAACCTGCGTAGCCCGGGCCGCTGAAGCTATTTAAAATAACTGACTTAAAGTCTTAGTCTAGTAAGTCCAATGTCTAGGCTTCCTGAGGAACAATTTCCATTGGATTCCTGTGTATGGACCATGTCTTCTTTTGTATTGTCTCATAATATTTTTTTCTTGAAAACTAGACATTTCAAATAATATGTCTGACAACTCTGAAAATCAGATTGTCTCCACTACCCAGGGTTTGCTCTTGCTGCTTGTTATAGTTTTTATTGTCTGTTTAGTGACTTTTCTGAAATAATTCTTTAAGTCTGTATCTTTGTCATTTGTGGACACTGAAGTCACTACTTATTTAGCTTAGCGATCAGCTAATGATTAGACAGAAATTGGCTTAAATGTCTAGAACCCTTAAGTCTATGGGTATTTGCCCAGCAGCTCTGTGTGCATGTTGGGGCGTGTCCTTGACACTCAGCCAGGTGATTTACAACTCTGCCTCTGTCTGCACTTGCTGCTTGCACAGAGCCTCGAAGCCAATCAGGGGTGAGGACTTGGGACTTTCCTCAAGTCCCAGGTGTCTCCTGAACACGTGTATAGCCCTATGCATGGCCCCACAGAAGCCCCCAGTTGAGGACACGGTGCCAGGGCCAGGGTGGACTCAGCCTCTGCATTGAAGGAGATTATTTCTGACACCTAGAGAATGGGGGATCCTAATAGACTTTAAGGTCCCAAAGAAAAAAGGCAATGGCATGGTTTGCCACCTGAGCGTGTGCACTGAAATTTGAAACCATTACACTTCTGTGGTGTTCCCAGTGGTATTCTTCTGTTATTTCTGCTGCCTGGACTCCTCCCCAACTTACATCGCCCCATCTCCACTTTCTGTCATTCAAGAGTCAGCTCAGTGGCCCCAACTTCTGGGGTGAGAGTACCCCTCCATGCTCCGATGGCACCTGGGTGCCCACTTCCATCCGACTTACTGTGTTGGGTTGGGATGGCACCCACCTGTCTCCCGGTGTGCATTCTCTTTCTCTCTATGCCCCATCACGAGCCTGAAACCTGGAAGCAGAGCAGCTGAAACACAGTTGACATCTGGCAGTTAGGAAGGAGCCCAAACTCCCGAGTCATATTTGAGCGCCACCATTTCTTGACTGTGTGGCCTCAAGCACATTATTTAACTTCTCTGTGTTTTGTTCTTCATCTGTAAAATGGGGGATACTAAAAGCACTTACCTCATAACACTGTTGTGAGGATTAAATGAAATAATACCTATAAAGCAGTAACAGTACCAGGCATATAGTAAGCGCTCAGTAAATGTTGCTATCATTTTTAAGACATGGTAAATATTGATACATTTTTTATTGAAAGAATAAGTGAGTAAAGGGAAGAATAAAATCTGATATGAAAGGAACCAGAACATGTGTCAGCCTGTTTTTCAATGCCTCTTCTGCCAGGCCAACTTGAGTATATCTCTGGTGAATTGCATAAGTTCTCTGAGCCAATTTTCAGGCCATGCACAAGGAGGAGTGAGGACAGACAAGCAGTGGTTTCCTGGGGGTGCCTGGAACCTGACAGAGCCATCTGGCCAGTCTGATCAACGAGGATCAAAGGAAGGCTGCCTCTCCATGAGAAGGACAGTATTACTCATGACCTCTCCCTGCTCTCTCACTCCTGGTACCTCCCAAATTAAGTATCTATGTACAAGACCTTGTCTCCAGCTCTGCCTTTACTGATAAAGCTGAGACACAGATTGATAAAGGAGAAGTATGTAAATATGATTGTGTTAATCAGCGTTCTCCAGAGAAACAGAACCACTAGGAGACATAGGAGTGCCATGATCTTCCGTCTGCAAGCTGGAGACTCAGGAAGGCTGGCGGTGTAGTTCCAGTCTGAGTCCACAGGCCTGAGAATCAGGAACAACAATGGTATAAGTTCCAGTTCAAGGGCGGGAGAAGACTGATGTCCCAGCTCAAACCTTCAGGCAGAGAGAGAGAGAGAGAGAGACAGAGAATTCAACTTTCCTCGGCATTTTTGTTCTATTCAGGCCCTCAGTGGGTTGGATGAGGCCCACACACAACAGGGAGGGCAATCTGCTTTACTCAGCCCACTAGTTCAACTGCTAATCTCTTCCAGAAACACTTTTACAGACACCCTCAGAAATAACGTTTAGCCAGCGATCTGGGCACCTCATGACCTGGTCAAGTTGACCTATTTAACAGTCTAACTAATGATCACAATTATTAATATAGTTATGGGATATTTACATATTTATGAAATGTGTATACCACTTTCAACTGTTCTTTGATAAGCAGGACTGTCTTCTGATATGAGTTTATGGCCTTTCTGATTTCTTGGTTTTAAATAGCTGTTCTTTTACAAACTGGCAATGATGATAGATAGTAGTCTCTTAAAAAATCTTGACTTGTCAAAATTAAAAAATCCATAACCCTACTTGGGTCTCTTGTATTTCTAAAACATTTAACTTTGAAGGGATATCCAAAAGACAGAACTCTTGGTTTGAGATTTGGGGGCCAAAGGGTATGGTGATGGACCCTGCGATGAGAAGCAGAGCCATGAGGTGGTGATGCTGGCCCGTCAATTTTGTGGCTCTTGTTCGTGGAGAAACAGGCTAAAACAGCTTCAAAGCTGGTTTTGGCCAATGAAGAGGTAGATTTAGAGTGACAACTGGGCTTTTCCGTTTTATTTTCAAGACCTGGTTGGTTTTATATCTTGGCTGTATCCTGGCAAATACTTGCACTTTTGTCCCAAGGTTTGCATGGCAAAGATGGTCCTACAGCAAAATATCAGCTCCCCTAATGTATGAAAAATGTCTGCTCATGTTAGCCAAGCTCAATTGTCCCCCACCTATGCTGACATTTTCCTGTGGACGTTCTGATTTCTTAGTTACTTTGGGGTAGCTGAAATTCTCTAGTAGGAAAGAATGAACTTAATTAGTCTTATGTATTTTAATTTTTCATTATACAAATAATATATGAAGCAGTACCTTTGTAAAACATTAATTAATTAAAAGTTATATATGGATCAAGCTAAAGGCTCCTTTAACCACAGCCCCACATATATCTGTCGCTGTAGAAAAAATATTCTTTTCTTTTTGTTTTGTGTGTTTAAAGAAAATGGTATAATATGCACCTCATTCTGCAGCCTCCTCTTTTCACCCAAAACTGTATGGGAGATACTTCTGTAACAATTTGCTTGGATCTACTCCATTCTTTGTCACTCTGACATGTTACTATGAATAAACTACGTCTTGTTGAACCATTCTTCTTTTGGTGCACGTTTGGGTTGTCCCCATGTTTTGCTATTACAATATTATGAAGAATATTCTTATACATGTTTCTTTTTGCATCTGTGTGAAGGTCTCTCCTGGGCAGATACTAATAAACAGAACTGCTGAGTCATAGAAAATGCTCATTTGAGAAATTCAACAGGTATTTTCAGTTTGTTCTCCAAAAGTTGTGCTTCAGTACTGTATGAGTGGATTCATTTTTCCATGTAACCAACACCTGAAACAAACTTTGTAAATGTTTGTCAATCTGATATCTAAGGCATGTCTCTTTGTTGATTTATTTTGTATTTCTGTCATCTCTGGGCAGGTTGAACACTTCTTGGTTACTGGCATTTCATATTTCCTCCACTGAGAATTGTTTGGCTGTTCGTGTCCTTTGCCACACTTCCACTGGATGGTTTGTCTCTCATTAGTTTATAGGAGTTCTTCATATAGTCTGCAGAGAAACCCTTGATTACGTGTTGGAGTGTTTTCTTCTGTTTTTTTACTTAATTTACGGTGCCTTTGGTCTTACAAAGTTGTATTTTGCTGTAGTTAGTTTTATGAATCTTGTCGACTAGAGTTCTGCTTTCTGAGTCTCGTTTAGCAAGACTGTCTATTATCCAAGATATAAAGATGTTCTATAATCTTTTTAAAACAATCTAATACTTTTAATATTCATTCAACTTTTATTGTTTATTATATTCAGATTTGGAGTTGATTTTTAAGGAGTGGTGTGAGACCAAATAGAATATTTATTAATATTTTGTCAAATGAATATCTGATTGTCCCAAAATAATGTATTGGCTATTACCAGACTTTATGAACATACATAGTGAATAGTTATGTCAAGTGCTGGTAGATCAAGTAAATCACAGACTGACAAACGACTGTAGGACTTAGCAATGTGGTGGTCACTTGTGACCATGGAAAAAAGAGTTGTAGTGGGGTGGTGGGGGTTCATTGGAATGGGTTCAAGAGAGAATGAGAGAAATCAGAGATGGTGAGTACACACAGCCATTCCTGAGGTCAATCAGTTGTTCTTTTAAACCAATCAGAAGATGTTTTTGACATTTTTAACAAATGGTTCAAAACCATGAAACTCTTCATGTAGATTTTAAAGCAGATGAGAAAGCCTTCCATGTTGAAGTTCTGAAGTATGAGTTTCACACACTCATTGTTTTTGGCAACAGAACAGAGTCAATCCTCCTTATTCAGTAATTTGATATTCGTGAATTCACCTAGTCACTAACATTTACAGGTGAATCCAACCCCAACACACACTGTGTTTTCCCTGGTAATTCCTGGACGGGTGCAGAGTGGCAGAAAGTGGGAGTTGCCTGAGGCTCACGTTCCCAGCTGAGGTAGAACAAGGTGACGCTCTTGTTTCAGCTCTCAGGTCAACAAGTGTCCTTTTCCTGGTCTATTAAATGGTACGTTTTTCACCTTTTTTGCTTCTTGCTGCTGTTTTTCCTCTTTGTAATGATCCGCAAACATAGTGCTGAAGTGCTGTGTAGTGTTCCTAAGCACAGGAAGCCTGTGATGGGCCATATGTAGAAAACACTTGCGTTAGATGAGCTTCCTCCAGGCATGGGTTATGGATAGTGATATTGGCTGGGAGTTCAAATAATGTGTCTACAGTCTATACTAAATAAGGTCTTTTCAAAAGAGACAAACGTAAAACAAGGCTATGCGTTGACAGGTTCCCAAACATGTCGCGACCAAAGACTGCAGAAACCTAACCTTGTCCTTCCCCTAGGAGCACTGGTTCAGTCTGGCTCATGCAGTGTTTGCTAAAAATTAATAGAATGTAACTCTTCCAAATAGGGAGGATCAATGGTAACATGATGGAGATATTTTCAAACCTCTCTTTTAAAAATGATGTCTAAAAAGCAGGCAGTTTCTCAACTAATGGTTGACTTGTCATCTTTACTTTGAAAGGACAGAGTTTTTAACAGCATCTACTCAGAAGCATATCTTTGATAGACACATAAAAAAATCTCAGCAAATTGGGGACAACTGTTTTTTGCAAGAGAAAATGTGTATGGAATACATATATTAACTTCAAGACAGTAGTTACCTTTGGGGAGGAAAGAGAGAGGAAGGAGAATGGTGTCTTCCACTGTGTAATATTTCTTAAAAAACGACATCAATAAGGTGTGCTCTGTTAGATCTCAGCAAAGAGTAAATGGTTTCTGTTATCCTATTCTCCTTCTAAGTATATTTAAAATAAATATGTAACTGGAACTGAGATGAAATAACACTAACGTAATAGATGCTATTTGCTGGAGTGCTCCCACCATCTGATGGACAGCTCGTGATGGGTTGGTGATGTCACTGACACCATCTAAAGGTCAGGACACGTTGTTTACCAGCTGTGGAGCTAGAGAAGGCTCGGTCACCAGCAGCAGAGCCAGAGTTACCTCGACCTACAAAGTTAGAGCCACATAGAAGCAGATCCTGCTCCAGCTGTGGACTAGTGAGAGCTCTGGCAGCAGCTCCAGAGCTCAGGTGCAGCCAGCTCCAGAACTAGAGCTCCCCCAGCTCCCACACTCGACCAGCTCCAGAGCCGCAGCCATTCCCATCACTCGCTCCCGCACCACATCTGTCAATAAGGCAGAGCTAGAGTCAGTCTCAGGACCGGAGCCAATTCTAGAAGCAGGTCAGGCACCACCGCCTGAGACAGACCCAGCTCTAGCCCCAGCTCAGGTCCAGCTCCTGAGCCAGTTGCACAGCCAGAGCTGGGGGGATCTCCAGCATCAGCCACAGCAGTGGCTCCGGCACTAGGGCAGCTGCAGCACCACCCACATCGCCAGCAACTAAGGCCTGGCCGGCTCCAGCCCCCACCCAGAGATGTCTTTCCCTTTTCTATGTTTTATGATTTCTTATGTTTTATGTGTTCCAATTTAGATTCAATAAAGTTTAATGTTTTCATCACTTCAAGTTGTACAGTTCAGGGCCGGCCATTAACTACATCCTCTATGCTGTGTACCGTCACCGTTATCTAGTTCCAGATCATTGCTTCAGCCCACCAGAACCCCTGTACCCATGAAGCAGCCATGCCCCCATATCCACTCCCCCACCCCCTGACAAGCACTGATCTGCTTCCTGTCTCTGTGCATTTCCCTGTCCCTGGTGTGGCTGTCCTGAGCACAGCCAACCCTCCTTTGGCCCCTCCCCCCCATGCTGAAGACCCCTGAGGATGCCAATGTGTTCAGTGCCATGAACCCGATGCCTAGTATGACTTTGACCTGAGGAAGCCCGCCGTCACCAAGGGGGTGAAGTCAGGCATGGAGCCAGCTCAACCCTGCTTCACATGAAGAAGAGGGACTCGATATTGCCAAGGGCACCTTCTCCTCAGTCCCTAGTGTTGTTTAGCCACAGGGCCACCCTCCCCAGGGTCTGGCTAGCTGGGGAGATGAGCACGTACAGACTAGAGTGACAAAAACCAGGTGGCCATCTTTTCTGTCCAACCAGCTGGCCCAGGCTACCCAGGAGCAGTTTCACCCTGAACCTCTCGTGCTGCAGGCCTGATGCCTGCCAGTCAGCAGGCTGTCCTGGCCTCCCGTGGACCACTGGGAGCCTTAGGTGCCTTCTGCCCTCTAGGGTCCAAAGGACTAGCTGACCTTTGCCAAGGAGTGCTGCCCATGGGCATGAAGCCCTGCCTGCCACTGAGGCACTGCCCTCTGTGCACCTCCCTCACACCTTCCCAGGTGCGGGTCACTTGCATCTGTGACTTCAGGTGTCCCAGAGTCTCCACTCACCCAGGGGGCGTGACCTCTGCAAATGCAGCCCTTCCATCCAGCCTCCAAGCCAACAGGCCCCAACACAGGCTTCAGGACCAGGCACGGCTCCCACTCCAAGTGCTGGGACACCTCAGGTGGGGCCAGGACCTCAGTGGCAGGGACATTGTCCAATGCTCAGCGAGCACTTGGCTGGTTCCTCCAGCTCCAAGGTGGAGGAGAGCAACATGAGTTTTGAGCCAGAGGCCCCTGATGGCAAGGAAAAGAAGGTGGCTGCCCTCCCCATTCTCCCTGACAGCCCACTCCCAGTCCCTTCTTGCCCGGGACCAGTGTTCCCCAGCGACACCTACAAAGGGGCCAAGAACCCCAGGAGCTGGATGCCGGCCTGGGGTGTCCTGCCGAGTCCAGAGACTCTGCTGATCATGCCACCCCCACAGTTATGGAAATCAACCGCCCCCTGGGCCCCGATGGTCTCTGGTTTCATCTTGGCCTCCAGCAGCACTTCTTCCTCATCAGCCTCCACCACACCCATGGCAGCTTTGGTCACACACAAGCGTCGTGTCTCAGGCTCTTCAACCACAGCTCCTCGCTGGCCCTCTCCATCCACACAGTGGGCGATGCTGCATCATCCCTGTCCACCTGGAGTAAACAACAGCAACGTGGACAGGAGCGTCTTGTTTAGCCCACTGGTGGGACGTGCCCTTGGTCCCATCACTCAGAGCTCTCTGAGCACAGACCTGTCCTGAATGGCTACTTTGACAAGAAGCCCTCTCTGGGCCCTCCAGGCAGCATGCCCAGCCCAGGCAGGGAGTAGGCGACCGCCACAGTGCCCACTGTACATGGGAGGAAATGGAGGCAGCCTTCTCATCCTGTTGGTTCTTGGGGATCTGGGCTTGAGTGGAGGTGGATAAGATGTCCACCGAGCTCCCTCCAAATCTAGGATCTAACCGCCTGAGGCTCTGATGAGACTGCTCGTTCAAGTCCAACCAACCTGTAGTGAAGCCCGACTCCTTGCCTGAGTCACGGCCCTGTGTGATCTGGTCCAGACACCGTCCCCAGAGTGCACCCCTCACCGCACCCCACCCTCCCTAAAGCCTTCCTCCCCAAGGACCCTGCCAAGCCCCTGCCCCCTTCAGAGCTCCTAGTCTGCAGTGCCCCTCCCCCGAGCCCCCATCCAGGATGGACTCACCTCTGTGCTGGGCTCACAGGCCACCTCCTCAGGCTCCTGTGCTAGCAGAGCCTTTAGGGTCAGATTGACCTGGGGTCAAACCCATAGCTGGGTCACCTCACAGCCCTGTGACAGGCAAGGTCATGTGGTGTCTTCTCGGAGCCTCAGTTTCCTCCATGAAAAATGGGGTCAGTGACTCTGACCTCAGGAGAGTATGTTGGGATTCAAGCAGGGAGACGAAGCTGCCCAAAGTGCTTGGACTCAGGAGGTCGCCTGGCTGGGGGAGCCCCAATGCAGGACAAGGCCTCGATGGTCAATGCTGGGCTCAACACTGGTGAAAATCAAGGATTTCTAGTCCCCTGTTCACGTCTGGACTTGGTCACTTAGAGCAGAGTGACCTTGAATGCTGGGACCACTGGTCATCTGTAAAATGGGGTGCAATCACTCAGCACCCAGTGGGCTCCCTAATAACAGCAACTCCCTCCAATAGTTGCCCAGCTGGGCTCCCTTCAACTCCTCCTACACCCGCCAGGGCTGCAGGCAGGGACTGGCTGGACCTCATGTGGTAGGGAGGGGGTGTAGAGGAGGAGGGAAAAGGGCAGCCTGGCCTTCTCCCTGCCCAGGGTCTGTGTCCACCACTGTCTTCATGTCCGCAGGACCAGCCATGCATGGAGCTGGACCCTGGGATGGAGTCTGTGGACCAGGACAGTGAGGTCGGTGTATATTCAGTGACCCTCACGTCCCCAGATGTCCAACATACCCAACTGTGCACCGTGTGGCCCACCTGGCTTCTTTGGCGTGTTCCTGCGACGTAGGGGATGTGAGGGTCACCGAGCAGTTGGCTGGGGAGGGGACAGACGAAAGCAGCCATGTCAAGGGACCGTTGTGTTACACGTGTGTGCTGCGAGCTGTGTCACCCAGAAGTGCTGTCTGCAGGGCCCCTCTGTGTGCCTGACCACGGACAGGAGGCCTGGTTGCCGCACAGGAGAGAGGCCTGTGAGACCGTGAGGGGATCCCTGCCACACTCATGTGGGCGGAGATCCCAGGCCATGTCCATGCTCATCGGGGCTGATGTTGCTCCGTGTCCAACCCTCACCGGACAGTTGGGAAACTGAGGCCAGGAGAAGCAGGGACAGGCCCTGGGGTCACAAGGTGGGCAGAGTCCAGAGGGGAAGAGAGCATTCCAAGCTCTTAGGCCAGCCTCAGCACTTCCAAGGGGTTTGCTTTGGGAATGAGAGCCCCTAATACCCTGGGGGACCCCTGCCAACGCCCTCCCATGTAGGGCCCTTTGCTATACGCATCCCCACGTGGACACACTCACACACACAAGCATACACACACACTCTGAATGCCCAGCCCGGTCTCAGAAGGGAAGTGCTCACTGGGGAGGTGACAGGAGGAAGGAAGAAAGAGGTTGGAGGCAGCTCTGCCATGGGGCATGGGCATCCGGTCCCCTAACAACATGCCCAGGCCCATAGCATGAAGGGGAGAGATGCCAGACTGGTGGGCAGGGGGTCCCCAAGGTACACAGGGGGATGCAGGGGTTGGGGCCATCCCTAGAGCAGCCTGTAGAGAACCAGGTCTGGCGTCCTGTGGCCACCACTCTGGGCACCGGGAACTAGGATGTGACCCCCTAGGGGGGAGGGGATACAGCAGAGAAGGCTAGATCTTACGCCTCTGTAAATTGGGGTGCATAGATGGGGTGACTCTAAGGGTGCCACAGGCTTGTAGAAGAGTCTATTGACCTTCGTTCTCCATCCATGACCCACTGTTCTCTGAGTCCTTGTAAAATGCATTCCATTCCCTCGAGGTCTTGCTGAGCAGAAGGCAGCCTGAGAGCTTGGGGACTGGGGCCCCGGGCAGTGCAGAACATGGCAGAGCACTGGTCGACTTGTCTGGGGACCAGGGACAAGGCCATCCTTGTCGGAGCCTTGGGGGCCTCCTTTGGAAGTGAGGTGGAGTCATTGCCCTGGCTGGGGCGAGGAGGCCTTGTGAGTCAACGGGACACGCCAGGGCCAGTGGAGGGAAAGCGAGGAGCAAGAGAGGCTTCTGAGGTCCCTCACGTCCCTCCTGGAGCCCACAGGTCCTGCTCCTTTGCTTCCTCGGCCCTGGTGGAACCACTGCCTTGAGGACCCCAAACAAAGAAAGGTGTGTGTTTTGCTTTCTGCTTTCCTGCCTGGGGCTGCAAGGCTGGGGCTGACCACCAGGGGTGTCCTGTGTCCACTCATGCTCAATGCAGCAAGTGGAGCAGGGAAGGGACACCCAGGGCTCATTCTGGGTGTTCCCCTGTCCAAAGCAACAGGCACCTTTGATTACTGGCATCCACGTCCACAATGGGAGCTGCTCAGAGGCGGGAGGGGACCCTGAGATCCTTTCATGATTCTTTCAGCTACTGTGGCCCCAGCACTCACCCTGAGCAGGGCCCATGTTAGTCCTGAGGGCAGCGCTGAAAGCACCCACATGGTCTCTGTCCTCCAGGTGCTCACAGCCTGGAGGTGGAAAGGACAAAATCATGAACAAATCCATGTGAAAAAGAAGAGAAGGTGCTACAGAGCAACGAAGCAGGGTGCTGGAGGAGGGAGGGCCTGGAGCCCCTAGGTGGGGGTAAAGGGCCCCCCTGGGGACATTTGTGCCCTGAGCAGAAGGACAAGAGGAGCCAGCCCTGCATCTGTCTGCAAACAGCGTGCTGGGGGGAAGCTCAAAGGCACAGAGACTTGGAGGCAGAAGAGGATTTGACGAGAGAGGAGGTGAGAAAAGAGCCAGTGTGGCTAGAGTGAGCTGGGGAGGAGAGAAGTGAGGGAGAGAGGATGGCAGGGCCAGACCCAGGCCTGGAAGGAGGGACTAGCTGTCTATGCTGGGTGACAGCATTAGCCTCACTTAGCACTTACGAGACCTATCATTGAGCATCTGACAGTGTCTCTACCAGGGTCCAGGCTCAGGTCAGCTGGGAGGCTCCCTGTCAAGGTCTAGCAGGAGGCTGGGGCTGTGTTCTCAACTGAAGCTCGATAGAGGCAGGAGCCATCTCGGAGATCATTCGCAAGTATCGGGGCAGTGGTAGGATTCAGTTTGGATGGGGGGGTTTCAGGCCTTTTCTGTCTGTGGGCCGGGACCCTCTGCCAGTTCTTTGCACTAGGGGGTGTCATAGGGAAGGAAGCTCATAATATCTGATATGGCTTCTCCTGAATAGTGGATCAGAGAGACAGAAAGAGGGAGAGAAAGAGAGACAGTGACACACAGAGATAGAAAGATGGGGAGGAGAGACAAAGAGAGTAGACACAGACAGAGACAGGGAGACAAAGAGAGAGACAGAGAGACAGGGAGAGACCAAGAGAGATACAGACAGCCAGAGACACAGAGACAGAGAGAGACAAAGACAGAGAGAGAGAGACAGAGACAGAGAGATAGAATGAACACAGGAGAGACAGAACCACACAGAAGTCACAGACTTTTCATTAAGCTGACCGTGGAAGGGACATCCCATCACTCAGCCCTATTCTATTGGTTAGAAGCCAGCCGCAAAGTCCATTCTCATAGAGGAGCGGGGATTACATAGGATGTGTGCCTAGGAAGTGGGAATGCTGGGAGCCGTTGTGGGGGCTGCCCACCACATAGGCTGAGATGACCACCACTCAGGCACTTGGACCTGAGTCTAAACATAACAGGAGGCCCTGGAGGGTTGCGAGCCAGAAGGAGATGATGTCTGAACGTCATTTCATTTCAACCCTCCCTAGGAACACTGGGAAACAGGCAAGAGGGGAAGTGCCTCTCCCAGACGCCCAGCAGACCCAAGCCTCTTTGCGTTGTATTCTCTGCCACAGCCAGCCCTTTCTGTAATCCTTGCACTGCCAAGTCTGTGCAGGAGCTACGTGTGGGAGCAGCCCACGGGATTCACAGACTCTGAAGGGATCTCTAGGTCTATACACCTGATGACATCCCTAGGAAGTAGATGCTAGAATGACCCCCACTACAGAGAGGGACATGAACACAGGAGAGACCCTGAGAGAGGAGGCCCTGAGAGGTGCAGGGTTGTCCAGGGTGACATCACTGGCAAGAAGCAGGAGCGGGACTGAATTCAACTCTGTGTCCTCAAAGCTGGGGCCCTGGTTGCGTCCAGACCTCCCCAGAGGCTGTGGGGTGGACTGTGTCGGTGTGACTGTGTCTGGACAGGGTATGGAGATGGAGAGTGAGCAGTCAGCAGCCCGGGGGGCCCTTAGGAAGGTCTTGTGTGAGGAGGAAGCTTAGGTAAGGAGATCCCAGGAAGTGACCTCACAGAGCCCAATAGAACTTGGAACCCTGGTAACTAGGCACCCACATCCTAAACACAGCCCCCAAGCGAGCTCACTTCTCTAGCAACATGTTTAGTTGCTGCTTCCCAATGACCAGGGGCCGGAGCCCCAGGAAAGCCCCCAAAGACCGATGCAGATGCTGGTGCCCCTCTCGCGGCCGACGGCTCTGGTCGTTTACCCGGAGGGACGGAAAGGTAACACCGGGAGGCCCAGGGAAGGCCATTCCAAACCAGACTACCACTGTGGTCCCATCTGGGCAGCCCTACATCCCCTCCCCATGTGTGCCTGGATGGGCGGGTTCATGTGGGTAGACCACCGTGAGCAGGAGCAGTCGGTGAGGTGTTAGAAGCCTTGGGGGGTCGGTCAGGTTCAAAGCCCAGGTCAAGGCCGGCTGGGTGGGATGTGGAGTGCGGGGTGGTGCCCTTCTGCCTGAGGTTTATCCCAAGCCCCTGAGGTGTAGGTCTTTCCTCAGGGGTGGAATAATGTGCAGACACAGGTGTGTGCCTGATCTGGGAGAATTAGGACCAGAGGGCAGAAGAGCAGCAGGGACAGCTGGGCAGGGCTCTGATGCCTCTGGGACGGAGCCAGTCACTGTCTTTGCAGAGCTCCACGAAGAAGATCAGTGTGGAGCTGGCGGAAGGGGATATTCCATCCATCTCCCCGATGGAGGCGCCGGTGTCCCACAGGCCTGGACCAGCAGCTACCGGGAGACGGTCTGCAGTGACAGTGATAAAACCCTCAGAGCCACCAGAAGACCCAGCTTCAATCCCGGGAAAACCATCATACCCACCATGTCCTGCAGCAGCGCAGGAGGCAGCTGAGGCCACAGCCTCCGTGCAGGGAGCGCCATCCCCTGCAGAGTCTCCTGTAGCATACCAGGAGGCAGAAGAGGCCCAAACCTCTGTGCAGGGAGGGCCATCCCCTGCACAGCCTCCTGCAGGAGACGAGGAGGCAGCTGAGACCCCTGCCTCCGTGCTGGGACAGACATCTCCTGCACAGACTCCCGCAGGACTCCAAGAGGCAGCTGAGGCCTCAGCCTCTGTGCAGGGAGAGCCATCCCCTGCACAGGCTCCTGCAGGAGAACAGGAGGCAGCTGAGGCCCCAGCCTCTGTGCAGGGAGAGCCATCCCCTGCACAGTCTCCTGCAGGAGAACAGGAGGCAGCTGAGGCCCCAGCCTCTGTGCAGGGAGAGCCATCCCCTGCACTCTCTCTGGCAGGAGACCAGGAGGCAGCTGAGGCCCCAGCCTCTGTGCAGGGAGAGCTATACCCTGCACAGTCTCCTGCAGGAGACCAGGAGGCAGCTGAGGCCCCAGCCTCTGTGCAGGGAGAGCCATCCCCTGCACAGCCTCCTGCAGGAGAACAGGAGGCAGCTGAGGCCCCAGCCTCTGTGCAGGGAGAGCCATCCCCTGCACAGGCTCCTGCAGGAGAACAGGAGGCAGCTGAGGGCCCAGCCTCTGTGCAGGGAGAGCCATCCCCTGCACAATCTCCTGCAGGAGACAGGGAGGCAGCTGAGGCCCCAGCCTCTGTGCAGGGAGAGCCATCCCCTGCACAGCCTCCAGCAGGAGAACAGGAGGCAGCTGAGGGCCCAGCCTCTGTGCAGGGAGAACCATCCCCTGCACAGTCTCCTGCAGGAGAACAGGAGGCAGCTGAGGGCCCAGCCTCTGTGCAGGGAGAGCCATCCCCTGCACAGCCTCCAGCAGGAGAACAGGAGGCAGCTGAGGGCCCAGCCTCTGTGCAGGGAGAACCATCCCCTGCACAGTCTCCTGCAGGAGAACAGGAGGCAGCTGAGGGCCCAGCCTCTGTGCAGGGAGAGCCATCCCCTGCACAGTCTCCTGCAGGAGAACAGGAGGCAGCTGAGGGCCCAGCCTCTGTGCAGGGAGAGCTATACCCTGCACAGTCTCCTGCAGGAGAACAGGAGGCAGCTGAGGCCCCAGCCTCTGTGCAGGGAGAGCCATCCCCTGCACAGCCTCCAGCAGGAGAACAGGAGGCAGCTGAGGGCCCAGCCTCTGTGCAGGGAGAGCCATCCCCTGCACAGTCTCCTGCAGGAGAACAGGAGGCAGCTGAGGGCCCAGCCTCTGTGCAGGGAGAGCCATCCCCTGCACAGTCTCCTGCAGGAGACCAGGAGGCAGCTGAGGGCCCAGCCTCTGTGCAGGGAGAGCTATACCCTGCACAGTCTCCTGCAGGAGAACAGGAGGCAGCTGAGGGCCCAGCCTCTGTGCAGGGAGAGCCATCCCCTGCACAGCCTCCTGCAGGAGAACAGGAGGCAGCTGAGGGCCCAGCCTCTGTGCAGGGAGAGCCATCCCCTGCACAGCCTCCAGCAGGAGAACAGGAGGCAGCTGAGGGCCCAGCCTCTGTGCAGGGAGAGCCATCCCCTGCACAGTCTCCAGCAGGAGAACAGGAGGCAGCTGAGGGCCCAGCCTCTGTGCAGGGAGAGCTATACCCTGCACAGTCTCCTGCAGGAGAACAGGAGGCAGCTGAGGGCCCAGCCTCTGTGCAGGGAGAGCCATCCCCTGCACAGCCTCCAGCAGGAGAACAGGAGGCAGCTGAGGGCCCAGCCTCCGTGCTGGGAGAGCCATCCCCTGCACTCTCTCCGGCAGGAGAACAGGAGGCAGCTGAGGGCCCAGCCGCTGTGCAGGGAGAGCCATCCCCTGCACAGTCTCCTGCAGGAGACAGGGAGGCAGCTGAGGCCCCAGCCTCTGTGCAGGGAGAGCCATCCCCTGCACAGTCTCCTGCAGGAGACAGGGAGGCAGCTGAGGCCCCAGCCTCTGTTCAGGGAGAGCCATCCCCTGCACAGCCTCCAGCAGGAGAACAGGAGGCAGCTGAGGGCCCAGCCTCTGTGCAGGGAGAGCCATCCCCTGCACAGCCTCCAGCAGGAGAACAGGAGGCAGCTGAGGGCCCAGCCTCTGTGCAGGGAGAGCCAAGCCCTGCACAGGCTCAGGGAGGAGAACGAGAGGCAGCTGAGGCCCCAGCCTCTGTGCAGGGAGAGCCATCCCTTGCACAGGCGCCTGCAGGACACAGGGAGGCAGCTGAGGCCAATCTCTGCGGCCTGGGAGAGCTGGCTCAGGACCCTCCCTCATTAGCACCTCCAGTCCCACCTGTTCCACCTACTCCCTTACCACCAATTTCCTTCCCCATCCTCCTAATTGTGTTTCTCTATTTCTTGGTTTCTTTCATTGATTTTTTTTTATTGTTTATATCTTGATTATTTAAAATAAATTTCACTTTCATCTTTTAACAGTTTACTGTTTTTCATTTTAAATTGTACACTTCATGAGCATTAAGTACATTCACAATGCTGTGCAGCCATCACCTCTGTATGCGTTTAGAGTATTTCATTCTCCAAAAGAACACCCTGTTCTAAAAGCACTCACTCCCACTTTCTCCCTCAGGCCCTGGCAACCCCTAATCTGTTTTCTGTCACTGTTTCCTTTTTTTTTTTAAATCTGTTCAGGATGTTTCCTATAAGTGAAATCATGCCATAGGTGGCCATGTGTTTTCTGCCCATTTATTTTCGCACGGCCTGATAGGTTTTCCTTTTCTGTTTTTATTTGAAATAGAATTTCTCTAATTTGATAGGAAAATCCCAGATGGAGTCTAGATTTGATGTATCAAAGAAAGCCCTTTTGGTAAATATGTGCATAATCTTGGGGTACAGACTGCTGTTCTAAGTGCGACACCAAAGCCAGAAGCCACACACGAAATGCGTTGCTCTTCCTGCAGCCTAAACAAAAACAAGAAAGGGTAGAAAGCTGGAAAGACAAACCAAGAGGCAGCTGAGGCATCAGCCTCCAAGCAGGGAGAGCCATCCCCTGCACTGGCTCCTGCAGGAGAACAGGAGGCAGCTGAGGCCCCAACCTCTGTGCAGGGAGAGCCATGCCCTGCACAGGCTCCTGCAGGAGAACGAGAGTCAGCAGAGGGCCCAGCCTCCGTGCAGGGAGAGCCATCCCTTGCACAGTCTCCTGCAGGAGACAGGGAGGCAGCTGAGGCTACAGCCTCTGTGCAGGGAGAGCCATCCCCTGCACAGGCTCCTGCAGGAGATCAGGAGGCGGCTGAGGGCCCAGCCTCTGTGTAAGGAGAGTCAAGCTCTGCACAGGCGCCTGCATGAGACAGAGAGGCAGCTGAGGCCAAATTCTGAGGCCTGGGAGAGCTGGCTCGGGAACCTCCCTCATTAGCACCTCCAGTCCCACCTGTTCCACCTGCTCCCTTACCACCAATTTCCTTCCCCATCCTCCTAATTGTGTTTCTCTATTTCATGGTTCCTTTCATTGCTTTTTTTATTGTTTATATCTTGATTATTTAAAATAAATTTCACTTTCATCTTTTAACAGTTTACTGTTTTTCATTTTAAATTGTACACTTCCTGAGCATTAAGTACATTCACAATGCTGTGCAGCCATCACCGCTGTATGCGTTTACAATATTTCATTCTCCAAAAGAACACCCTGTTCTAAAAGCACTCACTCCCACTTTCTCCCTCAGGCCCTGGCAACCCCTAATCTGTTTTCTGTCACTGTTTTGTTTTTTTTTTAATCTGTTCTGCATGTTTCTTATAAGTGAAATCATGCCGTAGGTGGCCATGTGTGTCTGCCCATTTCTTTTCGCACGGCCTGATAGGTTTTCCTTTTCTGTTTTTATTTGAAATAGAATTTCTCTAATTTGATAGGAAAATCCCAGATGGAGTCTAGATTTGATGTATCAAAGAAAGCCCTTCTGGTAAATATGTGCATAATCTTGGGGTACAGACTGCTGTTCTACGTGGGACACCAGAGCCAGAAGCCACACACGAAACGCGTTGCTCTTCCTGCGGCCAAAACAAAAACAAGAAAGGGTAGAAAGCTGGAAAGACAAACCACAAACCGGAATGTATTCCTCATGACACAAGGCCAGGGAAATGTTACGCATCCTTGTGGTCCAAAAAAACACTCGAAAGTCAGAGTTTTAAAAAGAGATAAAGAGCAAACACATTCAACGCCAACGAGAGGTGATACACAGGGGCAGCATGTGTCAGAGATGCGCGAGCTCCCCGAGGAGGAGACGCGCACATGGAGACACTGTGGAGAGGGCACTGGGCCCCATCAGACGGGCTGGGTTCCAGTGTGGTGACGACCAGACCTGGTGACAATGTGAGGAAGCAGAGGCCCCAGTAGACCCCTAGAGACAAGTGTGAAAGGACACTCCTCTCTGGAGACCAACCTGCAGGACCCATCGCAGTCCCCAGGGGCACGCCTGTGCTGGCGGTACTGATCCCAGGACTTCATCCCACAGAAATTCCTGCCCAACTTTTCAAAGATGTATTTTCCAGACTATTCATCACAGCACTGGTTGCAATAGCAAGCAATTGGAAGGAACGCTACTGTCCATGGCGAGGCGATGGGATCCATCCGTCCCATCTGTAAGACCACTAATATGTGATATCAGCCAGAAGACATGCATCTAGGAACATGAATCTGTGTGTGAGAGAGCGACAGAGACAGACAGAGAAAGAGAGAGACAGAGCCAGAGAGATACGCACCAAATCATCCATGGGGCTCACCTCTGGGGATGGGAATTGCCACTCGCTTCTCTTCTCCTTTAGAGGCCTGCGTGATGTTTCAACTTGATAGAATGTGCCTCTATTCCTCTTATAATTCTAACAAGATTAAAATCACATGTTAATGTTATCCATTTATCACTCATCTTTGGACTGAAGTACATTATTTCGTTTTTCTTTGTAAAGGTTTTTATTACAAAGACAATGTACGTTAATTACAGGAAAAGAATGAATTCTAAGGGAATTAAGAATTAAGTGGAAACTGAGGAGTGCCCTTAACAGGCAGTGTTCACCGTTTCAGTCCTTTGCCTTTGTATGCACGTGTGTGTGCACGTGTGTGCATGTGCCCATTCAGCTGTGTGCATCTGTATGCACATGGGTATGTCTATGTGCAAGTGTGTGTGGGTGTGCACTTGCGGCTATCGTGTGGGAAGGACTGCAGGGAGTGTGCTCTTCTGGAACCTGATTTCCCCAGGGCTGGACCCTGGCCAGTCAATCCTCTTCCTCCTCTGCGTCGGCCTCAGAATTGCCTAAGAGCCTCTGCTGGGCAACACGGATCATTTCTGATTTTTCACTCCCGTCATCGTGCTGAAAGGAACACCTGCATCCATAAATCTCTACTTCTTTAGGACCGATCCCTAGAGGCGGAGATTCTGGCTCATACTGTAAACGTGATGTTAAGGTGTTGGTCACAGTCTCTGACACCCAAGGTCTCCTTCTACCCTGTGATCTTGTTTGGGAACAGGGAGTCCAGAGACCCTGAAACAGAGACCTGAGGGAGGGAGGGAGAAGGAGGAGCAGCTAGGATGCAGGGGATGAAGGTACCTGGGGTGACCTGCCCAGCTGGAAGGCCTCGCTCCTGTTGCTTCTGTCCCTCCCACTCCCCTCACCCCTGGCCCCGCCCCTAACACACCTGACCCCGCTTTGGCCTTGCCCATGCCCCTCCTGCTCCCTAACTCACCTGAGCTGAGCAGCCTGGCCTGCCATCCAGGACAGATGATGATGAGGGTCTGGACACTCCTGCCTGCTCCCTCTCCCTCCAAGCAGAGAGCCCCATCCTCAGTCAGGAAAGTACATCTAGGTCAGTGCAGTGAGTCACAGGGACCTCCTTGAACATGCTCCCTCCAGGGGGAGTTCTCAGTTGCAACAGCAGGACCCACTTGAGCTTGTGTGAGCAGAAGTGACTTTTACAAGACAGAGTGGAGGTGTCATAGAAGGTGCCAGAAGGTCAGAGCACGGGGCTAGAGGCTTTGGAGAAGGTCATCGTGCCCAAAGCACACCTCAGGGTTTTCCAGGAGTGATGGCTGCCTCAGGCACTGTGCCAGCCCCAGCCCACATATCCAGCACATTCAGCCTCTGCGATGGAGGGGCCCTGCTCAGTGGGGATGAGGGAGAGAGCCCTGGTGACCTCGGAGAGGCACTGCCATTGGAGCCTCGGTTTCCTCCCCTGTGAAGTGGGGTGACAGCCGACCTTTCATGGTGGTGTCAGACAAGTTCGCTGAGGCTGCACCTGGAGCGCCCTGCACCTTCTCAGATCTCAACAGCTGCTAGCTCTAATGAAGAGGAATCAAGAGAGGAGAGATGGGGCTGGGTCCCGGATCCCCACCTGGCTGGCTGACTGCCGTGGGACAAGATGGGGTGGAGAAAGGCATTCCAGAGGAACAGCGGAGTCAGAGCGAGTAGGGCATGCCTGGTGGGAGATCAGAGTGGGCAGAGGCAAAGGGCCCCAGGGGGCTCTGAGTGGGGTGACATCAGCAGGAACAGCTCGCGGTGATGAGCACTTACCGGGGCCTCTGTTCTCCTCTTGAGCTATCTCCTTGAATCCTCCCCACAACTCCTTGGGGGAGGAGCAATTATTGTCTTCATTTCACTGATGAGGAAACTGAGGCTCAAAGAGACTTGCCCCCTCTGTGCCCTGCAGAGTGGCAGAGCCGGGATTTGAACCCAGTGCCTCTTAGACCCCTTGGGCCTGCCTGAGAAGGGCTCCCCCATGCTGAGAGAGGGACCTCTTTTCCCTAAAGTTCTGAGAACTTTTGGTCCTGATGCCCAGAGAGACCTCACTCTGCGGGGGGATAGGCTGGTCCTTGCTACTGGGAGAGCCCACAGCGCCCACAGCTGGCCATTCCCCGGCCACCATACCCAGCCCCAGGCAGACGGAGTGGCCCTGTCCCTTTAGTTCAGTGATGGCTGGAGGCCAGAAGGGTGCAGGCCCCAGGGAGGCCAGGACCCCTGAGCCCGAGGAGGCCACAGTGCAGGACAGTGGTTTGGAATGATCCAAAGTCAGAGAAACAGGGGTCCTAGTCCCTGCTCAGCCTCTTTCTAGCTGGTGATGCAGGTGAGGCTCTCAGCCTCAGTTTCCCCATCTGTACAATGAGGAAATAACTTGGCCTCCTGATGGGCTGTTGGGAGACTTCCCTGAGGAATTGCTTGAGCATCTCTAGCCTGGTGCCCGGAGCGTGTTAAGAGCCCCCTGCCAGGCAGTCACAGTGGTCCTCCAGGGCGCAGGGTCTGGGAAGTCCCTCCTCAGGTTCCCTTCCTGCTGCTCTGCTCCCGGGAACATTCAGCATTGTTTGAAGAGGAGCTGAAGAAGATCCAGGACCACACTGTGTTGCAGGTGACGGAGGCTCAGCGCTGGGAGGACAGCTGGACATGCTCCATGCCACCGTCCAGGGCTTGTGCTGTGACCCCCTGTGAGCCCCCCACAGATAAAGGCTCCTCCTGTGTGGATCCAGCTTCTGTGGTTTACTCACTTATTGCTTCATTCACCCAGTCATTCCTTCACTCATTCCTTCACTCACTCACTCCTGCACTCATGTACTCATTCATGCATTCGTTCATTGTTTCACTCACTCATTCAGCCAATACGTTCTGGTCCCTGCCGTGGGCTGAGCACTGTAACTTCACCAGTGAGTATGACCCCACGTGGTCCCTGCCCACCTGGAGCTCACATCCACTGTGTGACCTGAAAGAGGGCTGTCCCTCGGGTTAGCAGGGGTGATGAGCACCAGGAATCCGCTTCTGAAAATAGAGGCCACCCATGCAAAGAAAAGAACGGAGAAAACCCATGCTTGGCACTTCATCGACCAAAAAAAATAATTAAAAGTTAAGAAAAATAAAGATATCCTACATTTAACAAAATGTGGGTTCTAATCACAAGTGTGCACTCATTCCGACAGCCAATGAGAAGTAATCCAGAGTGGACTGGGTATTGTAACACATTCTTCCGGCCAATAATAGCATTTCAGTAAACATGTTCCAGGGCCTTATGATTTTCCTAAGGCCTCTGTGATCCTCCAACACTTAAATCTTTCTCCTTGGAAGCGTCTGTCCTGTCCCCCTCCTTGTCGAATGGCTCTTCCACTGTCCGGGGGCCTACCCTGCACGGCCACACTCGTCAGCGACTCTCCACGTTGTGTGGACAGGCTGCCCGCGTTCCTCCCGCAGCCTCGCGAGCTCCTGTTGCTTTGGCAAGGTTGGGGTTTTCCCTGGGTGATCAGCGGGCGTCCTTCTTTGCAGCGGTGTGCGTCTCCCCACGCTGCGTCTCCTCTGACGACTCCGGGAGGCAGGCCTGTGTCCCCATCTCACAGGTGAGGAAGCTCAAGTCCAGAAGGCTGGACGGCCTGCTCCACGTCACAGCTAGCGTGCAGCCTCCGCAGAGTCTGGGCCCAGAGCAGACCAGGACGTAGGGCGAGTGGTTTGTCTGCAGGTGAGGGAGGAGGCCCGAGGGAGGCCATGGGGAAGGGAGCCTGGAGGAGGAGCGCCAGGGCGGGGCCTGACGAGGGAGCACTGAGGTGAGCATCCATCCTAGTCCTGTCGGGAGACGAGATCCCACCCGGACTGGCTCTGTGCCCGTGGGTGGAGGGTTTACCCCGGGTCGTGAAGGCTTCTGTGCTACAGGCTGGCACAGGCTCGCAGGAGAGGAAGCTCCCGGTGCAAGAGAGAGCCCTCAGGCAGAGAGTGGATGCAGGTGCTCCAGGGGGACACTGTGGGCCTGCTGGGGACTGGCTCCCAGGGACTGCAGGGACTCAAGTGGGCTGAGGGAACTGAAGGGCAGCAGCAGCAATGTCTGCAGCGGGGGCCTGCACACATGTCCCACACATATGCCCCCAGAAAGGCTGCTCTGCATCGCATTTCTCCTCCCAGATGCGTAGTTGGCCCAAACCGCCCCTCCACTCCACACTCCCAACTCCTTTCCACTCGTCTCAGGTTACTAGAAATTCAGAATATTTTAGTTGGTGTTGGAGCCCAGAGACTTTTGTTTGTCCTGCCCATGTTCTAACATTGCTGGCTTTTTAAAGATCTCAGGGCTTTGACTCCAAAACAGCAAGATGATGAGGATCCCAGAGAGCTTTCTGGAAGCAAGACTTTACGCTTTGCAATACTGCCATCCCACCAGCTCTTCTCAAAATCCCTCCAGGACACAGACTCACAATCTTGGGTCCTCAGATTGCTGAAAGGATGCGCCTTCAGAAAGTGATCGGCGTGGGTCGGCAGGACGCACCGAATGGTTGAGTGAGGAGTTCAGCCAATCCTCTTCCCGGAAAGCCATGATCACACCGGACGTGCTGTCAGAAAACAAGCTCTGGGAAGAGACCAAAGACATACAACCAACTGAGGAGCATGTGAAGCTGAGGGAAGAACAGTGAGAGTCGTGGTGTTTTTGCCCAGGGCAGGTCCCGTCCCCACCCCCTCAGTGTGACGGCCCTGTGAGCGGCGCAAGCCTGAATGGGGGTGGCTTCACTGTCAGAGGTTGCCCACTTGATGTCGCCATGCGTGGGCAAAGCCCGGCCCCTAAGCATTTCTGGAAACAGTAGCCATCTCAGTGGCAAGCTGACGTGGAAGGTCAACTTTGCAGCCGCCTGAGGTTGGATCTAGAACAGAGCAGCGAATCAGCCAGGAAGGTGAGACGGACAACCACACGATGAGACAGACACAGCGGCCTTGATGGGCTGCACGTAACCCCAGGGGGTCTGAAAGGTGGTGTGGTTGTGCAGACCTGTGCTCAATCAGGTGAGACCAGGAAGATGGGCATTGTGGGGATGCTTAGAGACCTGCCCCCAGCCTAGGCCCTGCCCCCAGGGGTTGCTGCCTCCCAGGAAGTCCAAGTTGACTGAGGGGACAATGCCCAGCCCTGTCGAAGGTCCCTGTCCACTCTGGGGCTCCCATGGAGAGAGGCCTTCCCACCTGGAAACTTCTCCCCAGGTCTTCTTCAGAGGCTGAAACGAGGTGCTCTCAGAGCAGAGAAGATGGTGAGCAGTGAGGAGAGGCTCCTGAGGAGTCGGCCCTCCTGGGGAAGGAAGCAAATGAGCTGGGAGGGTGGAGTGGTCCCTGCCTGCTCTGGCCTCAGCCCCCTCAGTGTACATCTCCCTCCTGGAGGGGACAGGAGCCCAGGGAACCCGGGAGAGCACACCCGGGCCGCGATGAGCAACACTCCCAAGGAGGAGGATCTGAGCTCAACGCAGGATCAGCCCAGGTAGGAAGGGAGCCTTTCGCCACCAGGACACTCGAGTCAAGGTCAGCGTGCCCCTGCAGGGATGAGCTCCCTGCCTGTTCTATACGTCCCTGTGGACCACTGACTGCTTAGGGACTGGCTTCTGACCAGCAGACCCAGCACAAGTGACAGGACGACCCTTCCCAGATTCCATCACCGAGGCTGTCATTCTCTCTCACTCGCTCTCTTGTGTTCCCTCTTCCCTCTCCCCTTGCTCCCCTCTCTCAGTCTGTCTAACCCCTGGACCTGGGGACATACATGGACGTCCTGAGCTCCCCTATGCAGAGGCCCACGCAGAAGAAAACCAAGGGAGTGCCCTGGCCAACAGACAGAAAGGAGCCAGGCTCTCAGTGAAGCTGATCCTGACCGAGCCCACAGGAGTAAGCTTGACAGCACATCTCACCCTGGTCCAGCCTCAGTGGAGGCCACAGCCCCAACCTGGAAGTCGTCAGCTCCGTTGTGCAGGATTCCTGGTGTAACTCAGGACAAAGGCACCCTCAGCTGGCAGGATATTCAGCTGGGTATTATGGTGTGCCCAGGGAGCTGTTTGTAAGCTTAGATGTGTGACGGCTCCTGGAATGAAAAGCCCAAGGATAGAGGGGACTTGGCAGCATTAGTAACTGCGGATGCTTCTGGTTCCACTATCATAGGCTCAGCCTCTGGCTAGAGCAAACTTATACCTCTGTTTAAGAAACACACAATCATTAGCTCCTTTGAAATGAGAGTCAGCTTAAGTCAAGCAGAGAATGCAAGGTGGGCTGTTAAAGCTAGAAGGACCCTTAGTAATCACTGGGTCCAACCCCTTGGTAAGAGAGAATTATGGTTTGGCAATCTATGATCTCCTTTTCTCTGGGGACTTCTCACTGTGGTTATAGAGGCATCTGCCATGTTATTCCTTGAATGGAACCCTGATTACAGTTGATTGGTGCGAAGTGAGCCAATTAGAGTTTTTCTGTGGGAATTATGGAGCTGAAACATCTGTCCTCCTGTTGGGAGCTGGGCTTTATGACATTATACTTGGAAATTGTCCAGGGCTGCATAGTTTTCCCTCATGGGCCAGAGAGACAGAAGAAGTAATCCACATATAGAGAGAGGAGTTATGCAGATGTATAGCAAGGGACACGTCTGGGAGATGAAGAGAGAGTCTGCTGGGGACTCAGTGTGTCCTTAGAGCCAGTTGTTCCTGAGGCCAGACACATTCCTCTCACAGCTCTGGATTGCTGCCCTTGTCCCCATAAAACAGCTGAGGACCCCTGTGATAGGGCCCCCTATGTGTTTAAGCTGTTCCAGATCAGTTTCGGTCACTTGCAATCAAAACAGTCCAAACCAATAGGCTCCAAGTTTTAAAGAGGAGGAAAGTGATGCCGAGGAAGAAGGACGTATTTCACCATGTGACACCGGAGGCCCATTCTGTCCTGAGAGAAAGAGCGTTCTTGAAATCACAAAAGCATATGCCAAACTGTGGCTCATAATACTAAAGGCTGATTCAGAGGACTTGACAGTAAAAATTTCATCCAGAGAAAACCCATCTCTTCTGTCTGTTTTTGAGGGGGGGAGGGGAATCACAGGGAAACTGGCCTGACACGGAGGCTTCGACCTCCGTTCTGTCTGCCAGTCCCCCGTGGTCATCCCGCCGGCACAGGCTTTGGAGGAAGTGGAGTGGACCCTGGCGTTGTGGACGTGCATGTGGGGTCACCAAGAAGCTCGAGAGCCGATCAACACAGCACCTCTTTCACCCCCCAAAGCTGAGGCCCACGCCAAAAAGTGATTACAATTCTCTCCAGAATCAATTAAAAGAAAGCTATTTCCATTGTTCCCAGGCCCAAAATGGAAAACTGGGAAATTTCTTAGGTAGAGCCAAATGAATTTTTACAAAAGCTTTGAAGTATATTCATATTGCGAGGACACTTCTTATCAGCCAAAGGAAAATAGGCGCAGATCCTCTTAAAATAAAATGAAATTTATGGACACAGGATTATAGCTGCCCCAAGGTGCCAAAAATGCTATGTTTGTAGAACCCAAATCATTTAGACACCCTTCCAAATCCAAGTACTATGTTTTGCTTCCGATATTTATGCTGGACCTGTTACCCCACGCTCTCCGCTTCCTGCCTATGCAAAGTGACTGTGCATCAGGAAAGGCCATAATGTTTAAAATATTCTCAAGCAATTTCCTGCTTTATGGTAGGCATCCTCAGAAGTAAATGCCAGAAAGCCGTATAACAAATGCAAAATCCTTATGGTCTTCTGTGAAACTACTGCAGATGGGTAAACTGAGGCTAGTTGAAAACACTACACCTCAGTGGCTTAGCCAAGGAATAATAATGAAATCTGAAAACGTCGAATATATGTAGGAGCCTCTTTTGTGTCCTGTATAACACGCCCTAAGCTGGCCTCTGGCTTTAGCTGTGGCAGGTATCTCCTAAGTCGTTTTAGTGACCGCTTCAAGGACCCATCGCAGAGCTCCACCTGCCTTGTTAGGGTTCTTGGAGCCATACTCAGCCACAGGTGCCCCCAGCTAGGCTGGAACCAAGGCCTCCAGGGGTAACCCTCAAACAATTGCTGATAGGAGTTAAAAGATAAATTTCTCATCTTCTAGTCTTTTGAAGCAACAATACAGATGTGCATTTTATGTGATTTCCTAACAGAACTGAGCCTCAGTTGCCTACAGCAGTAACAATCTTAGCACACATTTTACTGGATTTTTCTCTTCTATATGACTCTCCCCATTCCTTCCTTGGAATCACCTCCCAAATAAACTGCCAGCACCCAAGTCCTTAACTGAGACTCCGCTTTTGCAGGATCCTAACTAAGGCAGTGTATAAATCTGTCTCCTTGTATTCATTAGCATATCATTTCAGACTAATTTCCTGCTCCTTGGTAAAATCCAGTTGCCCCAAAGACACACTTTCTTTATTATGTGCAGGTGCTCACTGTTTTGTTGCCTCCAAGTTCCAGGTGAAACTGTTCCGTACTCATAAAGGTCTCAAAATTCAACTGGCTAAGACTGTGCCACATGAACATTCGTCTGCTGCATGAACCATGACTCATGACCAATGGACATCCCATTGGTAATATTAACAGAAACAGCTACTTATTTAATGAGATCCTCCTCTGTGTCTTCTGCTCTATATATTTATTTGGAATGTCCCTGCAAGGTGGGCATTAACAATACCACTTTACAGATGATGTAGAGCCTTGCTTGGCCGATGAGTGGTAGCGCAGGCATCCAACCCAGATATGCATGGATCCAAAGTCCATGTTCTTTGTATGAATCTGGGATTTTTGAGTTTCCTCTACTTTCTTCTATAAACTTACCCTGTGTCCTATCTGGTTTTCAGTCGTTAGACCACCATTGGCCATTTGCCATAGTTAAGTGCACTAGAGAAGAGGAAATACCCTAACCTTTAGAGAGCTATTTGATACAGATCCGAGCTGACACGGACACCAAGGGATCTAAAACAGCATTGTGGCCTCTATTAGGGATTTATGCAGATCAGATGACAAATTGAATTTTGGCCCAAGTCCATCTGACAGTGTTTCCAATGGGTCCTCACACCTATCTTAAAGTTATTTTCCCAGTACACATATGCATAATCAGGATGGAGATCCTTAGCAGCTGGCAGAATCCTCATGTTGAGTCCCTGTTAATGTGGATTAAGAGATAGTATTGAAGGAAGGTCCAAGTGGAAGCCCTTAAAACTGTTCCTCCCTGGTCCTGGCCAAGATAGAATCATGACATCCCAGGAGGAATTGCATCACCCTCAAAGACTTTAAGAATGCAAAAGTGGTGGTCCCCATCATATCCTCATCTAGTTCACCTGTGTGAGTTTCAGCAAAAACCAGATAGGTTACAGCAGATGACAGTGAACTACCATAAACTTAACCAAATGATAGCTCTAATCATAGTTGCAATGCTTAATGTGGTATCTTACTGGAACAGATAAATATAGCCTTTGGTACTTGATATGCATTTATTGCATTTGTGAATGTGTTTTTTCAATCTCCATCCAAAAAGAGCTTCGAAAGCAGTTCACTTTTACATGACAAGGACAGCAATACACATTTCCCCATAGTCATCTTATTAGTAACTTATTTTAACTGGGGCTTGATAAATGTTTTTTGGGTAAATGAGTGGAAACACTGAACCCCAGAAGTATCCAAATTTCTAGAACTCAGGTCACTAGCTTGCTCTTGTCCTCAGGATCTATTTGTTTGCTCATCAGCTCAGCTTAAGAGAAAGATAGGACTTCACTTCAAAGTCCTTTCATTACAGAGTAATTATGGTTCAGGACATTTTTCTTTTCATTTTCTATTTTGACATAATTTTAGATGGAAAGGAAAGTTTTAAGAATAGTATGAAGAATCAAAACCACAATGAAATACCACTTCAAATGTACTAGGATGACTAAAATAAGAAAGAAAATAACAAGTGTTGGTGAGAATGTAGAGAAATTGGAACCCTCATACACTGTTGGTGGGAATGTGAAATAACACAGCCACTTTAGAAAACAGTCTGACAGTACCTCAAAAGGTTAAACATAGAGTTAGCATATGACCCAGCAGTTCCACCCCTAGGTATACACCCAGGAGAAATGACAACTTTGTCCACACAAAAACTTGTATATGAGTGTTCATAGAAGCATTATTCATAATAGACAAAAAGCAGAAACAATCCAAATTCCCATCAACTGATGAATGGCTAAACAGAATGTAATATATCCAAACAACAAACTATTATTTGGCAATAAAAAGAAATGCGTACTGATACGTGCTACAAATCTTGAAAACATCATGCTGAGTGAAAGAAGCCAGTCACAAAGGACTAGACATTGTATGATTCCATTTATATCCAATAACCAGAATAGGCAAATCTATAAAGACAAAAAGTAGATACATCTTTTGTGATAATGACAGCTTTGAAGAGTACAAGTCAGCTATTTGGTAGAAAATCTCTCAATTGAGTTTGTGTGATATTTCCTCATGATTATATTGAGGGGATGCGTTTTGGGCAGGAAGACCCCAGAAGGGCTATCGCATCCTTTTCAGTGCATCCTATTAAGAGGTGCATGACGTCAAGTTGTCCCATTACTGGTTGTGTTAATTCTGATCACTGGGTTAAGGAGTTGTCTACCAGGCTTCTTCACTGTGAATTTACTATTTTCCCTTTGTAATGATTAAGTATTTTACGGGGAGCTATTCTGAGGCTGTGTAAATAAACTTAGTATATGGCATTTTGGTTGTGGAAGCTGTTTGACGTCCTAGTCCAATCAGAAGGGAGGAAAGCTGGTCTGTCACAAACTCTTTACACCTGGCCCTTCTAGGAAGCAGGGCCAATTGGGCTCTGCACCACATTTAACCCTGCAAAAGAGTGGAATAAACACAACAAAAGGCCGCCTCTCCTCAGATAAGGGCTGGGCTTAAGAACTGGAAGACTGAGGAAGCTTTCTGCCTCCTTAGCCGCCGGGCACACACAGAGCTTGCCCTGCCTTCTTCCCACCTCCAGAGATCCCTTGCCCTTTTAGCAAATAACACAAACATGGGTGCTCACTCAGCAGGGACCCCGACTTTGACTACAGCAGACCAAGTAAAAATCATTGTCCCTGCAGTTAAACGCTTCTCTTCTAGATTGACAGAGATTGGAGGCTTGGCTGGTCACTTTGTCCTCTTGGTTTGTCCACCTTTAGGGAACCTCTTCCCCTGGTGAAGCCCTACACTTCCCTCAGCTCCTGGCCTAATGGGCATTTTCTCAGGGAGGACTTGCTGGACACTAGCGCCCCTCCAGGCAGGATTAGCTCTAGCTCCCCCTCATTTGTTCTCTCAACTCTTCCTTTCCCACTTGTACCTCCCCAGCAATGAACTAACTTCCAGTGTGATTGCCCAGCGGATGGCCAGCTCACTCCCCGGAACTGGCACTCCACAACGAGAACACTGTCTTGCTCCCTGCTGCAGCCCTTGTGCCAAGCACAGTGCCCACAAGTCAATGTTTGCAGATGGACGACGAATGAATAAGTGAATGACTGACAAGCACTTTGCCTTTCTTCCAGAATCAATTGCATGTTGTGGTAGGCTGAATAATGGTCCCCCTAGAGAGACCTAAGTCTTAATTCCTGGAACCTGTGAATGTTACTTTATATGGCTAACAGGGCTTTTCAGATGGGATCAAGTTAAGGCTCTTGAGATGGGGAGATTATCCTGGATTACCTGAGTGGGCCTGAAATACTCACAAGTGTCTTTATAAGAGGGAGAGAAGGGGATGTGAGGGTAGAAGCAGATGTTGGAGTGAGGCGGCCATGAGCCAAGGAATGTTGCAGCATCTCAAAACTGGAGCTGGGGGGCCGGCCCAGTGGCTTAGCGGTTGAGTGTTCGCGCTCCAAGTGGTCGAGCTCCACTACTGGCAGCCCAGGTTCGGATCCCGGGCGCTCACCGACGCACCGCTTGTCGGCCATGCTGAGGCCGTGTCCCACATACAGCAACTAGAAGGATGTGCAACTATGACATACAACTATCTACTGGGGCTTTGGGGAAAAAGAAAGGAGGAGGATTGGCAATAGATGTTAGCTCAGGGCCGGTCTTCATCAGCAAAAAGAGGAAGATTGGCATGGATGTTAGCTCAGGGCTGGTCTTCCTCACACACACACAAAAAAACAACAAACTGGAGGGGGCAGGGAATGGATTCTCCCCTGAAGCCTCAGAAGGAACCAGCCCCACTGATCCCTTATCTTAGCCCTTTAAGACCCATTTTGGACTTCTGACCTCCAGAACTGTAAAAGAATAAATCTGTATCATTTTAAGCCACTAAGTTTGTGGTAATTAGTTATAGCAGCAACAGGAAACTGATACACATGTCAAATATAACTGGGCAACTCACAGACATGCAACTAGTGTTGACATTGATGCTAATGTTAATGAGCCTGTCCTGTCTCTCTAAGATGCTCTTATTGGAGGTCAAAAATATATTTGACATTGTGATGATGCATCACATTATTAGCAAAGAATGAGCCCAGCAGAATTGCTAGAAAGAGAAAATAATCCATATGTGAGTAATATAGAGTTCAAAGAAATATTTTTTTAAGAACTTGTCTCAGCTTTCTTAACTCTGCTATTCAGAGGGAAGGCAGATCTAATTTACTAAAAGATAATATCAGGAATTCATAACTGCAGGTTTGTTAACTCCCACACAGGTACAGTGATCCTGTGATATAAGCGATACAAAGACTTCCCGGAATGCTATCAGATCCAGCCGGAAAGAAAAGAGCCTGTTAACTTTGTGCTAGGCTGGAGTTATGGAAGAGATTACGGATCTGTGTCTATGGCCAATCCAACGTGTGCTGTGCTCCGTGATTGGATCCATTTGCTATCTTCTTGGAATGAATCGGTAGGCACAGCTCATCTTGTGGAACCAGAAGGGAGGGTGTCTTTCAACAGAGCGAGGGAAAGGGGGTCAGTTCACAGACATTGTCCGCAGTCCAGATAAGTTGCGGAGGCGTGACCCCTCAGGAGTGATCTTCGCTGACTCGGAAGTCTACGTAGCCGTGGTCTGAGAGGCCTAAGGGAGGCTTGGATAATTGAAATTTCTGTCCCTCCTTCCAGGAAAAGACGGTGTGAGGACTGAATGGATTGTGCTTTTGAAAACACTTGGTCGATGGGACCGCGAGCGAGAGACTCACGTTGCACTTCTGCCACTGGTGTGGGCTTGGGCTTTTCGGGATGGGGAGAGAGCGATCAGCCATCCGCCAGAAAGAAGGTCTCTGGGAAAGGGGCCTCTGGTCAGTGCTTTGGCGAGTGAGGTGCGCGGGGCGCAACATTTAAGGAGACACTGGCTCCCTGGTCGGGGCCTGGACTCTGGGGCCCAGGGGTAATGAGCAGCGTGGAGTTAGACTGCTTGCGCCCAAGGCCTGGCTCCATAGCCACCGGCTGAGTGACCTTGGGCAAGTTATTTGCGGGGCCCCAGCTACTTGTGAAAAATGGGCCTCATGATAGCAGCCGTCTCAGGGGGCCTCGGGGAGGTCAAATATCAGGTGCTTAGAGAAATATCTGGTATGTAGTGAGTGCTCAAATATTTTTAGTTACAATGACTTTGATTATCATTATCGTTAAGAGAAACGTGAGAGTATTTTAGACATTAAAACTTTGCAACCAACAAGAGGCAACAAAAGGAAGAGGACTGCACCCCCACAGTCATGGAGCCAGCTGAGCTTCCTGGAAAACGGGCAGAGGAAGATGCCCAGGAACCTGGGTGAAAAAGGATGAGTCTATCTCTTCACTCCTTTTATTCTACACCCCTCCCCGCCCCCACATTTGAAACCCAGTCACAAATGCCTTGTAATTTGCTGGGGTCTACCTTCCTTCCCAGCCATCAAGGGTTCTTCTTGGCTCTCCAATCCAGTGTTCTTAGAGCTTTACAATGCCTTTATTCTCCAGCCAGGGCGCTCTGCCTTTGAGATGTCATTACCCTGCGAGTAGCAGCTCCTGTGCCTACACAATGGGAGAGGCAATCAAGAGCACACAGATAAACCGTGGCTGCCAGCTCTACACGCTCAACAAGTCCTCTCTGTGGACAATTAGGGCCAAAAGATAAATATTGACACATAAGACTATTTCCTCATTTATTTTCTGTTGATTGTGTGGGCAATCTGATGGGGCAAAATTCCACTTTTCTGAAAACTAATTCTTGGCTAATAGAAACAAATAAAGTAAAGGCTTCATTTCCCATAATGGGTTGGGCAGGCCCATTGTGCTGAACTGCTAATCGGATTAAATGGACTCCTAGCTCTATTTGTAGCCACCAAGCTCCCTTGAACATTTTCCACATCTGAAGATTACCCATCATGGTGGATCTCTTGCTTTTGAAATCAAATGGAGAGAAGCAAGCAAAGGCTTGAAATTGCAGCAAAGCCCGATTCCAAGCAAAGTGCAGGATGAGGAAACATACATGCCCAACCCTTGCAATAAAGCAGACAAGCTGAGAAAGTCCTTCTAGCCAATGACTAGAAACCAATTTTCATCCTTATAAATATATATTTTTTCTTTTTTTAATTGAGGTAACATTGGTTTATAACATAAATTTCAGGTGTACATCATTATATTTCGATTTCTGTATAGACTACATCATGCTCACCACCTGAAGACTAATTACCATGTACACTGCACACATTTTTCTAATTTTCTCTTTTAAAAAACCTGACAGTGACAGTCTTGAAAGTGTAAGCGTGCTTTGTGCATCTATGAGAAAACTAGAAGTCTTGCAAGAGTCGTTCTTATCCACCGTTCTGGGGGGCCATGCATCTGTCTGATTTTGCCAATTTATCTAGAAAATATTACAATTTAATCTGTGTTAATAAAAGACCAACAGAGTAACAACACCTGGGGTTTTATGTGTCTGGCTGGCTTCTATTAGCATTTAAATCTGCATCCATTACATTAGTTCCTTAAAACAAACACAAACATTTATGCGAGTGACAATTCAAGTTAGCCTTAGTCAGTCTTAAATAATGTCACTCAACTCGGCATTTGGACCGAAACCTGTGAATCATGAGGTATATTTTTGCTTACAGTCTGATAATTTTCAAAGCTATTGGCAACCTGGGAATTTTCCTTCCTTATCACCAGGGCTCAGCTAACTTCACTAAGACTAATCAGGCCAGGAATCATTCATTCAAGGATTGCACGATCATGTTTTTCTTTAGCTGTGACAGCTGCCTCAGCCACATTAGCAATGCAGATTAGCCAGCCTATTTAATAGGTTAATGCAGAACACGTGAAAATTGGGTTTAATCCCCAGTGAAATAATCTAACATTTTCACGTTTCTTGATGTTGGGATAGAGACATTGCTGGTGACTCAATTAGGTGTAATGTAGATCAAAGCAAATTTACCTTCTGGCTGAAACTTCCCAATAGTTTAGACAGAAGAATATAGCAAGGGTCCTTTACTAATTGGCGAATAACTGTAGGGAAAATTGCACTGGGAACATGTAGGATGTGATCAGAACTCTTTCGGCCTAGGACAGACAATTTGTGTATTTTGCAAACATCTGCATCTATCACTTTGCCGTGCCTCCAAATGATGCTGCAGCTTTGCGGGGATGCAAACACCTTGTACCAACCCATTCATCCTTCGGGCATAACTACCATAAATGGGAACACTCTCTCCCTCTCTTAATCTGCACCTTTTCCATCTCCTGTCCAGGAGTATCACAATTGTGTTCTGAATGGGCCTGCATTGTGAGGGGAGGAGAAAGAGAACGAGAGGGTGTCTAATGTTTTCATTCTGGCCAATAGCATATCAAATGCCCATCTCTTTCAATCATAAAGGGAAGGAAACAAAAAATTACATGCCCTCAGTTGCCAAATTATTTTTTGCCTTGACATCTTAATTCTTAATCCTTGTGTGTGGCAAATCAGTCTACTATAGGCAACCAATCAAGCAATTATTTCTAAATTATATTTGCCCAACTCACATTGATTGGCTATTCTTTTCTTATTGGGTTAGCTCATTAATTCTGAGCAGCTTGCTTATTATGCCTTCCTCATCATTTTCCTCCTGAGCCTATCTGCTCCAGCCAGCCTGCTGATGTTTCAAGACGCCATACAGGAGGAAAAAAAAAAACGACCAGTGATCTACGCATTGTCTCCTCTAGCAATTACAATTCACATTGCTGATTAACTTTGATGTGAAAACTAATGAGATAAGACAAGTTATCAAGGCGGACCTGATCATCATTCCATTTATACAGCATTTGCCACTGGTGAATGAGAAAAAAACTAATGAAGACGTATCTGACAGCAGGCTGAGCGGAGGCAGATTTTCGTTCGCCATCAGCAAGAGTTGTGCTCCCTTCTCATGGTCTATCTGAGACGCTTCAGAATTAGCTTAATAATGAAAACACTTCATCTAAATGGACACATGTTTACATTAAAATAACTACATGATAAATAGATGGCGGAGATTTTATGCCTTCTTGAGTCTAAACAACAAAGTAAAAATGTGTTCCAGTATTCACTAAATCATTCAGAGGAAAATTCAATTTAAGCTATTATACTTATCGCTGAGCGGGTGTCCCCTGTTTACAGGTAGCAAATGTCGGTTTTCAGAGGGCGGGGGAAGGGAAGCGATCTGGGCGGAACAGGAATGATTTACTTTGTGAAGATGGTAATGGGCAAATAAACAGAAGCACAATATTGGTGAAGCTAATGAACGTTGTTCACACGGTAATAACTTTGTGGTGGGGAGATCCACTGGAATGACATTTCTAGCTGTACATTTTTATAAGTTCTCTTCATTTTCCGACCTGAGACACTGGAGGTCTCTGCTTTCTCTTCATGTGTAAGTGTAGTTCCACTACCCTCTACATGTAACATGTATTACTTTTCAAAGAATAAATCCAAAGCATTTCTCTGCATAGATTCATAGTTTTTTTCCTAACAAATTAGCAAGGAAATGCAGATATTATGCAGGAAACGTAAATTTTCATTGGACACAGTTTTGGGGGTTTAGCATTAAATGTTAAGAAAAATATACATGTTATTAAATTGGTTAAATAGAGTGGTTACGTATGAGCTTCAATAAAATTCATAAGTATTCATATGGTTAAAAGGATTCTAACACATTTTTTAATCTCTGCAACATCTTTGTTATATTAGCCTTATAAGTATGAAAGGAAGTAGAACACTGATTATTTTTACAGATAACACTGCCTTCACAGTGAGTCATTTTGCTACTTTGGTAAATCATTCCCAAAAACATAAGAAAAGGAAAAATGTTCATTTTCCTAGAAAGAGCTTCCTTCTCTATAACATATACAAGTGTATTCTGTTTTTCATACATAAACATCATGGCATAATATTCCACTCAAACGTCATGGTTAAAACCAGAATGAAAAAGCAAAAATAAGTTGTGACATATCAAAGCATATCTTTAAAGGCTCCTTTTTTTGTTTTTAGTAGGCGGTAGTTTTTGTTTTCTTTAGTCAAATATGATTTGAAATATTTTAAGGCAACTGTCCACAAATATCATTTCCCGTTACATTTTTTAGACTTAAAAAAAGAAGAAATATAATAATATCAGCAACTATAATCAATTTCTCTCCCTTCCACTGTACTCATCCCCAGCCGTCACAAACAACAACAGCAAGAAAACAAAACAAAAAATTCACAAACCTACATTTCTTGAGGGGCCATACTAGAGAAACCTATTGCATCTGATGAAAGTTAATCACAAGTACTTTTTAAGGATGAGGAAACAAATTAGTACTCCAACGAGGGATTAAGTTTAAAAGCTCTTCTCAGAACCGAGGATGAATCCTATATATTAGAAGACACTGTAAAAGTACTTGCGTAAGAGCTAGAGGCACAAGTGGAAAGTTGACCCCCGAGATGGTGTGATGATGGAGTGCTAAGTTTATAAAATTCTCCCACAATGAATGGACCCTGTAAATACAGTGCCTACTAAACACAGAAGCAATTGTACTAGAAAACGGGTTTCCAATTTTGACTCAAGTGACAAAATTAAACCCATGTGAACAAGGGCTGACCCATTTCTTCTCTGGAACCCGCCTCCTCGCCCTCCCCTCCTGATGCACTGGCTTCTCTTTTAGCCCATCTCTTGAATTCTCTCCTGGCTATGTTTACCACTCAATTCTCATGTTAATTAGAGACATACACATCCTTATTAGTAACCCACGTTTTCATTAGCACAGCCCACCTGGCCAAATGAAAAACCCGGGAGTGTGTCTGCGTGTGAGCCAACAATGCAGAGATGGCCGTATTCTTGAACACACATATTTAACATTCTTTCCTCCCTGGTGTAAATTTTCCCTTTCTATGTACCCTTATTACACTATCTCTAACATGGGTGGCAGATTCCTTTTTAGCCTATTTCTTTAACCTATTTTAATAAATAATTACAGGCAGCTACAGAATTTATTCATTCCAGAGGGCTACCTCCTTCACATTTTTTTCCAGAGGCACAGCTCAAGGAGACATGGTGATAATCAGGGGGCCTGGAATCCCGTCTACACAATGTCATTATGAGCTTCCATTTAAAATGAAAAATGTATATTACAGTTAAAAGCGATACAAGGTTAGCGCCTCTTCCCAGGGACTGTTTCACAACAAGGGACACTCTGGTTCCATATTCAGGAAAGGAGCTGGAGGAAAATGAAAGAAAATAGAAAGCACTACAAAATCTTTTTAAGATATTAACAAGCCCCTCATTGAGGGAAAAGAAAGACTCGTATCCTTTGTCTTTCCTACAACAGGGAATAATTATCTTTCATTGGGTTGTTTGAGAATTTTATTGCTAAACCAGTTAATCTACTTTGTTAGTGTAGTACTTGGGGCTTTATTTTTTTTCCTTTCATAAAAAAAAAAAGAGATCTTATTTTATTTTTCACAATTTCTTCGATGTGCCCTAGGAGGTGTTATACTTTCCAGTGTATCGATTTAAATGCTCACAAAATAGGGTTTCCCTCTCAGGGCTGGAGTCCCATTCATCAGCCTTCAAGACCCTCATACTACAAACCTGGTTTTATAGCGCTGAGCCTGTAGCTGAATGTTTTTCTTCACTTCTTCAAAATGCCCCCGTAGAAGAGCACACTGGGTACATTTCACCCATCAACTTCACTTCTCCAAAATCAAGCTTTACCCCATCTTATTCAAGCAAACATTTAGAAGCATCTGAAACGGAAAACTTACTCCATAGCTTAGCTGCAGAGTGGGTTTGTAACATTTATCTTTGGAGGTCTGAAAATAAATTCCTTTAATAAGTGCTTGCTTGAAGTGTGTTGCTAAACAGTTCCTCCAATACATACCCTAAAATTTGTTAACTGAGCTCCCTCACCATAAATGATTTGATAATGGAAAAAAAAAAAAGCCTCGCTTTGAATTTATATATATTTCAGTCTTGACAAATGTTTTATTTAAAACAGTTACTGTGCACCTTTTGATTTGGAGTTTAAAGTAAATAATATTTGTACATCTGAAACATACTCAAGACAAATGAAAAGCCTCTAGATGCTTTTGTGTGAGATGTTGCAGGGCTCTACAATCTTAAAAGGACAACCTCAATTAAGCTCATTTTCATCTGGAAAAAAGTAGCAACTGAAAGCTGAATATATTAGATAATACATACTTGCCAAAGAGCATTCTCCTAGAGATTAAAAAAAAATTTTTTTACAGAAAGAAAGAAAAGGAAAAAAAAAGAGAAAAATATTTTGATAACCAACCCAAAGCTGGCCCTGAGTATCGCTCGATGCTAATTTTGTTTGAAACTGTTCAACTAACTCTGAATAGATATCCGTATTCAACAAAGACACAATTAATGGCAACGTTTCCTTCAGCCTCAAGACATCATAACAAGCTGCAAAGTACAAAAAGATTTTTATGGGAACTAATTTAAGGACAAAGGGTTGACCTCTCGCATTTCATTAACTAACCAGAGGGAGGAAAGGGAGAGTGGCCGTGCTCATCCTCGTTCATTTCAAGCAGCCAATTTCAAAATGCAAATTGCAATCTGCAGATGTTGGAGGCTGATATAGATATTTTTAAATATCATTTGTTCAATTTAAGGACATCAGACATTTGAATTTTGAGTAAAAATCAAAACCAATTTTGGGATTCGTTTTTGGTCGGGGAATGAATGTATTCATGGTGCATTGAAGGTCTTTAGGTTAGCTATGTTTTCAAGTGTCTAAAACTATTCTTGCAAACCATTAATTTTATATATTATTTCCAAAACCTTTTAATGGAGACGTTCCATTAAGCTCTACATTATTCCTGATTATTGTACCAAGTGAGAAGTGGTGTATTTTGAGTACAGAGTTGAGAAGGATAAAAGCAACCGTCCAAATCAGACACCTGATTCATGAATGTATTCAGAAATGATGTGCTCTGGACTCTGCAGTTTGCTTAAGGTGATACCTAAAATAAAATCTGAGAGGTTTGCCTTTACAAGACATTTACTGGGCATGAAAAAAGTTAAGTGCGTTACTCCTTTTAGAATTCTGACCTTTCCTACCTCCATTTTGGCTTTATTTTTTTTCTACAGCACTTTTCACTATCTGGCTTACTGTGTGTTTTATTTATTTATCTTTCTGTCTGTCCCCACTCTCCACTTACTAGAACATACGCTTCAGGAAAGCAAGGACTTTTAGCTGTTTTGACCACTGCTGAATCTCCAGTGTCTGTTCCTGTACTGTCCAATATGGTAGTCACTGGTCACATGTGGGCATTTAAATTTAATTTAAAATTTATTAATATTAAATAAAATTAAAAATTCAGTTCCTCAGTCACACTAGCCACATTTTATGTGCTCAACAATCACATGGGCTAGTGGCTCCTGTATCAGAATGTGCAGATATGGAACATTCCCATTGTGCATGGTACATAGTAGGATTTAATAAATATTTGTTGAAATTGAATTTGAAGGCCTGGAAAAGGCTATTTCCAGGGTTAAGAGATGTTCCCCTCATAGTCATGTGCTTAGATTGAGTCAGGAAAACATGGTTTACCAGAGAGTTCTCAGTGTGTTATCATATATTATTTCACATATTCCCTCAAAAAAGGTAGATGCGTGTTTTGTGGTTTTGCTGTGTTTTGTTTAGAGTAGAAAAGATCATTCAATTCACTTTATCATCTCTTCATATAGGATTTATGAGGTAGGTTCAAGAAGATAGCACCAATCTCATTTTCAGATGGGAAATGAAGGCTCCAGGAGAACCCGCCACCACGAGAGGTTGGAGAACATTGGAAGATGCCTGTCATGGGGCTCACGTCTTCTTGCTCAGACTGGAGTTTTCCTAACTAGTGCAGCCTTGCCCATGTGCACCTGTACATGTTTTGGGGAGGCACTTAGTGCTTCATTTAACTGAATTAAGCAATAACATTAAAAATAATTAAAATGGCTTGCACTCATTAATTATCATCATCACCACCACCATTTATTAAATTTGACTATGTGGTGGTCAATGTGTCGATTTTACACATATTCTCTCGTTTAGTCCTGACAATAGTCGTGTAATGTAGATTATGCTTTCCCAAATTTACACTCAAGGAAATGGAAGTTGTAAGGAGGGAGGGGTGAGGTGCAAGGAAGCCCTGTCATCCCATCTAGAAGAAGAGCATGAGGGACTTTGACCAGAACTGGGAGGGGCTGATAGCCACTCCTTGCGTTAGTGGCAAGAGTCTGCAGTCAAACTTACTCTGGTTAATATTTTCACTTCCTTTCACCTTAGGCCAGCTTGTCTTCCTTTCCCTTTATTGACTGGTCAATTTTATGGTACGATCAGACATACTGGTGTTGGATATGAGAAAAGACTAAAAAAGTACTTTTGGTGCCAAGATGTGGAAGAAAGCGAATATTCATTTGGAACCCTCTAAGGGTTTGTGGGTAGTGGTATACAGAGTATGATGCCCAGAGCACAAAAGAAGGGAGGCCAAAAGAGAATTAAGGCATCTTCCAGTTCTTCTACCTATGTTCCCACTGCTTGTTGTGGAGGCAGATTGTTAGGATGATGGGAAAACTTGAGTGGGGACAGTGGCACTTGCAATGGCAAGAGGGCTTTTGATTCATTTAAACCTTCACAAATGTATTCCCTTTGAGCTAGGCTCAAACTGTCCATGCTGCATCATACTAGAAGGCATTATAGCATCATTAGATCCAGATTAGTCTCTGTTTTCTTTACCATATTCTCAGTACCTCACAAGGGCAATGATTATAAAAAATGGGGGAAGGCAAAAATAGGGTGAGAACTCATTTAGAAATATAACTCTGAGGTCTTGAGTATCCAAACCCATACCCTTGACCAATGAACTGGACTTTTGGGTAGATATGGACAAAATGGATCCATAGATATGGGTATAGATATGGATAGATACAGAATGAATTGTCGTAAAAGTTACCTAGGAACATTTTCTCTTCATACCCAAAGGAAAAATTCAACCAGCAAAGGATGAGGGCTTGTGGGAACTTGGGATTCATGATTCCGGGGACCAAATCTCAGCTCCTGGAGATGTTAGCTTTTGGGATTGTTTCCAAATAAGGGCAGTAGAAAGGCTGAAATAATCTTGAGGACTCATAAAGAGGACAAATTGCAAAGTGGATGGACACGTGAGTGTGAATGTACATGCCCATGTGCACGCATACACACACACACACGCATACACGTAAATACCCACTTCTCCCATGGCCACATGTTCTAAGCTAAAAATTAGAACACCTTGTCATACCTGGTCAACAACCGATTTCCAGGCTGTTTGAGTGTGATTGACAGAGTAGGAAATAATGCTTGAATTTCTAGGTTGTGATAATGTTGGGAGCAGAATTTTAAAATCAAGGCAATCTCAGAAAATTGGGGATGTAGGGTTTCATAGATCCTATCCATTTGGGGGTTCATTTATACCTGGCTTTATTTCTAGTGAACTTGTGACTTCATGAATAGCAATTGACAAAATTTTTGCAAGAAAAAATATTAATAAGTATAATTAATAGGAAGTGTAATGACCCAATGGTCAAAATGAAATAAGCCTGAAAAAATAAAAATAAAAGTAAAAAGTTATCACAAGATGTAGGCTGAGTCCCGGAGAGAGTCAGTTGTGAAATATAAACCCAATCAAGAAGGAACAACAAAAACAAAACGGCCAAGTATCTAAAAGCCCATTTGGGGTTGTGTTTTAGGTGATATTCTGAAGTAGAAGGATTCCACTTTGGTTGAGGGTGCCACTGCTATGCTAGCTCAATGGGCAAGTTTATCATGTGTTTCTGTCCCGTTCGGCTTTGATCATCGCCAAGGCTTTCAGAAGTCATGCCACCTTCTCAAAGAATCTACCTTCTCCCTTCGCTCCAGACGTGTGCCGGGTTGTCCAAAGGTGGTGGCTTTCACAGAATGGGTCACGGAGGGCTGACAAGAATCTGGAGGACACAGAGAAGTTTTATTCCAAAGTAGGCAATGCGCGGCTGTCTCCTGGAAATAGGGGCTTACTGGATCGCTATGATGGGCCACAAGGACCATACCACATACCTGGCCCATTCCCTCAACTCTTCAGGCCTTGGCTGCAATCTAGCTCAGGGGGGTCCACCATCACCACACCAAATTTTAACTCCTCAACCCACTTTGGATCCCTCATTCTTTCTACTTTTTTCTTTTTTGCGAGGAAGACCGGCCCCAAGCTAACATCTATTGCCAATCTTCCTCCTTTTTTTCCCCAAAGCCCCAGTAGATAGTTATATGTCATAGTTGCACATCCTTCTAGTTGCTGTATGTGGGACGCCGTCTCAGCATGGCCGGAGAAGCGGTGCGTCGGTGCACGCCCGGGATCCAAACCCAGGCCTCCAGTAGCAGAGCATGCGCACTTAACCGCTAAGCCATGGGGCTGGTCCCTCTTTCTACTTTTATTCTTGGTATGTTTTACCCTCTAAGAGACTATGTACTTTATTTATTTCTGTTTGTCTACTTCCTGTCTTCCCTGCTGGGATGTAAACTCCACAGGGCAGAGATCTTTATCCATTTTGTTCATAGATACACCCCAGGTGCCTACAACAGTAACTGGCATATCCTAGGTACTCAATAAGTATTTGTTGAATGACTGGATAAACAAATTCCTTGTAACTCCCCGGAATGGCTTGTGGATGGTAAGCCTGTTCTGGAGTTCTCTCTTGGTTTCTTAGCCTCATGCTCTCTTGTCCCTTTGGTTTGTCCTTCCCTCTGTGTGATCAGATCATGGGCAACTTTTATCTTCTTTCCCAGGTCAGGAAAACTCTGCAAGTTATGCCTCTGAACTTTCTGTCACAGGCCATGACCATCAGTTCCCCTCTCTCCCTTCCTTCCTGTTATTCAGTAGGCAATATTTGTAGATCTGATTTAGAAGGACATGATTCCTCCCTAGGGACTGCAAGAAGATCCTGGGTTTCAAGTAAAAGATTTCAGTTATTAATACTATGGACTATTATCTCATCGCATTAGCTTTAGGCTACTCAGCCATAAGAAATAAAGAAATCCAGCCATTTATGACAGCATGGATGGACATTGAGGGTATTATGCAAAGTGAAATAAGTCAGAGGCAGAAGGTCAAATACCGTATGATCTCACTCATTAAGTAGTAGATAATAACAACAAACACGTAGAGACAGGGATTGGATTGGTGGTTACCAGAGGGGAAGTGCGGAGAGAGGAGGGCGAAAGGGATAATTTGGCACATACATTTGGTGATGGATTGTAATTAGTATTTGGGTGGTGAACATGAGAACATGACGGAATCCGTGCAGAAATAGAAGTATAATGAGGTACACCTGAAATTTATACAATGTTGTAAACCAATGTTACCACAATAAACAAACAAACAAACAAAAAACAGAAAAGATAAAGGAAATGTAGAAGAATTTCTACACAACGTTAACACATTTTAGTCAGAGACCATAAAAAACTATACATTATTTTAGTTCTTAGGCAGTATCTTAATTGGAATATGGAGGCAGATAGTTAGGCTTATCTGGTAGTAGAGTTTTACCAATTGATTTTCATAAAAGAATTAAAAAGCAAGGGAGTTGAATATAATTGCATAGACTGGATGACGCAGTATAAGTTGAGGTCGAGGATAGACAGGGAAGGAGATGAATGAAAGAAGGAATAGACTAGTGTGGAGAAAGCACAAGGATCAAGCCTGGTGTCTTGGCAAAGTTTAAGAACAAGGATGTTTGGAGTGATTGCACTTTTAAAAACCTGGAAGGACAAGTTTAGAAAGAAGAATGTCTGAATTTAATGGCAAGGAGTATGGTGTGGCCGTGGAAATAGGTGTTCAAATTGAAATGTTGATTATTGAAGGTAAGGGGTCAAGAAACTTAGAAGCCAAGGCAGTGGATATTGAAGTTATCCAGGACAATGGCAGAAACTGGGGAGGCACTCAAATTGTAAAAGCGTAACGGGAGTCACTCAGTAATTAGCAAGTGCCGAGGATAAGAAAGGGTGAAGGATGACACAGCTGGAGCTGGATGGCAGGATTCTCTGTGCAGGAATAATAGACAGGAAAGTGGGTTAATGAGTAAAAAGAATACTGACCCACCTTCAGACCTTAAGGCACATAGTCTACATGGAAGGGAATCTACTTAAGACAGATGCAGGTGAAGTAGCATCTCCAAAGGAGAATCAGATTTGAGGAAAATCAAGGAGCTGGAGGAGAGTTCAGTAAAGATGTGGCAGGAAATTCACAGGGCCGGGGGAACAGTTTTGGGGGAAGTGAAGCACAAAGAGGTTGGGTCTGGGCTGAGGAAACATGGAGTCATGTGGGAATGAGAGCATGGAAAATAATAAATGAAACATTTCAAACAATGATCAAGTGTGATAGGAATGAGATACACAGGGGGATTAGCAGGCCACAAGTTTTCTAGAAGAATTGGTTTTTGTACACCTTTGTAGTTGGGGAAGGAATCATGTCTTTCTAGAAGAAGACTTCAGACTCAATGCCAGCCCACCTAAGGAGGCAGACAACGGGGATTATTTTAGTTCTTAAACCTCTAACACATTGAATACTTTCCTTGTCCTGTGTCAATATTTTATAGTTAAAAAGATAAATTGTGAAATTTACTTGTAAATTTAATGTTTCTAAGTTTATATCTCTCTTCAGTAGTTCAAATGTGATGCTACAGTGGGAATAAAATTACATCCTAGATTTATTTGTCAACAAAACTAAACAAAAGAAGGACATTCAAAGAAGGCTAAGCAAACTTCTCCCACTAAATGTGTCCTGAGACAGCATTGAGGAATAGCAGGTGGTGTGCTCTTTGTGCCCATCAAGCACTCCATTAACTCTCCTCTCCCCTCCAGGTGCTGTGTTCCATCATCGCAAGGGTGTTGCACTAGCTCTACTTGGCCTCTTTTGCCTGGATGCTCCTTGAAGGACAGCAGCTCCTCCTCACCGTTAGGAACCTCAAAGTGGCCAACTATACCAGCACAAAAAGACTCAAGAAGAGGCTTCTGTATCCTTTTGGCTATGGGATCCCAGCTGTGATTGTGGCTGTGTCTGCAGGGCTCAACCCCCATGGATACGGCACACCTACACTGTGAGTGGGGTGCTGAACTCCTGCTGATGGGGAAATGTGTGTACACCTCTCTCCGCGGGAAACCAAGGGACAACAACAGGAAACTTTTTAAGACAATTATAATTATTAATATTGACATCCATAATATTAACAGCAGTGGTGCCAGCAGTTCTCACTTGCCGTTTCCTATGTCCAGGCTCCGTGGTAAACGCTTTGTATATAATATTCCATTTAATACTCAGTATCCGCATTTGAAGTAGGGCTTATTCCTGTGTCCCCACTTAACAGGGGAGGAAACAGAGACTCAGAGAGGTCGTGATTAGTTCTTGTTCAGTGAATTATGCCAGTATCAGATTTGCCTACTTCTGGAAGGTGTTCTCATTCAACTAAATTTTGCTGCATGCCTAAATAACTGTATTCACAACACGAAGCAAATTACTCATCTTCTTGGGCTTTTCCTCCTCTCATCAATATCAGAGAGTTAGGAGGAAATGGTTTATCATTTAAAGTGTAAGCAGGTGAGTTCCCTGAATTACCACTCAAGTGTAAACTATCATATAGATGGAATCATTAATTTCTGGGGTGTACAGAGTATTAGAGGTTATCTAAAATCTCATTCAGCCCCACCTCCCACGTACATTTTATACACGAAAAAGCAGCCTGAGTAGTGGTTGAAAATGTAATCATATTGAAATTCGGAGAAAGAAAACTCCTGTCTCAATACAAACAGAAATTAAATAAATTTCTCTGGATTAGTTACAGTGTTAGGAGGCCAATTCACTGATGTCAAGAAAGGTGCCTCTTCTTAAATCCTATCCACCCACGATAATGGCCTCAGCACTCTGAATACATGGTGCTTTCTAAATGTTTTAAAACTTAAAATTATTTTTTCTGATAAACGAGTATTTTTGTGTTGTTTTTAATCCCAAGTACGCTGTTAAATATATAGTGTTATGTGACAGTCTTTAGAAGCACTTGAAGTCCTCATCATTACTCTAAACATTCTTCGCACTCTGAGATTCTCCTCTGAATTAGCAAAAATCTGTGGATTCCTATTTCTATCTAACTATGTTGATAAACATTCTATTCTATTCTATTCAGAGCCTTTAATTATATTTGGGATTTCTTGTCTCCATTCTTGTGCTCTCTAGGTAATCTCTACATTAGTTCTCACTGCAATTCTAATATATTTTGCATTCAGAATTTTCTTAAAATTTCATTGTGCTGTTCAAATTCAAAAACCAGCAAATGGTCTAGACCAAATTTACATCAAGTCAAACTGCCTATTACAATCTTTCCAGGTCCTTCATAACCCAGCCTCACTCCACTTATTCCCAGAATTTTTCACTCTACCTTACTGAATCGCCAGGCGACTACCTACCAGACATCATCCAACCACATTCCTGTCCCTCATGAACCTCGTGTGGCCGCTTTAGTTGAACACCTGATGCATCTCTAATTATGAATTATTTTGATGGGAAACATACTGCATACATTTTAGTATCCCTTAAGCATCTTACATTTATCCGAGGCAGTACTGAACAGTTCATATATATTTACTGATTCTTCTTTTTTCAGTTGCTGGTTCAACCTAACAGGAGGGTTTATCTGGAGTTTCATAGGTCCAGTCTCTGTGATCATCTTGGTGAGTATATAGTATATTTCTTTTCTCCTTAGGGTAAGATCAAAATAGATACCATAGGAACATGGTAAACTAATACACTAGCATCATTTAAAATTAAAGCATAGGGCCGGCCCGGTGGCTTGGCGGTTAAGCGCGCGTGCTACGCTACTGGCGGCCGGGGTTCGGATCCGGGCGCGCACCGAGGCACCGCTTCTCCGGCCACGCTGAGGCCACGTCCCACATACAGCAACTAGAAGGATGTGCAACTACGACATACAACTATCTACTGGGGCTTTGGGGGAAAAAAAAAGGAGGAAGATTGGCAATAGATGTTAGCTCAGAGCCGGTCTTCCTCAGCAAAAAGAGGAGGATTAGCACGGATGTTAGCTCAGGGCTGATCTCCCTCACAAAAAAAAAAAAATTAAAGCATATGTTTCAAGTGCCTGAATCTACAAGTCCACCTGAGCATTCAAATCTACTAAATATAAAACAGTGGATTAGGGGTTATTGAAAGATGTATATTAAAATTTCTTATTATGAATGTGAATGCACCAGTTTCTCCAGGAAATTCTGTTGATTTTGCTTTATATATTTTTGAAACTATGTTATTAGGTGCATTCAAGTTTAGAGTTTAACTTATAGATTGATGGTTGGTTTTATCAGTTTGGAACTTCTTGATCTCCAGTTTTCTCCCCAAAAGTCTATTTTGTATGATATGAATACACCTGCTAATTTTGGTTTGGTATTGCGTCATAGAATTTTTGTCGATCCCTTAAACTTTTGTCCTGTGTGTTTGTTTTATGGGTATCTCTTTTGAACAGCAGAAGCTTGGACTCAATTTTCAGAAAAACTGTGAATCTCTATTAATTTAAATTTTAAGCTATTCTATTTCATCAAACTTTATTATTCTTTGACTTCGCTAAAGTTATTCCTTAAGTGATAATTCTTAATTTTTGAGCAAATACATTTGACTTTGAGAACCTTAATACTTTTGCTATCTCCAGAACAATAAAAGTTCTTAAAATGCTTCAATTTGAGTCTAGTGTCTTATATGATGTTACTGTTCAGTATTTTTTTTCTACCCTGGTTACTATTGTTGTTTGATTATACTTTCTACAGTCTATGCTATTTAGAAACTTACCCAAATCTATTTCATTGCTTACCATTGCTTCTTAAATCCATCTCCTTCCTACTTATATTGGTTCTGTTAGCAAAATTCAGTCAATGGTACTTTCTAATTAGCAATATGTCTTTATTTTACCCTCACTCTTCAAGAAAGTTCAGCTATACACAATTCGAGGTGGACCATTTGAAGATCGTCCTTTGTGTTTCTGGCTTCAGCTGTTTCTGTTGAGGAGTTGGTTATCAGTATTCTTGTTATTCCATTTTAGACAATCCAATTCTTTGTGGTTGCTTTTAAGATCTCTTTGTCTTTGGTATTCTTAAATATTATTATTGTGTTCTAGTAGTAGATTTATTTTTATTTTTCCTCCTTGGAATTCTGTACTACTTGCATCTGTGAATGCATTGATTATTAATTCTAGAAAATTCTATGACCATTATTTCCTTGAATATTGACTCTCGTCAATTATCTCTCTTCTCTCCCTTTGGAAATTCTATTATTTAATATATGAATGAGAATTGGCAATGCAGTGCTATTTTAACAGAAAAACCCAGGGGCACCTCACCAAAACAAAGATTATGACTTGTTCATGCAAAGTTGGATGCGGTTCGGTGTCTCTCCTTGATAGCTCTCCTCTAATGATGTCTCAAGTATCTGGGATGCTTCCATCTTGTAACTGTACCATTTTGGAGTTTTCTCTTCCAGAGGACTTTTAAAAAATATGCTTTGCTACAGCAAAATATCATCAAAGGACAGATCCATGTTTGGAACAAGGAAGTCACTGCCCGTGAATCCTGTTGGCCTCTCTCAAGAGTCAGGCTGTCCCCCAGGACACTAGCTGCTCATGGGAATCATCAAGGGGAGTTTACACATTTCCAGAAATGCACAGAGATAGCTTTGCTATCATTTGATAGAATCCACATCTTCGTGTGCCTCTATATAACTATTTTATTTTTTAGTAGGCATTAATCTTTGAATCAAGGCTTTGTATATATATTGCACCTTGGTAGGAGCCAGCCTCAAATTTACACACACACACCAATTTCTTTATAGGCACTACATAAGATTTTTATTAAGTCAGTGTAGCATACATTTAAAATTACATATTCACCAAAAGAAGTTAGAGAAAGCCAAATTAAAATTGCACTTAGGTATTTTTTCCTTGCAATGGTAGTTAAATTTGGGTCTCTTTTCTTTCAGAAACACAAAGAAAGACACCCAAGGGTCAACCCCTCTGCAGTTAAGTGACAAATTGTTAGCTGTAGGAAACAGTTACCTCTGAAAGATAATGCACTTATATTTTCAATTGCAATTTTATTGTATGTCATGATTTCTTTTTTCTTATCATACATACACCAATTTTTAAAAGGAGAGAGAATTTATTTGAAAATGTTCCAAAGTCAAATCTATGGTTTATAGATCTATCTCAATATTTCTCACTATTTTTATCTAATTATAGAATCATAACCCATGATAACAATGTTGAGGCTTTAGGAAAAGATTTAAAATATGATTCATATGTGTTTATCGAGATAGGAAATATCCACCAATCCATCCAGAGAGACTTTGGCCCAACCACCCAAACAAAAACCTCCAAAGGCTGATCCCACTTCTCCTCTTACCACACCAGGATCAGGTCCTCAGATCCATTCAAACTACAGCTTGGTGGTGTCCAGGCCTCAAAGACCCCCTCCACCTCCTCCTACATCCAGCCCACCACTCTAGTTTCCTGCCAACCACTGGCACCAGCACCTTCTCCCATTCAGACCGTGCTGCTCCCCCCACAACTCTCTCTGCCGGGAGCCACGTTCCACGTCCAGAGGCACAGTCCTGTGTCCAGCTTCTGGCGCTCATCTCAGTCCACTTCTGAGGCACCTCATTCACTTCTGCTGCAGCCCCATGTGCGCCATTGAGGTGCTGACTTTGAAGCCACAGGAAGTCCAGCATCTCATCCTTATTAAAGCTGCTGGGACAGCCTCTGCCTGAGAGAACATTCTGAGCTCCATCCTCCCATTTCCTCACCCCATTCCTCTGAATTATGGTGCCCCCCTTCCCACCAACATTTCCCCAGATTCAGCATGTTAAGTCAAGGGGCTTTGTGGAGCCTCTCCAGGTTGGGCAACAGCAGGTCCTGGGACTTGCTGGGTCACTGGAATGACCCAATACTGTATCTCTTTTTGAGGTGAGGAGAGGTGAGAGTTTGGTGTCAGGGGAGCCCATCCATAATTGATGTCCCTGAACTAGTCTGGCCTAGTTCTGGGTATCCTGATTGAATAGATACTGAGTGTTTTTTCCTCAGCATGAGTAGAGGTGTTAGTTCTATATGTACTAGGTTGCTGGCTCCTTCCTCGTGGCAGCCATGTTAAGTTTTACCTAGACATTTATGTGTAAACATTGCAACCATGTACCTTCTCTTTGTATTATTAAATATAAAATACCTCTATTCAGAATCTATTTTAGGGAGTGTGATGTACTTTGTAGATAAAATAAAAAGGCAAGGAATTGGAAATTAAACTAGTTGAAGTTAAACTGAGTGCTAAATTTTGGATTGAAAATAGATACCCAGATGTTACTTTTATATGATAAGCTAAATAAAAGAATAATCATTTTCTAACAGTTCCTTTAATTTAGATTAGACAAAAACAAAGTTTTATGCCCTTGAGTTTTGTCTTTACATAAAATAAGGTACTTGAGGACAATTCCCGGTCTGGTCAACCATCGTTTTTGCAATCAACACAGTGTTTACACTTAAGGGCCCCTGAAGTTACTCTCCATTGCGGTCCATTAGACCCTATTTCAGGTTGACAATGTCAAGACTGCATTGCTCCTTCACAATTCAGTTCCTTTGGTAGTTAGGTAGTTAATGACTTCCCATAGATGTAGGTGAAGCTTATAGGTCTCTTTTCCCTCAACCTAGGTATGAGATGATACACATTACAATGTGAGAAATAAAGCAAGCCTCAGACTGAATTTTGAAACTCAGCAAGCATTTATTAGCATGCAAACACCAGCACAGTCATACCACCTGTCTGTATTCCCCATAAAGTCCAGTTCCCTTTCTTTTTGGGTTCTCTGACAAGCAACTTGCATAGAAGGTTTACTCAAAGCAAAATGCAACAATATTATAGCAACAGAATTCAGGACCAGTGTGCCTGCAAAATATTTCTGGCCAATCCATGTACATTGTACAGCAGGCATTTCACCAATGCAAAATAATTAAAAAATAATAATTTCTAACATCCATTTTGTCAGTTAATAAATACTTTGGTGGCTGGAGATAGAGATCATTGAAACTAGAAGCAGCTACTTTTGAAGGGCTTTTGAATAGTCTTCCAGATGCTAACTCACTCTCCCTGGTGTATGTATTCTGCTTATAGTTTGCAGATTAAAGCTAATGTGTACATATATATCACACTGCCTATGGTGATGTATTTTAAGTAAAATAAATATAACATTCCATCCTAATACTTCAATATGTTTCCTTAAAAATAAAAACATCTTACATAACCAAAATGACATTATCACACCTAACAATATTTAATAATTTATTAATATTATGTAATACTCAGGCCATATTTAAATTTCTTTTATTGTCCCTTTCCAAGTGGTCTATTTGATTCAAGATCCAATCCCAACATGCTGTGTTAAATCCCTTGAGTCTCTTTCAGAGTTGCAGTACCTTTTGTGATGACATTCTGACTTGCTGAAGTTCCCCTAGTGGTCCTTTAGAATGTCTTATGTTGCTTGGTCCCTTTCTTGTGGTGGTGTTTTCCCTGTTCCTTCACACCCAGTAATCTGTGTAATCTAGGAGTCAAATCTAAAAGCTTTGTAAAATTCAATTTAAACATTTTTGTCAAAGTTAAACTCACAGGTCATGTTTAATACTTTACATTGTCTCAGATTGGGGGTCACAAATGTCTGGTAGTCCCACCAGTGGTGATATTAAATTTGGCCATAGGATTAAGGGGTTTTAAAGTCTGATTCTTCCATTGTAAAGTTATGTCTCTCTGCTTGTGACCAAAATTATTTGGTTGGAACTATGTGAATTGCCAGGTTCCCAGCAGCCATTTGCCTAATGCTGTTAACATGAATTGATAAGACTTAGCAGAATCAATAATCTCCTTAGGGCTTGAAATGTAGTTATATTTATAATTCTATCCCTTATTTCACAGTTGTTAGCTGAATTTCTTCTGTCAAGTAGACTTTCTCTTTTCAACTAGGGCTATTTAATTACTCTAGGCCTCAGTTTCTTCTGGAAAGTGAAAAAAACGTTAGCTCTTTCCTTTGCCTCTAGAGTTTGGAGGTAATTTACTGAGCAGATATCTGTCTCCAGAATTCTAATTGATTCTGCACAATGTGGCTGCTTTCTAATGCATGTCCTATAATTTATTTTTTTTATAATTCCCATTGTGCTTGTGCCAAAATGGCTATCTGGGAACAATTATTACGGTGTATTGCATTTCCTATTTGTTTCTTGTTGTTATGTAAAGTTCCCTTAGTAATCACTGCTCTTACTCTATTCATTGTATTCCTTGTAAGGATGTACTTGATTCATTTATTGTAATCTTTTCCTGCCAGGGTATTCCCATGGTGTTCCACAAGTTCTGTTGTGTTCAGATTATTTCATTTATAATGTATATTTGGTGCTGAATTGATTCCCACAAATTGGTCATGTTCCAATGCTAATATCCTGTTACTCACATTCTGCAATCACTAACACTCTCCTTGGGTACCTAAACAGATAATGGAACTCTCTTGCATGTGATCTCGGAAACAATTCATATGGCCAAAATTTGTTTAAGGATAAATACCAAAGATCTAGTACATCAGGCAGGAAATCCTCTCTTGAAAATTTTAGTTGGTTGTAAGACTGGCTTAGATTTGACAATACCTGGATTTGTTATTATGGGATCCCACTAATTCATCTTCTGGTGTTGTGCAGAACACTGAAATAATTTGATACAATAGTTAGGCCAGTGTAACACATGAAGTAGAGTGTGGTTTGAGAGATAAAGGACCCTGTGAAAGAAAATTACTTAACTCTCCATGTTGAAGAATTTTAAAATAAATTGCAGACAATGGAACAAAACCTCAATGAGAGGAGGGACCAGTGCTGAATCCCCAGAGTGAAGCCTCACACATAATGGAAACTGAACAAATGTTTCTTTTGTGTGTGTGTGTGTGTGTGTGAGGAAGACCAGCCCTGTGTTAACATCTGCCAATCCTCTTTTTTTTTTTTTTGCTGAGGAAGACTGGCCCTGGGCTAACACCCGTGCCCATCTTCCTCCACTTTATATGGGACACCGCCACAGCGTGGCCTGCCAAGCGGTGTGTTGGTGCACGCCTGGGATCCGAACCGGCGAACCCAGGGCCGCCGCAGTGGAGCATGCGCACTTAACCGCTTGTGCCCCTGGGCTCGCCCCACAAATGTTTTTTGAATGAATTAATTTCAACTTGCTCATTTCTGTGGAAATCAAAGATCCTCTAAAGCAGCACAGATGAGAGTTGGAAAAATCTTCTTGTTGATCTCTCTCCACTGAGATTCTGTATTTTCTTCTATAGGAAAATGTGTCAAAGTTCTTTTGCCTTTCCTGTGGGCGTTTACAACACTAAAAGAAGACCTATTTCTTACCCTCCAATGTCAGTTTCTTACTGATATTATTACTAAATTTCAAGGTCACTTCAGAAATACTCGGCAGTAAAATAAAGGCACTACTTGAAGAAAACATCCTGATATCTGTCATTTCTCAGGTTCTGTTTCCCATATTTACATATCTAAAAACTCAGAAACGCAATTTTTTCTAATCACCTAGACATATTTAACCATGTATACTCACTAAAACTAGAGGAGACTGAAGTACCAATCACAATGTCAACAGAAATATATCTGCCAGTGGGACAGAGTGTTATTGACTAGTCCACATGGTTCCTCTCCTCCTTTTCCCCTACCAAAATCTACAGAAGGAGCTTCATGAGCAGGAAATTAGATGATTTTAATGGCATGTGCCACCATACCTGGTACCTGATATATCCATTTCCATGATAGTGGTTTGACTGCCAAATTATCACAAAGCTTTATGCTTGTCAGACCCCTTTGTCCTCTACAGAGTGCTAGAAGCCCAGCACTAGTCAAATTAGGCTCTTCAAATTCCCCTTTCATACATAACAAGCAGACTATTCCATTCATGTTTTTTTTTTTTTTTGAGGAAGATCAGCCCTGAGCTAACATCCATGCTAATACTTCTCTTTTTGCTGAGGAACACCGGCTCTGAGCTAACATCTGTTGCCAATCCTCCTCCTTTTTTTTTTCCCCAATGCCCCAGTAGATAGTTGTATGTCGTAGTTGCACATCCTTCTAGTTGCTGTATGTGGGACGCGGCCTCAGCATGGCCGGAGAAGCGGTGCGTCAGTGTGCGCCCAGGATCCGAACCCAGGCCGCCAGTAGCGGAGCGCGCGCACTTAACCGCTAAGCCACGGGGCCGGCCCTCCATTCTTGTTTATATATTCCTTTTTTTAAAAATAGCTAATGTTGGGGCCAGCCCCGTGGCCTGGTGGTTGAGTTTGGTGTGCCGTGCTTTGGCAGCCTAGGTTTGGTTCCTGGGCACAGACCTACACCACTCATAGGCGGACATGCTGTGGTTGTGAACCACATACAAAATAGAGGAAGAGTGGCATGGATGTTAGCTCAGGGTGAATCTTCCTCAGCAAAAAAAAAAAAAAAAAAAAAGTTAATGTCCATAAAATTGATTGGTTTTAAGCTTCCCAGTTATGACCATAACTAATCACTTAATCCTATCACCTCTGAGCTCTTACCTAGGTCGCTTTATTTGAATTTTAATTCTCTACCAAAAGATGTATAATCTTATCCTTTACTTTTTTCCCCCTGCTATATATAGAGAGAGCAGGGAATGCTGTTTTCCTCAACATTTTATTTTGAAATATTTCAAAATTACAGTAAGTTAAAAGAGTAGTACAATGAATTCTTGTGTATCTCTTACTTAGATTTGTAAGTTGCTAATAGTTTTCCAAACTAGCTTTATCTCCTTTCCCTCTCTCAATTTCTCTCTCTCCTCTTTAACACTACGAATTTTTTTCAATGCATAATAATTCAATAGCACTATTAATAGTTTGATGTCAAATTGTCCCAAATTTGAGCAGAGGGAGCCCCTTAAGACTATCTCCTTTATGCTTTTGACATGATCATATTCATCTGTTATATTTTAATTCCTCTTGATTTCATGTCTTAGAAGATTTCACCTTCAGGTTTGCTACTATTTTGCTTTCTCCCGCATGCATCTCCTACACATATGAATGATTTAGTAATTTGAAATAATTACTTGGTTTGTTCAATGTCTTTAGGGCAAGATTTTAAAATACATATATATATAAAATTTGATATTCTTATATTCCATGGTAAATTATGTCTTTTTAAGAAAAATTCTTCCTGTTAAGTTCGAAGACTAATATTGGAGATGGGAATAACGGACCTTAAATTGATGTTTGCTTCTTGGTGTAACTTTACCTGCAACATTCTACTCAACACCTCTTTCTTAGTGTTGACTGTCTTATGATATTATTTCTTATGGATTTTTAAATTAGATGAGTTGGAATTTAACATACCTTCAGAATTCTGAATCTGGCCAGAGATTCAAAAAATCAAAATACCATAGGGACTTTCAGATGAACAATCCAGTATTGTTCAGAAATGTTAAATTACAGGACTTCCTTAAAGATTTTTCCTGGTGTAAGAATACTTTAAAGTGCATACAATGTTCAATGCTTGCCATTTTTAATAGAATGGCTGATATGTATCACTTCTTAAGGAAACTATCACTTATTTATAGTTCTTTCTAAATATTTTCTATATGGGTCATTAATGTTTCCACTTTGAAATGGACAAAAATATTTTCCAGAACTGGGTTATTCTCATGACATAGAGATTTTAAAATCATTCATCTCATAAAATATTGTTTATTTCATAAAGCAAGATGTAGCTAAAAGGTGCAATGTTACTCTGAAGCTTTAAGGATAATTTCCCAAGCAATCCAGGCAGTCGCTTGCTCCAAAATCTCCCTAGGGGTAAAGAAGTTTTATTTCCATTACCAGCTCTTTTGTTAACCAACTTTATTGTGTTACCTTAGGCAAATTATTTGACCTCTTTGGGTTTACTTTCTGTATGTGAAAACCAAGAGAGTTTGGTTAGATGATTTCTAAAATCATCTTCAATTCTAAATTTCTGTGACTCTTTGGTAACAGATTTAAAATTTTATTATCTGAAGAGAGTAGTAAGAGAAGTACTTCCTTTTATTTGCAAATTCACCTGCAACAATCTTTTGCTAGATTGTATGGAGATAAGAGCCAGCAGCTGGGACCACAGAATGGCGGTAATTCACTTCTGCTAGCTCCTTCCTTATTTAGCCTTTTCTTACACATATTTTACAAACACAAAATATTGCATATGCACAGCATTGCTGTGCTGAATAGTACAGACTCTGGTACAAATGTGGAGTAGAGGACAGATTGGAGATCAGGCGATAGTTCTTTTTTCCCTTCCAGAATTTTTAAATGCATTAAGGCTAGTTCACGCTACTGTCTCACATGGGAGCGACATTAGGACAAATGTGTTCCTTTGAGAGACATTGCTGGTTCTGTATTTCTGTGTTTCATCCTGCAATCCTATCTCTCTACCCCTCAAGTTTTACCATGTCCAATTATTTTCTAAGACATTGTAAAGGATTCAATACATTAATGACAATAGGCTTTCTCCTTGGAGCAGTGGCTCATCTGTTTTCAAATAAATTACTGGAGAAAATTTATTCAATTCAAAGGAGCAGTATTTCTTATGAACTTTCTGGAAAATATTCCTCAAAATGCTCCAACTTAGACATCCACTTACTGCTGGCTTAATGATCAAAAGGATCTGGAGAGCACAAAGCATTTTGAAGTTGAAGTGATTTAAATGCTTGTTCTGCCATATCCCTTGTTCTTGAATGTGTTCACTCACTTGCTGAATTTATAGAACCAATTTGGGAAAAGAACAATCTTTGTGCCTCCTCTGAAAAATTCCTTAAATTCCTTACAGTGAGAGTCAAAAGAAAATCTGAGTTGCTCTTAGTGAGACATTTCTTACATACTCAGCAGTAGTAAAAGTTTTGATTGTTCAGGTTTCAGAAAGAAAAATCACAAAATTTCCTTATCTCTTCTACCTTTACAAACATAGTTTAGAGTACTGCACTAGATTAAAAAAAAAAAACAAAAAAATCCCACAATTAACTACAGGTTGAGTGCCGATTACATGAGCTCTATAATCAGACAGACCTGGATTCAAAGACTGGCTCAGATGTTTGCTAGCTCTCAGATTTTAGGTATTACCTTTAAGGAATCTGAATCTCAGTTTTTCATCTGTAAAAAGGGACTCAATGTTTAGTATTATAAATTTTAAACAAGATAGTACATGTAATATATTTAGCACAGCCCTTGGAACATATAAATGACCAGTAAAAATACCAACCATTATTAACTGGTTGGTAACCTTTTAATTTTATTTCTAAAAGTTGAGGGGTATTTTAAAAATGCAACTGGGGCCAGCCTGGTGGCTTAGTGGTTAATTTCTGCATGCTCTGCTTCAGCGTCCCAGGTTTGCTGGTTAGGATCCTGGGCATGGACCTACACCACTCATCAAGCCAAGCTGTGGCAGTGACCCACATACAAAATAGAGGAAGACTGGCACAGATGTTAGCTCAGGGCCAATGTTCCTCAACAACAACAAAAGCCACTAAAATACCGTTATAACTCCTCAAAGAAATGAAAGGTTCCTTGCTATCCTTAAATGCCCAGTCAGTGTTCGCATTTCCCCAATAGATTTATTCAAATTAGGATCAAAACAACACCCACACATTAAATTTGGTTGACATTTTTCTTTACAGTCTTCAATCTATTGGCTTCTCTCCTTGTTTTTTTTGTTTTTTCATTCTTTTCATTTGTTGAAGAAATCAGATCATTAGTTCTATAGTATTTCTCACATTCTTGTTTGTCTGGTTACAGCTGTCATAGTATTATTGAAAATGTAACTTAAAAAAATCTCAGGATTTAAAATTTAACACTACCCGGAAATTAAATAGTTAATTAAGCTAGACTCAACCAGATTGTAAATTCCATGAGGTCATGCTTTATTACTCTTTTGCATCCTAATGGGGCCTGATGATACAGTGCTAGGCTAATAATAAATACTTGTTATTTGATCAATTACTGAGAGAGATAATCCTGCATTTGACTCATATATGTTAACATTTATATTAGGGACGAAGCAAGAATTGGGAATTTAAGAATTAGGTCTTGCCATAATTTTGCTGTTTGTCACAAAAAAAGATCATTAAATATTTCTGAGCCTCACCTTACCAGTCTATAAAAGAGGGATGTTCTGCCTCATAGATTTGCTATGGGAATGAGAAAATGCATGAGTGGTAATATAAATTCTGGTTAAATAATAAGTGTTTTTCTTCTTGAATAAAAAGCATCAACACTGATATTTAATTTTAACGTCAGCATTTGAATAAAAGGCTGAATGGACTTGCTGATTGAAAAACCACCTTTATATTTAGAAAATGGAAAATGATTTTTCATACTCAGTTTCCATTTCTCTCATGGCCATTATAGTGCAGTTTTATATGCCACACTATAATTGGAGAGTGAACTTTCCCCTGATTCTCTCAGCAAGTGCAAATCCAGTTGAAATGATGATTGGCTTAGGTGACAAATGAGACAAAAGACTTTGGCTTATACACCCAGAGCTCCTGATTACACCAGGCTTGGAGCTCCTCCAAAAACAGTGAGGACTACTCTCCTGTCCAAATAAGGCAATCGAAGAATCATCAACTGATTCTTAATCAATGGCAAATTAAAATGAAACATCCATAAAAATAAATATGAATGCGTGTGAATACAAATGTCATTACAAAAAGTGTCATTCCAATGAATATTAAGGTAAATTTGTAATGAGGGTCATTTGAAGTAAAAACAATGTCATAATTTCAGTTTTAACAAAGGCTCAACAAATGCCTGGTGTCTGGGCACCTAACATATTTAATGGTTTGAAAAACAGCTTTTAAATTCTACTTAGCATTTATTTATGAAAATTTTGATTCACAATTAAGATATATATTGTGCTGGAAAAACTACAGTGAATGGCCAGGAGGCAACCTGGTTGCAGAATTGCAGGAATGTTGAACATACAAGGCCCCTCTGCTTGTGGATTTTAACTAGAGCTTTACATCTAACTCCTCTCATTGGTTTGGAGGGAAGGCCTTTTTAGTAAAGGAATAATGAGCCTCTCCTGCATGTACAAATAAGCCAGAGCAGTGGTCCTCATCCCAGGGAGACTATTTAAAAATACTAATATCTAGGGTTCACACGAGATCGATTACAAATCAGAATTTCTGGAGGGATGGTCCATGCATTTATTGCTGTTAGGTCAAAAAGCTAGAATTGGCTCCTTTTAATTTTGTCTTCAGTTAAAGATAGGAAGCTGGTGATAAAATTAATTTCGGGAAAACATATAACATTTGAAAATTACAATAGGTCAGGAAGGAAGCAAAATGAGGTGGCTGTTATATTCGTGCCCTCTGTGAGCACAATTACAGACCTCAGACTGAGCCACTGTGTAGGGTTTCAGCTCCTTGAAATTATTTCATGTGTTTATGCCTCTTTTTCTCATCTAGAGATTATTCTCTCCAAGATTAGTCAACTTTAAAGACTCTATAGACAATTTAGGTTTTCTAATGAGGTTTCTTTCTTGAGACAACTTTTATATGTGAAATATCTTAGGAAAATCATTTACTCAAAAAAATACTGATAAAAGATTTTTTTTTCCATGACTCACCATAATGAGTAGGCTTTCCGGTTAAAATAATCTGTTCCAAAATATCAATATGTTTTTGACAGATTTTTTTCCCTCAATAACTACTGAAAGAGTTTTAATGTGTAACCTGCTAGAAAGGAAGTTTTGTTTGGAAAATCTGTTTAATTTTCAAGAATGATTTATATTTGGGGGAGTGGAAGAAAAGGAAATGTTCTTAGTCCAACTTATTTCAAACTTCTCTAAGTTGTGGTTTTCTGGAAGTTAGCATATTTTTCCATTTATCCTACAGCTTTCATTAGTTTGACTCTCATAAGTCATTTATCTTACTGCCAGTATTAAAGTGAAAGGATGGATCAATTGATAAGGAAACACAATTTTTGAAGTTGGGAATTTTTGAACTTGAGAATTTTTGAAAAGACATGCAAATAAATATTCTATTAGTTTATTCTTTTGTGTTATTAGGTAATGATTAAGCTTCAATTGCTCTTTAAAAAATTATATAGCAATTAGTCCTTTTTCTTTTCTATTTCATTTACATTGTGTGCCCAACCATTTTTCATTATTGGTTTGGACTTAAACACAGTCTGTTAAAGGGATAAGACAGATGACTTCCCAAGGTCCTTCTAGACTTATATTTTGATAAACCTATGACTAAAATTAATCTTGGCCCCATCTTGGTGAGTTTAATTATTAATCTGCATAGCAGAGCTATAAGCACAACTTTGTCAGATTCAAACTATTAACAATATTTATAAAAATGGAACATTTATTGACTGCTTTGAACTCAGTGGCATCCGATCAGAAAATAGCTTCATCTATCACCAATGTCACACCTGATTTTTAGGCTTTCCCTTCTCCAGTATTTGATAGCATTTTTTTTTTTGGTGAGGAAGATGAGCCCTGAGCTAACATCTGTTGCCAATCCTTCTCTTTTTGCTGAGGAAGACTGGCCCTGAGCTAACATCCATGCCCATCTTCCTCTGCCACAGCATGGCTTGATAAGCGACGCATAGGTCTGTTCCCGGGATCCGAACCTGCGAACACTGGGCCGCAAAGCAGAGTGCATGAATTTAACCACTATGCCACGAGGCCGGCCCCCAGTATTTGATAGCCTTTTATACAGATCTTGTAGCTTGTTAGTCATTAACAGTTGTTAAAAAGTCCATTCTAAAGCAACAGTTTAATCTTGCTTCCAGTGTAAAGTTTTTTCCCTTTAGTTTCAGCCCTGACCCTGTTTTAAGATCAGTGATGTGGGCGGGGAGGGGGAGGTGTTAACTGTTCTTTCAATATCCTTACTTCAAATCCCCTTCCACTTCTCCGCTCACTCTGCTGTGCCTGGCTCTTCCAGCTTTCAAGTGGGGAGTGTGATGAGCAGTAAAGGGGTAGAAAGGGAGGCAGTAAGTACAGTGGTTAAGAGCATGGACTCTGGAATTAGATACCTGAGGTTAGAGCCTCTACCACTCACTGGCTTTGTGAGCTTGGTTATAATTCCATAGTGTCTCAGGTTCCTCATCTATGAAGTGCCAATAATGATTTTTTAATGACTATTTTAATAATGAGTTACGGTTGTGAGGATTGTATGAGTTTATTTATGTAAAGCATTTACTCGATCATTGTTAGTTGTTCTGCATATTCCTACTGGGTTTGCTATTACTGGGTACTGGTCTTTCTCCTGGGGCTGTGTTTCGGATGCAATTGCTCTCTACCTTGGCAGGTGTCCGTAGTTAGTTTTCTTTTGTGGGATGATTTGGTGGGTTTTCTGCCCTCCTCTCCCTCCACAGGCATCTCTGCACTGTAGTTTCCTGATGTTTGCAATGCACTTGCTGGCTGACACTTGCCAATATCCCTGTTCCGGCTCCTGCCCTAGCGCTAGACTCAGGAGGTTTTCTTCCATGGGCAGGCAGCAAAGATTGAACATGGGGAACCTCATGCACCCAGGCCCAGCTGGGGCGGGCCATTCCTCTTGCTGGTCTCTCTCTTGGCCCTGCCTTGCGGGCTGCCCCAGCTGCCTCTCACCTACAGATTCCTTGAGGGCCCTGAGTCTGGCCCCAGTCTGTATCTTCATGTATGCCTCCAAACACCTGGAGACAGATGTGAGAGCTTCCTAAAATACTCTCATAGAATGTGCCTACACATTTTTGCCATTCAGCAAACTTCCACCAGAGCAGTGAAATATCTCCTGCAGAAAACCATAATCTCTCTGGGTGATTCTCTTAGGGCTCCTGTTACTTGCGTCACTTTTAGGGGCAGCACACCACTCCCCTTTCCCACAGGACACCATGGCACTCTCTTCCTTCAATTCATTTCAAAGTCTCCTCTTCAGTGAGTCTCTATCCTTCCCCCTAAGTGGGCCACTGGGTGTGATGGTTGCAAGATCTCTTTGGCTCTGCCCTGAGGACGTGTTCAGAATGTAGGACGTTCATCAGGTTTTATCAGCTGTAGCTAACAAAGAGCAACCTATTTCACATCCTGCTGTAAGTGGTTCCGTCATACTTTCTGCTATTATTATTATTATTTTTTTTGTGTGAGGAAGATCAGCCCTGTGCTAACATCCATGCCAATCCTCCTCTTTTTGCTGAGGAAGACTGGCCCTGGGCTAACATCTGTGCTCATCTTCCTCCACTTTATATGGGACACCACCACAGCACCACCACTTGACTTGACAAGTGGTGCATCGGTTTGGGCCCGGGGTCCGAATCCAGGACACCAGCAGCAGAGCGCGCGCACCTAACTGCTACGCCACAGGGCCAGCTCATCTTCTGTTATTATAAAGGCTGAATGATGTGGCAAATTAAATTCTAACATATCCGTGCTCCGACTGCCTGGAACCACATTTGTTTTTGCGTTGTTTATATTTACACAGATGTAAATAAGTGATTTCACTTGGCAAGATGTGATTCTTTTTATTATAGAACCTCTGCTATATGAGCAGAGGGAAATTATAAACTTTAAAAAGATCCCCTTAATCCCATGTACTTAAACATACATCATTCTTGTTAAATATAACTTAACAGTAGCTAATATAGTTAGGCTTGTCTTCGTTGTAAAAATCAAATATTTCATGCTGATAGCCATTATTTATAGTTTGAATCTAATGTTGTGATCATACCTCAGCCATGGTCAGAATAAACTAACCAGAGTGTGGTCATTTTTAATTTTAGTCATATGAGTTTCAAAATATAATTCTAGAGGAAAATTGAGAGGTCATCTGTCTAAGCTCAGTGCCGTCCAATAGAACGTTTTGTGAAAATGGAAATGTTCTGCACTGTCCAACACATGTGACTGCTGAGCACTGGAATTGTCACAATTGTGACCAAGGAACTGAATTTTTAATTATATTTAATTTTAATTCATTAAAATTTAAATTTAAATAGCCACATATGACTCATGGCTTCTGTATTGGACAACTCAGTTCTATCTTTATACAGATTTGGTTAAGTCTAAACTAAAAATTAAACAAGTCTTTTTTTTTTTCTTTCGTAAGACTGATTTTTGCCCGTGGAAAATAAAAATAGAATTATTGAGTAACATGGAAATACATGTAGATTCCTCTGCCTTACATTACCTACTTTATCAAGCAGAATAATTTAAAGGAGAAAATCTGCACTGTCTTTTCACTATTAAAATGTTCCTAGGGGATGACATTTTAGTGTAATAAACATAGAGGCAGCATTCCTTTAGGGATCTCCCATGACTCGTATTTGTGTAGAGATGTACAGTTCACAGCACATTGTCTCATTTTTTTCCCCAGAAAGAATCCCTCTTGTTATTATCATTCTTATGGTAGAGGTGGGAGGCTGGGTATCCAGGAGCTAGAGTGACCTGCCAGGTGTCACGGCATGAGTGTGGGGGGAGAGTAGGGGAGGCTGGGCTCAGTTCACACAAAACGTTTCCTAAGGCCTCATTGTCTGTGGCAGGCACTGCCCTGTGTGAAGGATTCGGAGAGGAATAAAGTAAAGCTCTCCTGTCTTGGATGTTCTGGGTGCCCTCCTCTCTGTCTTCCGGTAGGAGGTTGGAGGGATGGGAGAGCGAGGCTGGCTCCTCTCTAGGGGGCTGTTAGCAGTGGTCTGCACCTGGGTGTCAGCAGCCCACCTCTCTTCCAAGCCTGTTGAGCCACTCTACCAGCACCAGCTCCTCTGACTTGCACTTTGTCTCAAGGCTTGTCTGCATCCCGTCATATCTTGAAAACTCACCCCTTTCAAATAAGTCCTCCTCCTTGAATTATCTGGTGAATGTAATCTGCTTTTGGTTGGGGCCCAGAGCGATATAGCCTCTCCTTCTCATTGAACTATTTCTCGTGGTGTATCTCCTCTCTCCTTGGCTTGGATGGAACAGCACAAAAGGTATACTGAGACTAGCCTCACTGAGGCCTCTATTCCTGAATACCGGCTGATAAATGGAGTGCAACACTGTAGATTCCAGGGCTCCAAATGCCCAGGGTGCGGGGGGCCTCAACCCCACTGAAGATGATGCCTCTGTATCGAGCTGTGGTTTTAAATTGAGGCAGCATCCCTTGGTAAATCATTCCATTATGGTATACCTAACAGAAGAAATATTTAAATTCATCAGTGATCTGATAATGAATTCTGCTAACAGGTGTAACTTTGTGTATTGACTGGCCATAGAAGGATTTCATTTATAGAGTGGGTGCTCGGTAAATGACTTTGTGGATGACAAAGTTTAGATTTATTCTCAAGTTATGATGCATTACAAATACATATCAAGAAATGAACAGATATACTAATTAATTAAGAGGTCAATATATTAACATTATTTAATATATTATGTCCCAGATCGCATAATTATATTTTAACAGAGATTTATGAATCTTCACTTAGTATATCAAGAGGAGACAATTTTAGTCTCTCAAATAACGTCATTGAGGCGGCTGCCTATTTTATTCTAAATGATTCTTAGAGTATCTGCTATGTGCCAGACACTGTTGTGGGTACTAGGACTAAAGCAGTGACCAAGTAGATGCTGTCTGCATTTGGGGAGCTTATATTTTATTGGATAAGGTGTATACAAAAGGAATCATTTACAAATAATTGATGGATTGCAATTGTTGCATGGTAATATGGTTTTTGTTTCCTTTCCCTCTCCTCATCCCATACCCCCTCCTCCATGCTCCCTGGAGCCTGACTCATACTGAAACCAAGAAAACAGGGTTTTTGGAAATTTGAATCAAGAAGGAGACAAATATTCTTTGGCATAATAAAGTGCAGGAGACATACTAAAAGTGTGAATCTTGCTAGTGTGAAGAAGCTAATGGCTTTATATTGAGAATCTAAAAGACTGACCTCAGTGAAGATTTTTTTCCCTTCTCTTCTGCCTTCAGCAATGAAAATCTCTGGAACAATTTGGCAATGGAACATAAAGAAGCTGACAAAGAAGAGACCCAGTGAGAGACTATGAGGGTCTGGTTGAAGAGGGTGAGAGTGAGGAAAAAAGGCTATAAAGAGAATCATAGAGGCTGTGAGAGGAAGGAGGTAGAAAAGGGCCCTTGGCAGAAATATTGTTCTGCCTACATCTAGGTTGGCCATATGGGAATGCCATGAGTATCTAGAACACTGGAGGAGCTGGATATGGTAACCTGCTTTCAAGATAGTCCCCAGTGAGTCTAGCCCCCTGGTATTCATGTCCTTATGTGGTCTCCTCCCACACTGGAAAGGGCTGACCTGTGGAACTAAGAGAATATCGTGGAATGATTGAGTGTGTCTTGAGTCTGGGTCATGAGAGATGTGTGGCTTCTGCCTGGCTCTCTTGGCTCACTCTGTCGGGGAGAAGCCGGCTGCCATGTTGTGAAGACTCAAGCAGCTCTGTGGAGAGGCCCACGGGGGAGGAACTGAGGCCCCTCCAATAACCACGCAAACGAGCAATCTTGGAGGTGGAGCTTCCAGCCTCAGTCAAGCCTGCAAATGACTACAGCCTGGTCACGCTGATATCGTGACTGCTCAGGCTCTCATGAGACCCTGAGCAAGAAGCACCAGCTGGGCTTCTCTTGAATTCCTGACCCAATGACACTGTGAGTAATCAATCTATGTTGTTTTAAATCGCTGTGTATTAGGGTAATTAATTATGTGGCAAGAGATAACTAACATACTGAGAGATGAATGTGACAGAGTCCATTTCAAGTTTCCACTGCCTGATGGGTTCTGAGTGGAACTTGTTGCTCTAACCTGAGCTATTTGTTGGTTCTTTTGAATTCTGTGTGTCTGCTTGATTGGCTCAAAACAAGACTTTAGGACTATGAACTCTGCTACCCCACTCTTCCATAATAAAGGGTGTGGTGTTCAGGTTACTATTTTAAGTGCCGAAAGGAGAAACACAGGGTATGATGAAAGAATGTAACTCATTAACACAGTTTCTGTTTACTCGTAAGAGCACTACAGGTGTGAGAGGCTGAGTGATCTGAATAAAGTTGTGCTGTGTGCCTCTGTCAGAAGAGTCCTCAGCTTGACATTTTCCTGCTCTTAGTTCCTCAGGACCATTGACCTTTTCTTTTCTCTGTTAAAAAACATTTATTTTTAAAATCTATTTCTATTGTAATTTGGATCATATTTTTGCCTTTCTCCCCCTTTTAAAAACAACTTGGCTGCTCTCTCTTTTGATACTTGACTATTCTAAAACCCTCTCTCTGTATCCTACATTACAGCTTCATTTCAAAACCCAAATCCTTAAAATTGGCCTTGCTTAGCAAATTAACAATGACTTATGCCACAGTAGATACCTCGTTATGCTTTCTATTGTTTTGTGTAACAATTTGGCCATTGCATAAAAGGATATGTACCAATGATTTTGATAATTGAAATACCACCCCGAGTTTTCTTTTACGTGGAGAAAAGCCTGTTAAAATTAATTCATTAACAAAAACCCCATTGTATTCAGCAAGCCAATTTCAAGTAGAAAGATACCACTATCTCCCTTGCTCAGATGTTGCTATTTACATATTTAACATCCTGAACCAACTATGGAGATTTCAGTACTATTTAATCATTAGCATAAAGCAAGCCTGTGAACCAGATACATCTGCCTATCGCTTTTATATATTTGACTCCTTTGCTCCTTTAACTTTGTCATCAGACTCTGAAATCTTCACTGGCTCTAGGCAGATTATATGAAGAATGTCAGCCTCTGGCGCCCTCTTGCTGAGAAATGCTCCTGGTGTTAGTCCTACTGGCAGCTCGGCTATAGTTTGTTTAGGGAAATCTGAAAGGATGAATCATTTTTCCATTTATTTGTGCAACGTGATTTGAATTCCTGAAACAATGTGACTCACTTCTTGCTCAGTTATAGGACTGAGTAACTGAGATAAATTCCTATTAAAGCAAATGTAAGACATTAAAAAAAAAACTTCTCAATAAAGCAATTAAATTCCTATTAAACTTTCGATTTGTTGGATACCATCATATGTTGGTATGATCACTTGTGTTACATGTATACATGATCACTTGTATTGGTAATAATTAATTGCCAAAATACCATTGACTAAATTGACTAAAGGGGAGCCGTCCATTCCGCATTTGTTATAGGTCCAGGATCCGGATCCACCATTGCCAGGAAGTGTGTTCCTGTAGGATGGGTCATCAGACACCATCCAGTAATTCATCCTGGTGCCCATTCCTTCCCTGGCATCCCCCAGACAGTGATCTCCCTTGCCTGTTCTCTGCTGACATGTTATTTTCTTTCCTGAGGTCAGGAACAAATAATTGAGCGATCGTTGAACACTTACCATGAGCTGGAGTCTGAGAAATGGTAGCAGGACAGCACAGTGCATGTATAACCCGTGCCTACACTACACAAAGCTAGCAATAAAATTAGGCTAGCAACACATGGATTATTTCTCTGTGGAACCTCCAGCTGCCTCCAGGTATCCCCATCCCAACTATTTCTGGGAGTTCCCATAAATTCCCATAAGTGCTCCCATTCAGCTCACTCAGCCGCCGGGCAAACATTTTCCTTCCTTTATGCCAGACTCTGGGGGTATGTAGGCTGCCTGGTGCTGCCTGTCAGTGTGGGTGTAGGCTGCTGATGAACGTGTGGCTGTGAGGATGTTGCCCCTGCCACGTTGAGGCGAGCTGAGGTCACTGGGGCTTTGCTCTGTGGCTGGAAATGTCCCCAACACTGCTGGTGTGTTGGAGCTCAGGTTATGCCAAGGCTTCACTCTGTACTTTGATTTCTTAAGTCTGCACTGGCTTCTTCTCCAAGTGGGGAAAATTCCTACCTTTGTTTCATTGTCTCTCAAAGGTTCCAAAGCAGTGCTGATTTGGGCGCCCAATATTTCTCAGACCTCTGAGCTAGGCAGCTCTCCTCCATTTCTGTTGAATGCTCCTCCCCTCAGGATCTGGCCCAGGTCCCTGGAGGGAGGAAGGTGGGGCCCTAGGAGGAAGGGGAAGTCATAGAACAAGATGAGCCACACTGGCCTGATATTAGGCACTGATTGTGACGAGCCACACTCGCCTAATGTTACTCCTCTCACTCTTTACCCAGGACATTTTTAATAGAAGAAACAATGAGCTTCAGTTCTCTTTCTTTCTTTGCCTAAAGGCACCCGCCACCACCACCACCCCCGCCCCGCCCCTCGATTCCTTGTGGCTCTGATTTATCTGTTTGCCAGAAATGCTCAGACATGTCTGAGTCTAGGAAGAATGCAACTTAGGCTCAAGGGGGGTTCTCTCCATATTCATTAGTGGTGCCAAAGGTGATAGTGGGTGGTGGTGCCAGGTTAAGGGAAAGGAACATCTTTAGGTGGAAAATGCTGGCAGTCCTCATGCTTCTAAACTATTCTAGCAGTTGGTCTTGAAGGGAGAATACATCTCATGGAAACTCTGAGTATAGTTTCAAACATTCTTGAATGTACCATGAGAGCATAATACTAAAAATTAGGTGCTCTAACACTATTCTGTTTCATTAAGTATTTCTACTGTGTAATGTGCTCAGCAAACCTTATGCAGAATTATTATGGAAAGCTCATTGTTTACAAATATTAAGGTTGCAAAAGACTGAAGAGTCACATGCCTATAATAAGTAAATAGGTGTTATCTAAAGAGAGATTAGCTTGACTAGCCAGAAATCTGCATAAAGACTTTTTTGTTTCTTCTATGTCTCTTGGTAATTATATTAAAATGCTCCTAGCACCTCCTCACCTCTGCCTCTAGCATTTTATGGTGTGATAATACAAACCTACCTCCTTCTGATATTTACAGTTAGGTACCTTGAAGGCAGTATTGCTCAGTGGAGGCAGCCTGCCTGATTCTGAATTCAGGCGTCCACTCTTTCTAGCTGAATCACCTTGACAAGTGGCCTTCGTCCGCTAAGCCTCAATTTCCTTATATATGAAATGGGATAGATAATACTGGTAGTACCTACTCATAGGTTGCAAGATTTCACTTAGATTAATAAAAGCTAGGACAGTACAGGACAGGTAGTAAAAGCTTGATAAACTTTTGTTCTTACTAAAACGAAATAAATGTTTTCTCACTAAAGTAAGTTTTTGTATGCCAGTTATTCCTCAATAAGGCTGTTCATAAAAGTGAGAGAAGAAAAAGTTAAATGAAAATTGTCTTACTAAAAGAAAATGCTAGCTTGACGCCTAAGAATTTTGAGACTTTTTTCAAAGGAAGGTAAAGTTCTGGGACAGACAGACAGGAGGGCTGTGCTTCCCGCAGCTCTTTGTGGAGGAAGGAGCGCCTGGGGACGCCATGAATTGGGGTCATAAAGTAATCCTTTGTGATGAATTGGAATCACCCCCTTACTCTGTTTTATCTGGGCCAGTACTGTCCAAAAGGTAGCCACTAGCCACATGTGGCCGTTTAGCACTTGAAATGTGGCTAATCTGAACTGAGATGTGGTGTCAGGATAAAATACACATGAGATACTATAGTCAATAACACTGTATTGCATATTTGAAGGTTGCTAAGAGAATAGATCTTAAAAGTCCTTATCACAAGGAAAAAAAATTATAACTGTGTGTAGTGACAGATGTTGACTTTTGTGGTGATCATTTTGCAATATATACAAATATCGAATCATTATGTTGTACACCTGAAACTAATATAATGTTATATGTCAATTATACCTCAATTAAAAAAATACATACCAGATTTTAGAGATTTAGTGTAAAAAAATGTAAAATAGTTTATTTGAAATTTTAAAATATTGATTACATGGTGAAATAATAATATTTTGGATATTTTTTAAAGGAAATATTTTATGAAAATTTATTTTTATCTGTTTCTTTTTACTTTTTAAACTGTGGCTGCTGGAAAATTTGAAATTATATATTTAGCTTGAATTATAGTTCTATAGGACAGTGCTACGATCCAGATACGTTTGTGCCTTTTCTTGGTGACCCAGGGATACACAGAAAGGACACAACTTCTGGAAGAAATGATACTGAGGCAGGTTACCTTTTTAATGTCACACCATTCCCATTATGTTTGTAAAATTTTTATATATCCAATACTCAAAAGACTGAACTCTGGATTCAGACATCATGGCTTCAAACCCAGACACCATCACTGAATATCTGTATGATCTTGGACAAATGTCTGAATCTCAGGGGTTTTTTTCCCCGTGAACCATAGGGTGATATTAATACCCAGGTCTACAAACTCAGATGTGCAAGAAATACACATTTATTTTTCCATAACTGAAATTAATATCTATTATGAATGCCCAATCCATCTATTGGTGGGAACAATCTCAGTCGTTTCAGGAGTCACTTTGATACTGAACCTCTCAATCTCCAGTTCGTGTGCCCGATGCCCAGCAAGCCAAATACTGAGACATCAGTGCTTGGAGATGGAGAAAGATTTATTTGAATTGGCCGAAACGAGTAGGTGGGAGCCTGGGTTCGCTCAAATCCCCCTGCCCAAGAACAGAAAGCAGGGGGTTTTATAGAGCTAAAGGGCTGGGCAGGAGGAGCTTCAGGGAAGAAGGGCTCACTCCCAATACGCCCGGGGGGCAATCTGACTTCTGGGCTCCACCAGCTGCTGAGGGCCAGCCATCTTGTGATCACAACCTCCCCAAAGACATTCTCTTTGTTCTGCAAAACAAGCTCATAAATCCTCTAGAAAACAAGCTCACAAATCCTCGAGACCCCTGAATCACCCCTCAAATTAAACAGGAAAAAATAGCAAATTGGCTTAACATGTACAGTATCCCTCAGGTACCTGGCTTCAACTTCCCCCTATATATTGAAATGTTCTTTTTCCTCTAAGTGGTGCTAAGGTAAGGCAGGGAGAGCACATGATCCTGGGTGTCATCATCTATCCCTGCTGGCATCAGCTGGGACATTCTCTCGCTGGGCTGGGGTTTAGTCACCAAGGCTGCTGTTTTTCCCTCATCCCAACTGCAAGGCCTTTTTGGGTACCCTATTTCTCTCTTCCACGTCAGACCCATTTTAGGATTTATGGAAAATGGTTATCCAGTTACAAAATGCCTCTTAATGCAGGTAGGTGCATTAAGAGGAATTAACAAGATGATCCATGTCAAGTGCTTAGCACAATGCCTGAACAAATTAAGCACCTAATAAAGGTAATTATTATTGTTAATGTTGATGCTGCTGTTCTTGTTCTCAGCCAATGTATGTTGGGTTTCCGTAGATCTAGTTGCCAGAAAAGAGGTGGGTGAGGTTACCATTTTCTTTTGCTCCTTTTTCAGTCACTAAGAGTGAGGAGAGAAACTAGATACACGTGGGGGGGGGGGTGGGGACGGGACGGGACGGAGGCGGGAAACAAGACAAAACAAAACATTGGTCTCCGGTTACTCTTTGATGCTGATCAAGAGATTCGCAGCTAGGATTGGTGTTGGGAAGATATGTGCGGGTAGTGGGGTGAAGACTGGTAGATCTAACGTCGGAGGGTGCCATCTAATGGTAGAAATAACAATATCATAATTAAGCATCTCTGATATGCCAGTAACGTGATAGGTGGTGTGGAGCATTAGTCCATGCATTTGAAGTGAAATTTAGTCCATGCATTTGAAGAACTTACAACTGGATAAAAAAAAAATATGTGTCATGTTTCTAAAATGAGAGATGATGCTGGGTTGGAAGGCTGACTGTTTCTGTGTGGTCTCATATGGTGGTGATACCTTGGTGGGGATGTCCAAGCTCACGGTTAATGCTACAACTTCAGATAAACTCAATTTGTCAGTGCACTTTGAGCTAACTGGGATATCAGCAACTTATTCTTTCAAAAGAAGCTAACAAGTACTCAGAATGTTGATGTATTAATGTATAGTGGGGATATTCCTTTCAAGCGACGAGAACGTTCATGTAAAATTTAGCAACAGCTAATATCCAGTACAAGATAAAATGAATATTTTTTCAATTTTCATTAGTATTCATTTATTGATACATTCATTTTGTCGTCTGGTGGGTACTAGCTGACAATAAAATTTTACTTTAAATGTACAAAAGAATTCTTTAGCATTGAAAATTTTATCTACTAATTACATTTTTTAATATGCAGATTGGGAAAAAACTTCCAATATTAAGATTTTAGTAGTTAAAATATCTCAGATCAGCGTGAGGGAAACCGTTGTTTTATAAGACGCTAGTTTGAAAACCACTGCTACAAATTTTGAATGCCTTATTATCTTGATGCTTCCCTTCTATGCACTCACATTCATTAAGGGGTTAAGACTTGGTCTGATCTTTGGATGAGGTATTAGATTGATTAGAATAAAGAAGTAGGACATAAGAGCTGGAGAGTGAAGAAAGTGCAGGAGAATGACGTCAGACAGACCTTTTACTAGAATGTAGAGGAGGATCAAGTGAGAGACTAACAGGAGAAAATGTTTGGAGGCTAGAACTGATAGGCTATATGGCCCTACTGTCTTGTATTAAATTGCACAGTGGCATGAGAGCGTGATATTTGTTGGAAGAAATGTAAACTAAAAGGCTCATAAATCTCCTAATAAGAATATTGGCATTTGGAGTGATAATTTCCACTTAACAATGGGATTTTGCTAAGATGTTAAATATGACATGTCATCTAATAAAATTTATTTAAAGATTTTTCCACCCCACAAACTCTATTTTCAAAATGTTAAAGTTATGGATGACAAAGGGGGCTTATTTTGTATTTAACTTCTGTCAGCACCTGTTAAAAGTCACTTTACAAGCAGTTCTTCGAGACACTGTTTAGAGAATCAGCTATTCTGAACTATGATGTGAACTATAAATATGTTTGATTTTAAACCCCCTTTGCCTCTCAAAGCTGTCTTTTTTGATGATAATTTAAGATGATGATTTAATAGGCTCTTTGAGGCAAAAGGTAGCATATGCCATTAACACATCTAGTGTAGAACTATTATCAAATCTTCTTGTTTCAATATTTCGTCCCCCATCTTCTATGAATCTCATTTTTTAACATCAAATTGAGTTACAGAATATTAGAACTGTAAGGGATCTAGGTTCACATAGTTGTGATCTCTTGGTTTTTCTGGAATTCTCTAAGGGATTGGAGGAATTATAATTCAAAGTAGTCTGTTTTTTCTAGCTGGTTCGTAGGGACTGGGCCAGTCTCATAACTTTGGCCAAAATCTCAACATTCTGCTATTTCTACAGTCAAACCCTTCTGTGTTCTTCTGACATCTTGTTTGTTTCACATAGTGACGCAAAAAGTGATTTCTTTATCTGGTCCCTTTTTATTAATTTGGATACTTAGTTTCGTAGAATCCATCATCCTACAAAAGAATAGAATATGGTATATATATTTTCATGTCATGACTTAAGTAAATGTAGCAATGCTGGTTCCTACCTTCGCTGTGTGTTCATCAGTGTGATGGTTAGTTGGATGTGTCGACTTGACTAGGCCACAGTACCCAGATATTTGATCAAAAACTAGTCTAGATGTTGCTGTGAAGGCACTTTATGATGAGAGCAACATTTAAATCAGTAGACTTAGAGTAAAGCAGATTACCCTCCAAAATGTGAGTGGCCTCACCCGTCACTATTGAAGGCCTTAAGGGAGAAAAGACCAACTTCCCAAGGAAGAGAGAATTCTGCGTGCAGTCTGCCTTCAGACTCCGGCTGCAACATCAACTCTTTCCTGGGCCTCCAGCCTGCAGGCCTAGACTGGCAGAAAAACAAATCTTGCAGATTTCATGCTTGCCAGCCTCTACAATTGGGTGAGCCAATTCCTTATAATAAATTTCTCTCTCTCGCTCTCTCTATTCTGTTTCTCAGGAGAACCCTGGCCAATACATTCAGTCAATCAGGATTAATGATCTACTCTGGCCAAAATTCATCTCTAATCCTATGTGTCAGAGTTTAAAGTGAAAGTAAGAGACTAGAGTCACATTTTATAGATGAGTGAATCAGTCTTCATGAGTAAAGAGAAGAAAAATGGAAATCCAGAAACAAAAAGAATTAACATGGTTTTATTATTGTCCAATAGCTCAATCCCTCAAATAGAAGATTTTACTGTGTTAGAGATTGGTTACCATTGGGAGCAGATCCAGGTTTTGCTTGCATAGTTTGGGGAGCATTCTTTAAGAAGAGAATACAAAAGTACTACTACCTAATCAAGTATGAAGGTGAATATTTATTTAGGTTGAGAAGAGGAATCATAACAATTTACAAAAGTTTAAAAGCTGACCAATACTGTAAACAGAACAAATCCACAAAGAAAACATGTACTTGTTATTAATGAATTGCCCGATATACCTGTACATTACTTTTTTCCCCTTTATAGTTTTTTGGTGTGTATTTTTGGTTTCACTTCAGAATAAAAAGACAATTTAGTCCATAAATTTCAAACTGTGTTTCTCTTCTACTCCAACAAATTTCCATGCTAGACACTGTAAGATACATTCATGTGGCCTGCACCTTCACAATGTGTGAGTGTGCATAATCTTAATTGGAAAGAAGTATTTCTGAAGGTCTTTCCTATGCTGAGATCACGGGCATAACAATTATACATCGATGTGACCATAAGCCATTTAAGTACGTCCCACAATACCCAAACTAAATGTATTCCTCACTTAACTTTTCCTTACCAGAGTCTAAAAATGCCACAGCCGTTCCAATGCTACCCTACATGAGAGGACGTGTGATGGAGGGGAATTCAAAGTGGAAAGAGACAAAGGTCCTAAGATAAGATAAAATATCCTCATTTTATAGATTTTACGAAAACATACGATTATGTGACCATGGTCTTGGAAAGGCCCTGGGTAAATAAGAGACCCCAAAGCCTAAGCCTCTGACTACCATAGTTATATGACATTCTTCTCTTTTCCCACTTCTAAATAATTTTTCAAAGAATCACTTATTAATGTAAATTTATTAATATATTTTCATGCTACTGGGATTAATGTGTGAAATTTTCTATAATTAACTGTAAATATTTATACTGTGAGTGTGGGAAATACACATGAATAGGAAATGAAATATCTTTAAATCATAAATTTGCAATGAATATTTTAGAGCAGTGTAATTGAATCTTGCTTATAATTACGGTAGACATATAATAATAGCTCTTTTCAAAGAAAAGAGCTATTATTTTTCACCCTCAGAAGAACAGAGGAAAGGAACAAGAAAAAAGTGAAACAGGCCAGCTTTTATCAGGGGAGGCTGACTTCAGAAACAAAATATGTATTGGAGCCATTCGTAGTCAGAATTGATTTCAAAATGAAATTACCATTGGCTTTCAAATGGAAATTTCAGGGAGAAAACGTTAATAAAAATGTAACGGGTATAATGACAATCCTAATGATGATGACATTGTGTGTGTGTTGTTAGATGAATGATTAGCATAATCTGTGACACTTTTTTTAGTCCATAAAGAGGTAGATGGAAATTGGTACTTATAGGATCATAATTGATTCACTCTTCCCTAGCTCATTAAAATGACTTTGCCATTATTTCTCAGTTCTCATCGTGTGATAGGGCCATGCATATATGGCGCAGAGAATCAGACTGACAGGAACTTTGTCAGTTCCAATTCTGCTTTCATTATTCACAGGACTAAAGACTCTCTCTATAAAATCAGTTATTTGGCATCTTCTCATTGATTCTGAAAGAGGTTTGTACATGAATATGCATAGGAATCTGTGGCAGGCTGGTGCATTGGTGGCCCCCCAAAAACTATGCCTCTCAGTACTAATGCCCTTGTGTAGCTCCCTTCCACAAGGGCTCTGGGCTTGGCTGTGTAACTGGCTGTGGTCAACGGACATTAGCAAATGTGACACAGTAGGGTTTGTTGAGGGCTTGCTCATTCAAGTTGTCCTCTTAGAAAACTCCATTTTGGAACCTAGATATCATAGCGTAAGGAAGTCCAGACTATATTGCTAGAGAGAGACACCATGTGGAATGGCCCTGGAGGATGAGACACATGTGAAGAGAGAGGCCAGTTGGAAGAAGACCAGGGTTCCCCAGCCTAGTTTCCAGTTGAACATAGCCGTACGGAGACGTCAGCTGACACTACATGGAATAGAACCACCAGACAACCCACAGAAATGTGAAAAACAGTACATCATTGTGGTTTTAAACCAATGAGTTTTGGTTTGTAAAGCAGCAATAATTAATGGAAACAGGATTATAGAAAGATTTTTTAAACCATCTCACTTGTATAGGAAAATCTGAAAGTGATTTGAATGAGAATTATAGAGACTTATAAAGTTGAATGCCCATAAAAATGACATTTATTTTGCACTTTACATATATAGCATTGTAATTTTAATAGCTAACATTTATTAAGTACTGACTATGTGTTAGTCATTACGCTAAGCAGTTTATATTTATCAGTTTATATTTATTAATTTTTAAAATCTATACAACAACCCTATGGGATAAGCACTGTATTTGTCCCCATGTTACAGATGAGACCTCATTGATGATAAATATTTTACCTAAAGTTTCACAGCTACCATACAGTGTGTGGAAGATACACAAAAGTATTATAAAATGCAGCCTGTACAAGCAATGGAATGTGCAGTCTTTAAAAAGGTCTACACCTATGAAATTACTATGAGATGATACTATTATAATGTATTGAACAGGGTGGTGTTAGTTAAAAGATCATAGTATTTTGAATCAGAATGACACAGATTTAAATGGTGGCTCTGCCACCAGCTTTGTGACCTTAAATAATTTATGTAAACTCTAAGCCTTGGTTTCCGTATCTATAAAATAGAGATTAAAAAATATCTCTTCCATGGCTGTTGAGAGTGTAACCTGGGCCGTGGAGCCAGCTTGTACCAACTTCTGCTGATCGTGCTCATGTTTTTCCAGATCATGTTCAGGGGCATCATTTGGGCAGCTTAAAATCAGCGTTGGTGGGAGTATTAACACCATGAAAATGTTAAAATCTCATCAGCCAAAGACTTCCAGCCTGTAGTCTGGCAAAATCTGACTTATTGACTGACGCACAGCAAGGGAGTGCAGTCGGAGGAACTGTGCTGGGTCACCTGACCAAGGGGGAGGAGAGGACGGGTCTATAAATGTTGGGTGCCTGCTGGAGGATTCCAAGGAGGGCCTATGGGAGGGGAGATCCATTCTGGGTTGGTTGCTGTTTCTGAGACAGGATTAGAGAACTGGGGATTAACGAGGGGTTGTGTGCCTCCATGAGGGTAGGAAGGTTTAGCAATTGGGAATCCAATTGTGAATAGCAAAGGGCGTCTGGGAGCGTCATTGGTGAGAAAGTAGTGATCACTCATAAAGGGGGCATTATGACATTTTACACCCACCGAACCTTGGGATAAGCCATTTGTCCTCTTAACTTTGCAGCTGACTTTGTATGTTTGTCCTTCCAGCCTGATTCACAGCAGGGCTGACTTTTGTTTTTCAGTCCACGTTGATTTTTACTCTTACTGTCTCAGAAGGTCTTTCAAAAACCAGCAAACACTACAAATCAGGGCTTTTTATTTTTTCTGGAAACCCAGTTGTTAAACATTTACCAGCATATCACTACTTGCTTGTTCTCATATTTCTGTCCTTCATGGGAGATTCCTCTTTTTTTAAGATTCAGTGAACACAGTCAAGTCCCAAATGTATAACTAATGAAAGTCTAATATCCTCCCTAGGTATTTCTTAGAATCTCCAAGGAATAATTATGTTGCACAAATCCAGCCTATGAATTACTTACCCATTTCAGGGTTTCTCTGAGAATGTGTGAAGATTCTTGTCATAACTTCCTGACTAAAAAATGCTTAATAAAACATTTCTCCTCATAACATAGGAAGCCTTTCCTTTAAGAAAAAAATTCTATTTTTCACCTTAGTTTATAAGATTCTTAAAATCACTGAAAAATCCAGACTTTCTAGCTTCAACAAATTGGCACAGTGACTATATAGGTGAAAATGGGAATGGTTGAGTTATGCTTATTTGATTTTGTCCAGAACTTCTCTAACTGTACAAAGTGAATACAAGTTAGTCTACCTGTATAGGTGATATTGATGTGGAAATGACCATATCCAATGTATTTGTTCAAAGATGCAGATGCAATTGTTAGGCAAAATACAAACATCCACCAAAGAACTTTAGAGCACAATGTTTCAAAATGAAAAATTATTTCTCTTCTTTTCCCCTCAAACATTATACATTTTGGAAGGAAAACAAGTTGTCTCTATAATGGGTAGAAATTAAGGTAAAGAAGAACTATGACTCAGTGGAAGATGCACAGACTGTTGGAGTTGAAAGGGACCTTAAAGATCATCTTAAAATATTTGGATTACAAACTTGCTTCAGAATCTGAAGCCATGGATCTTCTTCCCAGAAAAAGGTATATGCCCTACCATGTGCACACATATGTATCACCATCACAGAATTTCAGTGTTCTTTGATCCCTTCAAACCCATTAATATATTCCAATCTAAGGGAAAAATCTGGATCCGGTCTGTCCATTTTCCTTCATTTTATTCATCAAGTTATCCAGCCAAGGTGATGTATAGAAATAGTGGTAGATCTAGGATTACAAGTAATAACACTTGCCTTAATAGGCCGCCACCCATGTCTTCTCTCATCTTCTGCTTTCTCCCCTACCCCATCAGGAGACAGCTAACCTGCTTAGCTTTCGTGTGACAGGAAATGGGGCTGAATAGGCCATACAGTAGGGTGGTTCAAAGCAGAGGTTTTGGAGTTGGGCAGTCTAGGCTCAAGGCCTGGCTTTGCTTCAGACTTTAGGTACAGTTCAACCTTTCTAACCTTCCATTTAATCATTGTAATGTGGAGAAAATAATTGAATCAAAGAATTATTGTCAAGATTGAGTGAGAATAATACATACAAACTGCTTAGTGCTTGTGTCTTCAAAAACTGGAGAAACAGACAGGCAGACACAGAGAACCACAACGCCCTGGAGCAGAAACCTATGAGCAGAAACCTCCTTGGGACTCAGTGTGGGGTGAGAAAACCTAAATGGTAACTGACGAATTGCTGGAGGCTCAGACAAGTCTGAAATGTACCACCTCCCGGGGGCCAGTCTTAAGGGGCCACGCCCACCTTTTCATGAGCTTTTCCTCCAGGAGCTCTACCGGGTTCTCACAGTGAAGATTGGAGAAAAATCCTATTTTGAAACATTTTGAAACACACCAGAGCATTCTGTTCTTCTTAAGAAGGCCTGCCCTGTGACCTCAATTCTCTGATGCGTCTAAGAAGAATTGCTGATGTTCAGTTTTTTCAGCTTCTTGCTTGTGATGCTGGAGTGATGACTTCCAAGCTCTTTACGTGCTGCACCGGAAAACGTGAGCCCTTTACAAGTCTTTTGATGGACATGTTTTTAGTTCTCTTGGGTAAATACCTAGAAGTGGAATTGCTGAATGAAGATTTTTAGTGTTCCTTTTTTTGGCAATGCATAATTATGACTATACTTAAGTATTGTATTTCAATTTTTTCTTGAAATCCACCAAGTAAATATGAATGTATAATTGGGCAATCGTTCTTAAAAAAACTACATTATCGTAGCATATCATTGTTTTGTTGTCAGCTTTGAGATGTGCTGCTAGAAATTGAATATTGAAGAGAGAAGGTCTCACCAAGGAACTTTATTGATTGTTTTTCTTTTTTTATGCTTTATCAAGAAGCCTCTTGTCTGTCCTTGGGTGATAGGCTAGTCATCAGTGAAGGTTGGAATGTATTCCTTTTCCTACCTGCCCCTCCATACCTATCCTTCTGACAAGGGCAGAGAAGTCTTAGCGTTCTAAGATCTGGGCATTGACTGTGGGAGTTTCAAGTGAGTTACCAGGAGCAGAGACTGGACCCACCTAGCAGCTCAGCCCAGGGCTGATGACCAGGTCAGGGTACCCCACCACCTGGGTATGAGTGCAGCATCTTCCCTAAACACCACATGGGGATATTCCTGGGACCCTGATAAAGCTCTAGGGAATAACTGAGAACTCAGGGGACTGGGGGAGGGCCTCAGTCACCCATGATTTAGGGATAGAATTGGAGCCTATCTTTTTTTTTTTTTTTTTGGTGAGGAAGATTGGCCCTGAGCGAACATCTGCCAATCCTCCTCTTTTTTTTTGCTGAGGAAGACTGGCCCCGGCCTAACATCCACACCCATCTTCCTCTACTTTATGTGGGATGCCGCCACAGCATGGCATGACAAGCGGTACGTCGGTGCACACCCAGGATCCGAACCGGTGAACCCTGGGCCACTGCAGCAGAGCGCACGCACCTAACCGCTTGCGCCACCAGGCTGGCCCCTGGAGCCTATCTTTGTATCCCAAGCTAGTGACAAAGGGCATTTATGCCTGTTACATAACTAGTACTGATAAATGAAACAAATGTAGCAAATTATTTATATTAGAAAAGTTAACATATTAATATTATTCAAGTTATCCTTTTATATCCTTTATATCACTTTTACTTGTTTTTGTTCTACTATTTTTATAACAAGAGTATAGATCTGAGTGTCTTTGGGAATAATTTTGAATGTTAATTAATGGGAACTTTTATATTTTGCAGTTATGTTTATAAAATAATTTAAAATTTTAATGTAAGCAAAAATAAGTATATTCTGGATCATCTGATTGATCATTTATATCTGGGAATGGCCCTGTGATTTCTGTGGAGTGTGCATTTATTTTTATGACTTATGTTTTACCCAGTAACGGCCAAATGACATCACGATGTGCTGTATGGATGAAATTTTCACAGTAGTTTAAATTGGGAAAAGTGACTGGAGAATTGTCTTCTTACGTGTGTGATCGTATCATATTAACATTGCAAAAAATCGTATTGTAAAAATCTCTAATTTATTTACCCACCACTTGGAGAATTCTCTTTGTACTAAGAGTAATAATAAATATACAAAAGACTTTTTAATTAAATAGAGATTTTTACTTTTTAGTGTTGAATGTCAGCACTAGGTAATTGATTGATTCATCAAAAAATGATTGATAGTTTGAAAGAAATACACTATTTAAAAATAAGAGAGCACAGAGGATTTTTAGGGCAGTGAAAATAATCTGTATGATATCACAATGATGGATATATGTCATTATACATCTGTCTAAACCCATAGAATGTGCAACACCAAGAGTGAACCTTAAGGTAAACTATGGACTTTGGGTGATTATGATGTGTCATGTAGGTTCATCTTTTCAGTAAAAAATGTACCATTCTGGGGTGTAGTGGTTAAGTGTGCACGCTCCACTGTGGCGGCCTGGGGTTTGGATCCCGGGCGCACACCGATGCACTGCTTGTCAAGCCGTGCTATGGCAGCGTCCCATATAAAGTAGAGGAAGATGGGCACAGATGTTAGCCCAGGGCCAGTCTCTCTCAGCAAAAAGAGGAGGATTGGCGACAGATGTTAGCTCAGGGCTAATCTTCCTCACACACACACACAAAAAAACAAAGTACCATTCAGGTGAGAGAGGTTGATAATGGGGGAGGCTATGAATATGTGGGGGACGAGGTATATGAGAAATCTCTGTACCTCCCTCTCAGTTTTGTTGTAAACCTAAAACTGGTCTAAAAAAATAAAGTCTTTAAAAAATTTAAAACTTCCCCCTGCAAAAAATGACAATAATAACTCAAATGAGGGATCATCATGCTTAAAATCAAAAGAATCAAGTTGAGCATTAGTTATCTATTGCTGCATAACAAATTACCACAACCACAGCAGCTTTAAACAACCCACATTTATTATCTAACAGTTTCTGTGGGTCAGGAGTCTGAGCAGGTCTTTGATGTGTCCTCTGCTTAGGGTTTCACAAGGCTTTAGTCAATGCTTCTGCTTGACTACGTCTCATCTGGAGGCTTGACTGGGGAAGAGTTCATTTCCAGGCTCGCTCAGGTTGCTCACAGAGTTCATTTACTTGCAGTTGTAAGAGTCACGGCAACTTGTTTCTTTAAAGCCAGCAGTAGAGAGAGAGAGTCTCTGGCAAGATGGAATCCTATATGACATACTGTAACTGTGGTAGTGATGTCCCAGCACCTTTGCCGTATTCTTTTGGTTAGAAGAGAGTCACAGGTCCCACACTCAAGGGAAGGGGATTATACAAGGGTGTAATACCAGGAGGCGGGTATCTGAGGCCACCTACAAGTCTGTCCGTCCCACAATAAATGAAGTGTAAAACTTGCAAATAATCTATTAACCCCAACAAGTGTCATTTATGTTCAGCAAAGCAATATCATCTTTCATAAAACTAATATAATTAATAAAGTTTTTTTTTTTGTGATGAAGATCAGCCCTGTGCTAACATCTGCCAATCCTCCTCTTTTTTTGCTGAGGAAGACTGGCCCTGGGCTAACATCCGTGCCCATCTTCCTCCACTTTATATGGGACGCCGCCACAGCATGGCTTGCCAAGCGGTGCGTCTGTGCGTGCCCGGGATCCGAACTGGCGAACCCCGGGCCACTGCAGTGGAGTGCGCGCACTTAACCGCTTGCGCCACCGGGCGGGCCCCTAAGATAGTTTTATCACTGGTAATACATGAGAATTTTTCTTCTTTAAAGAGAGATCTGTGTATTACTTAATCTAACCTGAAGAAACACTGTTTTCTTCAGAAGAAAAAGTTCTGTTACTGGGATAATCTATATAGTTATTCTTTAAATTAGCACCTATATAAAAATATTAGTTTTCTAGGGCTGCTGTAACAAAGTATGAACAAATTTGGTGGCTTAAAACAACAGATTTATTCTTTCAAAGTTCTGGAGGCTAGAAATCTGAAAGCGAGGGCCATGCTCCCTCTGAAGGCTCTAGGGTAGGATCTTTCCTAGATTTTGGTGGTTGCTGGAAATCCTTGGCATCCCTTGGCTTGTAGGGGCATCACTCCAATCTCTGCCTCTGTTGTCACCTGGCATTCTCCCTGTATGTTTCTGTGTGTCTTCTTTTCTTATAAGGACACTGGTCATATTGGATTATAGGGCTGATCTCTACTCCAGTATGACATAAGTTTCACTTAATTACACCTGCAACAACCTTGTTTCCAAATAAGGTCACATTCTGAGGTGCTGAGAAGGATATGAATATTAGGGGGACACTATTCTACTCAGACAACCCCTATAGTTTAGTAGTACTGGCACCACACGGTAGACCATTTCTGAAATAACTCTCAATGATCCCCACCTCCTGCTGTTCACCCCTTGTATGATCCCCTCATCTTTTGTGTGAACTGGATCTAGTGGCTTTCTTCTAACAAATAGAACAGACAAAAGAGGTGTCACTTTGAGATTAGGTTGTAAAAGTCTGTGATTTCGATCTTTCTTGCAGACTCTCCCTTTGGCTCTTCTTACTCGCTTGCTCTGATAAAGCAAGCTGTCATGTGGTGAGCTACCCTATGGAGATGCCTGCATGATAAAGAGCTGAAGACGGCATCTGGCCAACAGTCAGTGAGCAACTGAGGCCCTTAATCCGAGAGCTGGAGAGGACTAAATTCTGCCAACAGCCCCTCTCGAGCTTAGAAATAGTTCCACCACCAGTCATGTTTTAAGGTGACTGCAGACCCAGTTGACAGCTTGATTGCCTTCCAAGGTGATACTTGTGAGAGATCCAGAGCTGAAGGATCCAGCTAAGCTGTGCCTCGATTCCTGATTTGCAGAAATAGTGAGATAATACTGTTATATGGCACTCAATTTTGGGGTAATTTGTTACACTTCAATAGCTAACTAATATTCACCATTTCTTCTGTATCATTCTCAACAAATACAATAAAACTTGAGGCTACGTTTTACATTTTCTTTTATTTAAAAAAGTCAAGCAAGTACGGTCTAGTGTAGCTTAATATAGCATATCACTAACAGTGTCACTGTAAGCTTTCTATGGATGATTTAATAATAGATGAAATTCTTGCCTGTTATGAACTCTGAAGAAATTCCCAGGGATTTGATCATTAAGGTTTAATTAGAGTTGATGGGATTAATTATTATAGTCATATCAACAACATAATTGTGCTGTGTGTTTGCTTTTAACTGAAGTGCTGGTGTTTTTGTTCTGGACATCTGAAATAAATGGAAATTTATTTCAGTTTGGCCGTTTAGATTAGTTGAGTATTGGGCCAGCCCCATGGCTTAGCGGTTAAGTGCGCGCGCTCCGCTGCTGGCGGCCTGGGTTCGGATCCCGGGTGCGCACCGACGCACCGCTTCTCCGGCCATGCTGAGGCCGCGTCCCACATACAGCAACTAGAAGGATGTGCAACTATGACATACAACTATCTACTGGGGCTTTGGGGGAAAAATAAATAAATAAATAAAAATTAGATTAGTTGAGTATGGTTTTATTATCGTCTTCTGGTGGTTGGGTTTCTAATGAAACAATTAGCCATTCGACATACCACTCTTCTGTTTCTGTTTATTCTGAAAGAACCAGAAAAGCTAATTTTTTTAGCCAAGAAAAATTTTTTTTCTGTTTTCAATCCAAAGGCTACATAAACCTGCAATATAAAGCCTTGGGAAAAGGAGAATTGGATATAAATGAGTTCCATTTTGATTGTCTTCAATTATTCCATTGATATTAATACCTTTGAATGTAAAGACAATGGTAATGAATCTAGTGGTACACTAGGATGTTGAAAATAATTTTAAAGAAATTTCATTATAATTTTCCATTAATTGAATCATTAAAACTCTGTGCCATCAATTTTCCCTTTAAGTAATAAAGCATTGATTATTTAATTTTGAAAAATTTTAAGCATTTCTTTGGCCAATTAACCCAGATTTTTATGAATAATTTATTCAGAACATCTCTTTAAATAAGTGTCTGTAGCATTATTAGTTGAATTACTTCGTTTAATATTGAACTTGAATAGATTCTCAACCCATGGGTTGAGGTCCAAATATAAATGGACTTAGGAGAAGTCTTGTAGAATCGGGAGGAGAAAACTGAGAAGGATTCCTTGAATTTATATGGTGAGTTTTCTTTTAATTCAAAGCATTTTTTAACCTATCTAATCTTTTGTGAGACAGGTATTAATATGCAACTGGTTTATTATTACAACAAATTAATATAAGAACTAGAACTAAACAGCTGACATGACCCAACCCAAAATTGGTTGTGCCCATAATGGCAATTATCACATTTTTTCATCCTATTAGAGCCTTCCCAAGAGCTCCTATGACCTTCAATGTCATATTTCAATTTTATACCCATTGCAACAAAATAAATAAAATGTTGTTCCATTAATATTTATAATTTCTTTGAGACTGAATATTCTAGATATTTTAATTGCAATCAAATGGAAATTTCAGTGACACTACAGAAATAAGCTAATATTATATCCTATAGGTATATTATTTTTATATATAAAAAATAGGCCAATTTTTAATTTTCTGTTAAGTGTAATGCCCAAATAATAGTTATTACCTGTATTGCTTCTGTAAGCAAAGACAGACTAATCTCATTGGCCAAGTTGATTCATATGCCTATTCTCAGAGGTGAAGTGGTTGGGGGACTGGTAAGATGAGACCCACTCCTATCACAAGGACTGAAAGGGGTTAGGGGAGATCCTCCAAAGGAAGGTTGGGCTGCTGTGAGCAGGAGTGGAGAGGCAGTCAGGCAAGAACAATAGATCTCTACTGCAGGGCAGTAGAGGTTTACGTGCCTCTCGTATCAGGAAACAGGAAACGGGGCTGCAGATATAGAAACACAAAGACACTTGCTGAACATGCTGTTAAAGCCTCAGTGTGGGGAGTGGCAGGAAGCTGGCTGTGAGACTGACGACGGGAGAGCGGCTGTTGCGACGGGACAGTTCATCTTAATCAAAGACGAAAGCGAATTCGCCACATCAAGACCCCGCGTGTCAGTAACACATCTATCAATGTACAGAAGATGTCACATCCGACTGAAAGCAACTGAAGTTACATTACACCTCTTAAGAAATAAAAGCGGAGGGCGGGCTATTCCATGTTGAAATCACACCCACAATTATTCATTACTTAGATAATAACGACACATTTAGAACTTGTTCAGAGAGCAATTAACAAGCTGACTGTTCAGCCACATCCTAATCTATTTTATATAATGTGAATAAAACTAGTCAAACAGAAAAATTGATTAAGTGGGAAGCTCCTTTCTTCTCAGTTCTATTATGGTATTTATATGAATAAGTGGCTAAGAGGGTATAAAGCATCTGTATAGGAGTGTGTGTGTGTGTGTGTGTGTGTGTATCCATTATTGGTCTAGTTTTGTGATATATGTACTTCCATAATTAATAAAAATAAATAGAACTAAATATGAGCACAATTATAAATCTCATATATGTAATAGCACACTGAATAGTTGTTAAAGACTTTAAAATTTATAAGGAATGATTCATTTAAGAGATTCAAGAATAGTTTAATCAGCAGTTTGGATTGGTTGAGTGCCATAAAGAAGCAAAACATATCAAAATAGAGGCTGGCCCGGTGGCGCAGTGGTTAAGTGTGCACTCTCCGCTTCGGTGGCACGGGGTTTGCAGGTTCAGATCCGGGGCGTGCACTGAAGTGTTGCTTGTCAAGCCATGCTGTGGCGGCATCCCATATAAAGTAGAGGAAGATGGGCATGGATGTTAGCCCAAGGCCAATCTTCCTCAGCAAAAAGAGGAGGATTGGCATTGGATGCTAGCTCAGGGCCAGTCTTCCTCACACACACACACACACAAAATTAAAATAAGTTTTTTCCACTATCTTTTGCTTTAATTTTTTTAAAGCAAAAATATTGACTGCAAATATAGAAAACAGCGTCTACTAAAAGACTAGGGGAATTGTGAAATTTGGTACATGTTAATTTCCTGCCAATTTTCAGAATTATGTTCCTGAATTTTAATGGGCACGACAGAACTGGATTTGGTAAGATCAAGGTCTTATAGAAATTTGGAAATCAACAGAAATTTGATAAATGTTGCAGAATATAACAAAATATACATACAAATATAAAAATTATAATAAAAGGTTAAAAAGCATCTGCTTTCAAAGCAAACCATGGTGAAAAACCTGCACCAACAGATAATTCTTTTCCTGGATCATTTTCTTCAAGAAGCTTGCTGTGATGTTTTGATTTGTTGTGGCAGGTTCTTTCCTAAGTTTTTAAATCAAGCTCACTGCACCTCTATTCAAAGTACGTTGATCTGTTACCTACCACGTCCTGGGCATATTACATACATTTCCCAAAGAAGCGAGAAGAATTCAGACCTGCCTAACTCCAAACCCCATTTATAGTTTCTCAATCTGCTGTGATGCCTCACCTGTCACACATGTTGTGGGGTGTCATGGTTGTACCGCCCTGTTCCTGATGATACTCTGTTCACTCCTCCCTATCATGCATAGGGCCCCCATGGATCACTTTCAGCCACCTGATCTCTGGCCCCCTACATGGTTCCCAAAACTACAACATGAATCATGCTTCCTAATACTGAATCACCCTGGCTCCTTTAGTCTCACAGGAATCAGAAAACCTGTGTTAGTATTTCAGTTCTCTCATACTCGCTATGTGATCTTGGACAAATGGCTTAAGCTGTTAGTGCCTCAATCTTCATTCTTTTAATTCTTTTTTTTTTTATTGTGGTAACATTGGTTTATAACATTGTATAAATTTAAGGTGTATATCATTATACTTCTATTTCTGCATAGATTACATTATGTTCACCACCCAAATACTAATTATAATCCATCACCACACATATGTGCTCAATCCTCATTCTTTATTTCTCTCATTCACCCATGAGATTCTCTGACCCCTTCTCCCAGCTTTGTGGAATTTCTGATGATACCAATGAATTTGAACTCATTTTAAATTATCATGTATTTTCTGTCATTTTGTAATTCTTGTGTATTAGGTATGACTTTGCTCTGCAATTCTTGGGGAACAATAGACAACATTCTTTTTTTTTTTTTTTTTTACAACTTGAATGTGGATTTGAGCCCCCTACTTTTAGTCTAATATTTTTTTTTGTAGGGGATTGGTAGACAACTACCTCTCTTTAGGGTTGTGCAAATATTCGAGTGCGTGAAAAACGGAAGAAGACCCTGGTCCTTAGTCCATTGTGTTGGTTTTCATTTAATATTCCTTCTATCAAGTGCTGCTGTTGGAAAGAGCTGCTTCTCTACCATTATTCAGGCATGCTGCTCCAGAAGGACTCAGATGCCTTCACACAGGTTTTCTGTACTGACTTCAGGCTTCGTCACAGAGACTCTTTTCTCTGTGATGAAGAATCTCAGGACTTAGAGGCCAGGCTTCCACAGATGTCCAAAGGCTTTCAGTCCTCCCTAGTATCTGCCATTAGGACCGAGGGTTTGTGAATGTGCACCAGATATGAAAACCATAAAGTCCTCCTGTGCCTTCACTAGTCTCTCAGAAGCTATTCTTTCTTTTCTAGGATGAGCAATTTTCTAAAATTACTCCAAGCACAGCCTTCTTCCCCTCTCCCCACTGGGATTACTCAACCTAGTAACCACAGGTGCTTTGAGTCCCAAACAAAAGCCTAAAAAGGAGTTGTCTCCTGGATGCCAGACAATCTCCGTTTCTGCCTCTGAAACCCAAAGCTGTGAACAAGCCTGAACACTAAAGGAAATGGGAGTACAATGCTGGAAGTCCCTATTTCTAAGGGTCTGGGTAACTGTAATGAAATTAAAGTTGCATTTCCTGTGAGAGTCTCATAGAGGAGTGGGAATAAGACAGAAATTATTATCTCAATAAATTTTCCTGTAACATTGTTCTTCATGTATATTTTAGAAGGGTGTCAACTTAAAAATCTGGAGCAGGGATGGTGAATGCATGACTTTTGCAGCCACTGCTTTCTGTCTCATCTATGGCTGACATAGCTAATTAATCATTTCTACCAATGGTCTACACTTGCTTGTTAATTCTCAACATAATGGGTAAGACAGCCAGTACTAATGAATTTGAATCAGAAATTGAGATTCAAATACGCTTACCATCTGTTCCCTAAAGATTGTATAATGTGGAAAATTCTGGAATGTAACTATGATGCCAATGGGGTGGAGTGGAGTGGAAAGATGAAGGGTGGGGGAGAAGGAGAGAAGATTCAGAGAGGTCATATGGAGCAAGTACTCCATGGGAGCCCACCTTGAACCTGGAATTTGCTCTTTAGCCTTTGTTGTGAGCACCTGTGAATTGTGAGTCCATTCAAGAACAACCAGGTTTTGTGAGACAGATACATTCTAAAGAAACTGATTTATTAATCTCACAAATCACTTGGTTAAAAACGAAATTGCTAGATGAGAAGTCTGGAAAATACATGTTTAGTGGTCTACCTATTCTTTTACTGCAACAGAGACTTCATGTGAAATAAAATTAATATCAGAAAGTTAATAAAAATATTTAAAGAAAATAAAAAAGAGATGGATATTCCTAAAGCATAATGCCTTCAGGATAAGATAGTGTCATGGACCCATCTCTAAAATAGGAACATATGTGATGAACAGACCAGTGAACTAATGTTGTGGAAGGCTGGTATATTAGGGTTCTCCAGAGAAACAGAACCAATGGGTCATATATATAAAAAATAGATTAATGATGAGAAATTGGCTCACGTGATTACAGAGGCTGACAAGTCCCAAGATCTGCAGGGTGATCAGCAAGCTGGAGACCCGGGAGAGCTGATGCTGTAGTTCCAGTCTGAGGCTGAGGCCGGCAGGCGTTAGACCCAGGAAGAGCCGATGTTTCAGTTCGAGTCTGAAGGCGGGAAAAAGTTGAAGCCCAGCTTGAAGGCAGTCAGGTAGAGGAATTGTCTCTTCCCAGGGGAGGGTCATCATTTTTGTTCTCAGGCCTTCAACAGATTGGATGAGCCTGGCCCACTCACATTGGGGAGGGCAATGTGCTTTACTCAGACCAATTTAAATGTTAATCTCACCCCAGAACACTCACAGAAACTCCCAGAATAATGTTTGACCAAATATCTGGGCACCCAGTAGCCCAGTCAATTTGACACATAAAGTTAACCATCACACCTAGGAACTCTGTTTCCTGAAAGGGCTGAACTAGAGACAAAGGAATTTTTACCTTTTGGGTCTAGTTTTTAAAAATGTCATACAGACTGCAGGTTATTTTTTTTTTGTATTTATTTTTTTGTTTCCCTGAAAGGATTTTAATAGACTATTAAAATGCTAGATAAAATGCTATTAAAATGCTAGATTCACTAACATTACAATTACAAATGTTATTTCAGTGTGTTACTTATCCAGATAACTAATACTAATTTAATAAAAGCATATTCAATTCTAGTTCAGAAGATGACATTATCTAACCTAATTCCAAGAGGCAGCCTATTCAAAGCCTACAAACACCATTGCATTAATCATAGGTTTGCAACTTATTTACTTTATCCCATGTACATCTATCTAATTGATGTTATTTAATGTGTGTCAGAAATCCACACACAGACACTTGTATACACTCATTTAAATCTTGCAGTGAATTTTAAAGTAAAATTCCCCTGTAGAATTTTCCATGTATCTGTATTACTCCTTTATGACCATTTTTTCTTTTCTCCAATTTATTTGAATGTCAATTGAAAACTAACGTCAAGTACTTGGTAAGCATGACTAAGAGTTTTGGCTCTTTTTCCCCTTTATTTTCTAATGTGAAAGACAAGCAGCTGAGAGAAAACAGAACCAAATTTGGTTGGTGCTGATACCAAATTTCAACTATTTATACTCCACAGCTACCAACTAAACTTACTTTTAAGAAAATATTAACAACCTTAGCCACAATCTAAATTTGATTGTATCAGCAAACCTCATAAACTCTGAAATCACAACTAATTATAACAAGAGTTAAATCTAGTTTAGTGGGCATGTGAACATATAAAATAACAAAAATCACAAGATAACCGTTACTTTTTCCAATTCATTTCTGGAAAATGCATTATAAACACATTGCTTTTTCCCACAGGAACCTAAAATTGCAATTGCATTCCTGCTCAGTTACTCACCATCAAATAAGTCAAGATTGTAACTAGCAACATATTATAAAAGCAAAGATAAAATGATAAGCCTACAATAAACTTATTAATCAAATTATTTTATAAGTGCAATAAAATTAGAAAAATGTCTTCTCTGTATTTTTTGAGATTCTGCTCAAAAAATTCTACTCAACTTTAAAATGTTGGTAAGTCATTTAAAATTTAAAACACACACACACACCACACTAGAGTGGTCAAAGGAAACATATATACAACCCTATTGGGTGTCATTTTGTAACTTTCCTTGCAGTTCAACCTTCGACTTGAAAAAACAAACTGATACTGAACAAAGTTAAATAACTTGTCGAACATTACACAGCAAGTCAGAGTAAGAGTTGGGACTAAAATTCAGTCCTTCTAAATTTAGCTAATGTTCCTTCTATGTCAGGAAGGGAACACTTAGAGATACACTTTAAAAAATGGGTAAGACTGTGAGAAGAGAGAGCGTTCTGGGCTGAAGGAACCCCCAGAGCAGGGCCTCACGTATCGTGCAATCAGTGAAACCAGGCGATTTCTGAAATGTGGCAGGAAAATGAACTTGAGCTTATGAATGAGCAGAACCAACCATTCATTTGCTTTCCACAGGCGGTGCCGCAGAAGAGGAGCAAGACAGGTTAAGGGCGATGAATTATGACCGCTGCTCACGACTCCTGCTGCGTGGTCTTTGTAATTCATTTATTCAAATGCATTTGTTTAATAGCTGCTATATTCTACATACTGTGGGGAATATCAATGTAAAGACATGTTTTCTGACATTCAGAAATGGAAAAAACATAAAAAGTAAAGTTAACACACATTTGATATAGATAGAATCAAGATGCTAACTACAACAGCAACAAAACAGTTTACCAGTAATGTTGATCGCCTTCTTAGAATGTAGCTGGGCTTTGGGGACTGATTGGAATGGAGCAGGCAGCTTAAAAACTGTCCCGTGAAGTTTTACTGCTGGCTTGTTTCTGATCAATTTCCTTGTAGCAAGTAGAGACATTTTAAATTATGCTGTTAACCTTACTGTATGCTTGATATTATGTTTGTCGATTTAAAATTTAGACAGTGCAGCATTTAAACACTTAAAGGCATCATTGAGCACTTCAGTCATGGTGGGTGGAAGAGAGTTCCCATCTTACTCTTCTTCTCTTTGTTCTATCATTAGGCCTCTTCTCTACACTCACTTCAACCATGATGGACAGCTTTGAAAGGGAAATATTCAAAGAGGATTTGTTCAAGGGGAGACAGGCAGCCCCCCTAAGTCATATACAAACCGTGGCACAACACAGGACTTTCTTTAGCATAGCTGAGAGGTCTTCCTGCTGCTTTTCTTTCCCTCCTGAGCCTGGAGAAGATTTGTTAGACCTACCTTCTCTGGAAACCATAGACTAGACTAATTAGGTAAAGGTTATGGGAAATGAAGTTCAGGTGTCAATTAGGCAGACTTGAATAAGCAAAGTCTTGATTGTATTGGACAAAAAAGAAAATTGTGTCTGGTACTGTTTCCCAGTTGACAATTAAAATTATTCACATTTTCCACTATATCTTCCAAACACCCTCTATTTTTAACAAGAGGAATTTTTCTTTTTCTATTTTTAACAGGCTTTTCTACTATAATAGACCCTACTTCATAATTACTGAGTTTGTGCTACTATCTATTCATGTATTGGTTTTAGATAAACATAGACATACAGTAATTATCTTTTTTTAGGTAAATGACTAATAGTTCCATTTATGTTTTCTGATATATGAGAAATGTTGATTTTCTCTGATGCAAATCCTAGGTTTGCATGTGAATTGACCACATGCCGTATCCTTTTGTACATACGTAATACTGAAGTGTCCTCATTAGATGATCTTTTCTCTGTCTGGGATTAATATAACATAGTGATTTGAATCCTGGCTCTGCCTCTTGCTAGCTGTGACCTTAGGCCAGTTACTTAACATCCACGTGCCTCAATTTCTCCAATTAAAAATGGGGATGATATGTGCAACTATGACATCCAACTATCTACTGGGGCTTTGGGGAAAAAAATGAGGAGGATTGGCAATAGATGTTAGCTGAGAGCTGGTCTTCCTCAGCAAAAAGAGGAGGATTAGCATGGATGTTAGCTCAGGGCTGATCTTCCTCACAAGAAAAAAAAATGGGGATGATAGTAATAACAATTTCTCATAAATTTTTATAGGAATTAAGTGAGTTAACATTATAAAACATCTAAACAGTGCCAGACACATAAGTGCCATATGCATGTTTGTTAAATAAATAAAATACTTTTCCCTATTTTACATGTATATGCAAATACCTTTCTAACTCCAAATTTCTTTTCAACTAATAGACTATTTACCTTCTTTTCCTTCTCTTCTTCTTCCCACTATTCTCATATTAGGCTTTAGAGGAGAATAAAATAAGAAATTACCTGGAAAGATTGGCCTGTGTGTGCCACCTTTTCAAACCTGAAAATACAGATCGTATCAGCATACTTTGGAAGTATGTAACAGAAAATTCAGTTCAATCCCACTAGTTTAAATTGGCTCACAAAGTAACATAGAAAGGCAGGATGGGTTTCAGGGCTGGCTTAACACCATGAGTACAACTCCTTTTCTTTGCAGTTTCCTTGGTTTTGTTCCTTCTAGAGTGATGGGATTTCCTTAGGCTGATTTGCCTCTTGGTGGTAAAATGCCTTTTAGAGGTTCTAGGCTCCATATAATGGAGAAGATGCAAGTATTCTATTTTGCTTCTAAAAGCTAAGAAGCTTCTTATCAGAAACATCCAGAAAACCCTCCTTCATGACTCATTGGTCCTTATTAGGTTACAAGCTAATTCCTGAACCAATTTTTGAGGCTAGGGGACTACCACAAACTAATTGGATTAGCTGAACCAATCTCTAGCATGGGGAATGGGATTACTTTTAGATAAATAAGGCCCAACTCTGGTGCCGGGGTCCATCAAATTTCTTTTAAAAACATTGGTAATTGGGGCCAGCCCTGTGGCTTGGTGGTTAGGTGCGCACACTCTGCTGCTGGCGGCCTGGATTCAGATCCCTGGCGAGCACGGACACACCGCTTGTCAGGCCATGCTGTGGCGGCATCCCATATAAAGAGGAGGAAGATGGGCACAGATGTTAGCTCAGGGCTGGTCTTCCTCAGCAAAAGAGGAGGATTGGCATGGATGTTAGCTCAGGGCCGTCCTTCCTCAGACACACACAAACACAATAAATAAATAAATAAATAAATTTAAAAACATTGGTGATGGTGCGAGGAGTAGATGCCTAAGCAAGAGTGGGATTGTGTTAGAAAAGAGGAAGGAGGAATAGATACCGTGTAGACAACCATGGTGTCTACTACACAGGTTATGTTCTCTAGAGGAGGAGATTAGAAAGGCATCAGTGTCAGTAACAGATGTTGAAACGAGGAAACAGTTGTGGCTAGTGCATCTTCAAATTCCATCAAGTGGTCTTTTAACTTATACACATCTTTTTTGGGATTTGGTTATTAAGAACCAGGCATAATCAAGACAACATAATTAACCTTGTCTGTCCATGGTGCTGACTTTGGCATCAGAGCTACACAAATCTAACTGTAGTTTCTGGGTTTATTTTTTCAAAAAATTTAATCACAGTTTTGAGTGTTTTTATTTTAAAATAATTTTAAACTTGTAGAAAATTTGCAAGAATAGTACAATGAACTTTTTTTCTCTGAACCATTTGAAAGCAAGTTACTGACATAATGCCCATTACGCTCCAATACTTAATGTGTAATTGCAAAAGCAAGGACATGCTCCCACCTAAATACCATATAATCATCAAAATCAGGAAATTAACATTGCTACATTACTTCTAGATGGTTGCCTACCCCCTCATGTTTTGGCAGTTGTCCCAATAATATGCTTTATAGCAAAAAGATCCAGTCAAGGACCACATGTTGCATTTAATTGTCATTTCTTTTTAATCTCCTTCAATCTTGAATCTCAGTCATCCTTGACTTTCATGACCTTTACAGGCCAATTATTTGGTAGAATACTCCTCAATTTGGGTAGGTCTGATGTTTCCTTAGATTCAGATTATGTTATGTGGCAGGAATATCACAGAAACACAGAAGCGATGGTGTGTTCTTTTTATTGCATCCTATCAGGTGGTCTATGATTTTAATTTGTTCCATCATTGGTGATATTCAGTTTGAATCTTTGATTGAGGTGGTCTCTATAAGGTTTGTCCATTCAAAAGTTACTTGATTCTCTTTATAATTAATAAGTATTTGGGGAGAGTTTCTATGCAGAGGGTAGATTAGACTTCAGGACTAGCTTAATGCCATAATTATCTTTTTCTTTTTGCAATTTCTCTGGTTCTTTTAATATGTAAATATCTTATTCTTTGTCAAACTTTCACCCATTAATTTTAGTATCCATTGATATATTTTGGCTGAATTAATGGTATTATTATGATAATGGTTGCTAAATATTTGATTTTTCTGATTTAAGCATTCCTTCTATATTTACTAGTTTCCATTATAGTATAAGATTCTCTTCTCCCTATTTATTTATTTATTTTTATTTATATGGATTCACAAACTCCTATTTTATAAAATGGGCTGTAATTTGTTATTATTTATTTTGATGCTCGCACTGTTCTTGATTTGGTCAGTGGAAGTTCCTTTATATTGGCTTCTGTGTCAGTTTGACGTGTCCTTTTCATTCACTGAGCACTTTATTACTTTCTGGCTCAAAAAGATGTTCCAGACTCATCTTGTACTTTCCCAACTCCAGCCCCAGAATCAGACATTTCTCTAATGGGTGCTGCTTCTTTTAATGGAGAATGGTTTTAGAAACCAAGATTTGATTGCTAGATGTGCTCATTGTTATTGGGGTATCACTGTTCCTGGGATCTTTCAGTAGTCAGAGTAGAGAAAATATTTAAGTACAAACCAATATTTTGTTTCTCAATTCAGCATACCCCAAATCTAATTTTAGCTTTGTTAGAAGGATAATTCTCTTAATCATGTAGAGGATATTGGAATAACACACAAAATGCTTCCATGAAATGTCCAACTATTATTTTCATTTTTTTTTTTTGTGGTGAGGAAGATTAGTCCTGAGCTAACATCTGTTGCCAATACTCTTCTTTTTGCTGAGGAAGATTGGCCCTGGGCTAACATCTGTGCCCATCTTCCTCTACTTTATATGGGATGCCACCACAACATGGCTTGATAAGCTGTGCATAGGTCCGCCCCTGGGATTCGAACCTGTGAACCCTGGGCTGTTGAAGCGGAGCGTACAAACTTAACCACTACACCACTGGGCCAGCCCCAACTACTATTATTTTCTAATGGCTGCTATAACAAATTACCAGAAACTTGGTGGTTTAAATAACGCAAATGTATTCTCTTACAGTTATGGAATCCAGAAGTACAAATCACTGGGCTAAGTCAAGATGTCGGCAGGGCTGATTCCTTCTGGAGGCTGTGGGGGGAGAATCTGTTTCCCTTTTCTAGAGGCCACCTGTATTCTTTGGCTCGTGGCCCATTCCTCCGTCTTCAAAGCTCATGCCTCTAATCTCTGCTTCCCTCTTCCAGTCTCTGCGTCTGGCTTGCTCTCTTTCTGCTCTGACTCCTCCTGCTTCACTCTTATTAGGACCCTTGTTGGCCTACCCAGATAATCGCCTCATCTCAAAATTCTTAATTTAATCACACCCACAAAGTTCCTTTTACCACGTAGGGTGGCATATTCACAAGTTCCAGGAATTAGGACATGAACGTCTTTGGAACCACTACCACACCAACACTCAGCTAATCAGTTTCAACTTTCTAACTACTTGTGTATAATAAATTTCACTTTTGAATTGCATTAATCAGGACACTTTCATTTGCAAGTGTTATTAAAAAAAACTCAATTTGGCTTAGACAAAAAAAGGGGCTTTATTGGTTCCCCTAAATGAAAGTCGCAGGGCTATGTTCCATAGACCCTGTTGTATCCAAGGGGTCAAAGATGTTGACAGGAATTTTTCTCTCCATCTTGCAGCTCTGCTTTCTTTTGTGTTTATTCTCAGCCCGGCTCTCATCTTCTGTGGGCAGGATGGCCTCTAGTAGCTCCTGGATTTATTCTTCCATTTTGGAACCCCAGGACATAGACAGATTTTTCCCCCTATAGTGTCAATAAAATCTAGTTAGTGAGTTTCATTGATCCAATTTTAATGGGACTCTGTAAATCAAAATGTTACCTGCTCTTACTGAAACTGCAACCATTTCGTATATTTTTAGTTTATTTACCACTTGATATATTATTAGCTTATTTGTTTATTTAAGGTTTGTCTCAACTTCTCCTCTTTTGCTCTATCCCCCTCCTTCTTTTTTCCTTCCCTTCTTTTTCAATATTCTCCTAATTTCAAAAAGAATCAGACAGTATACCTGTATAATTTTTGTTGTTTTTTAAGTTTCTCTTTTAACATTTTTTACTTGTTTTTGGAGATAAAAATAATTTAGCAATAAAATATGATTGTAAGGTTTATTGCAGTTGATAATTTAATTATTTAATGACTTATTAATTAACTAATTTGTTAATTATTAAATTTAATAAATTAGTTTTTGTTAAAATTATTTTTATAAAAATGCATTTAAGTAAATTGTTTAAAAAGTCCATTTCTTATCGTGTGTTAGTGAACCCTGAGGTAAGAAAAAAATGCATGGTTGCTAAAGATATTTAGAAATAAAAATATATGAAAAATATGTTTATATTAAAGAGGTTAAAAGCATCATATGCTGTTAGCAGTTTCTGTGGTGTTGATTTCTTTGGTTTTTGTGTTGCTGTTTTCTTTTGTTTCTATAATTGAAATATTTATGATGTGTAAATAGATTTGGGCCACCTGCTGATTTGAATAAATTAGATATAGTATCTTTACTTCTAGCTCTTTTTCAGGATTTTCTAGTATCAAATATCCTATTTTTTAAAAAAATAATTTTATTTATTTATTCCCCCCCCAAAGCCCCAGTAGATAGTTGTATGTCACAGCTGCACATCCTTCTAGTTGCTGTATGTGGGACGCGGCCTCAGCATGGCCGGAGAAGCGGTGCGTCGGTGTGCGCCCAGGATCCGAACCCGGCCAGCAGCGGAGTGTGTGCACTTAACTGCTAAGCCACGGGGCTGGCCCCTCAAATATCCTATTTATTTTCAGGAATAAGCACATGTCAAATTCAAACAAACCCAAGCTTATGTGAGTAATAAAACACACATTTTTAAAACTCAACTTTTCATAAAGTAAGCTTTCTTAACCTCTTCTAATATTCTTTTTTTTTTTAATTTCAAAATCTGTATTGAACTTTTAATTTAATTTAACCACACCTTTTAAGTGTTTTAATGCTTCTTTAATCAGAATCTTTACTCCTTTGAGGGAGAGGGAAAGAGAAATGGACACATAGATGGAGCTTAATCAATACCTTTAGACTGATTGATATGCATATTATAAAGCTGAAGTCTGTTACTTAACAATGCCTCTTTAATTGAAGATCCATAACAAGAACTTGCCTTTTTCCTATTGTGGATATCCAATTGTTATTTGACAGACTGTGACTGTCATACTTGATGCATTGTAGTCTACAGATGCTATTATATTTTGCCTAATAAAAATAACACTTTTCTTTTGGTTTAGTGTAGAATCATTATATTGAAATAGTGGGACACAGAGGGAGTGTGCAATCACGAGGCAGCTTAATTTTCATCTCCCATTATTCTATACTACTTTTTCTGTGGGGCCAATTCTCCTCTTGCTCCATGGATAAACTTAAAGCTGGTTTCATAACTTTTCAGGTTACTTTTTGGTCCTGCGGACAATCTCAGGTCATTCAAATATTTATTTGCATGAAATAGAATTTTTAAGTTCATTGAAGTTAAAGATTCTCCCCTTCTTTAGATTGGCCACCAGCTGTGGAAAGAGGGGCCTAGTTAGCGTCTTTATTTCTCCACAGAGTGCTTCTCCTCCTTCCCCACTCTTGAGGTTGCCTCTCACTCTTTTTCTAGAGTTGAAAGAGGTGTGGGGAAGGCAGATATATTTATGGACACTACTTGTCTGGCACTGATTTGTGTTGGTTTCCTCTGGCCATGGCAGATGTGTAAAGTCAACTTTTACTGGCAAAAGTGTTCTGTGTGCCCTTTGGAGAGCACTGCACCTTCCCTCCTCCATCATTGGAGATACTGCACCTACCTTTCCCTGATGCTGAGGAATACATTTTCTGGCTGACTGTGTATAGCTCCTCCTTTAATTCTTACGAATTTAGAGGGTTTACTCCCTGCTGGATTATCTCATGTAGGAAAGCAATCTTCTTGAGCAGGACAACACCCAGGCCAATTGTCTCTTGTGTCAGGTACACATCGACTACAATGGAACAATCTCTCTTGATTCAGTCTTCAGAGAGATAGGCCAGCCATGGTCAGCCACCAGGCCAGGCAGATTTATCAGGCGTGAGTCTGATATCAGGCAGGTGTGATCTCCAAATTCCAGAGCAAATATCTCAAGCTTTCTGACTACGCCATCAATGCCCCTCTCCACAGGCTTCAGGGTGGTGTTAGTGCATGCATAGTGGGCCACAGCAACCTCCTTCCTCCTCCTAATCTCTTCTAATCTTTGCCTTCCCTTTTCTCTTCAATCTCATTTTTTTTTTTGGCTGGAGGTGACAGATTGGCTAAGGGGTCTGTGTGACCCCACATGATCCTGGGATGGGGGAGCAAAACAGTTTCTCAGGTGCCTTATTTGCATATCCAAATCCTGCTTAGGATTTGATCCTGCTTTAACCTCCCTTTGGAATGTAGGACTGGTGCCATCTATTCTCCAAATCTGAGTTATCGAGTGCTATTTAAATCCTGTCACATTCAAAGAATCACTTACTAGTTACGAACATGATCCACTGCATTTTCCTGTTCAGGGGCCAGTTATTTGACAGCTGAAATGTGATGTGGGAAAATCTAAGTTATGATCGGGTTTTTTCTGCCTATTTGACTACTGAGTATTAAATTTTGTTTGTTTGTTTGTTTTGTTTTGTTTTGCTGAGGAAGATCAGCCCTGAGCTAACATCTGTTGCCAAGCCTCCTATTTTTGCTGAGGAAGATTGGCCCTGAGCTAACATCTGTGCCCATCTTCTTCCCTTTTATATGTGGGATGCCGCCACAGCCTGGCTTGGTAAGTGGTGAGTAGGTCCGCACTCGGGATCTGAACCCATGAACCCCGGGGCTGCTGAAGCGGAATGCGGGAACTTAACTCACCACCAGGCTGGCCCCCTGACTATTAAATTTTTGTTGCTCCAGTTCCTTCATTCATAATATTCCTACTTATCTCCTGGTGAGATTACAAGAATTATAGTAGTGTAAAGTGCCTGGAACTAATGTGGGGGAATCTAGTAGTTATCTGACATACATCCCATCATTTTTCTGCCAGGCAGCTATTATACAAGTGCTAACAAGTGATAATAATCTGTATCTTGTCAATGGAGAAATTGAGGCTAAAATGAATACTATTTTGGAATAACAGTGTATTAAACTTGGAATTTGGTTCCTAGAGCACTTACTTTCCAAAGTAGCTACAAAAGATCTGTAGGAGAAGAGAAAGAATAGCTTCATCCTCGAGTAAATATTTTTTACATCAAGTAGTCTGCTCGAATTTTAAGGCATTTGCAAAATAAGTGCTTGATCAAGTTCATTCTGCTCAACAATTAGCCTTATTGGTACTGTGGTTTCATTCATCAACAGTTTGTAAATAACAACAAAAACAGCTTGTTTAAAAAATCTTAAAATGCACAATTGTTAGCAATATTTATTAATGGACTACTAGGAAGCTGCAAAGAAAAATTGTCATTTTAACCATTACTTGAGTGAAAGGGGCAAATAGAATTATCGATGTACACTTGACTCCAAGATCAAGATAATCGCTTTTAAAAAAAAATATCTAGGTTAATATGTTGTGAAATTTGTACATTATTATTTCTAGAATTCGTCATTTTGTATCAAACATTTACATCTGTATACCTTTTAAGTGAGCCATTGTAACTGTAGAAATTTTTCCTTAAAAAAATAGTCAGATAAGTATGATGTGTGTGTGTGAGTTATTGCATTATTTTTTTAGTATAAAAAACCAGAAGGCTAAATGTCCATGGCTAGAGATTGAATAATAACCAGAATTTATGATATGATAAATATATATAATACAATATTATACAACCACTAAAAAGTGATGTATATCTTTATTTATTCACACTTAAATTGCTTCTCAATATATTGTTAATTGGGGAAATGTCTACAATGGATGTGGATAATATTATTCCATTATTGTAAAAAATAATATGAATATTTTTATACATACCTAGAAAATTCTGGAAGCATATGCACTTAAATTTTTGTAGTGGTTGCTTCTGAGTGGTGGAGTTCATCTACATATATATTTCTTTAATTGGGACTGAGCATTATGCTAGGAACTGGGGATACAGTGTAGAAAAAGAGGAAATTGTTGCTCTCAGAGTTTATATTCTAGATACTAAACCGAATAAAAGTAAACTAATTAAAATTATTACAGACTGAGGCAGAGAGTATTTTATACAGGCAATAGCTGTATCTTATAAATTTTGATATGTTCTATTTTAATTATTTCACAATATTTTGTTATTTCTCTTTTGATGTATTCAGAACTGTGAGATATTGAGAACTGTGCTATTTAGTTTCCAAGTATTTGGGGATTTCCAGATATCTTTCTGTTATTGAATTCAAATTGAATTTCACTGTGGTCATAGAATATACTTTCTATAACTTGATTCACAGCTTTTTAAAATGATAAGTAGTAGATGGGAATTAATCCTATTGATTCAGCCTATTTTCTTCTTAAAACCTTCCCTAACTCTTCTGGCCTTCTTGCCAGCTTGCTTTCTTCTCTTAAATCATCAACAAATGTTTATTCTTTTCCCAGTGTTCATTCACCCAAGTAAATGGCTATATGTCCCTTTGGGGAAAGGCCTGGGAAAATCATCACCAGTATATAATGCAGGGTCTTCTTCCTAGGGGCCTGGCCATCTTTTCAGCCAATGGGTTCCAATTCTGATCCTGAAAATCAGCTCAGGTCTGGAAAATGAGCAAAAGATTGTAAATTTTTATTGGAGCAATCACCTTCAATGTGATGTGCTGTTCCTCCATTCTTGCTCCCCTCTCCCTAACATTAGAGACGTTAACAACACCTTGGTTGGCTGGCTGTCTATTTTGCTTTTTGGTTCACCATTCTCTATTTCCCCCCCACCCCAATGCCCCCAGTAGATAGTTTGTATGTCATAGCTGCACATCCTTCTAGTTGCTGCATGTGGGACGTGGCCTCAGCATGGCTGGAGAAGAGGTGCGTCGGTGCGCGCTTGGATCCGAACCCGGGCCACCAGCAGCAGAGCGTGCGCACTTAACCGCTAAGCCACGGGGCTGGCCCTCAACCATTCTCTATTAACTGTCTCAACTCCTTGCAGGTCCAGTGGCCTTGGCTACCCCTCTGACCTTGCTGGTCCTCGTAGTAATTGTAGCCTTGTGGGTCCAGCAGTTGAGCATCACACCACCTGATCTCAATTACTTCAGGATCCCATCATCTCCTCAGATAAAACTAGCCCAGTTCCGTGAAGGTCTTTCCTGCCACCATACCTGGTCTGCGAGGAGAGCTGCCACTGAACTTTTCAGTGGTGCGGGCGCCCCTCTCACCAGCACATTCCTGATGGCCTTGGTGAACAGTGTGGACTCTGGGCCCTCCCATGGAACATAATCCTCTGGTAGTTCTTCTGCCCTCACATATTATTCCACTTCTCCCAGTGTCTCTATTCCTTTCTCTATTTTCTGCTAGGACAAATCAGGCATTTCCGCTTTGTTGACAGTGGCTGTCATTTTTTCCAGCCCTCTAAGAGTCATCCCAGCAGTGAATTGGCCTGGAGCCATTGCTAAGGTGCTAAATCCTGTGTCCCAAGAAAATGCCCCCATATCACTGAATTATTGCTTTTCCAGTCTTATAGTCTTCCTTCACTTGATCAAATACCTTCAAAACCCTGTGCTAGGAGTTCTCCCTTAGCTCCTGCTGGCAAATGCTGACTAATTCTTGCAACTCTTTAGGTATATCATCTCTTTCCTCTCTTATCTGATCCATTATGTATCCCATCCGGTTCTGCTGGGTTTTACCTCTGGTAGTTATCAGCCTGGTAGATCAAATAGGAAGTTCCTGAGAGGAGCACATAATGCTTTGTGAGGGAGAGGCCTCTGCAGCATGTTCTAGCAAGGCAGAAGTGATAGCTCTTATTAGGGAAGTGTGGACCACTTGTGTAAATCTGTAGGTCTCAGGGGTTGCAGAGTCAACATCCTCAGGGGCATCCATTCGGGATGTTTAAGGGCCTTAGGTTTTCCTACCAGGAAGCTGACTTTTACATAACACACCTGCCTTGGCTGAGCATTCCTACATCTCTGGGACTCTAAGACTAACAATTAAGTCTTTAGCTTACCGCTCAGCTATGTCTGTCTGCCCTTCTTCTATTTGAGATAAGGACATCCTGTGGGTTATTAGAGAGGACATAGTGCTTTCACATTTAACCCTTAACGGCTTGTTAACATCCCTTAGTCTCTCATTATCCTTCTGCAGTGTGTCAAAACAACTTGGCAATGACTAGGATCATTTTTCAAATGCCTATCATTGCACATGGCATAGCATTCTCCTCCACCGGGACATTTCCCCAGGTTTCTACAGTTGAAATTTTAACATTTGTGCTGCCACCTTGTGTCAAGGACAATCCGTGCCCACTCTACTAACCAGATGACATCCTATTCAACTGCCAGGTAGCAGGGTAACCAACCCAAATTTTGATCTTACTGCCTTTATCTTGGTTTACTCTTGGTACAGCTGAGCTTAGTTTGAGTCATCCAGGAAACAGACACCGAGATAGGGTTAAATGTAGAAGAAATTCATTAATTAGGGAAATGCCTGGCCTCCAGCATGGCCTCAATAAAACTGTGATGGTTTCAGAGCGCTGCTGGGGCCCTGAGTGAACTGACGCAGTTACACTGCCTGCAGGCAGAGATCTGAGAGGCCCATTCTCATGGCCATCGCGTATGCCAAATGCTAGAAGAAATAAGTTCTGGACATATTTTTATTTTGAAAGCTATACAAGTGATACTAATATATATGTCTAACTTAGATACAATGGTGAATAATGAAATGAAGAAGGTTCAAAGGTAGAAAAAAGTTAATCTTGGGTGACATCGATATTTTAGGGATGGTAAATTAGGAGTCACATGGAAAAAAAGAAGTGGCCAGAAAAGTCAGATCAAAACCAGAATAAAGTGGCCTCCAGCTATTTCTCTTCATCTCCATCACCCCCGGCCTATTTTCAACCATCATCGTCTTTACTTGAACTATTACAGTAGCCTCCTACGTGGCCTGTCCACACTATCCAACCTACCAATGTTTTCTCCTGACTGTAGCCAGGGTGGTCTTTAGTGAACTATTTATATCACGTCCTTCCTCAGTTTTCATCCTTTCTGCTTAGGGTAAAATCTAAAGTCTTAAAAATGGTCTGCATTACCTAGTTTCTACCTACCTTTCCAGCTCACCTTCTGCTATGCTCACCCCTGCTATCTATATTCCAATCACAATAGCTATCCTTTAATTCTTTGATTCACTTCCCTTGTGCCCTGGAGTCTTTATATATGTTGTTGTTTTTGTCTTGAAAGCTTTCTTTTCCTTTTCCATTCCATCCTCCTCCAACACAAAAGCCAAGGAAGGAAAGAGTATCAATAAGACGACAGCAATCAATTTTTTGTCAAAACCAGCTCAAAAGTCCAGTCATTCAAAACTGAGAAATTCCCATTGGGATTATTGATAAAAATGTCACTGGTTAAGTGGGCAATAATTATTTCAATGGCATAGAAGAAGTAGAAGGCACAGGGGAGTGGGCTGAAGGATAAATAAGAGGTCAGAAAGTGGAGACAATTATTATAGACTGTCTTTGAGAAGGTTAACTGAGAAGAGATAGAATGGTGTCTATCTAAGTAGGACATAGGGTCAAGAAAAGTTTGGTTTATTCGTTTGGTATTTGAGAGACTTGGGATAGTCACATATATATATCAGAGGAAAAAATCCAGTAGAAATGGAGATATGAAGAGAAATAAGAATAGGGTATCATTGATTAAGTACAATTCCTGGGAAGTAGGATTGGATAGGATCTAAAATAAAGATGAAGGATTTGCCTTGGGAGAAAGGCACCTACCCTTTCTGTTACCAAATTTGCGAAGAATCAGCCCAGACTTGGATTTTTTTCATGTCTTCTCCCTCTTCTCCCTCTTAACAGGAATCCTGGCATCTGTCTAAGAGCAAAAGGTTTGGTTCAACATACAGGTGGCACAACTTTGGGAAAGTCACTTAATACTCTGAGGCATGATTTTCTCATTTCTCATTACTCTACACATGTTTTAGGGTAATTTTGATGACCACGTGAGTGGTCTTTTGATGTAAAAACTCTTTTGAGAGCTATATAAATAAAGGGCAATATTATGACCATTGTCACTTCAGATGAGGGGGAAACTCTTATTTGCATTTCCTAGATAATTGATTTCCTAGATAATTGATTACTTTTGCCACCTCTCTTGATGAAGGTCTTTCTTCATTCTTAATGGGAGAAACATAGTTAAGAGAGAATAGTTTATAGGTCTCTAGAAAAAAACTACAAATTTGTAATCTGTGTGTGGTACAGAGCAGTTGGGCAAAATTGGCCTTTATATATCCAATTTTCTCACTAATAACAATTGATAGTGGGAAAAGACAAGTTTACAGATTTTTTAAATAGACTGTATTTTTTGGAGCAAGAGTTCACAGTAAAAGTGATGAGAAGGTGTAGAGATTTTCCATGTATTCCTTGTCCTGACATATGCATAGCCTCTTCCATTATCAACATCCTCTACCAGAGTGGTGCATTTGTTACAATTGATGAACCTATATCAACACATCATTATCACGCAAAGTCCATAGTTTACATTAGGGTTCACTCTTGGTGTTGTACATGCTGTGGGTTTTGGCAAATGTATAATGACATGCATCCACCATTGTAGTATCACACTGAATAGTTTCACTCCTGTAAAAATCCTCTGTGCTCAGGTTTATGCATTTTATATATAACTTGCTGGCACAGTTGTATCCTTCCTAGCTTCATAAGATCTCTGCCAAAGACGTTCTTGAAAACATTCAAGATTTACACTGAACATAGCTTCTTTTGGAGGGCTGCACACCAGTTTTTGCAGGGCCAGCCCCAGCATACAACAAACCCTGAGTCTTGCAGATGGGAGAGGAAAACCCTTCACCGCCTCATCTCATTGGAATTGTCTCCTCATTTTAAATTTTTGTTTCTGAGTTCCATACTTGCCTAGCACTCCCTCTATTGACAGAATTCATGAATTTCACATTTTCCCTGGGTTTGATTTTTTTCAATGGCCTTGTCCTGTGATTCCTTCTACTTGTCCTAGGGATGTAATGTTTACCCAGCATCTCCATACCAAAAGAGAACTTATAATATGAATTAATACAGTGGTTTTCAGAGTTTTAAAAACAATGTAACTCTTTATTCAAACAAAATGTCAACACATAAAACTGACAAAATCATGAGATAGCTCTGTAAAAGAAGACGTACGGGAGAGGTAGAGACTCACCCACGCACCTCGTCTTCCAGGAAGTTTATAAGATCCTGTTCCAGAGGCTGCAGGATTCCATGGACGATGAAAATTTCTGCACTAGCTTATACTAACATGGTTATTTCATCACATGAATTAATGTATAGTGCTCCTAATTGAGAAATTAACATTTGTCTTATAAAGGGTCTCTTGGAAAGAATACAATGAAACTAATTAGAGAACATTTTAGACAGTGGTAAAAATATTTTAAGGCTGGTGGGCTATACCATTTAGCTTTTTTCAGTGTTTGTAAGATTGCTCTATCCCTTCAAAGAATTTGAGGACCTCCTTTTCTTGTTTAATTTTAAAATCAGATGGAGAAAGGAGATACTATTTCTTACTTCGATATCATAAGCCCTTCGTCTCCCAATAGTTTTTCTCTGATTGTGATTCTCTGGTTTGGTGTAGTAGACAGAGAATTAGATTTAGAGCTTGGAGACATGAGTTTAAGTCTTGGTTCTTCTATATCGTCCACAACTTCTGTCTAAGCTTCAGGGTTTTTTCTAAGTTGGGGAAGATTATGACTACATCCCCTGCTCCCCCAAAATGGGAAAGTCATATCTACAAATGCATGACTTTAGTGAGAGTGACTTAGAACAATGTACAAATAGGACAAGAAGTCTGATTTTCACTGTTAATCACAGAACAACGTTCATGCAAACATACACATACTCACACACATGCACAAATGCACGCACACATATGCATACGCCATCTTTCCAACACATTTTTACCACTGCCTATTCAGAGTGACCAGAGAGGGGTAACTTCAGATTTGATGCATCTCAAGAAGCACAATTTTTAAGGCTCTTTTATATGTGGAAAGAAAACTAGATTAGACATATCTACTTGGCTCATATCATGTTGACCAGTTGATATCCAGGGAAGTTAATACCTGGATAGGTGGGTATTAGGATGGGATTCCTTTAATTAATATACACCCACCAGTCCATTCAGTAAAACCTACTTAGTGCAGCTGGTAGACAGAAAGGCCAGCAAGTGAGGCAGTTTCTCATATTTGACTCCTGTTTGTTTTGAAGTGACAACTTGAATGGCCAGCTGATATTCTACAGGGCCACTTTCATCCTGTAGCTTGTTGTGTATCCATTTTAATCAGTAGAGTCTTCAGGAAACGTGTGGAAATCATCTCAGTGGCACCTGCACTTTGCCTCATTCTCCTTCCGCACTGAAACTTCAGCCTGTTTTTACTGGCAGTGGAATACACTTGTTAATCTCTGCAAATGAAACAATTACATGTTTCAGGTTTGTTCTTCAACATCTTTACACTTTTCTTTTTTACATCTTTTTAAACAATAGCTATTACTAAAGTTACAATTATATTTTGATACATAATGCTTTGCACATCTCACATGATTATTGAGAAGATGGGGTGAAATATGGTCTGAGGAAGTGCTGTTGACCTAAGTAATCAGAGGGTGTGGAATTGGCAGCACGAGTGGGCAAAATATAGAATGATGGGTCAGAACTGAAAAGAAAATGACAGGGGGTTCATAGATGAGAAATGAGGTCTAGAAAAATTGAGATTCAGGAAGGCAAAGCACATCATGGAAATATAATAACATGTTGAAAAGAATGTGAATCTTTATAGACAGATAGGCCTTGTTTTGACTTTCTCTTCTGCCACTTATTATCTGTATGACCTTGGGCAATTAACATCCCTTGGTCTTAGGCTCTTTGACCAATATGGTGAAATGGGGATATCTATCTCAGAGTACTACTGTAAAAAATAAATGAGATAATACTTTATAAATATGTGCTTGTAAGTGAGTAGACACTCAATAAACACTAGTGTGGTAGCCAGCCTCTGAGATGGCACCCAATGACCCCACCTCCTGGTATTCACACCCTGGTGCAGTTCCTTCCTACACTGTGCCTGTGTTGGTCTGTGTGACAATCAAATACAGCAGAAGCGTCACTTCTGAGATTAAGTGATAAAAAGATTGCAGTTTCCATTTGAGGTTCTCTGTCTCTCTTGGTATTACTTGCCATGGGGGAAGCCATGTTGTGTGCAGTCCCAGAGAGGCCTAGGTGGCGAGGAACTGAAGCTTCCTGCCGATAGCTCTCTGCTTGAGCTTGGAAGCAGATCCTCCTGACCCAGTCAAGCCTCGGATAACTGCAGCCCCACCTGACACTCCGACTGCAGCCTGATGGAGAGACGATGAGCCAGAACCACTGAGCTAAGCTGCTGCCCACCCAAACTGTGAGATAATAAATACTTCTCTTTTAAGTCACTAAGTTTGGGTTAATTTGTTAAGCAGCAATCAATAACTAATACATCTAGCTATTATTTTGTTAGGATTTTTTTTTTTTGGTGAGGAAGACTAGCTCTGAGCTAACATCTGTTGCCAATCCTCCTCTTTTTTTTTTTTTTTTTTGCTGAGGAAGATTGGCCTTGGGCCAACATCTGTGCCCATCTTCCTCTACTTTATATGTGGGACGCCTGCCACAGCATGGCTTGATAAGCGGTGCACAGGTCCACACCTGGGATCCGAATCTGTGAACCCCAGGCTGCTGAAGCAGTGCGCACGAACTTAACTACTACGCCCCTGGGCTGGCCCCATCTAGCTATTATTTTGAAGATCTGGGAAGTGAGGTTTAAAATGTAAACTAAGTTGGGGCTAGTGTGGGAGTGAGAATTTTAAGTGGATTCGGGAGTGAGAAGGAAATTTAAGCCCTGGTGTCCTAAGCCAGTTTGCAGTTTGTCATCTAGTGGAGGACTCTGAGGCAGGCCTTCCCAACAGCTATGCTGTGATTGGGTGTGGATATTTGGAGATATTGATTCTTCTCAGTCCTTGGGTGGTTTGGTGAGGTCTGGGGATGCTGGGTTCTTGGGGCCGGTCACCTCTGGTCTTGAGAAGGTTTCTTTCTTTATGCCTGGGTGCCATGCAGTATTATCATTTTCTATATGTGCCATCACATGAAAACAGTCAGACAGCACTGTCACTTACAAAGCTAGCCTCTTTGCTTTGAGTACAGAGATACGAGACAGACAATTTTATATAAAATGTGAATTGTGAAGGTTGGTCTAAGTCAGAAATTTTAAATCTGGGGTCCTGTGGTCCCCTAAGATCTAGAAATGGGATTCAGAGATTCCATAAGCAACACAAAATTTTATGCATAATTGTGTGTGTCTGTTGCTGTGCCATCATGTGTGTTGATGCATTTTTCAGAGGACAAGTTTTATTCCTTTTAGCAGATTTTCAAAGAAGTCTGTAAACCAAAAGAGATTAAAGAGCACCAGATTACATGTTCGCCAAGGCCCTTTCCAGCTCTTAAATTTCTAGAATTCTAGATCTAATAGAATTGGGCTGTGGGAGATCTCTATCTGATTCAAGGTTATGCAGGGCACCTATAATTCTAGGATGGACCCTTTGGGACCAATTTTTGGACTTGTTATGTTTTCTCATAATGTGAGATTAAGAGCATGAGCTGTGGATCCATACTGCATGGATTTGAACCTTCACTGAGTGACCTTGGGGAAGTGGCTCAATCTCTCTGTGCCTCAGTTTCCTTAATTATACTAGCAGTTTTATCCTATGCAGGATAGCTGTGATGATTACGTGAGTTATCCCATGTCAAGTGCTTAGGACTGTGCCTGCCTAGCACATACTTGGTGCTCAATAACGTTTGTCATGATTACTATTATTGCTCCTGCCCCTGAATCCAAACTTCCTCCTAGCAGCTTGAATGCTTGGAACCAAGCTCAGATTAGGTCTTCCTGTATCCACAGCAGAACTGGGTTCTTGTGGCCCAGAGCTGCAACTCTGCTGTCCATGTCCCTTCTCTTGCTTGAGGAGATATGTCCCTAGCAGATGAGTGTCTCTGGGAGTTATCTGTTCATCTCGCCCTGACTTGGCAAGGACAGGTAGAGGCTGTTGTTCATCTCTATGGGTCTCAGATGTCTTCCTTGTAAAATGAAAGGGCTGAACTATACGACTTCTAAGGTCTCTTTCAGTCGTAATAATACATGAATTTATGAATAATAGAAAGAATGCACAAGTAAGTGACATTAGGGTGAAGTGGAGTGAAGGGTTACCAGTCCAATTGCTTTTTCAAGCTTTAAAAAATTGCTCTGAACATTTAGATAAAAACTTGTCTTCCAAGGGTGTCTAGATATATATTACGTATGAAACAAGTCTAGTTTCTGGAAAAATGAGAAATTTCTTAATAATTATGTTATTAAAATTTTATTCTAATTTGATACTAAATTCCATGTTCTGTGTCATGAGGATGTATCTATATCTATATATACACACTTCATCTAAATATATCTGTATGCAGCCACTATGTCAAATAAAAATGAAGTCATTATTCATGAACAAATTTAATTTGCTTTAAAACATTAATAATATTAAAATTAATATTTTCATCCAATAGTCTTACTTTTAATGTTTTTCTTTTTAAAAAGTAAAGCAACTGTTGTGGAAATGAAAGACTCAAATTGCTGAAAGTGCGGTAGAACCAATAATTAAAGTTTTAGGAAGGCAATTAAAGGATTCTAAGTAAAAAGGAATACTTCAGATTAAAGAGAGAGTTTCACCTTTCCTCTTGTCAGTATTATGGTTTAAAAAAAATAATGCCTCAAAACTGCCAGCAGAGGTCCTCAGTCCCATAGTTTATCAATTGTATTTACTGAACAATCTCTCTCCTCGTGGTATATAACAAACTGATTTCAAGGACTCATTTGTTTACTTCAAATAACTAATCATAATGAATGGTCTACAGGTTTAAACTATTAATGCAAAAGAATACATTTATATTAAAAATGCAATTAATATGTACAACAGTGCATAATGTGTTGGAAAACATACAGACATAAAAGAACTAGAGAATAAAAGTGCAAGTTACATGTTTTTAAATTGATGGTTTTTAAAAAAATTCAGCAGATAAAGGTGCAGAATGGTGAGGAAAAGAGTCAACTATTATGTGTGGGTATAATTTTTTTTTAATCTTTTCAGTTTTGTTCTTTTCTTGGTTTGAATTATTCTACTTCTGGGAGAAAAATAAAAGGATTCATATAGGATCTCCTCTAGGTAAAAATTCTGAATATTCTATATTTTTTTCATTAAAGATGAATTTTAAAGAGGAAATAAAACAATCAGATATAGAAATAAGTAGTGGGAGGTTATTCTATCTGAAATAATTAGATAAGGCTTTTTGAGTTGCCAGTCTTCCTCAACTCTGTTTCTTTTTTGGCTTTACACTGAGATATCCCTGTAAATTCTTTCAAAAAGAAGCAGTTAATAAGGTGACTGCCAGAGAAACTTGGGTATGCGTCTTGATAGAGCTTATTAGCTCCCTGGTGTTGCATTAGGGGTTAGTTGACAATATATGTGCAAAATATCAAAACTTTACATTTGATCATAAGAAGACAATTAAATTTCAAGGCAATGGCCAAGGCTCAGTCTCTCTGGGCCTCAGTTTCCTAATCTAATCTTCCTAATCAACTTCCTAATGCCTGGGGTGTGGTTGTGGTTATGGAGGGCCTGTTTCAGGGAGTGGAGGCAGAAGGGTGTAACTAAATGATCTGACATAGACATAAATGCTAGGCAGATTAAGTAGGTATTATCTCATGGCCAAGAAGTAATATAATGGAAGTTAGATAAAGAAAAAGGAAAGATTCTAAAGAATGAAATTATGATAATCTCAAAGTAAAAGAAAAGAGAAAGACATTTCTGAGTCTTTTCATTCTTTTTAATTCTTCTTGAGTTTGCTTACGTTTTCTTTTTTTCTGATATTCTCTGCTCCCTACCTTTTTTTGTGGCCCCTGGCTGCCTTGAGAATTAGAGTCTTTTGAAATCAAACTAGAGACAAGCTAATGGAATATGGGAGACATTCTTAGCCTTTCTCAAGAGTTGATCTAGAAGACTCTATCTATGAAAACTAAACAGCCTTTTAATATTTTTTTTTAAGGCTTCTGCAGAGAAGGGGTGGGTGGCACTTAATTAAATTCATGGTAGCTTCTAGAGCAAGTAAACATCTTTGGAGAAGGACTTGTTTATCTTCCTTCCTTCTATACCTTAACCAGCAAGAATGAACTGAGTGAGAAAGAATAACCAAAAGGAATGCTATTGTCATTTTTAATTTGTTTGTTGAGTGTGACTGTCCACTTTCTTTCTAAAAAGCAGGCTCTCAGATATTCTCAGTGCTACACAGAATGATTTGAGTAACTAATTTTCACGTGCATGATAATAAAATAGGCATAGACATGCATAGAGGTTTTCAGAGCTAGTTATCAAAGGCTTTGGTATACATAAAGATGTTTGGGGTATATGTAGTGTTTTATTAATTCAAATGTTGCATGTACATAGCACAGCATCTTTCCGGTGCATTAAAAATGCTGTTCAAGTGTATACATTTTATTAATCTCTGTCTTTTCCTTTCTCATAAAATTCTTTAAGTGCTACTCTTTGTTTGAGGCATTCCATTATACCCAATATTTCTACGAACCACCTCTGAATAGTAATAACTATCTCTAAAATATTTGTTGACCAAGTAAAATTATTATATAACATATTGCGAAGAGTTATAAAGAAACTCATAAACATATCTGTTTTATATACAAATTAGATCTTAAGAGCATATCCAACCATATTATAGAACCCTTAAAATAACATTTTGTTAGACTCAAGCTTTTATGTATTGTTTTGCAATTATACTCATATGCATTCTTAAATTCTCTCCATATAGAAAATGAATCTGTAAATTTCATGATTCACATTGGTAAATTATACTTCAATTCTTGGCTGTTATCCTAGTCTGCTTTGGTGTTTTTCTGTGACTTGATGAAGTTGAGGGGGTTGGATTTTATTTTCTCATTTCTCTATCTCTAAGCAACAGCAAATATCTTAAACTATGGATTAAAAAAATTTGATCCCCTTCTTGCTAACTAAACTCAAATAATATAAATCAGACTACCCGTTTATAGGGTAGGGCATTCATTGTTCAAGAGGCATGAATGTTCTTTCTTCTGTATTTCTTAATTAGTGGGGCTTCTAATCTAGTGTGGTGTTTACTAGTCTTTAAGGGAAAAGAAAAGGCAGGAGAGCTGACCATTGTCCCTAAGGGACTGGCATTGGAAATGCACTAAACATTGCCCAGAGCATGATGAGAGCAACTTATGTTTCCTTCCTTACACATGTAAATGTTACAAGACACATCCGGATTGCAGTATAATGGAAATTCTGAAATTAGTTTTAAGAAGTGAGTTTGGAAGTATTATTTTCTTTTAGTGCTTGAAAATGTAATCTAGAATACCCAAGGAGTACAACCATTCATTTCCACATATTTCAGAGCCATTTTGTACTCATTTACTCCTGTTTAGTTCCTAGGTGGTGAGTTACTCACAGTCTCTTAATCTTTCTCATTTCGTTAGTTTTCAGTTTTGCTCATCAAATATCTTCAATGATGACTGCTTCTTTTCCATAGAGAAATGCTGATGTGCTCAGGCTGTTACAGAGAAGAGTGGAAGGGGGAAAGAAATGGAGAGAAAGCTAATGGACAATTTCTCCCCCAAGGCCACCTAACTGGCAAAAGGATGGATTGGTTCCTAAGTCCCCACATTGGGGTTAGACTTTGGCATTCTAAAAGAAAGTGATAGTGGTGGTGCTGGAAAAATTTGATCTTCTGGTTATATTAAAAATAGAAATAAATTTTAAAATGAAGTTTGAATTTTTAATTTTCACATTAATATTTGTTGCCAGTTCCCTTACATTAGATGGGCAAGAAGAATTATTCTGAAACCAAACCAAGCCAAACAGAAACCAAGAAAACTTATGTTTTATGATTGTGCTAAGAACCTTTACACTGAGATAGAGACAAATATCCTGGGCCAGTATCTAGCCCTGATTATTATTATTATTATTTTAAATCATATTTTTATGTCATTCTATCAGTAACTCAACACAGGTATGTGTGTGAATAAGGAGATTGTATTGTTCTTTTGATAAAGGGACAATTTGTAAATCTTCTCCTGCTCCTAAAATCATTTACTCCTTTTGGGTATTTATTATTTCTACTTTCTGAAAAAACATATGAATGCTAATCTCTTTCCAATGTTGTACTAACTTTGCCAGGATGGAAAAAGGGTTAAATCAAAGAAAGGTTAAATTTAACATTTGTTAAATAAGCATCAGATTAGATATGGTGGCACAGGGGATGAGCTGACTGGTAGGTATCCCATTGCTTCTGCTTTTATTCAGGTCTTGTTCCTAATGTATGGCCAATAGTGGCAGTAAGACTGAATCTCCTTTTCAGCATTTTCTGGTGGCGGTGGTGGGGGAATCTGGGAGGGAGTTGGTCCGTCTTATGATCAGACTGTTAAGGTTGGTCGACATTTACAGAGGAAATGAAAAGTTCAGAAAGGGAAGGTTCTGGTGGCCGGAAAAGATGGGAAGGAAGCTCATACCATATCAGTCTATATATTTGCCTCTCTCTGTAGTTTTGCTCTTCTACCTTTATCTAAAATGTATGAAGAATTACTTGGGGCAGAATATTGATAGGTCTATTTTCTAAATTGATTATTTTGTAATGCTAAGGCTTAAAAAGTAATTAAGGTTGACAAGGGGCTGGTGGAAAAGGATATATTTGTTTGTAAGCTCTTTTCTTCAAGCTTCCCTATTCTTTTCATTTTAGAAAATATCATGATAAATATTTTCCTGCACACTTAATTTTTTGTTATTTAAATGTTGTCACTATTAACATATAAAATATTTTATTTCAAATTTCATTAATTATGAATGAATATTAATTTGAAGAGGGGCTTAACTGAAATTCACCTTTATGTTTTCAATGAAAATTTTGCTAAGAAAATTAATAGTAAGTGAAATTTCAATGGCATATCTACCTAATTAGGCAAAATAATTATTTTCAGCCTAAAAGTTTAGAAACACTCTAAACTTAATATAGTATAATTGCTATTTATGAAATAAGTATATAAATTAGATTTCAGGTACTTCAATAATTTAATTAAAATTATTTTTATTCATTAAAGTAGGACTGTAATGTTGAGTAGCTCAGTTAATGTAAACAACTGGATAATAAAGCCATACACTTAAAATTATACTATATTTATAATTAGATATATAATAATGGACACTTTTCATTAGATAAGATAGTTTTTTTACAATTAATAAAAACTTGATGAAGTTTTACAGTACCAGTTTTTCAAAAGACAGTAAAGGACAAGAAAGATTTGGAAACACATCAGTTTATTCTTTCGTTAACTCCTTACAGTTAAAAAGATTACATTAGAAGTTACTTCTACATGCTGAAGTATAATATTGGCAAAATATTTTAAAGTATCCTTAGAGATTACAGTATTGCTCATGTAAGTAATTGCTGGAAGTGTGGGTACTTTGATTATTTTTAATAGAAAACACTGCACAGTATAAACATAGTATCAATGCTGCAGTAGTACAAAAACAGTATAATAGTACAAAATAGTATTAATTCATCTTGCGGCATTGATTGAGTCACTAAGCATCTCTGAGTCTCAATTTTCTAATCCAAAATGTGAAGAATTTGGACTGAATGATCTGTAGGGTTACTTGTAATTCTAAAGTAATCTATATCTATAATATTACTATCACATAGCCTCAAAGAACATCAGTGTCATGTAATTTTTAAGGGTGTATTTATTTAAAACAGCAAGACTTCTGGGATATGAGTTTATTCATAAGGTTAGTTTATTAGATCAAAACATTTCATTTTGAGGAGATTGCTGAGATTGCATGATTGTTACTATTCAAGGAAAAGCTACTTTATTCCCTGGCAGAGGGAATGATATGCTATCTGGAAGTTTCATTCTGTTGCTGGCACTCACATTTTAGGGACACCTGGAGAAAGCAAAGTGGCTTTTTCATATTGGTTGTAGTTGGTACTGATGGTACCAAAGGATGTAATCAGTTATTTGGAGTGAGATGTTCAATACTTTCCTTCCTGCATGCAACATTTAAAAAACCTTGCTTGGAAGAGAAGTTTATTTTTCATACAGGAGCTGGTGATCCTTTTGAAATGGAATTATCTTCTTGTTGTCATGGCAACATAGGATTCCATGTTCCTGCTTTCTACAATGTGTATTTCTCTGAGTCTGATTGTAAGTGTTTTATTCATTGGTGGCAGTGTGTGGTACTGGCATCAAGAAAACAGATCAGTCAGATGACATCTATAGTGCCTATCAACTTTGTTTTTTGGTTTTTTATTGAAGCATAGTTGACATACATTATTATGTTAGTCTCGGATGTACAACACAGTGATTCGACATTTATATACATTATGAAATGATCACCACAGTAAGTCTAGTAACCATCTGTCACCATAGAAAATTTTACAATATTATTGACTATATTCCCTATGCTGTATATTTATATCCCCGTGACTTATTTATTTTATAGCTAGAAGTTTGCACCTCTTAATCCCCTTCACCTATTTTGCCCAATCCCCCACTTCCCTCCCCTCTGGTAACCACCAGTTCTCTGTATCTATGAGTCTGTTTCTGTTTTGTTTTGTTTGTTCATTTGTTTTGTTTTTTAGATTCCACATATGAGTGAAATCATACAGTATTTGTCTTCCTCTAACTTATTTCACCTAGCATAATACCTCTAGGTCTATCCATATTGTTGCAAATGGCACGATTTCATTCTTTTTTATGGCTGAGTGATATTCCTTGTGTGTGTGTGTGTGTATATATATATATATATATATATATATATATATATATATATCCCCCCCAACTTCTTTATGGTATATAGAAGTGTCCGTCTATCGATGGACACTTAGGTTGCTTCCATATCTTGGCTATTGTAAATAATGTTTCAATTAACATAGGATACATATATCTTTTCAAATTAGTGTTTGTGTTTTCTTCAGATGAATATCCAGAAGTGCAATTGCTGGATCATATGGTACTACTATTTTTAATTTTGGGGGGAATCTCCATACTGGTTTTTTTTTTTTTTATTTTGTGAGGAAGATTAGCCCTGAGGTAACATCCCTTGCCAATCCTCCTCTTTTTGCTGGGGAAGATTGGCCCTGGGCTAACATCCATGCCCATCTTTCCTTTACTTCACACGGGATGCCTGCCACTGCATGGCTTGGTAAGTGGTGCATTGGTGTGCGCCTGGCAAGATACTGAATGACTCCAGGTGAATAGCTTCATATATATGCATATGAATTTAATATGCATACAAATCTCCTGGGAATATTGTTACAATGAAAATTTTGATTCCATAAATCTGGGACACACAGGGGAACTTTTAGATGACGGAATCATTCTGACAGTACTGTGGCGGAGAATAAATGATTCTATGCATTTGTCAAAGCCCACAAAACTGTGTAGCACAGAGTGTATGTAATACGTGCAAGTTTAAAAAAAAATCAACCCATGTGACTGAGTATCCCAGGATGGAATGCAAACTGTGACAAATGAATCTAACATTATTATAAATTTATGATATCACCATACTGAAGGGGGTTGGGGGGCAGAAGCTAACTTGAGTAACTTTGGAAAACGGGTGTTTTGACTAGAAACTGTAAGGCTAAATATAATAGGAACTGTACACTGTATGTAAACACTGTATTCTAGTTGGTAAATTTGTTTCTTCTGTGAGAATAGCCTAGAAATTCTGCAACTGCTTTACCCATATGCTGAGGGTGAAGAGTATGGATGGTAGGTAGAGGATGGTGGGAACCAGGTTTCTCTGTTGGAGATAGAAATTATAAAGGAGCAAGAAAGGAAGGTTAGGATGAATCCCGTAGTTCAGGATTATAGCTGGAGACATCAGTACAAACTCAAGTTTACCTTAATATGTATACAGATGGACAGACACAGAAAGAACTACAGATATGCCGATATACGTGGTTTACTATATATACATATGTTACTAGCTCTGTCTGCTTTGTCTGCTGAGAGGGCCTAGAAGTAGTGACACCTGAGTAGGAATGAGCATACCCCGCACCCAAATCTGCTTTCTAATACCCTTTTCTCCAATAAAAGGGACCAGAGCTCTTTGGAGAAATGAGTGACTCGAGGGCAAAAGAATGGGAATGTGTCAAAAGGACACAGAAGCCAACTCGACAGAAAGCTCACAATGGGCAAGGCTAGAACAATTTGAGCAACAAAATAAATTCATTGGATTATAGCCCAAAGTATAAAATACATATACATAAGTCCATGCTTATATAAATGAATGAGTGACTAAACGGGGGAGAAATGACTTCTCTACAGAAGAATTCCATTATAATATATGTAGACACTCCCTCCCAGCAGGAGATGAACTTAATTTCCACTCCCTCCACCCCCTTGAGAGTGAGCCAGACACAGTCACTTGCTTCCAAAGAATACAGCACGGAAAGGGAAAAACAAACAGTAACTTTACAGCGGAGAAACCTGGCAAATACTACCTTGGCCAAGTGATGGACGTTATCATCAACAGTAATGTCACGTGGATATTATGCTCCCCATACGATGTGACTGGAAGAACACTTCATCTCTGTGATATTCGTGCTAAAAACTGATAACCCTAGTTGATCCTAACAAAAATATCAGACTAATCCAAACTGGGGGACATTCTACAGGACACCTAGCCAGTACTTCTGATGACTGTTAAGGAAATCAAACAAAGGCTAAGAAACTCTCACAGAACAGAGGACACTGGAGAGAGCTGACAGTTAAACATAACATGGTACCCTGGGTTGAATCCTGGAATAGAAAGAGAGCATTAATGGAAAAGTCAATGAAATCCAAGTGAAGTTTGAAATTTATTTATTTTTTGGTGAGAAAGATTAGCCCTGAGCTAACATCTGCTGCCAATCCTCCTCTTTTTGCTGAGGAAGACTGGCCCTGGGCTAACATCTGTGCCCATCTTCCTCCATTTTCTGTGGGACACTTGCCACAGCACGGCTTGATAAGTGGTGCATACGTCTGCGCCCAGGATCCGAACCTGCGAACCCTGGGCCGCGGAAGGACAGCATGTGAACTTAACCACTACACCACCAGGCTGGCCCCAATAGCTTTTTTTTTATTTTATTTTTTTTAATGGTTATAAATCTGGTTTCTCCTTCTAGAGAATGGGACTCATAATACTGTGAACATCACAGGAGTTTTGTGAGGATGAACTGTGATACATTCACATAATGCACCATGCCTGGCTCAGTCAGAGTTAAGAGCTCAATGATTATTGGTTGCATTATTGTTTCTAGAGCAATGAAATGTACCCAGCCTCTTGATGGCAGGGCCTATGACACTGTTCTTTGGGAGTTCCCAGAAAATAAAAACGATGTATAACAACATCAGTAACAAAAAAAGCGGCAAGGTGCTGAATGAACCGCTTCATATATATGCGTATGAATTTCATATGAATACGAATTACTGGAGAATCTTGTTAAAATGAAGATTCTGATTCAGAAGGTCTGGGGTAGGGGCCAAGGTTTTACATTTTGAACAAGCTCCCAAGTGACGCCAATGCTGCTGGTCCAAGGACCGAAATTTGGGCTGCAACTTTTCTATTTCTGCATGTTTTTAAATTTTCCTTAAAAAAAATACAAAAAAGTTTTCTCCATCTATTCTTTATCTCTTCATCACAAAAAATACTCTTATTTTTAAACCCAACTATATCATATGTAACCCACCAGTCGTCAAGATCTTAAATAAGCAACTATTTCAACAGTACAGTCTTCCCCGCTTATATGCAGTTTTGCCTTCCACAGTTTCAGTTACCTGCAGTCAACTGTGGTCTGAAAATATTAAATAGAAAATTCCCAACTTCGTAAGTTTTAAATTTCGTGCTGTTCTGAGTAGCATGATGAAATCTCGCTCCATCCCACCTGGGACGTGAATCATCCCTTTGTCCAGCGTATCCACGCTGCATAAGCTACCTGCCCATTAGTCACTTAGTAGCTATCTCAGTTATCAGATTGACTATCGCAGTATCACAGTGCTTGTGTTCTAACAACCATGGACATCATCTGCTTATGACATCCAACCATCAACATCATCATGGCTCAATGATCCTCCTCATGTATTGTCAGAAGGTCAATATTAACCTAGCGCTACATCACAATGCCTAGATCATTCACCTCACTTCATCTCAACATGTAGGCATTGTATCATCTCACATCCTCACAAGAGGAAGGGTGAGTACAGTACAATAAGGTATCTTGAGAGAGAGAGAGACCACATTCACAGAACTATTTTTACAGTATATGGTTATAATGGTTCTATTTTATTATTGTTGTTGTTAATCTCTTACTGTGCCTAATTTATAAATTAGACTTTATCACAGGTATGAATGCATAGGAAAGAATATAGTATATACAGGGTTCTGTATTATCCGCAGTTTCAGGCATCCACTTGGGGTCTTGTAACACATCCCCCGTGGATGAGGGGAGGCTACTGTATAAAAAAGGGGTAACTACACATTAATGTTTGCCCCCACATTATCTCATACCTATGTAGATAAAAGTAATGTCTTGCAAAGTCAAGTCATATACAATTCTCTTAGCCTTATCAGTTAAAAAAGCCTAAATACTTTACAGTAACCTAGATTAACCACAATCCTAGGAAATTATGTGAAAATTTTAATTAGGTAAATTCTGCTTGGAAACAGAGTATCCTATTATTAAGGCTCCTGCTTAACGATTTATTGAGTTTTCAAAGGATAAGAAGCGATCTTAGATGATCTTAGATTTAGTAGCATATACAGGATATTTGAGAGAAAAAACAGGAAAAGATGAAGAAAGCACATACTGAACTGAGAAATAGGGAATAACAAAAATGAGATGTAAAAGAGTCATACTTTCCTGCAATTAATGACATCACAGAAAATTTTAAAAACCAGTTTCCTTAACTCAATGATTTCTAGCCATTCTGGCTTTGTGATTTCACACTTTCCCATCCTCCTTAAAATGTTTCTTAACACAAACTTTGGAAATTTAAAAAATGACATTTTTTTTAAAACTCTGAGATAACTGCAAAATAAGCTCAGCAAACACCATTTTAACTGGTATTGACTTTAAAAACTGTTCAAATTTATTTAGTGAAAGAAACTAACTGATTTTGATGGCAAGAAATCTTTCTGGTATGTGTATACATAAATACAATGTTTCCAAACACAGTATACCATAGTAGAATTCAACAGGACACTAACAGATCCATGGTGCAAACCGTGCCCTGTGTTCAAATTAACTCTGAATCGGTTTTCCTTAAATGTCACAGGTCATTGAGGCTCTAGGGCTTCTCAAAGCCTCTAAAAAGCCTTTAAAACTCTGAATTTCTAAAAAGGAGGTTTTCATTGAGAACATTTCCAGTGATCATAGTCCCTATTCACTGCCTACCCAGAACACTTTACAAGTTGAGATCCAAAGATTCTTGAACCATAAAATGATAATTAAAATATTTTCTATAAGCCAAGGCAATTGAAGTGTTACAGTCCACAAAGCTCCATTGCCAGCTAGAGATTAATTCTAAATGGTTGAGACCATTACAGCACATCACTAACAACCTTCCTCACCCTGTAAGAATTTTTCAAGAGCATAATAGATAGAGACTAATTAAAGTCATTCAAATAAATTCTCAAATTTACATGGACAAACATATTATTAAAAATTTAATCTACAGGCAAGCAGAGAAATTCTTCTGAGTATTAAGCATGTATCAATCATCCAAAAATGAGCAAAATATGATAATATATTTCTGGTCTTTACCCATAAATCTAGTCCTGGAGTAAATCATCATTCAAGATAATTTTAAAATAAAAAATATCTACCCAGGATTTGAAAAATTTGGTTGCAAATAACAACACATCCACACAGTGAGGAACTGATGCTCTGAAATCTTCCAATAGTATCTTCAGAAAGCTTAACTTCAGTTACATAATAAACTTTGTGCTGAGTTGAAACTGACGTACAGGTGCATCCTGACCCAGATTTCTTAATAAAAAAGTTTCAAAACTGTCCGTTATAGCACAGCCCAAGACACATTTTCCTATGTATTCTTCTTCCCTTCAGTCAATGGTTATAGAGAGCTTTCTACATGGAAAGAATCAAAAAACCATTTTTTTTAGTAGAAAGCTAATTATACCAACCAAAAATGCTAAATGACTTCTTAAGTCTATTTCATTTCATAAGCTTCATTTTCATAAAGGAAAAAAGAAACGCTACAGCAAAAATACATTTAAAAATTCTAGCCAATAAAAATCAAATTTTACTTTAAAAACTATTTACAGTGTATATTAATTTTAAAAGGAGAGCATATTTCTCTTCTCATCACTCTATATTAACATTCATAGTTACTGAAACTTTTGTTGTTTGCAAGAAAATCCCTATGTCTGCAAAGTTCACCTCCTCACTCTTTTAACTAACTAGGCACAATCTCCCTTCTCTGTACTGCCCTGTTATAAAAGCTTTGGGGAGGGGGTCTCAGGATTAGTAACAATGACAGTAGAGCAAAGGAAAAGGATAGCATAACAGCAGTAAGGAAGAAAATGAAAGCAAAATAGAAGCAGGTCTTCCTCCTCCTGATAAACAAACACCAAGGCAGTTGAAAGAATTAGATAACTCGACAATCATACTTCTCAGAAGCACATACCTTGTATGGTAGAAATGATGACTCAGAATAATTACAGAATATGCTTTGCAATTATTTTAAATGAGTATGCATTATAAAAGACTCCTGTAAGTAAATTTGCTTTCACAGGGTTTAACTTTTTTCAACTATACCATCTAATTTGACTTACTACTCACCTTTGCTTTAGATATGGCAGTAAAATATATAAAAGATTACTCGAAGAGGTAAGCGGTCAGAACATAACAGCACGCGATCTCTCCGCATACTCAACAAGAGGATTTACTCTCAAGAGGCTTACTTCCTATTTTCCAGGTAGTTTTGTTCCTGTGTCTCCTCTAGGTATTTCTACCTATCAACCATTTCACTGTTCACTAATGAATAAGACAATGCGGGACAGTGTGACTCTCCAATTCACTTACTATAGTCAATATACCTGTAGAGATCTGAATCAAACCTGAGATTCAAAAGTCTTCTAATTTACCTCTCAACTCTGGTGATTCATAAAGTTTTAGATAACAGAGTTTGACTAGAATCACCAGAAACTCTGTTATCTAAAATTTTATTACACATTGTAAAAGTGATAGGATGAAACTTCAAAATCATTTAGTTCAACTCAATTACTTTACAGTTGAGAAATCATTCAGAGAACTAGTTAGATGGTGTCAACTCAGGTTTTGTAACTCCAGACCAACACGTGTTCTGCTAAATCATGCTGCTTTCTGTAACTACTCCTTCTTCTCTATGATGTTCTTGTTACCCAAACAGTGCACCTGTGAAAGCTGATAAACTCAAGTATTCCTAGAATGACCAGAAAATCCCAAGTCTCAGGTCAAATACATATACCACTGCTTCATTTTCTACCCCAACATTTTTTCTGAAACCCTCCTAACTGCCAAAACTTTCCTGTTTCTTGTCCATCACATTTCTCTATCACTATAATTAATGTTTTAGTTATCTAGTACCCTATGTTACATAAAACATAATGCTAATCATAATAAGCAAATATTGAGTGCTCATTATATCAGGAACTATATTAAGACCTTGAGATGTAGCATCTCACTTAATCCTCAACTTCAAATAAGATAAATAATACCGTAATCCCCATTTCAAAACTGCAAAAATCAAAGCCTCAGAGGTTAATTTTTTCTTTTTCTCTCTCTTTTTTTTTTTTTTTGCTGAGGAAGATTGGCCCTGAGCTAAGATGTGTTGCCAATCTTCCTCTTTGGCTTGAGGAAGATTCACCCTGAGCTAACATCTGTGCCAGTCTTCCTCTATTTTGTATGTGGGTCACCGCCACAGCATGGCCACCAATGAGTGATGTAGGTCGGTGCCCAGGAACTGAACCCGGGCCACTGAAGCAGAGCACACCAAACTTAACCACTAGGCCATGGGGCTGGCCCCAGAGGTTAAATAGTTTGTCCTAATTCACAGAGCTAACCAGAAGTAGAACCAGGATAAGTAACCAGGCAGTCTCACTCCAATGTCCATATTCCTGATCTCTACATACAATAAGTATATATAACTACATGGACTTTATTATTAATATGCAGATAACTCAAAATTTGGGGGCTACAGAAGAATTTAAAGAGTCTTTGTATTTGAAGAGGCTTCTTTCACATTAAAATAGCTTAATATGGCTTATTCCCATAAACTATATCTTCCTTAAAAAGACATGGCCCAAGTAAGAACTCTTAACTCACTCATATATAATTAAAACTCAAATTAAAGAAAATAGGAGGAAAAAAGAGTTGCAACAATACTTTAACAAATATCCAGATCAGCATTGTCCAAAAGAACTTTTTGTAGTGATAGTAATGTTTTCTATCTGCACCGTCCATCATGGTAGCCACTAGCCACATGGGACTATTCAGCATTTGAAATGTGTCTAGTGTGATTGAATAACTGAATTTTGAATACTGTGTAATTTTAATTAATTTACATTTAAACAGCCACATGTGGCTAGTGGCTACTATATTGGACAGCACAGGTAGAAGATAAAATGCCAGAAAAAGATGAGGAAAGAAATTCTTATTGCCTTTATTTAGAGAGTGCACTAACAGTCAAATCAATTTAAATCTCTTTTCCTACTTGTTCTAGCTTCAGTTATTAACCCAAACAATATATACCTCCAAGGAGATTTAAGTAACCCAAACTTCTATACTTAAATTCTTCTTTGTGTATCTCAAAGGAAAAAAATAATTAAAACCTGTATTATCAACAAAGCTCTTTATATTAGAAACTTTTTACTGTTTGGATACCTAAGAGGAAGAATTTGAACCTGAAAACTGCCATCTACTAAGAAAACTAAAAAGAGTCACACAAGTTTTCCATTCTCTTCATAATAAATACTTGATAATAAAGTGCTTACCTTGATTCTCCACTACTGTTTCTAACACTTTCTTCATCACTGTGTCCATTCATTGTAAATATCAAGAAGTTTTAAAATAAAACATAAATCTTCCCAGTTTAAAAGATGAATATAAATACTGACTCCTCCTCGAATACCAAAAATTCACAGACGAATTTTCTTCAACATTCACAGGTTTCCTGGGACCCTTTTTGATTCACCTAAAGAAAACATATTAAGAAAATAAGAAAACTTCCTGTAGAGAAAAAGATAAGTCTATTTAGAACTTATACAAATCTACCTAGGCCAATCAGAAATACCTAGGCTTCCATTAACTACATTCCTGACTACTTACTAGAATTTACAGCACACCAGTGCTTATTTTTGACAGAAGAAATCAGAATATCTGCTGAGTAATAAAACTTTTAGACTAACTGCAGCTGTGTAGATACATATATACACATTATGGATAACTAGCTAACTAAAGAAAAACGGTAATATATAACATATACATACATTCCAAGAATAGAAAACGGAGTCTTATTAGATACTTTGTCAAACCAAGTAAGGGGGGAAAAGGTTACCTTTAATCAAACACTAATTCATATCACCAAGAACTTCATACACTTGAATGAGGCAAAGTTTTGAAAATACTCACATAAGAACAGAAGAATAAAAGTATCATACAATCTTCGCAAAAACTGTACAGATCAAAATAAACGTGTACTTTCACAGGTGAGCCGACAGTGGAATGATAAAATTTAAATAATATTTATCCAGGTTGCACTTGCGGAGATTCCATTAAAAAAAAAAAAAGGTAATGGAATATACACTATGATTTTTTAAGTAACGGGTTTGGGGCAGAAATCACGGACCAAGACACAGCATTCCCACCTTTCAAGATTTCAGCACAACACTGGAGAGTCACCTACAAGCCATCCACGAATAAACAAAGGAGATCTCTGGCAGGGGAGGGAGAGGAAGAAGCGGGGGAAGGAGACGTCAGATCCTTCCCCAGCCAGAAAGGACCGAGACAGCCGACTGAGAGCAGAGCTGTCCTCCGACCTCAGCAAAGAGAATTCAGTCCTACGATGATTTCCATTCCAAAAAAAAAGAGGAGGAAAACAGGCTGTTGCCAACTTCATCACAGCAAACTCTACATCTAGATCGAGATTTTAATTCTCCAGAGACTAAGGTCCAGTAGACTCTTTGCAAGAACTGGTTATCCAAAAAGTAACTCTTCCACGCAACATTTATTCCTCATGTTAAAGATTAATTCCAACCCCTCAAAGAGCTTTACTGTTCAACAAGTCTTAAAAATCTAGGGACTCTAACAAACCGCCTCTTTCCCGAAAGTCTCTCTGCGTTGAGAAAGTTCACTCCTCTGTTCGTTTTCCTTTCCACCTTCCTTTCGCTCCTCAAAACGGCTTTCTCTGGACATTCTAACTTCCTTTTTCCCCCTCATCTGCCTTCCCCGAGTCGGTCCTCTTTCTGAGGCCCTGCTCACAGCCCTGAGTGCTGCAGCTCCAGGCGCACGCAGCTCTCTCCAGCCTTTCCCGCGTCTCAACAATGAAGTCAAACCTCCCCAACCCTCCTCCCCTGTGCCCGGTCCTTCAACAGCTACTCTGCTCCTGCTGAGTTTCCGAAGCGGGGCTCGAAAGGAGGCTGGAAGCCTTCCTCCTCCCGCCTCCGTCCATCGCAGCTTCGCTCCAGTCAGTCTCCCGGCCGGACGCACACTCCCACCCCCGTCCCTCCCAGGGCCTCCCTCCCGGTCCCCGAGTCTCTCTTCCCGCCTCACACTTCCCGCCGCCCCGCTCCGCGCCCTCCCGGGCTCGCCTGGGCCGCCGCCCCTCCCCCTCGCCGCCGCCCCCCACGTGCCGGGAGGCCGGGTCGCGGCGGGGGCGACGCGCCGGCCAAGCGCTCGCCGCTCGTGCCCCGCGGCTCTGCCCTCGCGGCCCCGCCGCGCCCACGCCGAGGAGGCCCGGGCTCCGCCGCCCGCCGGCGCTAGGACGCGCTCCGCGGAGCCCCCCGCGCGCCCAGCCCGGCCGCCGCCGCCGCCGCCGCCCTCGCAGAGCCGCCCCGGCCTTCGTCCGGCGCCCCCGCCCCCGCCCGGCCTCCCCGCCACATCCTGACCCGCCCGCCGCCCCCTTTCTTACCGGCGGCCGTGCAGGCTTCGCGGGGGCGGAGGGAGCCCACTCAGGTCTCCGCCGCCGGGTGAGTCCTCGGGCTCCGGGCGTCTCGGGGGAAGCAGGAGTCCGGGAGGGGGAGGGGGAGGGGAAGCCCCGGCCCGCGGCTCCCACGCGCGACCCCCTGAGAGCGGATCCAACAATCCATTGCACCAACGGCGAGGGCAACAAGAGCGAGAAGGAACGAGCCGTCGAGCCCTCGTCGTCGCCGCAGCCACGTGCGCGCTCCCGCTCCCGCCGCTTATCGGCTCCCGGCAGCCGCCATAATGCCGAGAGCAAGCGCAGCCGCCGCGCCGCCGCCGCCGCCCTCGCAGAGCCGCCCCGGCCTTCGCCCGGCTCCCCCGCCCCCGCCCGGCCTCCCCGCCACATCCTGACCCGCCCGCCGCCCCCTTTCTTACCGGCGGCCGTGCAGGCTTCGCGGGGGCGGAGGGAGCCCACTCAGGTCTCCGCCGCCGGGTGAGTCCTCGGGCTCCGGGTCTCGGGGGAAGCAGGAGTCCGTGAGGGGGAGGGGGAAGCCCCGGCCCGCGGCTCCCACGCGCGATCCCTGCGGAGCGGATCCGACAATCCATTGCACCACCGGCGAGGGCAACAAGAGGGAGAAGGAACGAGCCGTCGAGCCGTCGTCGTCGCCGCAGCCACGTGCGCGCTCCCGCTCCCGCCGCTTATCGGCTCCCGGCAGCCGCCATAACGCCGAGAGCAAGCGCAGCCGCAGCCGCCGCCGCCGCCGCCCTGGCAGAGCCGCCCCGGCCTTCGCCCGGCTCCCCCGCCCCCGCCCGGCCTCCCCGCCACATCCTGACCCGCCCGCCGCCCCCTTTCTTACCGGCGGCCGTGCAGGCTTCGCGGGGGCGGAGGGAGCCCACTCAGGTCTCCGCCGCCGGGTGAGTCCTCGGGCTCCGGGTCTCGGGGGAAGCAGGAGTCCGTGAGGGGGAGGGGGAAGCCCCGGCCCGCGGCTCCCACGCGCGATCCCTGCGGAGCGGATCCGACAATCCATTGCACCAACGGCGAGGGCAACAAGAGGGAGAAGGAACGAGCCGTCGAGCCGTCGTCGTCGCCGCAGCCACGCGCGCGCTCCCGCTCCCGCCGCTTATGGGCTCCCGGCAGCCGCCATAACGCCCAGAGAGCAAGCGCAGCCGTCTCCGTCGTAGCCGCCGCCGCCTCCCGCGCGAGGTAAGCTTCCTGCTCGCTCCCCTTCCCCACTGGGCGCGAGGAGGGATTTGTTGCTGCAACTGGATTCAAGGTCAGGAGGAGGAGGGAAGCTGTGCATACAATGGAATGGGATGGAGCTGATTGATGACATCCATTTGAAAGGTAATATGTTTGGAGATGAGTAGGTGTGGAGATCATTGGTGTAGGACTTACTGAGTTTCTGATGCCTTTGAGTCATCCAAGAGGCTTTTGGATAGAAGTCTAGAGCTGAGAAGTAAGATCTAGACTGAAAACTAACTGTTAAGTATGTAGGGAGAAATTAAAGTCTTGAGTATACATGAAATAGACTTAGCAGACAACCTAGGAGTGTGCAATGAAGAATTTAAATTAATTTTTGGCTAGGTAGAGGAAGATGAGCTGGCTAAGGAGTTGCAGATATCGGATGGGTGTTGTGCAATGGAAGACAAAGGCATAAATGATTCAAGGAAGGAGTGGTGAGTAGTGTCCAATGCTGTTGAGAAGTCACGTGAACTAAGGCCTGAATAATATCCATTAGATTTAGTAACATAAGGGTCATTTACCTTAGCAAGAACTATTTTGTTGGAATAATAGGACCAGAAGCCAGATTGGAGTGGGATGTGATAAATGAAGAAATGGAATCAGTGAGTCTAAATTTCTCTCTCAGACAGTTTGACTTTGACTTGAGAGTGAATATGAATTGTTCTGTTTGTTTTTTTGGGGGGGGGCTTGTGGATTTTTGTTTGTTTAGGTGACAGATTTAAGGTGTTTCAAAGACAATGGGAAATATCCCTTTGAAAGAGAGGTTGAATATATTAGAGTTAGCTGTAAGAATTAACACATATACCTTTTTTTTCCCCAATCGGGAACTGAACACTAGATATCACTGTTTATAATTATGGGCTATAGACACTTAATTGGTGTAGCTTGAGAATTTCTGTGAGTCTTTTACTCCCCAGATACATGCCTCATGCTCTACTAATGTTTGAAAAGTCTTGGTAGAAATCTATTTGAAAGCATATATTCCTGGGAAGAGTAATATGTTAAGAAGGCAGTTCTCAGCTGTGCCGAAGTTTAGAATTACCTAAGGAGCTTTAAAATAAAAATGCTCAAGGGGCCGGCCTGGTGGTGTAATGGTTAAGTTCGCGCAGTCTGCCTTGGTGGCCTGGGGTTCGCAGGTTCAGGTCCTGGCTGCGGACCTATGCACTGCTCATCAAGTCATGCTGTGGTGGCAAACCATGTACAAAAATAGGGGAAGATGGGCGCAGCTGTTAGCTCAGGGCTAATCTTCCTTAGCAAAAAGAGGAAGATTGGCAGCAGATGTTAGCTCAGAGCTAATCTTCTTCACCAAAAAAAAGAAAAAGAAAAATGCTCAAGACTTACCTTAAGAGATTTCATTCCATTGTTCTAAGGTGGGGCCTTGGCATATGCGTTCTTTCAAAGCTCCCCTTTTAAAAAGATGATTCTAATGTGCCATTAGTATTGAAAAACTATGGACATCATTGTATTAACACTGCATTGACTCATGACATTTGGTTTAGATGAAGTGTGGAGAGGCCAGAATATTTATTTAGAAAATAGTGGTTATTAACAGGGCAGTGGTGGGTGGAGATTTTGCACCTCAGGGGATATTTGGCAAGAATCGGGAAACATTTGTGGTTGTCACAATGAATTGGGTGGGGGCTGCTACTGACATGTATTGGGCAGAGGCCGGGGATACTGCTAAAGATCCTACAATGCACTGGACAGCCCCCCACAACAGAGAATTATCTGGCCCAAAATGACAATAATGCCATTGTTGAGAAACCCGGCTATAAAGGATGGCAAACTAGGTAGTATCTTTTAGTGAAATCTCAGTGGGTGGGGGTTGTGGTTTGGTAAGGGTGCTAATGAATGAGGAGGATCTATTCTATGTAACAACTTAGCCTAAAACTAAGCCTTGCTTGTAACCAGCAACAAAAGAGCCTCAAATAAAGATGGAGCTTGCTGACAGAAGAAACAGCTTTCATAGCTGAAAAGTGTTTGCCTCTGGGAAACAGGGACCAGAGATGGAGAGAAGAGAGATGGAGAGAAGAGAGACAAGGCACAGGACTTTTTAACTGTTAGCCTTTCAAAACTATTTGATTTCTTAATGAACTTTAATTATTTAGACTTTTTCAAAACGAACCTAATGGAGATTAGAATTTTAAATTGAGTCCATTTTAAAAAATTATTTCTTTAATTACTGTTTTAATACAAGCAACTTAAAAATTAAAACATGTGGTGTTCTAGATGTAAAGAATGGTAATAGAGGAGTGGGATACATAGATAGATTTAAAAGGAAAGGCAGGTTCTTAAAGGACAAGACGTTTGAAGTTAAGTTTTTGTTGTTTTAAGTGACTAATGGCTAGTATCTTTAAATGTAGGTACTATGAAAGTATTGAACAACCAAAAAAGTACTGGATGCTTGTTTTTTAAGATAGGTTTCTTAAAATAAAATAGACCTTTTATACATAAGGTTATCATAGCCCATTTCCGAGTGATAAGAATATCATTTTTTTCTTTTTCTTAGATTAATATTGATAGTACGCTTTCTCTGAATAATATTATGGCCCTGTGTTCCACTTGTAAAATATTTCCCTGTTTCAATGTGAAGCAAATTTATTACTCCCGAATAGATTTTCACAGTCCTCTTATGTTCACTCTGCATAAAATTCCAGATAAATGTTTGATACTTTGCTCTTCTTACTACAAATTTCATTTGGCATCTTTTCTCATCCAGATTTCAAATGTCATCTGACATATATTTTAGTAGAGTGCTTCAGTATCTTCCACAACCACTTAATTTTTATACAGGATAAATAGTTGGAGACACATTGAGTACTTTTCTCACTATACAAAAATGCCCATGTGAGGGAAAGTGGTGGCTGAAACCCAGCTTGTGTCCACTCGCTGTGTAGTCTGCTAGGAAGAAAGGGCACATATTGTAATTCACACAAAGTTTCTATATGTATTAGTGGTGACCAAGGTTGGAGAGGAAAATAACAACAACAATAGGGGAAGGTCGTAGAATATGTGATCAATTTCAACTAAGATTTTTGGAGCACCCACTGAGTGTTAGGCACTGAGATCACAGAAATGAGGAAATCAATGGGCCTACAATGAGCACGGTGACCATAGGCCTGTTTACACAGAACTACCCCAGTTTGTATGTGTTTTCCCATTGTCCCATCTGGTTAGTGTCCCCTTTCATTCTCAAATGTGTACCAGTTTGGACAGCAAATTATGTAGTCACCCTAAAAAGAAGGAAAAATTCATTCTAGTCTGAGTGGCAAGGTCATGGGTAAGTGAAAGAGCATGATCTCCTCTGGTTCGGCATGACAGGAGGGTTGGTGGGGGAAATGGCACGAGGTAGATATATGACTGAAAAGATAGGGAGTCTGAGGTGGTGAAGGGCCTTATACACCACTTTTAAGGAGTTTTTATTTGTCTTGAAGGCAGTGGGGACTGATGGTGGTTTGGGAGCAGGGAAATGATAAGATCAGATCTGTTTAACGTTGACAAGAACAAAAGAGCAAAAGTACATTTCTCTACCATCGCCGCCCCCCCGCCCCAGTAGACACATACAAACACACAGGGCTGGGGAGAAGGAGAGGAGAATCTTGTCCTTTCTGAGTGTAAACACTTACAACTGAGCTCCATTTAATCTTAAATCCACTATAACTCCTTAGAATGAAGGACCGACCCTCCCCATTCCATCTCTAAAACACACTGCTGTCGTTGGTATGCGGAATCTCTAACAGCTTACAGCTGGCAAGCTACTCTAGCGCAACATACATTTTTGCTCCTGTGAGTTGAATTGTATATTTTAAGAGATGATGTGTTTGTTCTTAAGCCTGTTAATTCTAGTTGTACTTGTTATTGCAATTATGTAATTGAAAAAAATTATGTAAATTGATGAACTAAGAAGGTAAACAGTTTTTTCTGTGAAAATTTTGTGGAATGCTTTTGAAAAACTGAAAGATAACTAGCTAAAAATATTCAGATAAATGAGGTGTGGATGAGACAACTGTAAAAAAAAAAAAAAAAAAAAGAAAGAAAAAAACAAAGAAAGAAAGAAGGAGAGCCAGCCCTGATGGTCTAGTGGTTAAAGTTCAGTGCGCTCCCCTTCGACAGCCTGGGTTCAGTTCCCCGGGGGGGAATCAGACCACTTGTCTGTCAGTAGCCACGCTGTGGTGGTGGCTTACACAGAAAAACTAGAAGGACTTACCACTACAGTATACAACTATGTACTGGGGCTTTGGGAGAGGGGGAAAAAAAAAGAGGATTGGCGACAGATGTTAGCTCAGGATGAATCTTTCCCAGCAAAAAAAAAAAAAGAAAGAAAAGAAAGAAAGAAAATAGCATAAACATCCAGAAGGTTCTGTGCTCAGTTTGCTTTACCCCAAATTGTGAGACTGAAGCCATAGTAATATGCTCTACTAAAGAGACAGGTTGAGTCTGACACCTGCAATCAGGGCTATTACTTGGTTGGGCTTGCAGTAGTCTAGGGTCATTCTCCAGAATTCATCCAGTTTTTGCAGGGGGCAGAGAGGTGAATTAAATGGAGATATGATAGGGACCATGTATTAGGGTTCTCCAGAGAAACAGAACCAATAGGGTATATATAAAAAGAAATTTATTACAAGGAACTGGCTCCTGCAGTTATAGAGACTGAGAAGTCCAAAGATCTATGGTCAGTAAGCTGGAGACCCAGGAGAGCCTATGGTATAGTTTCAGTCCCAGTCTAAAGACTTGAGAACCAGGAGAGCTGATGGTATAAGTTCCGGTCCACGTCAGAGTCCAAAGGCAGAAGACTGACGTCCCCGCTTGAAGACAAGAGGAGAAAGCAAATTCTCCCTTACTCAGCCTTTTTGTTCTATTCAGGCCTTCAACAGAGTGGATGAGGCCCACCCACCTTGGGGAGGACAGTCTGCTCAGTCTACCAATTCAAATATTAATCTCATCCAGAAACTCTCTCACAGACACACCCAAAGTGTTTAACCAAATGTCCAGGCACCCTGTGGCCCAGTCAAGTTGACACAGAAAATTAACCATCACAGACCTCCACCCAGGCATTCTTGTGATCCTTAAGAGTGGCGCTAATCTCTGCCATGCACACCCAAAATATGATACATTGTTTTTGGTTTATTTTGTCTGAAGCAGGCTGGGTATCAATTTCCAAGACTTCTACTTGGCCTTCCCCACTGTAACAGCTCTTACTTCAGGAGCTAAAACCCAAAGTGGGGATTACTCCAACTGCCAAGTATGTTACTCACAGTTGTAACCTTCAGGGACTGAGGAAATGACCACTAGGTGTTTCCATGGACCCAGTGTACCTACTCTGAGCCAGGATTTGGCCATTTATTGCCTGGCTTCTGTATGTTCCTACTCTTAATGAGGAGACCAAGATGATAATCTGGGTCTCTAAGTATCAATGTCAACTCAGATCCTGTGTCTAATTTTTCCTGAAATGTCTAGATATTCCCCCTTTCTCAGTGTGCAGTCACCTGAGAAAATGGTGTAGGTCCCTTTGAGGAAGGACTAGAAGAATTATTACAGTATATACTTGCCATAGAGTTGTGGGGTCCTTTCCTCCAGGACTTGGCCACCTTTATAGTCAGTAGGTTCTGGGTCTGAAAATTGACTCAGATCTGGAAACTGGACAAGAGATCGTGACACTTTTTATTGTAGTGACCACCCTCATCCACTCTTGCTTTCTTTGATTACGTATATTAGGTAGTACCTTTATTCCCTGCCCATTTATTTTTCCCCTAGGAGCACTGGGTTCTATAAAACATCTCCACAACTCTTTCTAGGTCAAGCTCCCTTGGCTATCACTCTGATTTTGCCAGTCATTCTGATAGTTGTGACTACTCTGACTTCTGGCATTAAGTTCTGCCTCCTGGATCTACTATGCTTCTGGGCCCCATCATTCCCATTGCTATTAATAAGCCAAGCTCTGTGATAGCATCTCCTACTGTGAGCCCTGGCCCTCAGAGGTGAACTGTCACTGAACTTCGTGCTGAGGGTGGTGTCTCTTTTACCAGGATGTCTCTCTTACTGAGGGCCTTGGTGAATGATGTATCCTCTGGCCCCTCCCATAATCTTCCCTAAGGGCTTCTGGCCTCACATAATATATGCACTCCAGCCTGCCCACTCCCCTTGAGGTTTTTAATCCCGCCCTCCACTGACTGCCATGGCAATTTAAGCATTTCAAGATCTCTCAGCACAGGCTATTACTTTCTCCAGACTTCTAGGAACCATCCTAACGGGGAGTTTGCGCCTGGGGCCTGCCATGGTGTTACATCCCATATCTCAAGAGTGCCTCCAAGTCAATAAGCTCACCATTATCCAATCTTATATGCTAGGTCTCTTGACTAGGCACCCTCAAAATCCAGTCCTAAAAACTTCCCTTTTTCCTGCCAATATATGTTGACTCATTCTGGCAGCTTCTTTGGGGTATAGATCAGGCCTAGCACATTCCCATGTAGATTATGCTGTGACTTAACCCTAGTTATTGGCGTGACTGCCATGAGAGGAGGTGGGATAAGTTTCTGAGAGGGCTCTCTGTTGCTTTATTCAGAAGCACTCGCTGCAGTGGCTTTCTGTGTGGGAGGAGTGTTAGCTTTTAGTAAGAAAGGTGGGCAACCTTTGTAGGCTCTCAGTGTTCAGAGGGGTCTCAGGAGCCAGAATCTTTGCGGGCATCCATCCAGCTGTCCCCATCCCATGCGTCGGTGTCCCAAGTTTTCCAACAAGTTACCTATCTTTGGCTTCAATTTTTTTTTTTTTTTTGTGAGGGAGATCGGCCCTGAGCTAACATCCGTGCTAATCCTCGTTTTTGCTGGGGAAGACCAGCTCTGAGCTAACATCTATTGCCAATCCTCCTCCTTTTTTTCCCTTCCTCAAAGCCCCAGTAGATAGTTGTATGTCATAGTTGCACATCCTTCTAGTTGCTGTATGTGGGACGCGGCCTCAGCATGGCCGGAGAAGCGGTGCATCGGTGCGCGCCCTGGATCCGAACCCGGGCCGCCCGTAGCGGAGCACGCACACTTAACCACTAAGCCACCAGGCCGGCCTGGCTGCAATTGTTTTTGAAGCTTCTTGATAATGAAGTTCTGAGTCTGGTAGTCAAGCTTTTTCAGTTTCCCAGGGCAGGAGTGAAGGGCGTCTATGGCAGCTGCTCAGCAAGCCGTCTGGCCTGCTTTAGTAGCTTCACAGCTAGTGAAGTAGAGAGTTTCCACTTGTTTGTTAACTGCTCTCAGGTTTAACCGTCTAACCTAATGGCCAGCCAATCATAGCTTGTATCCATTGTTCATACACGTACACACACTTTTGAACTGCCTGTATTTTGCCCCACATAGGGCATTCCTCTGCATCAGAATAATCTCCCAAGTCACAATTGGTGAAAGTTTTAGTAACCGGGCCCCCACATTCTACCAGGGACTATCCATGCCCCAAATGCCACACGTGATGAGGTTCATTGACAGTGGGACAGTTCTGATCTAGTTCTCCAAACCCTATCTCACTTCCTGCTTTCTCAGCATATTCCATTTTCCTCATTGTCTAAATTTGTCTCTGGTCAGGAACCAAGAATTATTCCAACAGTACCTGGTTTTTCTGGCAAAAGTAAGGAATGTTCACGTTATAATTTGAAAACTCTGACTTCTACTACATGAAAATCAAATTGAACAGAAACCTGGCACATAGTAGGCGTTCAATAAATAGTTGTCCCTTGTGACTATGATAAAAAACACTGAATTATATACTTTAAAAGAGTGAAGTTTATGGTAAGTGAGTTATATCTCAATTAAAAAAAAGTTGTTGAATGAATGAAATAGTTGTATTTTGAGTGTAGAAGTATGGGAATTCATGTTGCAATTTTAAAATGCTGTTTTCTGATGCTCAGAATAAAACAACAACAACAACCAAAGATATAGAATAAAAACAAAGGAAATTTAAATCAAATACCTAATAGCACCATTAGTTGTCAAGAGACATTAAAGATATTTGGGATACGTCATTGAACTTTGAGATTTGGGCAAGCATATAATAGAAATTTTCTTGCTGCTTTTTTGGAGGCAAAATAATAACTAGATTAGCTCTGCTGCTTTATGGCATTTAAAAATGTTTTTATTCTTTTAAGCACCACACTTACGTTTAATGACATGAATTGATGATGCCTCATATGTTGCATATTATTTCCTTGGGTCAATTTCTTAATGCAGTGATAGCCATGGGCTTTCTCATAACTGTAAAAATGTGCAATGTTTGATCAAACTCACATGAATGTGTTATTTTAACATATTTCCTCCTTTCTGAGTAAATGGATATTTGTTGGACAGGGTGGTAGGAATCTTATCAGTTAGTTTAAAATAAAAACCCTTTGTATTTGGTTTATTTCTTCTCCTCACCATATAATTAACAGGAGAGGGCAGTCATAGACTACTTTCAGGAATTCTATAGCTTATATATATTTCAGAGGCAAAATCCTGTAATTCTACTTTAAAAACACTTCCTTCAGTAACATGTGCTACATGCTGTTTGAACTCATTGCTGACGAACCATTTATCCCTCTGATATGTCCCTTAGAGCATGAAGGGTCCTTAGTAATTGTCTAACCTCCTCATTTTACAGATAAGAAAATGAAAACCTGAAGAGCTTACATGATGTATCCAAGATTACCTAGCCACTTGATGGCAGAGTCTGTTTAATTTTGTCCTTAGCCCCGCCACTCCACCCCAACCAACCATTTCTTTAATATATCTGTGAAATGGACACGTTATAAACTTCGTAGTGGATTCAGAAGAGATCTGAAGAAATTTAGGCTTGAATAAGGTCAGGTTTACCCCCTCAGAATTACTTAATACAAAAACAATTCAAAAATCATTAATTTACATTTATTCACAGATAAATATGATACATTCTCCTGATTCCATTACCTAGTTTTAATTAACTATTTTTCTATTAATATGTTAATATTTATATACATCTGAATTCTTTACAAAGAGGACTTGAGACAACCCAGAAATATATAAGCATAAAACTCTTAGGTTTGCCTTGTACGATAGTATTAAGTTTGGATGACCTATAAAAATAATTACTTACGGGGCCGGCCCCGTGGCATAGCAGTTAAGTGCGTGTGCTCTGCTGCTGGCGGCCCAGGTTCGGATCCCGGGCGCGCACTGACGCACAGCTTGTCAGGCCATGCTGTGGTGGCGTCCCATATAAGGTGGAGGGAGATGGGCACGGATGTTAGCCCAAGGCCAGTCTTCCTCAGCAAAAAAAAAAGGAGGATTGGCATGGATGTTAGCTCAGGGCTGATCTTCCTCACAAAAAAAAAAATATTACTTACAGCACATTATAGAGACATCTATATGTCTGTTAAAATTATTCTTAGCAAGAACTTTGATACGCTTTTAAAATTTCTGGCAAAAATTGTATTTGTTATTATTTAGCTCTAAATAATATGGTGTAGTTCCTGTTCTAGTGCTGCAATATGAGGAAACTGTAAAGATCAGAAGCATAGGAGACACATTTTTATTGACTGTTTCTCTCAGGGAAGAGACGAGCTCCCTCAACCTTGTTTTTCCCACCCAAGTTTATGCTCTCTGCCTCTAGGATATGAGTTGGAAAATTGTTCTTACTAGCAGCTTCAGCAACAACAGCAGGTGCAGTCAGTAAGTTTACCAATATATTTGTTCTATCACCAGAATACCTCTGTCATCAGTAATCATTTTTTTATAATAGGCTACTGAAAAACCAGAGAATCACCAAATACACACACACACACACACATACACACCCCCATATAAAGATATAAATGAGAATCTGTAGGGGATGCTGTGCAGTGACACCCAGATTCCAGCCTCTTAAGGACTGAGACATTTGTGCCCACATCTGCCTAGAGTGTGGGCTGCTGACTGCTCATAGCTACATTCTTCTCTGGAAATTATCTTGAGTTAAAGAAGCTACCACCTTCAAATTTACACCCCTTGTGTCCATGTTGGGATACAAAGGTTTGGTACCCTTGCCTTAATTCAGAGCTTCTCTGAAGGGGCTTCAGAGCTCCCATGGGTCACTGAGGCCTCTGTTCCGACTACACCACAGTTCAACTTCTCCCTCTATCCAATCCTACTTCTCTTAACTCTCACACAATTTGTTCCAAAGAGTATCCTCCTGCCCCCTAACAAACCTCCTACATGCGGATCTCAGAATCTCAGAGTGTCTGCTGGATCCCAGCTTATATGTGTATATGGAAATAGGGGAGAGAAAGGAAGAAATTTGAAAGAGCTCATTAATTTTGGCTATCACATGTGGCATAATCATGGAGAAAGGACAAGAAAACAAGGCTTAAATGTCAAATTCATCTTCTTGGAAAATACCACCAATCCTATTTTATCTGTTTTCCTCTCACTTCTTCCATTTACCCCTAAATTTTAGAGTACCTCATCATTTACTCTCTTTTCTCTATATGAGTCCATAAGCAATCTTTGCATTCAAGTTAGTCCTATGAAATTAATTAGCACTTATACACAAATGGATTCCTGAATCTTTAGCTCCATCTCTAACCTCTTTTCTGAGATCTAGATGAGAATTTCCAAACGTCTTTTTGACCTCTCAACTTGACTTTTCTGCAGAAACTTCAAATTTATTGTGTCCAAAACTAAACTCATAAAGGTAATGAGTTTATGGGGGAACAACACCACTCCCCATAGAGTCTCTATCTCTTTTTAATACAGTCACTGTATTCCCAGTTCCCCCAAATAAATGACCTTAGTCATTGTTTTTCTTCCTTCATATCATACTAACAGTTGATCACTAAGTCTTGAAAGTTCTAATCAGAAATGTGTCTAAAATCTATTTTTTCCTCTGCTTTATTCAGGCCCTCACTTTTTTCCTTTTTTCGCGCAAAAGCCCACCTACATATCCAGTTTTATTTCTCTAACCATCTTCCCATTTTCTCTTTCAACATGGCACCTCTTCATCATCTAACTCACCCTGTGTCACTTACCTGTTGGCCTATAAAAGAAAGCACCCACTGGTGTTTGCAGAAACCGGTCTGGTCCCCACTTCTCTGTTTCTGTCCATTTCTTATACATACCCTGAGTCCTCATTCCATCTCTTCAGATTACTAAAAACTTGACTTTTATATGTAAGTTCTGGCTCTTAAATCTTGAATCTTGGGATTCTGACCTGGCTTTCTCTATTCTGGACCTCTGCTGGTAATGCGGTCACCGTAGCCATTCTAATGCCCAATGGTCTGCAGCCCAGGCAGCCTAACACCCAATCCCTATGTGGGGACAATGGACATTTTGCTGCAACTGTTCATTCTAGGAACATACTTTTCTTAAAGATATATGCAAAAATACAATTCAAACAGCAGTTTTTTCAACAAATATTTTTTGAGTGTACCTTATATGCTAGATGTTGTTCTGGCTACTAATGACATAGCTGTCAACAAAAATCCTTACTTTCTAATGGGATAAGTGCATCTGTTAAAGGCCAGAGATAAGGGAGGGGACTGCTGACCACAATATTTATGCTTACCTACCTGGCAGAACTCGTTTGTTAAAGAGAGAAACTGCTTGTCCTGCAGGTACCAGCATCTCCTGCCACAGCTGTTTCAGGGATCTGCAAGCCATCATTGCTTTATCTCCTCAAACATGTCTTGGGGTCAATAAGAAAAATTGCCTTTGTTGCTTAAGCAACTGCAAATCTATATGGAAGCCCAAGACTTATGATTGGCATGTTTAATAGGGTGATATTTACAATATTACACTGATACAACTTAGAGCTTCTTTGCAGCCTTCCTTGCCCTGGTCTTGAGGCTCATTACACAAGGGAGCCAGAGGCTATTACACGAAAGAAGCTACACCAAAAAGGACTTTGATGAGCTTTAGACTCCAAAGCTGACTTTCCTGACCTCTCTAGGAAGGTAATTGTCCTGCAAACATGGAGAGTGAAAAGCTTTTCCTAAACTCCTTTTACTTGCATTTAACATAGCAAAAGTGAGCCCTGATAGCTTCCCGGCTTTCAAAGCACCACTAACCACAATAGGAAACATTGTGTGGTGACCCAGTTCACATGTATGGATAATATTCAGCATATGTATTTTATACCTGAAGCAAACACAAAAAATTTACTCGTATTACTTGCAATGCATTTTGATATGCTCTATCCGCTACAATTGCATTTCTTTTTAATACTCTATTCACAACACACTAAACTGTGATCTAAGTTTTAAAAAAATTACTAGCCTAGAGTTTTCAAAAGGGGGGATTGAATGAGACAGAAAAAGGAGAGAGGTTAAGTCGGCTTCTCAAGGGGGTGGGCGGGGGTCGGGGGCAGTGCTTAGGGAGAGGATCTGAAGGATCAGTCTTCAAATTCTTGGTGTTGAGTAGAATTGATCAGAGGCAAAATATCTTTTATTGGAGAATGGGATTGTATTAATGTAGGTTATAAAAAGCAGACTGTATGAAGTCACTGAATTCAGGGGAAAGTATAAGGTCACCAAGACATTGTGAGAAATACAGATGAGGCAACTGCAGAATGTTTACATTCTTAAGCCGATAAGCATAGGATGAGCTAAAGCCACAGTGGAGTTTGACCAAAGGACAGGCTATCGCTGACATTACACTGTACAGGCCTCACGCCTGATGGCTTGAGCAATGGAATCCCTCCTTATCATAATGCTATTTTAATAAGAAAATGAAGTAACTGTTAAACAGTGGTAGAGCAACCTGTGATCTAGTTAGTGTCACCTTGAGGAAAAACTGGGGAGCAGTTAGGGAGAGGGATCTTGTGCAAGAAAGATGAGAACATAAAAATGATAAACTTGGGTTAGGCATAAAAATGTACAGACTTGCAGACTTCGAAGATACTTGGGTACCTTAGACCTGTTATAGATAACTGACAAGGTTGTGTTCACTATAGGTGATAGAGGTTTGTGTCTCCACACCGCCGTGTCAGTTTGTCCGATCCTACATCTTTGAGGTGACAAGTAGATTAGGCTGAGGTTTTCCTGGGTTGGATGAAATGTAGGTTTTTTTCTTCCTTACTTCCCAAAAGGGTAGGGGCTCACAAGGAAGATCAGATAGGTTGTAGAAAATGAAAAGACCTCATTGTCATTATATATCTGAGAAGAGTGAGTAACCCTATCCATATGATCTTTGCTCAGATGTTACCTTTCAGCAGGCCTATCCTGACCACTCTGCTTATAATTGTACCCCAACCACTCCTTATTCTCCTATTCTGCTTTCATTTTCTATATAGCTTTTCTTACAAATGAATAAGTGCGTATGTGTGTGTGTGTATGAATGGTATAATGAATCCCCATGTTCCCATCACTAAGCTTCAATAATTATCAATATTTTACCAATCTTATTTAATCTATACCCCCATTACTTTTTTTTCTGGTGTATTTTAAAGAAAGTCTCAGACATTATGACATTTCTTCCTTGCTGTGTGTTTTCCTTATTTTGTTTAATGTCTGCCTTACCCTACTAGAATGTGAGATAGATGAGGGCAGTGATTTCTATCTGCTGCACTCACAGTAACATTCCCAGCACCTAAAAAGGTTCCTGGCACGTAATAGGTGCTCAATAAATATTTTTTGAATGCATGAATATGGAATCTAAAAAAGTGACATTTTTAGTTTCTTGCTAACTATGCATAGATAAATGGTGAATTTTATTTAGATAACCTGGCAGTCCCCATTGAGGAATTATGTGGGGGTTTCTGGCCATCTTCTAGGCTATGTCTGAAGTGTCCAACCTACCCTAACAAAATAATTTAGCACTTCTGTTTTGGAGAGTGTAGATGTAGAATTTTGGTTCTTCTAGCAGCAACTGGGCTGAAACTAGCCCACATTTATGGCTTAAACCAAGAGGAGCTCAAGAGAGCACTGACTGGGAAGCTGGCCCAGACTGCGAGTCCACTAGTTGGCCATAATTGGCAATAACTGAGACAATTAGGCAGAAACAACAAGTGGAGATTATGCCTTTTAGTGTCTGGTAGTGAGCCAGGCAGAGCCCCTGTCAGGTCCTAAACTAGACAAAAATACCCTGCCCCATGATTCAAATGAGGAAATACAAACATGAGTCTTCATTGTGCCCTCATACTCATGTTGCTCTTAGAAATTTCACGTACTCCCTCTTCCAACACAATGCCCTACGCTATAGCACCACCTAGTTACTTACTTCTTTGGGATCAGAAAATCCTGGAAGACTTGCTTCATTCACCCTGACTCCCAGCCCCTCTGAGAAACTATCACCCTAGATTTCATAAGATATTTGCATCTTTCCAAAGATTATATCACAGTCTTGGTAGATGCACTCGCCAAAATGGCAGACTTCGTTCTCTTGACTGAATCTCCAATTCCCTTGGTCATTGTCATATGATTTAATAAGAAAAACTACCTAACACTGATATCCTACCATTGAGCCCTTTTTTCCTCATGCCTTCCAGCAGTCACTGCTCAGAGTTATCCATCTCCATATCCACTTGTCCATCACCCACCATCTTAGACCAATTACTGCACCAACCATGTTCTAGAAGATCATTTCCATTGTTACATAGTATAGAGATGCAAGTCATAATCCATCACAGTGGAATTTTCCAGGAGTGTATAGCTCTACCCATTGAGCTCATCACAGCATTCATTGCCATCACAGCTTCCATCCTTGCTGTCCTGTTTCCTGCCCCTCTAAGAACAAACCTCTGATTGATAGCTGGAGGAGCTGCCCAAGAAAACCTACACGATGCCCTCTGTTCTTGTACACTTGGGGTTTTAGCTTAGCCAGTACGTTCTTTTTTCTTAAGGTAAAGGCGTTAGCTTTTTTTAGGGCATTGCCCCTCTTCCATTGTCAAGCCACGTTGCTAGATTGGGACTGATCCCACCAGCTTGGATCCAGGAGTGATTATTTGATCCAGTCAGAGAACCACATTAGCCTCGCCACAGTGCTTGGGTCATGGATAACTACACAATAGAAGACAGGAATATCAAAGGCACAAAACTCATTTCTGAGCTATATGTTGGAATGATTGGGGATAGGAAATCTCTCTTTACAACAGATTTAAACTTAATAGTAAAAATCTTGAGGGCCGGCCCGTGGCTTAGTGGTTGGGTGCGCGCGCTCCGCTGCTGGCGGCTCGGGTTCGGATCCCGGGCGCGCACCAACGCACCGCTTCTCCGGCCATGCTGAGGCTGCGTCCCACAGACAGCAACTAGAAGGATGTGCAACTATGACATACAGCTATCTACTGGGGCTTTTGGGGAAAAATAAATAAATAAATAAAATTATAAAAAAAAAAAATCTTGAGCTGCTGGTAGCAGTTTTGCTACCATATGTGGAGATCCTGTCTAAGGAGATCCTGAGACTGAAGTTAATGCAGAGGAAAATAGAATCAAGATATGGCTAGATAATATTAATTGAGCTTACTATGTGTTAATTAACCACACAATTAATCATTTAGTCCTACAATAACCCTTAGAGGCAGGGTTGACATTTATCATCCCCAATCTAAAGATGAGGTAAATAAGGCTAAATGTCTTGCCCAAAGTTTCAAAGTTAATGTTAAAGCTGAGAGTTGAAACTATGCGGTCTGGATCTAGAACCTGTGTTCATTACCACTATTGTACACTGCCTCAATATGTGCTTTTGCTAATATACACAGACTTCAGAGACAGAGAGAAAGATTGAGAGAGAGAGAGAGACTGAGACCCAATGATTTGTCTTTGATTCCCTGGATCTAGTCATGCCTGAAATCATGAACTTCTTGATTTTTTTCAATTAACCAAACAAATTTCTCTCCCCTTCCTGTCTTTTTTCAGAAGCAGATTTGACTCTTAAAACAGGAAAAACTGAATAATATACTCTAATATGCGAGAAACAATATAAAGTATGTAGAAATCTATATACCAAACGTCAAGGCAGACAGACCACATGGGAAACACCGGATGGCTCGTCCTATATTATAGGCATTAGCACTTGTACCTGTTTGAGAACAGTTCATAAAGTTCTTCAAGATCAGTCATTGAATTGGTATTATTCATTCATTGAATTTGGTGCTCCTGTCTGTATTTACCGCTGCTCGTTTCCGCTGTCTTTTATTCCTTCGTGCCAAGCCTGGCTGACATACACACTGCTCTTCGTCCAGGCCCTACGTCTTCAGGTGGGGAAACAGAGTACATAGTGAAAGCAGTGCCCTGGCAATCTGGTGTGCTGCAACCCAGCCTCTCATAGCAAGCCCCTAAATGCATGCCAGCTGTTTCTTAGGTCATTCCAAAGAAACTTAGACTGAGTCCTGTTTGGCAGGGAAGACCTGAGTAAGAGGTAGTGTCCGTCTCGATTCCGTAGCCTTAAGTCATCCCAACACACCCACATACCGTGAACCTAACGGTTCATGATCTGTCTCTGCTCGCTTGTTCCCTTTCTGTGCCTGCTTTGATCCTGTCCTTAATTGATTCCCGATTGTTAGAGACACCTCTTATTTATCATCCCACATCTATAGGCTAATATTTCTTAATTAGTATTACAAAAAACACTAGTATTACACTAACTAGAAAGGAAAATATTGGCAAATATTGACATAGTGGACAATATTAAAATTAAGAACTTCTGTTCATTGCAAGATACCATTAAGACAGTGAAAAGGCAAGCAACCGACAGGAAAAGACGTTTGCAATGTGTATAACAAAGAAACCCTACAAATTAATGACAGATAACAATAGAAGAATGGATAAGAAACGAATAGGTATATCATAAAATACGATATACAAATGATAGATAAATATATTAAAAGATACTCAACATCATTAGTCAACAGAGAAATGAAAGTTAAACAACGGGGGCCGGCCTGGTGGTGCAAGTGGTTAAGTGCGCGCGCTCCGCTGCGGCAGCCTGGGGTTCGGCGGTTCAGATCTTGGGTGCGCACCGATGCACCGCTTGGCAACCCATGCTGTGGCGGCGTCCCATATAAAGTGGAGGAAGATGGGCATGGATGTTAGCTCACGGCCAGTCTTCCACAGCAAAAAGAGGAGGATTGGCAGATGTTAGCTCAGGGCCCATCTTCCTCACAAAAAAAAATAAATGAATAAAAGAAAGTTAAACTACAGTGATTAAACGTTACCCAGTGATCAGGATGGTTTAAGTTAAAAATATCAATATCAAAAGTTGATGTGTATTTGGATACTAACTGTTGATGTTGATCTGCAACTCTCATATGCATTTGGTAGGAGTATAATTGATACAACAACTTTGGAAAAATGATATTATCTACTAAATCATATACACACTCAGTGAACAGCAATTTCAGTCTCAGGTATACACCCAACAGAAATACAGACATGCACATCAAAACTGCACTGGAAATTCATAACAGTATTGTTTATTACGGCTACAAACTGGAAACAACCCAGATAGATATAGAATGGATAAATAAAAAGAAAATGGGGTATATACATATGGTGGAACACTATTCAGCCTTAATAAAGAAGGAAATCTTGCAATATGTGACAACATGGATGGAACTTGGGGACATTATGCTAAGTGAAATAAACCAGATACAGAAAGACAAGTATTACATGATTCTACTTACATGACATATCGAAAATAGTTAAATGCATCAAGTCAAAAACTGGAATGATGGTTTACCAGAGACTGGCTGGAGAGGGAAATGGGGAATTATTAATCAACAGGCATCAAGTTTCAGATAAGTAAGGTGAATAAGCTCTGGAGATCTGCTGTATAACATTGTATCTTTAGTCAATTATAGTGTATTGTACATTTAAAGTTTGTTAAGAAGATAGATTTGTGTTAAGTATTATCACCACAGTAAAATAATAATTAAAACAATAAATAAATAATGAGTGGCATATTCATGAAATAGAGTACCATTCAGCAGTGAAAGTGAACATAATCTATAGCTACATACACAGTAGGGATGAATCTCAGAAATATAATATTGACTGAAAGAAACCAGACGTCCAATAATACAGCTGCATGATTCCACTAATATAAACATCAGAAACTAAATTGTAGAAGTTAGAATAGTGGATACCTTTGAGGAAGAGAGCGGATAGCTCCATCTTGCTCCAGAACACCTCTGGTAACATACAAATTGTCATGGCTAACTGCTTGGTAATTCCACTCTCTACCACAAGTCCTGCTCCAAACCACTGGTAGGTTCTCTAATCTGTCTACCTGATCCACCAACGGAAGTGGTGGTGGAACTATGCTCTAATAGTTGACAACTCAATTTTCCCAAATGCCCCAGGTATATGAGTGTCTATCTGTTCATACTGTTCCCTCTTCCTATCATAGAATTCCCCCCTCCCTCTCAGCTGAGAAACTAATACTCTTGATTCAAAACATAGATAGCACCACCTGAGGCAAGAGACAGAGGCAGAAAGTTTTTGTAGTCAGACCCGTCTTTGACTCTTGACTTGCTACTTTGAAGCTGTATGCCCTTGGTCATAACTATTTAGCCTCAGTTTCTCATCTATGAAATGAGAATAATGATGTCTAGCTCACAGGCTGTTTGAGGGAAATATGTAAGATGATATGATAAGAATTCGTTGCACGTTATTTTTCTTGGCTTTCTTTTTCCCTTACAGTATTACTTGCTTTCTGCTATGCACTCCTCTGGCACCTCTGTGAAATAATTTTGGAGCCATTCATAAAAAAGAATTATCTAGTATAGACATACTTGGTTTTAAGAGCCAGGGTTACAAAAATGAGTTAGATATGATTGGCAGACAAAGAAATTACTACTTTGGCCAACAATGGCAAGTTATTGAATAAGAAAATGATCTAATGGAATAATTTTGGGAAAAATAATAAGGCCATTATGTACAGAAGAGACTGGAGATTTTAGAGAGAGAGATCAATTAGGAATCTATGGTAGTCATGCTGATCTAAAGGCATCAGTACCTAGCCCACGAGGATGTGTCAATGGAAAGAGGAAAAACAGAATAATACATGAGACACTAAGAAGGAAGAAGCATTAGAAAATTTTTTCTAATGGATATTCTATGTAAAAAGATAATATAATGGGAAGCTATTTTGATGCCACACAGTTAGAAATAGTATTTGTTTATTCTGAAAACAAAGACCCAATATTTTATCAGGCTAACTGTATGTGCTTCCAACTGGGTTAAAGATTTTCAAACATTCAAAAAAGAAAACAAACCCCCACACTATAATAAAATAAAATTCATCAAATGGATTTCTAGATAATAACATTAAACATGAGTTTTATGAAACATCCTGATTGTAATTTTTAAAAGATGATGAGAATTCAGTCACTGTCCTGTCAGAATAAGGAAATCTATCTTGGAAGGAAGAAAATAAAATATGCTGGAAAACATCAAATGGCAATTGTTACTACAAAGCAGGAAGGCTAAAAATGTTTCAATTATTAGGGACCTATTTTGATGCTCCACGGCTTGTGAAGGAATTACTGACTCTGTAATGGGACATAAATCTGGAAAATATACACAAGATGAAATTTGTTGCTATTGTTATGAGCTGTTTAAATGACAAAGTTTTACTTTGACATTTGAATAAAACATCTAATATACCATTTGCTTAATATATACTTTGTTGCATACTAACTACTGTATTAAACTTTTACTGTAGCAATGGAATATAAGGTATAAAGACATTTTTGCACAATGGGAGTGAACAAATGAGTCCCTGAAGGTGAAATATGAACTGCTTGGAAAAAGAAGAATAGAACATATTCGCAGAATGCCCTAAGGTGGTCTGGGAATATTTACCCCCAAATAATATTTCATCAAGCAGGTCACATAATAGTGCTGCTGATGTTAAGCACTGAACTAAGATTCCTAAATAGAGACTAAATGTTTGTGATATAGAAAATAAATTACATATTTACAATAGTAGATAAATAGCCAGTATTGAAAAAATGCTTTTGGAAGAATCTTGGCTTGCCAAAGATCAAAACTGATTCGAGAGTTTTCATCAGTGGCAGATATGTGGGAGTTTGTTTTGAAGTAACAGAGTAATCATAATGGGGAAGATGCATTCAGGAGAAAGAAAAAACAAAAAAAACTTCCAAGGTAAAATCACGGAACATCACAATAACTATGAACAAATGTCCTAAGTATTAAATTCCTGGATATAGCTCATCTGGAAGAAGAGTATTGGACCTTGTTTTTATGCTTACACAAATGTTTGGAGTATAACTTCATCCAGAACAATATTAGCACCTTGAACAGTTGTTATTTGTAACCTCATGGAGTTTGCTTCTGAGTTTCCGTGGACACTTAGGAGTAACCTAAAAACAAGCACCATTCCTGAACAGTTAAGATTATCATATTTGGGGAAGGTATACCCAAACCCAGTCTGGGAATGGTGGAAGGATGCGGGAAACGAAGCAAGAAGTTAGTAACCCTACTTAGAAGAGAGTTCATGAAGAATTACGGACAAACTTGGGATTCCCTATATGCAGAACATAGGTTGGACTAGGTGATTTCTTATTTCACTCAAGTCTAAAATTCTATGATTTTAAGTGTCAGAGAAAAGATACGAATCTTTCCTTGTAGTGAAAACTGTGATTCTTTGTATTAGTTAAGTTGTAATGCTAGCTGCTCCAACAGATAAACACCAAATTTTAGTAGCTTAATGTATTAAGTTTATTTCTTGCTCTCACAACAGTCCCATGTAGGTGGCCCTGGTTGGGAGGCCTTCCAAGTATTTTTTCAAGGACCTAGGCTGTGCCCTATTCTAGGTCCTCCAAGACCTCTCCAATCAGGTAGCAGATTAAAGACCCTACGAGGGAAGTTTTTATGAGTCAGGCTGGAGGTGGCGCATGTCCTTTATGCCCATATTCCATTGGCTAGAATTCAGTCTTATCACACGTTCAGTTGCAACAGATGCTGGGCAATACTGTCTGTGTGCTCAGGAAGAGATATGGGTTTGTGGGCATCTAGACAGTATCTGCCAAACTTGTTGAGATAGTCAGCCATTTCAAAGAATATTGGATTATGACCACAGTCAGGTAGGAAAATTTCATTAAAAAAAGCTCTAGTGAATTTCTCTTGGTCTCCACTGTTAACTCCTCTCTTAAATAACGTTTTTTATTTCCCCTCAAAACCACTGGCTGGTAATAAGATTAGAGGATTTCTCCTAAAACAAGTTTCACACGGTCCATCTGGTGGACAATGGTGAGGAGAATCTGCATATAGAGGTCTTGAGATGTAATGAAGGGGGCCGGCCTGGTGGCGTAATGGTTAAGTTCACAGGCTCCACTTTGGTGGCCCAGGGTTCACTGGTTCAGATCCCAGGCACGGACCTACACACTGCTCAACAAGCCATGCTGTGGCGGCGTCCCACATACAACATAGAGGAAGATTGGCACAGATGTTAGCTTGGGGGCAATCTTCCTCGTCAAAAAAAAAAAAAAAAAGATGTAATGAAGATGTCAACAGGAAATGCCTTTTCCTTTTGCCTACTGCATTCTCAGATACTTACTTTATTTTACTTTGTCTAATCTGAGATGCAGAACTCAGTTCTTCCATACAAAAATCGACTCATACTAAAATATGAGTGAGAAATATAGACTTTATTTGAGCTATTGTAGGGGACAAGGAGGAACAGTTTGCATGCCACAGCTCATATTCTTGTAAGACACTGTTGATTTCCTAAGTTCTTTCTCAGATATTGTGCCAGAGGGGTTTTCTCTCTCTGGCCCTTCTCTCGTATATATATCCATCAACTTTGCTCACTTCCCTTTTCCCTTCTCACATATTCCCCAGAAACTCAAATTCCTCTGCTTCTATTATAGAGAGTTACTTTTCCCTTCCTCTTAAGATTTCATGCTAGCTAATACCCAGACTTTCAGGATCCCAGCTGTTATACTCAGCTTTAAGAAAAGTATTTTCCCAATAAAAATAGCTTTCTCTCAATAAAAGGAATTGTCACATGTGCTCCTAAGATAATAAAAATTTTTCCATCTTTACACTGAGTCTCTATTTTCTAAAAACTGAACTTGAACTGAGTATGTTTTGGCGTACCAAGGAGGACCAAAGAGTTATAATGTCTAGGGCTGAGCATGCCCTTGAATAAAAGATAAATTGTTGGTCAGAATTAACCTGTCCACCACCACTTAGAATTGCAGCATGGCTCTGGGATAGTTAACATAGAGGGATGCCCTTCAAAGATGTTAAGGTGTCAAAAGTGGTTTTAACAGTCTCTTGAATTTCTAAGTTTGTATTTGGGATGAACACTTGTGTTTTGGTCTGAGATGAGTGACCTGAGGGAAAGGAGAGGCAACATAACATAGATACCGGGCCTCAATTCAGTCCTTATTACAGGAATCCTCATTACATATGGTGCCATGTTGGGTGCCCTGGGTTTCTTTCAATCCTACTAGGTATAAAAGTTAACTGCTCGTTGGCCGAGAGTAACATTTATGAAGTTGGAGGATGCCCCAGGGTAGGGCTAACTCCTAGACACCTTGGTAATTAATCTTTTCAGACACAGCATCAACTTCAGAAAACAAGAAATTTGATATCCAAACATTGGAAGAACAGAGTTCATGAACGTTTATGCCTAAGCACGGACTCTGCTAAACTGTGGCTTGTTTATTTGGGAATGATAATCCTATCCCCAGGGTATGCTGTGACCCCCAGATGAAGGTGGAAACCAGTAGACGTAATCCCTGTTTCCTTATTGCATGTACATTCTGGGAGTAGTTGAGTTTTCCCAGAGCATTGTTAAATCCAGGTCACGGTGGATTAGAAACCAGATCTGTTAGGATCTAGGATAATGAGCCCAGAGCGGACATGCCTAAGTGTCACTCCAAAGTAGAAACCACTGAGAACAGATCACTGGAAGTCTTTATTTGTGGATCGTAGCATAGCCTGTCATATGGAAAATGCTGGATAATGTTAACTAATGCAGTAGACAAAGCTAGCTTGTAGTATTATACATTCTTATCCCCTTCCTGACACATGGAATACTACTGCTCGGCTTCCTTGCTGTTGAGTAGAGCTGTGCCACTAGATTTGGTGAATGAAATGTGAGCAAAAGTGATACACATCACTTTCAGGCAGAGATAGTGAAAAGCCCATTCATAACTCTTCATCTTTCTTTACCTACTGGTCATGGAGGAGGCCTCAAGTTGAGACGAAAGAGCCAACACATCAAAGTAAACTGGATCACTGGAAAATCCGTGGAACACAGCTGCCCTAGAATCACTCCTGAACCTGCAGTGAACTTTGTGTAACAGAACAAATTGACTTTTATCTGAGATTTTTCTTTTCTTCCTTTCTTTTCTTTTTTTCTCATAGAAGCATAACCTAGACCTTCCTGACTAATACAGCTATTATTGTTGTTGTTATTATTATCTCAAAAGATGCTCTTATTTAACAAGTGGGTGCTGAATTTAATTATTTTGGAATGCTGCTTTCCAATAAGGAATTTGTAATTTGGAGTAATCATTGATTTTTCTTTTTTTTATACCTACATTCAATCTATTAATAATTCTTTTAGAATTCACCTTCAAAAGACATCACAAATCCAAAAACTTTTCACTACTTTTAAACCATCTTAATCTTTTATCTGGATTACTACAATAGCCTCTTAACTCATCTTCTGCATCCCTGCCTCCCTCCCCAGTCTATGCTCAACACAGCAGCTAGGGATCCTTTTGAAGAGTAAGTCAGATCATGCCACTTCTCTTTTCCAAACTTCCAAAGCTTCCCATTTTGCTTAACATAAAAGTCAAAGTCTTTACAAATGTCTACAAGCCCTACCGATATCTTCTCTCTCTCTTTTTTTTTTTTTTGTGAGGAAGATCAGCCCTGAGCTAACATCTGTGCTAATCCTCCTCTTTTTCTGCTGAGGAAGACTGGCTCTGAGCTAACATGTATTGCCAATCCTCCTCCTTTTTTTTTTACCCCCCAAAGCCCCAGTAGATAGTTGTATGTCTTAGTTGCACATCCTTCTAGTTGCTGTATGTGGGACGCAGCCTCAGCATGGCCGGAGAATCCGTGCGTCGGTGCGCACCCAGGATCCGAACCCGGGCCGCCAGTAGCGGAGCGCGTGTGCTTAACCGCTAAGCCACCGGGTCAGCCCGCCCTACCGATATCTTTTTAGTGAGGCCTTTCTTGACCATTCTATTTAAAATTTCAGACCGCCTTCTATCCCCCATATCCCCTCCACTCTTTATCTCCCTTCTCTGCTTTATTTTTTTCCATAGCCCTTGTTGAAAAGCTTAGTCATTAATTACTTATTAACTTTATTATTGTCTATGTCCCTCTGCTATAATACAAAGTCCATAAGAGTTGTTTGTTTACTGCTATATCTCCAGCATCTAGAATAGTGCCAGGCATATTTAGCACTCAATAAATAGTTTTTAAAAGAGGAAATAAAGATTTCTATCCGGTTAGTGCAAAATAGGTTCATTGCCATATTCGTTATAAATGAATAGGGATATGTAATTATTTAAAAAGTGTATGTCCTTTGTTGTTAAAAAAAAATGCAACTTAAAAACACGTGCCATTAAGAGTGCAGATTAAGTTTTATAATTAATTATCATTGTAGAACCTCATAATGTGTTTTACATCCTTTTGGGATCTCGAGGTAGAGAGAGGAGTTTTATTATAATTTTTTGAGGCATAATTTGTCACATGAAACTGCTCTAATGAGAAGAGTTATAGAATTTTATTTAAAGCCGATCAGTCATTCTGCTGAAATGTTAAATATACCACTGTTCCTGGCAATATAAATTCAAACAGATAAAGAATTTTCTTTGTAACGGGACACAGGTGAGTTATGACAGGAGTTTACTTGGACTTCCTTTTTTTCTGTTTATATTTCATGAAGTATAAGCAGGGGGCTGGCCCTGTGGCATAGAGGTTAAGTGCGCTCACTCCGCAGCTGGCGGCCCAGGTTCAGATCCCGGGCGCGCACCGATGCACCGCTTGTCAGGCCATGCTGTGGCGGCGTCTTATATAAAGTAGAAGAAGATGGGCATGGATGTTAGCCCAGGCCCAGTCTTCCTCAGCAAAAAGAGGAGGATTGGCGTGGATGTTAGCTCAGAGCTGATCTTATTCACAAAAAAAAAAAAAAACAAAAATATAAGTAGAATTCAAAATTTCCCTTAGGTAGAAAAGTTTTCCCTTAGTCACCTGTTATTGTGATTGAAAAGTTTTCCTGTTATGCCTGATATAATAAAATTGATCTATGAAAAAACCAAGCTTATACATATTAAATGAGTAAAAGTTATTTGATAGCATTAATGTAAAAATTCTTAATTTTGAATACTGAATTTAATATTGCTCCTTCTCATCTCTTGACTTTTAAAATGTGTTAAGGCATTAAAAAGAGGTGAATGGAGGGGCTGGCCCTGTGACCTAGTGGTTAAGTTCGGTGCACTCCACTTCGGCAGCCCAGGTTCGATTCCCAGGCACGGACCTACGCCACTCATCAGTGGTCATGCTGTGACAGTGACCCACATACAAAATAGAGGAAGACTGGCTCAGGTGTTAGCTCGCGGTGAATCTTCCTCAAGCAAAAAGAGGAAGATTGGCAGCAGATGTTAGCTGAGGGTTAATCTTCCTTAGCAAAAAAAAAAGAGATGAATGGGTTACCACTTTATTTTTTTTTGTGAGGAAGATCAGCCCTGAGCTATCATCCATGCTAATCCTCCTCTTTTTTTTCGCTGAGGAAGACTGGCTCTGAGCTAACATCTATTGCCAATCCTCCTCCTTTTTTTTCCCCAAAGCACCAGTAGATAGCTGTATGTCATAGTTGCACATCCTTCTAGTTGCTGTATGTGGGATGCGGCCTCAGCATGGCTGGAGAAGTGGTGCGTAGGTGCGCGCTCAGGATCCCAACCTGGGCTGCCACTAGCGGAGCGCGTGCACTTAACCGCTAAGCCATGGGGCTGCCCCGGGTAACCACTTTTTTAGCTACACAGTTTTCCTAGTAAAATTAGAGTCTGTTGAAAGTTACCTGCAGATTAGCATATTCATTATGCATTTTATAAAAACTTACAGCTGAATAATATAATTTCAGATAGAAAGAAGGAAAGGAACCTGAGTGCTGCATCCCTGATGAAACCCTGAAGAACCCCAATAATAGTGTGAATTTGTGCTGGAAATCTTAAGTTTCAGTTTACATAAATAACTTTATTTTCACTAATTCCTACAGAAACTTACTAAAATTAGGGTTCGATATAAAAATTGTTGTGCAGTATTATTGAGATATTTTATTACAAGAAAATAATTATTAAATAACAAAAGTTAAATGCAAAAAAAAACCCTTCCAAATAAATTCTATTTAGCTATTTAAGGCTGTTTCAAAAGTTATGGTTTATTGGTGTTCTGAGAAGGCTATCTCATCACCTACCTATTTGTCCCCCTCTCACCACCTGTACATTATTTTGTAGGTACTAGAAAATATCCTCCAGTAATATGATGTCATTTCTTTCCCTGGAAGTAAAACAATGCGATCCCATGAAGCAATTACATAAACACATTCGGTTACAAATTTCAAAAAAACTCAATAGTAACCATCTTCCACCATGCAGTTGGGACCTAAAGATGACCCAAAATTGTTTGGTTCACACCAAAAAAGTCAGTTAAGATTTGGAAATCATAAAAAACAAATGGTACAAACATATCTTAAACATTTTATCTTTACTTAAAATATATAAATGTCCATTATTCATGAATTTTCCTTGAGTACAAGTCTCCTGATATATTCTTTCTGGCATGAAAAAATACTCAAAATGGCATGATGGAATACACAAATTGCCTCATTTCTGATTTCTAGTTTCTGTTTCTTTAAAGTGAAATAGGAGTTGATGATACTTATAAAGCAATTTGGGTGCAGCCTTTTTAGACTTTTAAGACTTTCCCCCCAATTTTTACAGTTGCCTTGAACACTAATTTGACAGCAACGTTTTAAAAGTGACTCACCTTTATTGAGGCTTTACAAGGCATTAAATTTAGTTTTTATAGATATAAATCTTTCTTTTCACATTCGTATTTCTTTGGTTTTAAATTTTGCTGTTATATTTTGGCATTTATTTATAACTTAAAATGGAAAATATTGTATTAAATTTAAAAATATTAATATTCATTTATAATTTAATAAGAATAAATATTTTATTAAATTAAGTGATTATACTAATAAGCACAGTTGGCTTAAATAGGTTGGGTAACACGTATATAACTCTTAGAAATCTCGCAACTCATCTGGGAGAGTAGCATACTAGGAGGCACTAGAAAGGAGCCTCAGGGTAAGATTCATCGGACCATGGGGCGTCAGTCAGCCAGTGGGAGTGAGGAGTTAGGTAAATGTCAATTAGGAGAGCTACCACTGTGACTGATTTTATGGAATACTATTGAGGTTTTCTATAACCACCGCATTCCCATGCTTAATACTTCTGAATATCTGAAACCTGGGGCAACTAAACTTTCCAGAGTTATGTGAGTGTATTTAATTACTTTTAAATACAATGATTCTGGTTCCTGGCAGATGGAGGTCAGTGCTGTGATTCTCAGTTTTGTGTTTTGCTGAGGCAGCTTTGCTTTCCTTTTGCTCTGGGTCTACATCTTTCCACACTTTCCAATGTCCACCTGTCACCCTTGGCCACTTTCTCTTGAGTCCACATACTGATCTGGGCTCTTGAGGGGCTTATAGATGGTAAGAAGAGCTTAGGAAGAACAACTCCAAGCAAAGTGTATCATAAGCAGAAAAAATGTTTTTCTTGAAGACCAAGAACAGAAAGCTCAAATAATCTTCTTTTCTCTCTTTCCCCGCGTGACCTTTAATAAAAGGGAAGGTTTAGGAAGAGAAGAAGAGAGGAAAGCAAAGGGGAAACCACCTTCCCAATTAGGAGATGCCCTGGGGCTGTCTGCCTTTTATCCATAAAGGAAGCAAGTTTCTTAGAGAAAAACTGAGTGAGGAAAAGCCAGATGTGACACCACGTGTATTCCCGGGACGTGAAAGAGTCCTTCTCCAGCGAAAGGCTCAGAAGTGTGCCTTTGGGGCAGGTAGGGGGATAGAAGCCCGACAGCTAGGACTCCACGTCAGCTGCCTCGGGCCGTGACATAAGCTGAAAAAGGTTGAGAAAGTACTGCTTTAACCTTTTCACTTGTCGCATTAGGAACGCCAGCCCCCAGCGTTGTTGCCTACTTTTGTTTTTATCTCTCCTTGCCCTCCTTTGGAGGCGAAGTGAAGCAAGAAACACCTTGAGTTCCCTCAAGTACACAGCGGATAGTAGCTGCTATTTTGTCCTCCTCCTCTTAACCCACATGGTCTTAACACTTGGGGTGTTGCTGCTCCATTTGAGGGAGATCGCAGAGTATCAGAAATGCCTTAACTGCACATAATCCTCACCACAGCTCCCCGACATCATCCAGAGATGGGCCATTCCCTCCTCAAGGCCTGAAGTTTCCCCCAGAAACACCTGAAATAGGAAGGAACAATACTCTAACTGAGAGGGCGCATGACAACTCTAGAAACCGCACATGTGGCTGGGACTGGGAGCTAGCCCCTTAGGGTAATCTGACCCAAAGATATTTTTTATATTTGGCTTGCACTTTTAATAAGTAAATACTGAATTTGAATGTATATTTAAATTAGGCTAGATAGGCTTACTCCAATCTACAAAAGGCAACTCCTTCTTTCAGATTCTGTTATTTCCTATTTTATTGCCCTCTCTCCTCATCTCCCAGTATACCTTATACACATACAAACGGTTCTCCACTTATGATGGTTGGACTTGTGATTTTTTGACTATATGATGGTGTGAAAGTGATATGCGTTCAGTGGAAACTATCCTTCGATTTTGACTTTTGATCTTTTCCTGGGCTAGCAATATGCCGAACGGTACTCGCCTGTGACGCTGGGCAGCAGCGGCGAGCCGCAGCTCCCAGTCAACGACGCGACCACAAGGGTGAATAACTGACACACTCACAACCATTCTGTACCCACACAACCATTTTGTTTCACTTTCAGTAAGTATTCAATAAACTACATGAGATATTCAACACTTTATTATAAAATCGGCTCTGTGTTAGATGATTTTGCCCAACTGTAGGCTAATGTAAGGGTTCTGAGCACATTTAAGGTAGGCTAGGCTAAGCTATGATGTTTGGTAGGTAAGATGTATTAAATGCATTTTCGACTTATGATATTTTCAACTTACGATAGGTTTATCGAGTCGTAACCCCGTCGTAAGCCGAGTAAGATCAGTATTTGTGCAACTTCCCTGTCCTCTCCAAGCATTTGCACTTGCTGCTTCCTATTGCTGTCTGCAATAGGTAAAGTGGTCTCCTTCTGTTCCTTTCCTTATTGTAAAGTATCTTTAGCTCTATATTGCCCAGCAAATTTCACCACCCTGTAATGCAAGAATAATACCTAACATTCATATAGCTCTTATGTGCCGGACACAATTCTGTATTTTCTACATGTATCAGATCACTTAATTCTCACAACAAATTTATGGGTAGGTACAATTATCTTTTCTATTTTAAAGAAAAGCAAAGAGGTTAAAAGATTTGCCCAAGGCGGAGATACTATTAGAACTCAGATGGTCTAGCTCCAAAATCCATCTCTTAACCACATGGTATGCAGTGAGCCCTTGTTGACTTCAGCACATAATGTTAGTCATTTTGTGAATACACCGTATACATTTTAGTAATATAAATCTCTTCCCAGCATCAAGCCAACCCCTTGTTCCTACAGAGAAGTCAAAGCTTCAATATAGGATCCAGTGTCTCAGGCCCTCTTGCATGCCTCCCTCCTTCTTGCCTGCACCCATGCACATTTTCTTTTCAGTTCTTACATTCTCATATACAAGGGAACTAATTCAGGGCCCTCACTGCAGCCTGAGATTTCTCCTCTGCAGCTGTATCCTGGGCCATCTTCCACTAAATCTGAGGTAAAGGTTTTAGCATTTTTAAAGTTTGGTTAATCCAATCCTAAAACCATCACTGGATGTACTTAGCCCAAGTTTCAGAGAGTCAGCACGAACATGAGATTATCACAGCAGCTTCTCCCACCCACAAAATTTAGAAAAAGAGAAAAACATCCTAGAATCAAACATGATCAGTGCAGTGCTGTTCACCCTAAGCCAATATTTCTCAAGGTACGGTCAGAGGACTTCCTGTATCAGAATCTCCTAGGGAACTGGTTGAAAATACGAATTCATTGTCTACATCCCAAATGCAATAGTTAGAATCTTGCTAGGAGGGTGGAGGCAAGAAAGACATTTTCTTATGTTCCTCAGATGATTTTTAAACACACTAAGTTTTAGAATCATTGGTTAAATACTAGTTCCTTAGCACATACAAAAAGAACAATGGCCATGGAACCAAGGTATGTCTTGGTCTAGATCAGCACCGTCCAATGGAGAAATAATGCAAGCCATATATGTAATTTTGAATTTTCTAACAGTTACATTAAAAAAGAATAAAGAAACAGATGAAATTAATTTTAGTGATATGTTTATTTAAAGCAATATCTCCAAAATAGTATATTTTCAACATGTAGTTAATATAAAAATTAATGAGATATTTTACATTTTTTTGTACTAAGTTTTTGAAATTCGATAGATATTTTATATGTAAAGAATCTCTCAATTCAGACTAACCACATTTCAAGTGCTCAATAGCTACATGTGGTTAGTGCCTACTGGATTTGAGAAAGCAGGTCTAGATCCAATTACTGCTACCAGCCATATGCCAAAAGAGCACTGGTATTTTCTGGGGTGAGGGAGTAGTCAGAAAAATAAAATAAAATAAAATAAAATAGGGGCCTGGCCCAGTGGAATAGCGGTTAAGTTTGCATGCTCCACTTCAGGGGCCTGGGGTACGCTGGTTCGAATCCTGGGCTCAGACCTGCTCACAGCTCAACAAGCCATGCTGGGGTGGCGTCCCACATAGAAGAACTAGAAGGACCTACAACTAGGGTATACAACTATGTACTGGGGCTGTGGGGAGAAAAAGATTAAAAAAAAGAGGAAGATGGGCAAGAGATGTTAGCTTAGGACCAATCTTTAAAAAAAAGAAAAGGCATCAGTATGAAAAATAAAATAAAATAAAATAATAAATAAAGACTTTTTGGTTCCAACTGCACCAAGAGACCAATCCATTCCTGTCTGTTGTTCAGGGTCCACTACCAGTGACTGCAAGGTTTGCACCTCCGTGATGTGGGCCTTTCCTGGGATCCTCCTCTTCTCTCTTTTTTGAATTATTCCTGTTGTCCCATAAGGTTCCCATTGTTTTGGCCTCACAATCCTGAATTGAGGGTCACCCATGCTCAGTAATATAGACCCCACTCTGTGAGCTGCTTTAATCCTAGCGGAACCAGCTTCGTTTGTTCCTACTGTTACTGTAAGCACTTCCTACCCCTCTACATGCAGGGGCCCGTTGAGAAGTAGATTATCTCTGCCATGTCTCATTCCCCAAATCTCACCTTTTGTCAGCATTGAAACCACATAGCCTTGGTTAAAATTATCCTTCTCATAGTGATGCAGACATTCTTTTCTGCCACCTATTTTTCTGCTCCAGCAGAAATTTGCTCTATTTCCTTTGGAGTTACATATTACTCTTTCTGCCCTGACTGAGGAATAGGATGAAAAGGGAAATTGATCCTGGAGTGAAGAACACAGAGCAGTCTAGCAATATGACTGGATCAGAAGTTTACATACTGAGGCTCTGTCTTGAGATCAGCCCACTACTTTAGAAGTGAATCTTTGTCTTCATCAAGACCATGGTCCACTTACTAGATCCTGTCCTGGTGCAGTAGCCTTGCTCTTCTTAGGGGGATTTACCCATAAATAGTGCAACAGCCCTTCAGGTTTGAGGTTCTTCAGTGATCTTACCTCCTAAACCTGTCTATGTACTCACTTTGGTCAGCTTACCTACACCAGATGTTGGTGATGAGAATTCCAAATTCCGAATCATGTGTTATTAGGTGTCTTTGGCCTCCAAACTCCATGATTCAGCGAGGACCCTGTGAACCCCCAAGAATTTCTCTTGCCTAGATCACAGGCAGTCTGAGAGGGCATTCTCCAAGAACTACACCCTAAACTTAGAACTCAAAGTCTTACTACTTGAATGGAGTGAAGGGCAAGAAAACATAAATACAAGGAAAAAATGAATCATAGAAATAAAAGGCGTTTCTTTCAGAGTCTGAAATCTGAGCTGGAGTAAGCCACATCTCCTAAGCCTTCCTAGGGCTGCAGTTGTGTTTTTGGAGTTAGTTTGGGGCATGAGACCTGTCTGAGAAGGACTCTTCCAATCACTATGTCAATCTTACGACATCAGCCACATTGGAGGCTGGCACTCCAAACATGCAGACATGAAGAACACTAGGTCACTGCTGGAGCTTTAACACTGACCATCACTCCAAAAGCGTCCCCTAGCAAAGAAAAACTTAGTGAGAGATGGGAGATGTCTAGGACAATTTCTGAATATCTTGCTAGATGGTACCAATACCCAAGACCCACAATATGAAAGAGAAAGCCATTCTGCAGAGGAATGTGATGAGTTCAGTTTTGGTTGTCATGTCTGAGTTGTCTGTGGTATGCAGGGGTAAATGTTTAGTAGACAATTGGATCTACTGGTCTGAAGCTCAAATTACAGAGAATTTTTGGGATAGGGATAAAGATTTGTGAGGCAGAAGAAAAAGGGAAGTAGTTGAAACTCAAGATGATCTTTAGATCTTCTGCAGCTCTTTTTCTCTGTTTTTCTGCTTTTCATGTTGTTGATGACATTTAATTTTTGCCTACCAGTTTAAAGCATGATGTTAAAAGTTACAGAGAATGTCACTCACCTTTTGTATCTTTTGTGATACAATGCATTGATTCCATATTTAATTCTTCTATCTAAAGATTTTCTTTTGAAGAGTATTAACTGGTGCAGAAAAGGAAAGGGTAGTGGAGTATTGTGATGATGATTCTGATGGAAAGCTCCTGATTGGGTTCCTCTCATTCCTGGGCAGATTTTATACTTTGACTTTTAGTGTCTTCGTTTAGGAATATTTCTCATAATGGAGTTGAGAACATATTCATCACAATATTTGAAAGGCCTATTAAAAGATTGAAATTTCTAGGCCCCTTCCAGACCTACCATATTATAATATTATACGATATTGTAATACCTCAAACTAATATTTAAGAATCTGTGGCTTGATAATTGTGATTCTATTGAAGATAAGTATTGATGTAACCACTTTTGAAGCAGTTCTCAAACTTTAGTGTGTATATCAGTCACTTGAATGCTTGTTAAAAATACAGATTCGGCAGGTCTAGGAAAAGGTCAAGAGATTTGCATTTTTAATAAACACTCCATAGCTATGATCACCTGATTGCACTTGGAGAAATAATATCAAGTATTTGGCTATCTGAGGGTTTCCAGGATAGGTTTAGAACAGAGTTTCTTAACCTGAGATCCAAATACCCCAAGAAGCCCATGGATAAAATTTAGAGGGTCCGTGAAATTGGATGGGAAGAATAATACATCTTTATTTTCAGTAACTTCCAACTAAAACTTAGCAATTTAAAATTATAAATGTAGGCAACAAACCACAATAATAAGAGCAGTTCCTCTAACCTTATCACTAACAGAAAACACGGATATTTTTATATCACATTAGAGTTGTTGCAAATATCTTGAAATGTTGTTTACAACCATCACAACTTTGAAATTATGGTAGTTATTAGACTGCTATTGGATCTCATCTAATTTAATAAAGAAGCATACATATAATTCTGACTAAATTTTTAAAAACATTATGATAACTGTGCCTTAATAAAATTGGTTTCTTTCATAATCCTACATACTTTTTAATGTATTTAAAAAGCATTATGAGAAGAGGTCTGTGGCTTCACTGAAGTGTTAAAAATATCCATGACACGAAAAAGGTTAAGAACCTTAGTGTGGCGAAGAAGAGTCCGCATATTGAGACATCAGAGAGGTGTATTTCTTAATTCCATGAACAATAACAATGCACGAATACTTACACACCGAAAGAGGTTCTTGTCCCAGCCCCCACTCCTCATTCTTGACTAACTTTTCACTCTTTAGTATTTCTTTCCATGGACTATACATCCCCCTGATTTGTTTACTGCTCCTCAGTGGTTGAATGGCTCTGTTTTCCATAAGGATAACAGATTTAATCACAGATCTCAAGCCCATTATGAACATTAATTAATGTCTGACATCTCTTAATGAGGTAGGTAAAAACTATCATCATTTCACAGATGGAAAAATCAGGTCTAGGCAAGTTTGGTAACTTGTTCTTAGGCCACCCAAGAGATTGTGGCTCATTTCTAGAATCAATGCTTATTCTCCTCACATGCAAACTTTTTTGATTCACCATACACCAATCTGTTGGAAAAACAACCTGTTTTGCAAAACATTTCATTGATGATAGATGTGGAAATAATCTTTCTTAGGGTAGAAACATCTGATGGTATCAATATTCATACTACTTCGGTACCAATAATTTATTTTCTGTTTTGTTCTCTGAAGAAGAATAGATGTCCTGGTTGGAGAGAAAAAGCCCCAAGCCAAAATAAACCATTAAAAACCACTATCCATTTTGAAATAAAGCAATTAGCTTCTTCTTTTATTTAGAAACTTTACCCGGTTAGAGAGTTGGAGACAAACAAAATGAACATTGGTTGTCAAAATGCATTGATTTAATTTTTGCCCCTAAGATACCACACACAGTCAGTGAGTAAGGACTTTTGTCTTTTTTTTGGTCAGTTTGTTTCTTATGGATTCATGTTGCTTTGATCAATGTTGTTTGTGTGTCTGATCTTAATCTAAGTTTTTTGTTGTTTGACTAGTCCATCTGGTTAGACAGGATAGTGCAAAAAATTTGAAAATACTTTGGGAGTTGTCTTTTTAAATGATATTTGTTTTTATCTATTGCTTTGCTAAATTCCTACTGGCCTGGCAAAGAAGGGAAACAGAGGGAACACACAAGCAAAAATGAAGGGCACAAATGAATGAATAAATAATTGAGAGAGAAGGGATAGCTTCTCCTTAGAGAAAAATTCCAACTAATATATATAGAGGAATGAGGAAAATTGAAAGTCTTCATTAGCCTCTTTTTTTGTGGTGCCTCGGAGGTAGTCGGCTGCTTCAGGATGAAGCTGAACATCTCTTTCCCGGTCACTGGCTGCCAGAAACTCATGGAAGTGGACGATGAATGCCAACTTTGTACATTTTGTGAGAAGCGTATGGCCACAGAAGTTGCTGCTGACGCTCTGGGTGAAGAGTGAAAGGGTTATGTGGTCCGAATCAGTGGTGGGAATGACAAGCAGGGTTTCCCCATCAAGCAGGGTGTCTTGACCCATGGCCGTGTCTGCCTGCTATTGAGTGAGGGGCATTCCTGTTACAGACGGAGGAGGACTGGAGAAAGAAAGCACAAATCTGTTGGGGGTTGCATTGTGGTTGCCAATCTGAGTGTTCTCAACTTGTTCATTGTGAAAAAAGGGGAGAAGGATATTTCTGGACTCGCTGATACTACTGTGACTCGTCATGTGGGGCTCAAAAGAGCTAGCAGAATCTGCAAACTTTTCAATCTCTCTAAAGAGGATGATGTCCGCTAGAATGTTGTGAGAAAGCCCCTAGACAAAAAAGGTAAGAACCTAGGACCAAAGCACCCAAGATTCAGCATCTTGTTCCTCCACGTGTCCTGCAACACAAACGGCGGCCTATTGCTCTGAAGAAACAGTGTACTAAGAAAAACAAGGAAGAGGCTGCAGAATATGCTGAACTTTTGGCCAAGAGAGTGAAGGAGGCCAAAGAAAAACACCAGGAACAGATTGCCAAGAGACAGGGGCTGTCCCAAAAGCTTCTACCTCTAAGTCTGAGTCCAGTCAAAAATGAAATTTTCTAAGAGTAACAAATAAGATCAGATATCCAAAAAAAAAAAAAAAGAAGAAGAAGAAAGAAAATCTTCATTAGACAAACACCATAGTGATAATTATCAGAGGCAAAATATATTGAAGGATGCTAAAATTAGTGGGTAAAAGTTTGAGGAGAAGCAGGATATTTGTATAGTCTCAGTATTTCCCCTAAGATATTTATTAATGACAAGGGAAGGGGAATAATTACATGGAGAAACTTGGCAGAGACCACCATGTCTCCTGACTTTATGCTCTGAGAAGGGCACAATGCCATTTCTGTGGTGTTCTTGCCAAAAATGCATAACCTTCATCTAAACATGAGAAAGCATCAGACAAACCCAAATCGAGGGATATGCGACAAAATAACTCTACCAGTATCTCTGCCAAAGTGTCAAGGTCACGAAAGAGAGAGAAAGACCAAGGAACTATTTCAGATTGAAGGAGACTAAGGAGACTTGACAACTAAATGCAATGTGGGATCCTGGATTACATCCTGCATCAGAAAATGGACCTTAGTGGAAAAATGTTTCAAGTCTGTAGTTTAGTCACTAGTATTGTACCAATATTAATTTCCTGATTTTGATAACTGTACTGTGGTATGTAAAATGTTAACATTAGAGGATGCTGGATGAAAGGTATATGGAAACTACTATTTTTGCAACTTTTCTGTAATTCTGAAATTATTTCAAATTTGAAAAGTCAAGAGGGCATTTATAGCAGTTCCCTAAATAACTCTGCATAGGTGGTGGGAAAAGAAGATTTCGATGGCCTTGAAATATCTGGATAATATATCTTTCCAACTCAGTCCAATAACTCTTTACCTGGGCATATACAGTTTGAGAACTTTACCTCTTTTAAACGCATAGAAGATCATAGCCTTTTTCTATATGAAATACTCTATTTTTTCCTCATATGACATAGGCACTCAAAAAATATTTGTATAAAATGGAAATAATGATTGCTGTCCTGCTTTTCCCTGCTGAACTTACAGTGTGGTTATAAAGTGTAAAAACGATAAAGGAAGTGGAAAGTATTTTGCAAGTTGTAAGCATTGTACCGGTGTAAGGTGTTATTTTGATTATTGATGGAAAATTGTCTAAGGTATTTTTGTAATTTAGATATACATCGAATCAGTTTCTCCTCTTACTTTCTCTTTACTCTAATCACATTTCCACATTTTTACCAGGCTTAAAATTTCAAAATTGCCCTTGAAAATAAGGACTGAAGGAGAGAGGATGGGTGTCAGTTACCAAAACTCTGGCTAGTCATCTTAAAACATGCCCTTCACCTTTGTCCTTCACTTTTATTCTCTTCTATGCCGTAAGAAATTATAGACAAAAAAAGGAAAAAATTTAGAGCAGGGTAGGGCCCTAGAGTAATCTAACTCAGTTCTCTTAAACATACCTGATTATAAGAATCACATAGTGAGGTCATTTCGAATATGAATTCCTGGAACCCTGCAATCATAATCTATGGGAGGGAGCCTCAAATCTATATTTCAAAAATGAGTTTCGGCTGGTTATTATTGACAAGCAAATTTAAAAGCACTGTCATTTTATAGATAAAGAAATCGAGACAAAATGACCAAATTTATTTAAAAAATAGCATACACTATCTGGTAGATATTAATTTCTGGGATATAGTCTAGAACAGGAAACAATTTTGTAAACAACTCTAGTACGTACTTCACTAGGGGACCAAACAAAGCTGAATGCAACTAATCCTTCCTTGGGAGGAAGAGGATCAGGAAAGCCACCAGAGACTTTTGTAATACTGCACCTGCTGGGTAGACAGCAGAGGGTGAATATTCCAAGAAGAAAGGACAATATGCAGAGATACATACATGTGCATGGCATTCTCAGGGACTGGGAGTGGTCCAGTGGCCTGGACTGTGGTGTGCGGTGGTGTGGTGGTGAAGCTCAAAGAAGAAAGGCAGGCTGGGGTCAGAATTTGAAAGCCGGGAAGACCTTGCTAAAAGGTTTGTTCTTACATATCACCAGAAGCACAGGCAACAAAAGCAAAAATAGATAAGTGAGACTGCATCAAACTGAAAAGTTTCTGTGCAGCAAAGGAAACCATCAACAGAATGAAGAGGCAACCTACAGAATGGGAGAAAATATTTGCAAACCAGTTATCCAATAAAGGGTTAATATCTAAAATATATAAGAAACTCATAAAACTCAATAGCCGAAAAACTAACAACCAATTAAAAAGTGGGCTAAAAACTTGAATACACATTTCTTCAAAGAAGACATACAGGGGTCTGCCCGGTGGCGCAGCGGTTAAGTGTGCGTGCTCCGCTTCGGCAGCCCGAGGGTTTGCAGGTTTGGATCCTGGTAGCGCACCGACGCACAGCTTGTCAAGCCATGCTGTGGTGGTGTCCCATACAAAGTAGAGGAAGATGGACACAGATGTTATCCCAGGGCCAATCTTCCTCGGCAAAAAGAGGAGGGTTGGCATCCGATGTTAGGGTGCCATCCGATCAGGGCTGATCTTCCTCACACAAAAAAAAGACATACAAATGGCCAACAGGTATACGAAAAATGCTCAACATCACTAATTATCAGGGAGATGCAAATCAAAACCACAATGAGATATGACCTCACACCTGTTAGGATGTCCATTGTCAAAAAAACAGAAAATAACAAGTGTTGGTAAGGATGTTGAAAAATTGGAACACTTGTGCACTGTTGATGGTAATTAAAATGGTGCAGCCACTACAGAAAACAGTATGAGGTTCCTCAAAAAATTGAAAATAGAACTACCATATGATCCAGCCATCCTACTTTTGGATATTTATTTAAAAGAATTGAAAACAGAATCTCAAAGATATTTTGCGTTCCCATGTTCATTGCAGCATTATTTACAATAGGCAAGAGGTGGAAACAACTTACATGTTCATTAACAGATGAATGAATAAAGAGAATGCGGTACATACATACAATGGAATATTATTCAGCCTTAAAAAAGAAGAGAATGCTATCATATGCTGCGATATGGATGAACCTTGAGGACATTATGCTAAGTGAAATAAGTCAGTCACAGAAGGACAAATACTGCCTGATTCCACTTACATAAGGTATCTAAAGTAGTCAAACTCATAGAAACAGAAAGTAAAATGGTGGTTGCCAAGGGCTGATGGGGGGTGGGCTGGAAGTGGGGAGTTGCTGTTCAATCCTGTATTTTCTATTTCCATTTAAATCATAACAATTAGCTAGTTTCTTGAAGTTGAATTCTCAGAATAATCTTGGACCTCTCCCTCAAGATTTTCCTTTTCTTCCTTTGTGCCTTCCTTCTTTCTCTCCTTGTTTCCTTCCTTTCCATAGTTATTTGCCAGGCGCTATATTAGTCATTGATAGTACTAGTGAAAAAGCAGATGCAGCCCCCATTCCTCACGGAGCTTATAATGTAGTGGGGAATACAGATAATAAACATAATAAATGAATAAAATAATTACAGTTTGTGAGAGGTGCCATAAAGAAAATGTATAGGGTGATATGATAGAAATTTGCTAAGGTAAAGGAGCTGGAGGAGCCTAATTCAGGTAGGCCTCCTGAAACTGAGTCTTGAAGGATGAGAAAGCCAATGTCAAATGCTGCCAAAACATGAGCAATTATAAACATGAAAACTTTTTGTTCTGAAACAATCACTGTTAAGAGAAGGAAAAGATAAACCTACAGACTGAGAGAAAATATTTAGAAGTCTCATTTCTGACAAAAGACTTCATATTCATTGCATGTTCATTGCAGCATTATTTGCAGTGGCCAAGACATGGAAACAACCTAAGTGTCCACTGATGGATGAATGGATAAAGAAAATGTGGTGTATATATACACTGAAATATTATTCAGCCATAAAAAGGAATGAAATCTTGCCATTTATGACAACATGGATGGACCTTGAGGGCATTATGCTAAGTGAAATGTCAGACAGAGAAAGACAAATACTGTAGGATTTCACTTACATGTGGGATCTAAAACAAACAAACAAAAAAACAAGCTCATGCCTACAGAGAACAGATTGCTGGTTGCCAAAGTTGAGGGGTGGGGGGGTGGGCAAAGTGAGTGAAGGAGATCAAAAGGTACAAATTTCCAGTTATAAAATAAATAAGTAGTGGGGATGTAATGTACAGCATAATAACTATAGTTAATACTGTACCGCATAGTTGAAAGTTGCTAAGAGAGTAAATCTTCAAAGTTCTCATCACAAGAAAAAATTTTGTAGCTATGCATGGTGACAGATGTTAACTAGACTTATTGTGGTGATCATTTCCCAATATATACAAATAGCAAATCATTATTTTATACACCTGAAACTAATATAATGTTATATATCAATTATACCTCAATAAAATAAGACTTTTATTCAGAATGTAAAGAATTCACAAAATTCAACAAGAAATAACTCAAAAGACAGAAACATAAGTTTTGAACTGACACTTTACTCAAAAAGACATATTGATGGTAAATAATCATATGAAAAGATGCCAATACTCATGATGGAAACACAAAGTAAAATCACAATGAAACACCACTATACATCTATTAGAAGGTAAAAAAAAAAAATCCTGACACTACCAAGTGTTGACAAAGATGTGGAACAACTGGAATCCTCATGCTTTGCTGATAAGACTATAAAACAGTATGGCCACTTTGAAAAACTGTTTAATAGTTTTTTTAACAAACAAATTTAAACATATACAGTGCTTATATGTTTACTTATTCTTATATGGGAGTAGCAGTCTTACTCCCAAATATTTACCCAAGAGAACTAAAAACTTATGTGCACACAAAAATCTGTACACGCATGTTTATTTCAGCTTTATTTTTAATTGTTAAAACTTGGAAACAACTCCAATGAGAATAAATGAATCAACAGTTTGTGGTATATCTATACACTGGAATACTACTTAGCAACACAAGGGAGAAAGTAACCCTGATGGATTCATGCAACAACATGTGTGAATCTCAAAGGTATTTTGTTAAGTGAAAGAAGCTAGAACCCAAAGGCATCATATTGTATGACTCCATTTATATGACATTCTGGGAAAGGCGAAACTATTGAGATAGAAGACAAATCTGAGGTTGCCAGGAGTGGGGTGTGGGGAGGGGTTGATCACAAAGAGGCAGCAAGCAGGAATTTTTGGGGTGATGAAACTTTTTGGATCATGACTGTGATGGTATACACAGTTCTATGCATTTGTCAAAATCCATAGAAATATACATCACAAAGAGTGAATTATGTAAATTTAAAACATGTAAAGTGTTATTATTGATTTCTAGTTTAATTCCATTGTGGTCTGAAAGCAGGCATTGTATGATTTCTATTTTTTTAAATTTGTTGAGGTGTTTTATGTCTCAGGATGTGGTCTATCTTGGTGAATGCTCCATGCAAGCTTGAGAAGAAAGTGTGATCTGCTATCATTGGATGAAGTGCTCTATAGATGTCAATTATATCTAGTTGATTGATGATGCTGTTGAGTTCAACTGTGTCCTTACTGATTTTCTGCCTGCTAGATCTGTCCATTTCTGAGAGAGGGGTGTTGAAGTCGCCAACTATTATAGTGGATTTGTCTATTTCTGCTTATAGTTCTATCAGTTTTTGCCTCACATAGTTTGACACTCTGTTGTTAGGCACATGCACGTTCAGAATTGTTATGTTTTCTTTGAGAATTGACCCCTTTATCATTATATAATGCTTTTATTTATCTCTGATAACTTTCCTTACTTTAAAGTCTGCTCTGTCTGAGATTACTATAGCTACTGTTGCTTTGTTTTGATTATTGTTAGCATGGTATATTTCTCTCTACCCATTTACTTTTAATCTATATGTGTCTTTGTATTGAAAGTGGGTTTCTGGTAGACAACCTATAGTTAGGTCGTGTTTTTTGATCCCTTCTGACGTTCTCTGTTTTTTAATTGGTACATTTAGATCATTACATTTAAAGTGTTTTTTGATATAGCTGACATATATTTGCTATATTCATTACTGTTTTCTATTTGTTTCTCTTGTGTGTTGTTTTTTTTTGTTTGTGAGGAGGACTAGCCCTGAGCTAACATCCGATGCCAATTCTCCTCTTTTTTCTTGAGGAAGACTGGCCCTGGGCTAACACCCGTGCCCATCCTCTTCTACTTTATATGGGACGCCGCCACAGCATGGCTTAGCAAGCGGTGCGTTGGTGCGCGCCCGGGATCCGAACCTGCGAACCCCAAGCTGCCGCAGCAGAGCACGCACAATTAACTGCTGCGCCACTGGGCTGGCCCCTGTTTCTTTTGTTTTTTGTTCCTGTTTTTGTCTTCCACTCTTTTTCTGCCTTTTATGGTTTTAATTGAGCATTTTGTATGATTCCATTTTCTCTCCTTTCTTAGCATATCAGTTACAGTTTTTTAAAACTTTTTTAGTGGTTACCCTAGAGTGCAATATATATTTACAACTAATCCAAGTCCATTTTCAAATAACACTATACTACTTCCTGGGTAGCATAAGTATTTTATAATAACAAAATAATCCTAATTCCTTACTCCCATCCCTTGTATCATTGCTGTTATTCATTTCACTTATATGTAAGCACACATAAGCATACATATTCGTAAGCGTACATAATCAAATACATTGTTATTTTAAACAAACTGTTATCTGTTAGATAGATTAAGAATAAGAAAAATAAGAGTTTTTGGTTTACTTTCACTTATTCCTTCTTCAACTCTCATCCTTTCTTTATGTAGATCTGAATTTCTGACCTATATTATTTTCCTTCTCTCTAAAGAACCTCTTTTAACATTTCTTGCAGAGCAGGTCTATTGGCAACATAGTCCCTCAATTTTTGTTTGCCTGAGAAAGTCTTTATTTCTCCTTCACTTTTGAAGAATAATTTCATAGAGTATAGAATTCTAGGTTGGTGGGTTTTTTTCTCTGAACACTTTAAATATTTTACTCAACTTTCTACTTGCTTGCATGGTTTCTGAGAAGTTAGATGTAATTCTCATCTTTGTTCCTCTATAGGTAAGATGTTTTTATATTCTGGCTACTTTCAGGATTTTTTCTTTATTTTTGGTTATAATTTGAAGATATACCTAAGTGTAATTTTTGGGGGCTTTTATCTTGCTCAGTATTCTTTGAGCTTCCTGGATCTGTGGTTTGGTGTCTGACATTAATTTGGGAAAATTCTTGGTCATTATCTTTTCAAATATTTCTTCTGTTCCTTTCTCTCTTTTTTCTCCTTCTGGTAATCCCATTACACATGTGTTACATCTTTTGTAGTTGTCCCACAGTCCTTGGATATTCTGTTCTTTTTTTTTTTTCAGTCTTTGTTCTTTTTGCTCTACAGTTTTCAAGGATTCTATTGATATATCCTCTAGCTCAGAGATTCTTTCCTCAGCCATGTCTGGCCTACTAATAAGCTCCTCAAAGCCATTCTTCGTTTCTGTTACAGTGATTTTTATTGCTAGCATTTCTTTCTGAATCTTTCTTAGGGTTTCCATCTCTCTGCTTACATTACCCATCTGTTCTTGCATGCTGTTTACTTTATCCATTAGAGCTCTTAGCATATTAATCACAGTTGTTTTAAATTCCCAGTCTGATGATTCCAACATCCTTGCCATGTTTGATTTTGATACTTACTCTGTCTCTTCAAATTATGTTTTTTGTGTTTTGGTATATGCCTGGTAAATTTTCTTGATAGCTGTATGTGATGCACTGGGTAAAAGGAACTGCTGTAAATAGGCCTTTAGTGATGTGGCAGTGAGGTGTTGGGGAGGGGAAGCATTCTATAGTCCTAAGATTAGGTCTCAGTTTTTCAGTGAGCCTCTGCCTCTGCACTGTGAACTTCATGACTATTTCTCAGGTTTTTTTTTTGCCCCGTTAGGTAAGACAGGATGGCTAGAGTGGGCTGGAGTTGGGTATTTCCCCTCCCCCAGGTCAGTTAGGCTCTGATAATACTCCAGTAGGTTAAGCTCTTGTTAGACAGTTTTCCCTGAGGGTGGGCCTTGTTAAGAAGAACAGAGTGCTCTGGAGTGAATGGTTCCTTTTCCCCTCCTCCTGCCAGGAGCACAAGGGGATTTTTCTCAGATATTTACTGTGGGAACCTAGTCAAGCTCCTGGAGGTAAATCTCACAGTGTTCTGGGGGCCCCTCTATGACTGGATCACCCCAGAGTTCTTCACTTTCAGAGTTGTCCGCACTGAGCCTTCACCAATCTGTCCATTACAGTTCAGGTTTTCCTACCCTGGCGCTGGTTCTGGAGGTGGTTTCTGCGCGCGAGTCTCTGCTCTGGTGAGCTGCGGCTCTCTGTGTTTGCCTGTCCATCTCTCCACTCTTGGGGGCAGCAGTTTACCCTGTGTCCTCCCCTGCCTTATGGATCCAAGAATAGTTGTTTGTTGATTTTTCAGTCTGTTCAGCTTTTTACTTGTTATCAGGATGGAGCGGTAACTTCCAAGCTCCTTACGAGCAGAACTGGAAACTGAAAGTGAAAACATATAAATTTTTTAAAAATCAAGCAAGATAAGGGTCAGGAAGAAACTTGTGGATTTTTAAAGTTGTGTGTGTCATCAGTGACTGAGCAGTTTTGATGAAGTGGAGCTCATTGAATCCAAATTGCTTTATGTTTAAGAGGAAGTGAGATGAGTAAATGGAAACATGTAGTGTAGACAACTCTTTCAAGATGTTTGACTATAAAGTGGAAAGGGAAATAGCTGGATGAGAATGTGAGTCCATAAAAGTTTTAAATTTTTTATGTGAGACCGATTAGGACTAAAACTAACAAAAATGTATAAGACTTCTACTGAGAAAATTGTAGAATTTAATAAAAGATATAAAATGGCCAAATAAGTAGATATATCACGTTCACTGACGGGATAACTTCATGTTATGAAAAATTTCTGTGTTCCCTGAATTAATTTATAAATCCAAACAATCTCAATAAAAATGCTAATAGAATTTTTGTGTGTGTGGATTTTGCCAAATGGATTCCAAAATTCATTAGGACAAGCAAATATATAAGAATGCCAACATATGGGGCCAGCCCAGTGGCATAGTGGTTAAGTTCTTGCACTCTGCTTCAATGACCTGGGGTTCGAGGATTCGGATCCTGGGCGTGGACCTACACACTGCTCATCGAGCCATGCCGTGGCAGCATCCCATACACAAAATAGAGGAACGTTGGCACAGATGTTAGCTCAGGGACAATCTTCCTCAAGAAAAAAGAGGAAGATTAGCAATAGATGTTAGCTCAGGGCCAATCTTCCAAAAAAAAAAAAAAGAATGCCAAAACAATCATTGAATATATTAGGAATTGCCTTATCAATTTTCAAGACACATTATAAAGCTGTATTAATAGAAACAGTTTGGTACTGGTGCAGGAATAGATATTCGAAATTGAGATATGAGTGGGGTCCCTTTGAGGAAGAATGCTATAACCCTGCCAACATAGTATACTGTAAATCTTCCTCTTTGCCCTTCTGAAAGTGACCTGGGACCCTTTACCAAGGTATCTGTGCATGGGAAGAGGGAAACAGCCAGATTTTTTTGGAATGACTAAGATAGAATTGGAGTTGATGCTAATTCCCGGGGATCCCAAATGCTTTTTGGTCAAATAGTCAGAGTGGAGATTGAGAGAGATTAGATGATAAATAGTTCTTTGGTCTGATTCCTTCTCACAGTGGGCCCAGTGGGTCCACACATACAACCCAATAGGAATTCTCTTTGTATCTAAATTTTACCTGAATTTATAGTTCTCAAGAACACATTTGCAAACTAGCAGACTCTTCACACTGGCTCCCTGCCTGTAGAACAATGGCTTATATAATAGGAAAGACCAACTGGAAACCACTGGAATTTCCCTGTTCAACCAAAATAATAAATCAAAAGCAATATTGCATCCCTGAGGAAGTCTGTGGAGAGTAATGCCACCATGCAAGTCTTGAGAGATGCAAGTGTGTTGACTTGGCCTGTATGCATGGTAGTGGGGTTTTGGAGAGTGGTAGCAGATTTTCATACACTTAATCAGGTGGTGATCCTAAATGCTGCTGCTTTTACAGATGTAGTCTCCTTACTGGAGCAAAACAGCACAGTCTCTAAAAACTGGTATGCAACTATTGTTCTGGCAAATGCTTTATTCTCTCTACATCAACCAAGAAGTAATTTGCTTCCACATGATCGGGTCAACAAAACATTCACTGTTACTTTCGGCTCTAGCCCTCTCTGTCATAATCGAGGCTAAATAATCCATGAAATCATGCTAATAGATTTGTTGGGAAGGAAGTAGCAAATACCCTGGAAGCTTTAGTAAGATATATAAGTGGGAGATAAACCCCATGAAGACTTGGTGGGTTTGTAGGGCTCTAGGGTTCTGGGGCATACTGAGATCCCTCCTTCAATGTGAAAGTTAAGTTGATGTATCTTCCACCTATTAACATTAAAAAAGATCCAATGCTTTGTGGGCCTCTTTGGGTTCTGGAGCCAATATGTGTCTCATTTGAGTGATTTACTTTGCATATTTACTGAGTTTCAAATGGGGCTCAGAGCAAAAGAAGTCTCTGAAGCTGGTCCAGGGTACAGTATAAGCTATTCTACCATTTAGGCCATATGAATCAGCAGGTCTTTGGCATTTAGGGCTGTTTTCGGGATCTTCTGGCAGCCCTCCACAAGAGAATGACAATGCATGCACCTAGGATTTTAAAGCAAAACCATGCAGATATCCATTTTCCTTTTGAGAAATGGCACCTTTCTTGCTACTTGGTGCTGGTTGGGACTAAATACCTAATTATGGGACAGTCTGAGATGACTGTTATGAACTGGGTATTATCTGATCCATAAAGCTCTAGAGTTGGGCGTGAACAGCAGCACTTCATCATAAAGTGACATGAAACAAGCGGGAAAAGGACTTCCACGGGCATGGGCCAGGATCCCAGGAGGATTCCAGTCTAGGCGAAGGGTGAACAGGGAGCCCTAGAGGCGGCCTGATGGGGATGTCCTGTCGGCTCTTAGTCCATCTGCACATGGTCTTCCTCTGTCCTTGTCCGTTCCACATGCAAACTTTTATCTTTTTACATTTTTTCCTCATTTAGTGTTGATGCGAATCCAGACACTGATTAGAAAACGGCAAGTTCCAATATCTGATCCAAGAAACCTCAACAAGAGAAGCAAAAAACATTCCTTCTTCCTGGAAAGCTGTAGAAAGACAGCCGCTGTCCTGGGGAAGGACATGGTCCTGGTAAGTGCTATTTGAAAGACACCCACATTTCAGTGGTTATTGCTTTGCCTGGGAAAGTCCCTCCAACCTCTACATCCAGGGAGATCTGAGGGGCTGTCTCTGCTCCTGGCCCAGGTGAACCACACTGAAATCCACCTGTCCTCTGAGGAAGGGGGACTTGAGGGTTTCATTCAGTAGCCAGGGAGGAGGGTGGCCCTCCTCCCTTCTCCCACATACAATAAGCTGTGACCATACACAAGTTCTTCATTCAAGGAGGAAAGTGAGATTCTGTGTCTCATTTACATGAGCATAAGAAGTGAAAGAACCACACCACAACACCCAGGCTGTGAAAGAAACAGGATATAATGTAAGAGTCAAATCTACCATTTACTGTTAAAGAAATAATATCACTCCTCCCCAATGGGTTAACAGTGGCTGGCGTGGTGATGTCAGGGAGAGGGAGGGGGTGGTGCCCTCCCTCTCGGGATTTAGGGGTAACCAGGGAAAGTCTTAGGATGTCCTCGTTCACTCAGGGTGGGAAGAGCTGGCCCGGTGCACCCTGAGGGCGCCAGTGTCCCTGCTGGTCAGGAGGAGCTGCACTTGTGGTCTCCAGAGTGTGATGGCTCATCGCCAAGGGCATGGTGGCTGAAGAGAAGAAACAGACTATTTTGGGGATCCTTCCTGAGATTCATGGCACAACTCCCTGCCCCCCTGCACTCTGATCCAAACCCTGTACCGAGTGCTCAGTCCATCAACAGCACCTCGTTTGTCCCTGATGCAGGAGGCATCATTTAGCATCACCCATTTCAGAGGATGCAACTAAATCCCAGAGAGGAGAGGGGAGCGGCCTGTCCCAGGCCTGCTCAGCAGTGGAGCTGGGATCGAGGCCCATGTTTAGCCCGAAGCTGTACTGAGCCCCTGGATTCAGTCGCTCCTGGTCCCAACACTCACTCGGCCCTGAACTGGAGGATGTCCGGTTCCTCTTCCTCATGAAGAGCCGCATTTTGCTCGCCTTCTGGTGTGCGGGCTCCAGCTGGCAGGAGACCCAGTAGCTACAGGACAGAGTGGACCTGTGAGCTACCAGGAGCCACACCTCAGGTGCCCCTCCCAGAGCCTGCCAGCAGCTGAGTCCTGGTGCCCCATGGGTCACCACGCTACGAGTTCTGTGGCTGATCAGCGAGCCAGGCCACAGGCTCTGGAGCTGGCCATCAGAGAGAGTCTGGCCTGCCCTCACCCAACTCCTGTCCCCCTCACCTCTCATGGACACTCATGGGCTCCATGGCCTGGAACCAGGCCCCAAATCGCTCGTCGGGCTCCAGGTCATATGCATTTGCAGCCTGCTGGAGCAGCTGGATCCTCCGGATGAGTTTGTATTTCTGGGAGGAAGGACAGGATGCAGACAGGGCTTGGGTGGGGAACGCTGCCAGGGACTTGTGCGGAGTGAGGATCTGGTCTGGGGTCTGTGCTCACTTGGGAACCCTCCTTCCTTCCCACTCCATTCAGGACTTGCCTGTCCTCACAGTTGGCTTGAATTAGTCCCTCATCCAGGAAGGTGTCCTTGATGCCAGCCCCTCCCGCACCCGCCAACGTGATGGGATCCCCAGCTTTGTGGATCTGACTCTCCCAATAAATGTAAGACCCAAGGGATGAGGCCAGAGAAAGTCTTGCCAGGCGAGGTCTCTGATTTCCACATCCCCACCCTCCCCATAGCTGCTCACCTCACACCATTTCTGGAAGTTGACCCGATTTCCCTGGAAGGGAGACAGCCAATGTCCATCAGAAACAGCCCCCTAAGCCCAGAACCAACCCCCATCCCACCCGTTCTCAGGCTGCAGGAATGTCAGGGCCCAGCAGAGGGCAGACCTTCCACAAAGAGAACTTGACACTGGGCCAGGCTCTGGGCTCCAGGGCAGGAGGGACAGGGGAGCTGAGGCCAGAGACCTTATGTAGCACACCCTCTCTGATGACAGACAGGGAGACTGAGGCCTCAGGGAGGAAGGGACAGCTGGAACACAGAAGTGCTTCCTCACTTGCAGGGGCTGATGGCACTCCCCCAGGGGCAGGGCCCGAGGGGGAGGCTGAATCCATCTCAGACACAGCCTCCTGCAGCTCTGCAGGCAGGCAGCTATGAGGTTCACCAGCCCAGGTAGACTGGTGGGGGGCTTATGCGGAGCGTCTATTCACGCATTGCTAAGATGTGCCTGACTCCCCAGCTCCCAGGGGTGGCCATGGGGCTCTCATGAGAGGAGGTTTGCCACATACTGAGAGCTCAGGTCCCAGTGCAGGGCTCTCGCCTCCCAAACCTCAGGATCCTGCTCCCTGTCCCCACCTCCAGGCTCACTCACTTCCAGATCATCCTCCATCCCAATGTCCAGCAGCTTCAGGTGATAGAGGAACATGCCCAGGAAGGGGACGACACCCTGTGAAATCAGGGTGGGAGTGGTGAGATGAGTCCCACCTCTCAGGTGCCCCCATGGACCCTCCCCCAAATCCCTTCACCCCAGCCTCCTGCCCACCACAGACTCCCGCAGAGAACAGCCTAGGACCCTCATCGGCCTCCCCCCATTTGCCCCCTCCAGGGCAACCCAACTTCCCCAGTCACCTCCCAGGGGTGGCTTTTGGCAAATCCCAGGGTATGTGGTCCCTGCCCCTCCCCACCTTAACCCATCCTGGGCCCAGCCCTTCCAAGCCTCCTCCTGGTCACTTCCAGGGCAGGCCTTTCATCCTCTTGGGCTCCTGGAGCTGGGCTGGAGGAGGAGGGACCCCTCTCTTAGGGAGGCCTCCAGCCGTGAGGTGAGTGACCCCTACTCTGACACCTGGACCCTCCCCCTCAGGCCACCTCACCTGCTGCTGCTGCCTCTCCTGAGGTCCCTGGGGGTCCATCTGCAGGGTGGCCCTCACAGATATCACCTCCTGCAGGGTCAAGGACAGGCTCAGGGAGGCCATGTTCCCTTCGCCATGTCTCCCAGGCCCCTGATCTTCGACCCTGGACATCTGGTGTCTATGGCTGCTCCCATTCCAGGGTGCCCTGATTCTAGATCGCTCCCAGCTCCAACACTCCCTCCTCTTTGCCCTCAGGCCTACACAGGCCCCTAAGCCTCTCTCCTCATCAGGAAAGTGTGAGGAGGACTCCCCATGCCTCCCAGGGTCCCCTGAGGACTCAGTATCATCTGACTGTCACCAGTGCTGTCCCCTCCCCCCTCGAGGAGGAGGAGCACAAAGCTCCTGTACATTCCTCTCCTCCTTGTACCTCATCACCCCTGTGAGGCCTGCACCACAGATCATCTCCCTCCATTTCCCAGATGAGGAGACCGAGGCCCACAGAGGGGCAGTGACTTGCTCAGGGGCCCACAGAGGAGACCGCTCCCCCTCCCAGCCAGAAGCCCTGGCCCCTGGCCTTCACTCCGCCTCCAGACACACCTCTGACCAATGTCCTGTCCTCTGGACTCTCGGGGTGTGTTGAGGCCCTCAGTCAACCTGAGCCATGGATGGAGAGGCACAAGGTGTCTCTGGGTCCCATGCAAGTGGCTTCTGTGTTTTCCAGCCCCCTGGGATTCTCTGACACCAGGCTGGACCTGAAGCCATGCCAAAGTGCTGAGCTCCCTAGGATCCCCTCAGGATGGTCCCTGCACAGAACTCCTCCTTTATTCACTCAAGAAGGGGACCCCCATGTGCCACATCTGAGTGACAGTGTAGGGGGTGACCACGGCACTGTGTAATGGTGACATTTGCATCCTTTTTCACTTGGAAACTTCTAATGTTCCTTCTCCTTTCTCAGCTCTCATGTTTGAAGTCTGTGGTCTGAGCCTTTGCACAATCCTTAGGCCCCTCCTGCCAGGGCCTCGATGGAGGCCATTAAGAATCTGTCAGGAAGGTCCATTAAGAATCTGTAGGTTCCCTGATAATTCTCATTGCCATCTGGGGCATATCCTTGTCGACAAGGCACTGGGGGTGACTCACTGGTTTGTCAGCAGTGACCACTATCGGGCTAGACTGCACAGTCCCAGGGAGCACACAGTTCTGTCCCAGATCCACCATTTGGCCCAAGGCTGTGCAGCCCCTGTGTCCACAAGGCCTGTGTGACCTCACAGTGCCCATCCCTGGGACAGGCAGAATGCCCTCCCCTGTGAGGTGCAGTGAAGACAGAAGGAGAAGCAGGGGCCTGGCTTCCTGAGGACAGACTGGGCTGCTTTAGGAAGAAAGGAACCCCCACCCACTCCATCCACCCGCCAGCCTGGAGGATGATGAGGGCCAGCTGATGGGTCCGCATGGAAGCCAGACACCTGCTCATTCTGTCAGCTCCTCACCTCTTGGAACAGTCCAGGCGACACCACTGTATCCCGTGACCAAGGCCTCCTGCCCCAAACAGTCCCCATCTGCCCCTGCAGCTCACACCCCCCGCTTCCTGTCCAGCTGGACAAGACAGACCGTTATTTCTCGGGGAACCTTAAGTGAAAAACTTACCAAAGCACATCCTGCCTGGTCCCTCCCCACCTCACCTCCTGTCCTTCCAGATCTCCAGCCTCCACTCACCTCCTTGAGCAGCTTCCTGCTCTCCCGCTGGCATGTTTCGAAGATATTTTTAAGGATTTGACAGTTCTTCCTGAGGAGGGAAAAAAGGAAAGAAACACTGTGGAGTGGTTTGAGGGTAAATCCCTTTTGTTTGAAAACCCAGAAGATCCAGACAGCCTGGATGAGCATTTTCACTGTGTCCTCTGAGCCCTGAGGTGTCTGGGACTGGGGAGGGGGCTCTCCTATTGTCACCTGGGGCCTCCATTCTCTTATTCTCTTATTTTCTCAGCAGATGTGTTTTAAGCAGTCTTAATTTCACGTGGACAGAGAGTTCTGTTGCTGCAAACACTTGAAAATCTTCAATTTGGTTCAAGCCATGATCTGTCACTTAGGGAAACTGATTCCTGAAGCAGAACGACTGGCCTAAGTTTTCAGAACGACTTCAAGCCTGCCAACCAGGTCAGACCCTATCCCCAGTGTTTGCTGTCTCCCAGGAGGTCCCAACTGACTGAAGGGCAATGCCAGCCCTGTGGGGGGTGTCTGGTCCACCCAGGTGGTGCTCGCATGGAGAGAGGCCTACCCACCTGGACACCTGTCTCCACGTCTCCTTTAAACATTGAATGGAGGGGCCCTGCAGAGCCCAGAAGATCGCGTGGAGAGAGGAAAGGTTCCTCAGGCCGTGGCATTCCTGGGGAAGGGAAGAGAATGACCTGTGAGGGGGAGCTGGAGCCCTGCTTCCTCTAGCTTCTGTCGCCTCATTGACGTCTCCTGTCCTGGATGAGACAGCAGCTCAGGGAACCCAGGAAGGGCACAGGTGGAACCTGATGAGGAATACTTCCAGGGAGGAGGATTTTAGCTCAAGCCAAGAAAGGAGCCCAGGAAGGGGTGAGCTTCCCACCACTGGGACCAGGAGTCAGGTCATCGAGGCCTAGCAGGAGGGGCCTAAGGATTGTGCAGAGGCTCAGACCACGGACTTCAAATATGAGAGCTGAGAAAGGAGAAGGGGCAGTTCCCCCGACACCAGAGAGGGGCTCCCAGGGCCTCCCACATCTTACCTTGGCCACCTGGATCCAGAGCTCCACCACCCTGACCCTGTCCTGGGCAGTCATGCTCGGGTCCCCAATGCAGGTGCTTATGATACATTCGACCACTCTGTTAAAGTGGGTCGTGGTGACATCGATGGTGGATTCCAGGTGCTTATTGCCCCTGTCACACTGGGACCAGATGGAGTCCAGGAATTCGTGGGGCATCGCTGTCTTGAACAGCTCCTGGGGAGGACAGGGAGTGTCACCCAGCCCTGCCACAGCCCAGCTCAGCATCTGCAGCCCCCAGTCCCAGGCCGGGTCAGTGGTGAGAGCTGGAGCTCAGGAAGCTGAGAATGTGGCCTGAGACTTGTGGTAATCCCTGGATGTTGCCTGTGTCCCCTGAGGGCACCCAGCACAGGATGGCCCAGGACCCAATACTGTGGCGCAAGGAAGTAGCATTTGCTCGCCGCCCAGTCTCACTTCCTCCAAGCACCAGAACTCGGCTCCTGCTTGACCATCTCTAGGAGCATCTTCCACCCATTCTGACAATCCTGGGGTCTGACTCCTCTTTCACATGCACATTCCCCCAAGGCAGCAACAACCACGGGCTTTGTTTGTCTGCCTTGTAGTCATGTACACATGAAGTGCCTAATTAGTGCTGAGGCCGTTGAGGCCTCCTGGGCAAATGAGTGAACTACCCAAGGACGAGACAACAATTTAGTGTGCTCCCCTCCCCAACCAAATCGCAGACTCTGCCCAACTTCCTCTCTGCTCCACCTCATCCACCTGCACAGCCACTCTGCATGGCAGCTGCTCTCAAAGTCCATCCCTACTGTCCACATGAGGACAGCAAAGGCTTGGGAGTGAAGAAGGCTGCTCAGGTCACATGAGGGTAAGTGGGGAAGCAAGAGGTTGGACCGAGATCATGGGATTCTGGATCAGGAAATGGCAGGTCTGGGGCAGCTGATGGCACAGGGAAGGCCGGCCCCACCTGCCCTGAGAGCCCCGCTGCTCACCACATCCATCAGTGTCAACTGCTCTGCCACCAGCCGGGGAGGGAACTCCAAGAAGTCAGGCTTCTCCTCCCTCAGCAGGTTCTTGGTGGTCACGTCCCAGGGGCAGGCGGGCTCTGGGGCTGGATCTGGCTCTGCTGTTATCTCTCCAGGTGGAGGGAGGATTCTCCCTGGAGCCAATGGTCCAGCTGGCTCCAGCTCAGGAGCTGGCACTGGGGCTGGAGCTGAAGTTGGTGGTGACTCTGGCCCTGGAGGGACTGATGGAGGTGACACTGGCTCCAGCTCTAGCACAGGTGGTGGAACTAGCGCTGGAGCTGGATCTAGCCGTGGAGCTGGCCCTTGCTCTGGCTCTGGAGCTGGAGGGAGCTCTGGAGATGGTACTGCAGCAGGAGAAAGAAACAGCGTCACTCAAATAGCTGACTTCCCCTGTGCCTGTCAAAGCCAGGAAAGACCCCACTGCCTTTAAGGGAACCTAGCCTGTGAAGACCCTTCAAATCATCTTCCCAGACTGCAGTCCCCTCACCTTCCAGATCTGCCTCAATGGGCCGTGGATGCTCCAGCTGGACCTGGAGAAGGTAGGCGTGGCCCTGCAGCCCCTAGCCAGGCAAGCTGAGATGCAGAGAGGCCAGCTTCATGCTGAAGCAGGGATAGTGCAGGAGCTCCCAGAAATCCTGCCCTGGGTCCAGGCAGGTTCCCACCAGAGAAGAGATGGCACTGGGGGAGGCAATTGGGCAACAGAGTCAGAGGCCTGGCCTTTCCCTCCACACTTCTCACCCAAGGCACCCTGGCTTGGGTCTGGGCCCTATGCCCGCACCTCTCCATCCAGGTGAGAGCCACATGGCAGCCCTGACCCCTGTGAGGCTGTCCTGGCAGGGGCAGGCCTGCTTATCTAGCAAGTTGACACAGAGTCTGTTGTGACTCTCTTCCCACTGACACTCTTCTCCTGAAGGTCTGGGACACAGCCCACCCCGGCCCTCCATGCACTTGTGCAACTGGATTGAGCACTGAGACAGATGTGTGAGCAGGTTGCTCACACACCTCCTGTTCTGGGCCTGGAGGCGGTGGTCAGAAGAGGTAGATGTGGAGAAGGGGAGGCAGATTAAAATGGGTCTGTGGTGGGAATGGGTTTCTAGGGGAGAACTCAGCCCAGCCACCCCTCTGGTTCCCAGGGGTCCTGGCACCCATCCATAGCTCTTTGACTCCTGTCCTCCTGGAGTGGAAGCCACCGGGCCTCTGCCTTCCCATGGGAATCAAAAGATGCGTGAGATGCGGCTTCTGACAGGCTCCCCTCAGCCACAGCCTCCATCTCTCCCCCCACAGCTTGTTCTTTAGAGACAGGAGGCCGTCCTTCTGGACCCAAAGACCACTCACTTTTTTAGGTGGTCCTGCGCTCTGCCCTCCTGGCTGGAATAAGGGGAGATGCCTCCAGATGTCAAGGAGGCTATGAGGGCATCCCTTGGGATGGACGGTGGATGACAAGACCTACGAATGATGTCGAATGTCAATGTCTCACTCTCAGACGGAAATTGAGGCCACGCATTGTGTCTCCTTCATTCACTGGGTTTACTGTCTCCAAATGTCCTGCATGCAGTAGGTGCTTAATCTACATGGTTGAATGAATGTAGTCCACCCAGTGCCATCCCAGACACCTGAGTGGGCCTAGGGCCTCTCTGCTGCCCCAGAGATCCTTGACTGGCTACCCCAAGGAAAAGGACCAGGACCAGCTGGATGGAATCTCCAACTCCTTGCCAGGGTGGTTTCCATGTGCTTTTCCAAACTCAGAAAGGCCGCATCTCAGAGATGGGTGAGGCAGACTACTTTTCACGGGGAAGAGAGAAATAAACACCATGAACAACCACAGCACGTCCACAGCCCTCTCTGCAGAGCCAGGCACCAAGTAAGCACCCGCCATTGCTGATCCCATTAGTTCCTACAAGATCCCCATGAAATTTATCCTCTCCCACCGTACTTTTCAGAGGAGCAAGCTGAGGCTCAGATTTGGTGACACTCCGAGGACACACAGCTGGCAGGGGGTAGAGTCACCACTGTGCTGAGGAGGGAGTGGCCACTCACCTAGTAAACAGCTGGTCCAGGACCTGGTGGGTTGTGTCTAAGGCCGAGTAGTTGACCATGAAGGTGGTGAAGCTAGAGATGTTCCTCCTCAGGAAAGCTGGTGCGATGGACTCTGTCATCTTCTCCATCACGCCTGTCTGGAGGGCCCGCATCCTGCAGGCCTCATTTAAATTCACGGTGGACTCATCCTCACACTGAGGGAGAGGAGGAGGTACATACACTCAATGACATCGTGGTGAACCAGCGGGAGCATGAAGTGACTTTCTACACTCCTGTGTAGCTGGTGGGAAGGAGTGGAGGTCCAGATTCCTTTGGGAGTGGGACTGTGGAGCACTCTAATGAAAAAACCCTGGGGGGTTCCAGGGGAGACTCAGATTTGAGTCTGCATTCTAGTAGTGCCTTGGTCATCTCAGAGTCCTGGGTATGAAGACCCCTGTGCACCCACACTCACCTCAGACCAGCCCTCTTCATTGATGGACTGGTGCACCTGTGTCCTCTCCGGGGAGATGGTGAACTGGAAACCATCTACCAGCTCCTCAACCATCACTTGGGTGCAGCTCTGCAGTGACAGTGCCCAGAAGTCAGGCCAGGAGGCATCAGGGGCCTGCCTGGACTTTACCACAGAGGGAAACCCCACCACAGTTCAGGCACAGAGGGGCATCTGCATAGTCTCCATCAGGGAAGGAATGTGATGACACCTCGACGGCCTGGGATTCACATGTGGGTAGAAGAGCTTGGTCCCCAGCACTCATCTTCCTCTCCTGCAGCCAAGATCTTCAGTATGAACATGACACACCACCAGATCTCCACCATTTAGCTACCTGCTCCTGCTCAGGGTGGTTCCTCCTCATACTACCTTCTCTAACTCCACCTCCCACATACACACACACACACACACAAAGAGGGTCAAGGGGTGTGGGGCTGTCCATTTGGGATCACAGTTGTGGCCTGATCTAGAGTGGCCTGCCCTGGGCTACGCTGTTACCTGATGGTTCCTCCTGCCAAAAGGCCACAGACATTCGAGGTGAGGGCTGAGCCAATGTCTAAAGCGACTTAACATGCTCTCATTCTTGGCTTTCCGGGGGCCAGAGCCTCCTAAAGTCACGGGACAACACGAGAACATCCTGCTGTGTCGAGTGTCTCCACTCAAATGAACTGGACAGGAGGCTGTGATTACAATGTGGGTGCCTGGTAACCAGAGTTCTAAGTTCTGTTGGGGGCTGTCACCAAGGAAGTGAGGTCACTTCTTCAAGGTTCTGTTACTTGGCCCCTTCCTTCAATCAGACCCACACAAAGCCCCTGCTAGGCTGTTGGCTGCTCTCCCTCCTTGCCCATGTCATCTCCATCACTGTACACAAATATCCATCACCACCCTCCCCACAGCTCCTTGGGAGTGGAACCAGTGGCCAGCTTTGAGGAGACAGAGCTGAAGTCACACCTCTTTTATCCTACCAGTTCTGTGTCCTGGAAAAGCCACTGTGCCTCTCAAGATCTCCCCAGTCTCCCCACCTGCACAATGGGGATGGTGCTAAAAACAGCTTTCTGGGAACATCGTCAGGTGTATATGAGATAATACCTACAACACCTGTGGATTGATGTCACATGTGTCTAATGCTGAACCTCCCATCTATGTCAGTTCCATCTGTGCAGCCTCCACAAACCCCCACTCCATACTTCTTGTCACACATCATTGGCCTGAATTTAGTCTGGTCACTCTTATCTGCAAGAGGGGTTAGGAATTTTATCTTTTAGTTTGTTGAATTGCCACCCAAAATAAAACTGATTCTCTGTTCTGAATATTAAGGGAGAAGGTGAACAGTGGAAACTACCCGTGCTCTCGCCCTACACTAACCTTCAAGTTGAAGGGGAGGAGATGAGCTTTTCAGATGAATCAAGCATGTATTTACCTACCACAGGCTCTCTTTTCTTGTTGTTTCTTCATCCACAGAGAACAAGAAGTCTTGCTTCCAAACCAGAATGTATGAGACGTCCACTGCCCTCTGTTCCCAGCAGAATGACCAGAACCAATTTGTTGGCTTTTATTTGCCTGGACCTTGTAAGTAGATCTGAGAACATTCTTTCTATGTCCTTCATAGAGTGGGTCTGGGAGGGTCTGAGGTTGTAGAGAATTGTAGGCAAATAACAGGCTCCTGAAAAACTGAGTCAAATTGGAATCTCTGTAATTCAAAGGAGAGTGACATCAGCATCATGGTGGAATAAGACACCTCCTGTTTTTCTACTCCTGCACTTACAATGCTTTGGCATCCATCCATAGACAAAAGTGCCTTTGTGGGAGAAGTGGGATCCCGCACCATATGCCAAGGGACCCAGAGGGAGTCTCACCCACCCATGCATCTGGTAATAGGCAGACAGACCTCGGTCCCAGCTCTGGACCCTGCAGTGGCCCGTGAACCAGCTCAAGCTCCTTTCAGCTGCTGCATGGAAACCCCTGAAAACACTGTCTTAGATCATGACACACAGAGGAGAGGGCCTTTGTGGAAGTCCAGGTTTCAAGAAGAGAAGTTCCAGCCCTCTGTTGGAGCACAAAAATATGAGTCTGGATGGGTTGAAGAGTTTGGAGGCATTGGCAGATAGGTACCCTTAGAGGGCTTTAAAGGATGTGGATCCTGTAACTGCACTGAGCACTCCATCAAGAAGTCTCCCACGACTTGTGGGCTATGCCTCACCCATGCATCTCCCCAGCTGGCCCTTAGGCACCCCCAGTGCTCTGCGTGCCTCACATACACACACCTCCACCCTAGGGCTTCTTCCCTGTGTATGCTCCCAACAGTGGTGGTTAGAGTGAATTTTGGAGGACAGCTAGTGAGCACGTGCCGAAACTTGGTCCAAATCCGCAGGCCAGAGAGAGACCACAAACTCGAGGTTTCACACAACCTCTGGAATACAAAAGGGAGGCTGTCAGCGCCCAGCCTATTACATCACAGCATCAAGAGAATGCATACGGGCTGGAGAATTCTGTCATTAATGAACAAATTAAAAATGCTGAGATTATACTGGTATAACACATTAAAATACAAATGTATTATTGAAACATATGTGAAGTTTAAAAAAATGACATTTCAAATGTTGGAAAAATTAAGTTTGAGAAACCTTGTAGGTGGTCAGTAAACATCTGTCCCTCCCTCCCTCTCCAGAGCAGCCATATGTATATATATAAATACACACACACACACATATATATACCCCCTATAAGTTATATATATAGAGAGACGCATATGTGCATGTGTGTCCACAAACACTCATACATATATATAATGCATGTACCTATGTATATCATATACATGTATGTATACATGATAGAATACTCACATGCACACGTGTGTATCTCTGCAATTTCACCTTCAATAAGGTAAATTTCCGGTTTGTATTGACTCTAAATAACTCTGCATTTTAACTTGTTAGGTCTGTTTTGGGTTGTTTTCCCCAAACTTTCTGGTTAGTCCTCTGGGCACTTCTCAATTGAATAACTGTTATGGTTTTCATTCGTTGTTGTGCTTTCGTTTTCTCTTTTTAATAAACATATTTGTTGAAATATGACATACAATCAGAATAGAGCACACATCCAAGTGTAAAGATTGATAAGTTATCAAAAAGTGTACATATGTATTAACAACACCCAGGCCAACAAACAGAACATGACCAGCTCTATTTTAGTAGATTATACATGATATATATAATAGATAATAACCGCAGTTACCCAGATTATGATTTCTCCTTTTTCAGGAAGTAGCACACTGAATGGCAATGCATAAAGCAAATTTGGTCATGATGTGGCCTCCTTCAAAAATATAGCTGGATTTGGAAGGTTAATTTTTTTTAGGAATACATGAGTTTAGTTCCAGAAAAAAAGTGGCTTGTAAATTTCCTTTCCTGTAATGACCTTGTAAGATTTTTGTAGCAAAGTTAAGCTATTCTCACAAAATGAATCAAAAAGTTTTTCCCATTTTTCCTGTTCTGTGGAAGAGCTAGAGTCAATGTGTATTATTTCTCTCCTGAATGTTTGGTGGAATTTGCCAGCAGAGGTGTTAGCCACGATGAAATGTGGGAATGTTTTAAACTGTGGATTCAGTTTCTTCTTTAGATATGGGACTATTCAGATTTCTCATTTCTTCTTGAGACAGTTTTGGTAACTTTCATTTCCTGGCAATTTGTGAATTTCATCTAATTTTCAAATGTATTGACATGTTATTTATAATAACACGTGTGTTGTCAGGGAAGGTCTGGGGTGAATATCCTGGGGGCGGAAGTCAAGCTCAGCTCATGTGTTCCCGCAGCTTCAGGCACCTGGATGCTGTAGGGATAGCCTGTTCCTCATTGCAGGACGAGAGGCTAAATGCTTTTCTTTTCGCCCTCTGCTCTCCATTCACACCAGCTCAGGAGACCTTGTTCTTGGGCAAGTTGGCGTGCAGGCAATGCCCCATGTAAATTCTTCCAGGCCTGGTGGATATTTGGAATTTTTTTTCTCAGATGTTCTCTTGAAACCACATGGCAACATTTGTATAATATTCTCTCTTTATTTTATATTTGAGTCAGTTTTGGTAATCACATTTTCAATTTTTAAACTGTACAAGGCTGCTTCTCTCATGGGGCGTCTTTGGCACTCCTCTTGCAAGAGACCTGCAGGCATCCCAAGATGTCCCAAGGCCACTCCCCCAGCCGGCATCTTAGACCCCTCCCCTCAGCCTCTGAGCTACTCAAGCAGGATCCTCTCATCCTGCGGGGAGCTCCCTTAGTAGGATTCCTTCTAACATGGGCTCCAGTCTAGCTCCTATTTGCAGATCTGAATCTCCTTCCCCAGGACTCTGCACCTTTGCATCCCGATTCCACTGCAATACTCATTATTCTGCTATTAGGCAAGGGCATCTTCGATCTCATCCAGGAAACACTTCAGGCTTCCCTTGGTGAGAGTCAGACTCCAATCTCTACATTCTCCAATCTCCAGGTAACAGATAGATGCTCTCTGCATAGTCCCCATGAAACATTGCTCAGTTGATGTGACAGGAGGGGAAAGTACATTCATTTACACCTTCAACTTTTCCCCCTAGAATCCTATCTGGTTTCTCCAATCTCAAGCTCTAATAGAGAGGGGGATTGCAGGCAGCCATCGCCAATGCTGGGAAACCTCCTGTTGGGTATCAAGAGCCATGTCCAGAACAGGTGCTCGGCCCCTCATTTCTGGATGTGGGAGACACACGTGTCCCACTGTGTTCTTCTGGGCCTTTGAGGCCACAGACAAAGCTGAGACGGGTAGGGCTCCACTTCAAGTCCTGTTTCCTTTATTTCCCTGTGCCTAGCAGTAGGTGGACACTGTGGTTAAATGGTGAAATAAAGGCATGACCAAATGGTAATGGAATGTGCAGAACATATGAGAAACTTGCAAATGAAGCTGAATGTAGTGTCCTTAGTCTCAGAGATACAGAAGGAAGGGATTCAACACTGTGACGAAGACCAAAATGACCTAAACTCACTGTGTGTTATTACCAGCATCTCCATGTAAAGTTGCTTAAAATGTCTTTATCTTTCACCAAAATAGGTAAAATGGCAAGACAAGGGCCTATATTTTCCATCTGCACATTGATTATAGAGTGGTGGGGTATAGCAGAGCCTCTTCCAATTCCTTCTCTTGAAATGATTATAGTGAAAATGACAGAGCATCCAGCTCAAACTTGAATTCTACTTCCTGTTTCTTATCTCCCCCACACACATTCCTCATTTCATCTACTTTGTTCCCTCAAGTGTATTGTTTCCCCACATGAGACCAACAAACTCACTTACAAAGATAACTGTTTGAAGCTCCTTTGTAATTTTTTCACTTTACCTAGTGATTCTGCTCTGTTGGTGGTGGTGGTGTCACATACAATGAAACTCACTCTGTGTAATGTGTAAAGTGCTGTGAATTTTTAATATAAGTAGATATCAATCTTCATAACAAAATGTCTGGCTTTCAGCTATTGAAACCCTGTCCATTAAAGGAGGCTGTAAAGGGTCCAAAAAGACGTTCACCCTGAGTGCTGGAATGGAAGTGGTGAGCATTCACTGCACAACCACTGCTGGAGAAGACACTGGAGGTAACAGAAAACTGAGGCATCTGAACCTGCAAACCCAGGAAGCCAAAGCGGAGCCCACCCTACTTCCTCATTACACCACAGGGCTGGCACCCAGGCAAGTTTTTGATGCTCTGTGAGATTTAGTTTTCTCGTCAGGGCTGTTGTGGCAACTTAATGATATAACATAGTTGATGCGTTTGGCAGGTTTTCAACAAACAATAATTCTTTTCCCCACTTTGGATGCAAAGTTCTCCAGTTGGTCTAAAGCTGATCACTCATAGCTGGTGGGCTCAAACAAAGATCAGCTAATTTTTTTTAGTAAAAGACTAGACAGTAATTACTTTCAGCTTTGCTAACCATATGGTCTCTGTCAAAATGACTCAATGCTGCCACTGTAGTGCAACATCAGCTACATAACTAATAGGCGTGTTCCAACAAGACTTTGTTTATGGACACTGAAATTTGAATTTTGTTCAATTTTCAAGTGTCATGAAATATTGTTCTTTTATTTTTTTCAACTATTTGAAACAGTAAAAACAATTCTTAGCTCACAGGCATATAAAAACAGGCAGTGGGTCACATCTGCCAAGGGTCATAGTTTTCCATCTCTTGGGCTAGAAGTTCTGTTGAAGTTATTCATAAAAAGATAAGATTGGGATTCATAGGACACAGTTATAGTCAAGGAGTAATTAGATACGTGAGGGAGGGAGCAAATGTGGGAGGGATTATTCAATCAACAATAGGGAGCAGCAATTATAGCTGTGTTTTACCCTCAAATATACATAAATTGTTAACTCTGATAGATTTACATATAGTGATACATATATTACATATACTGACTGAAGTGATTGTAAAATACAATATAACAAGGCTATTATTCTCTTTTCAGGGGAAAAATGAAATTGAAAGGCCTCTATGTATCTATTGGCACAAAATGGTTTGGTTCAATGAAGGCTGTCATGTCATCTTATATACTGTGATGCAAACGGTATGTTCCTGCAGTCGCCTCTCCAGTTTTGCAGTGCTTATGGCATCCAGTGTGATGAAGGTAAGGTCTTAAGTGTATTACTAAGCAATTAGAGTCTGATAATTAATTTTTTTATAAAATGAATCTTATTCCAAACTTATATTCAGTGGAGGATTTAAATATATACTGATTTTATTTAATTAAGAAAATGTATGCTTCCTGGTTTTAAAATGGGAAATATAGAAAATTACAAAGAACAAGAAATATCTCTACCATCCAGAGATAATGGAAATTAACTTAAAAAATAAATCGTGTTGTTTTATGCGTGTATTCTTTTTCAACTGTGTGACCATACTCCATATCAGTGGTTCTCAACTGGGGACAACTTCACCATCTCCAGGACATTTGGCAATTGCAGGAAACATTTTTTGTTGTCACCACTTGGTGGGGAGAGTGCTGCTGGCATCTAGTGGGACCAAGGGTGTTGCGAAATATCCTACAGTGCAGAGGAGAGCCCTCCACGACAGAGAATTATCCAGCCCAGAACATCAATAGTGCTGAGATTGACAGACCCTGATCCATGTAGTATATATACTGCTTTGTAAATTTAACATTGTCATGGACACTTTCTAACATCCATAAGTGGTCTGAAAACATAATTTTTTAAGGACTGAATGGTAGTCCAGATCAAGAATATATAATAATTAAACAATTTTATCCTATTTACAATAATTGTAAATTTATTAAAGAATACGAAGGTCCAAAATGAGTTGATATCTCTTTTCTTTTGCTGGATCCAGGAGGCCCCTGTGCTGACTGTGATCACCTATGTGGGGCTGAGTGTCTCTCTGCTGTGTCTCCTCATGGTGGCCCTCATCTGGGACAAGGGACCAAAAATTACAGACAGCCAGCCACACAGGATGTGATACACGGATGTCATTCCCCATTCCTCTTTGCAAAGAACGCCTGTGGGCATCCTGTATGAGAAGCTTCATTCCCAGTTGTCCAGCTGGCCCCTGGGGTTCATGCACTAACGTCCTGGCTGCAACAAGTTTGATGAGTGAAAATGAGGGGCCACTGTTGAGAGTTAGGTCCAGTGTTTGACCAAAGTGAGCAAAGATCCTTTCAAGTGTCGCTCAGATAGTTTCATGTGGAGCTGTCAGAAGCCACGTGGCTTTTCCCTTCACCCTAAATAAGAGGCTGACGCAAGAAAAAGAGAAGTCGGAGCTTTGCCCAGTGCAGCGCGATGAGCTGACGACCCAGGCCTGGGGGCTGGGTGCCCAGTGTCCTGTGAAGCCCCCCGTCAGCTTAGACTGGATGTGGCATAGACACCGTGGAGGCCCATTTCCCACCTGTCCCTCTCCGAATTGGAGCTTCTTGACTATTTACTTTTCAGTCTTCTATTTCTCTCTTCGTGGGAAATTCCCTGAACCATCTCTTGTGAAAGGAAGGAAGCTCCTGAAATCTTAGCAGCATTCTTGAGGTAGAAACCTTGGCATTTTCTATCTCACTTTGACAAAAATGTTTGCAGAAAGCTCTGTGATCCACTTTGCTAACTGCGCAAGCCTAGCCTTTCGGGCCCCCAGTGCACTAAGCCACTGCTGTAGGTTGCAGGGTGGGTGGACAGATAGACAAAGAAGTAGGTTTGTAGTATTTAGCTTTGGACACAACAGGTATGAAGATTTTGGAAATCTTTTTTTTTCCAATACAGCATCTCTATAACATTATTTCTTTATTTTTATTATTATCATGAGCTTAGGGATAGGTGGCACTCAATATCAGAAACAGGGGGGTGTTCTCCACATTTGCTGTACAAGCCAGTCGCCAAGGAGAGTCTATGAAGCTGCTTGATGCATCTTTGTCCCCCTCTCCCAACTGGTGGGAAGAACCTTTGTGTGTAACAGCCCAGAAGCAGTGATAGCCTGGTTTCTCCCGGATGCTTTTTCGTTGCTTTGCAAAGAAAGCCATGGAATATACAGAATGATTCAGAGGCACCTTCCTCAGTTGGAAGAGGAATTCACAAATATGTGAGTAGTCACATCAATAATATTTAAAAATAAAAATAAAAATCTTACTCTGTACCAAACGCTGTTTTAAAAGCTTTGCAGCATCAGCTAATTTATCCTTCACAAAAATCCTTGGGGGGGATTTCTGTGATTAGATGCTTTTAACAGATAAAAACCAAGAAGCACAGTTCTAATGATGAATGCTGAGTGATCGATCATAAATGAGTTTGTCATATGGAAAACAAAAGCATGACGACAGAGGAAGGTCTAAATGTCTTCTTGTGCTCAAACTATAGATGCATCTCAAAATTGCGAGAGTTTCGCATTTAATTTAACAGAGCAATGGCTAATAAAGTTGATCAAAAAGTCACACTGTATTAAACTTTCATTCAGAATGTTGTTTATCATTGGGGTGGCATTCTTAATCTATGACTTCCTTGAAAAATTTTAGCAAAACTTAAGTTTGGGGAAGAAACATTTTGGGGAATCGTGTTCTAGTGATATAGAAGCCTCTGGATGCTGTCTTGTGCGTGGTCTCTGCATACTCTTCATGCACGGTTCCAGGCCGGGTGCCCTCTCATAATACAGACCTGGTCTTACCAGGATGAGCCTCGCCATCCTCATCAAGTGTCCCCACGACAGCTGGATCCAGGGTCCCTGTGGAGGAAAAACCAGAGAATGTCAGGACAGAGCACATCACTGAGCCTGAAAGAAGAGGTGCTTAATAGAACAGAGCTTCCTTTTCTTTGTCCGACTCTAAAAAAGAGAGTGATTCCTGGTATTTCAGAGCTCAGAGGAAACAGAGGGATTAAAATACTTCAACTTCTTGATGAGAAAGCTGATGTTGGAAGCAGTGAATGAATCTCCCATGTTCTCCTCAAGCAGAGCCAGCATGAAAACCCAGCTCTCCCAACTCCCAGTGCAGGACCCTCCAAAACCATGTACTGTGAGCTCAAATTGGCAAGGCTCACATGTTCAAACTAGTCCTGACCCGCCATTGGTCCCACATGTAACAGCCTGAAGGAAAAATGGGGCAATCCAGAATATTCCCAAGGGAGCGCTCACGTATGGGAGAACAAAAAAGGAAATCAAGACATATTACATTACGTTTCTATTTGGTTTTATGACAACCGTGGCACAGGCAGCAACACACAGTGTCCCCATCTTTTTAGAGATGAAGACCTTGAGTTCAGGACTGGTAAGGAACCTGCCTAAGCTCACAAAAAATACCACATCTCCCGCCCTGGGCTCTTTCTGCTTCAGTCCACTGCATAGATCATGGTCTTCATCCGAATCCAGGAGTCCCCGCCTTCTGTGAGAGTTTTGTAGTTTTTTTGGAGTTAATACAAATTTCTTATTATTATGTCAAACCTTCCATCTCAAGCCAATTAGCATGTTCTGGTCTAATTCAGGTCATTTCTCTGATTCAACACCATGACCATCCCAAAAAGCAACTGAGACTTTCACTCATTGTGGACGTTCAAGGTGGCTAAGCAAAGATTCGGTTAAAATAGCCAATTGGGGGGCCGGCTCCGTGGCTTAGCTGTTAAGTGCGCGCACGCGGCTACTGGCTGCCCAGGTTCAGATCTTGGGCGCGCACTGACGCACCGCTTGTCCAGCCATGCTGAGGCCGCGTCCCACATACAGCAACTAGAAGGATGTGCAACTATGACATACAACTATCTACCGGGGCTTTGGGGAGAAAAAGGGGGAAAAAAAAAGGAGGATTGGCAATAGATGTTAACTCAGGCCTGGTCTTCCTCAGCAAAAAGAAAGGAGTATTGGCATGGATGTTAGCTCAGGGCTGATCTTCCTCACCAAAAAAAAAAAAAACAAACTACCCAATTGTTCAAAGACCACATTTCAGGAGCACATTTCATTTTTTAGAAGATCTCACAGGTGGAATATGGCAAATTGAATTCTCTTCTGCCATACAAGAGGATATCTATTTTATAAATATTTAATTGTTCTGATGAGTTAATTGAATTCTAATATTGCACTCAATCTCAATCAGATCCTTCTTCCTTTCCCTGCCAGTGGGTGGAGCAAATCTGTGTAGCTTCAGTCTTGTGTGTAGCAAGGGAAACGGTTTTATATGTGTTGACTATTCAGGAATTTGAAGTAAAATACTGAGTCCAGTATCCTACCTTAAATATAAGCTGCTTATGTATATACAGAAAGCAAATCAATATCTTAGACTTGGGAAAATGTTGCATATTTAGCAGGCTAAAGCAAACATTCTATAATCATGATTCTTTCTCTTTGTAAAAAATAATGAATATATTGAAATACTCAGTTCTATCAAGTAAAACCTTCTATTAGATTTTCTTATACCACAGAGAGCTTTAGAAGCAATTTTGTGAGAAGGTACTCAGCTAGTAATGTTGGGGAGAATTCTGTGCTTCCATGACCATTGTTTTTATAAAAGAGCAACCCAGTGGAACCATGGACAATGGAGCCATAGAATAAGGATCGGGTCAATCCTGGGAAACAAAACAAGACGAGAATTCCGAGACCCATCCCCTCCCCATGTCCTCTGCAGCGTCCGTCCTTTGAACGCAACGGGCCTGCCTGCACTAGTTCATCTCCGGGTGCCTTGAATCCTGCCCTTCTCTTCTCCCCGTGGCCGACTCTGCCTCCAGGAGAAGAGCTCCCTCTCACTGGGCTGGGTCTTCCGCCTGCACGGGCTGCGGTCATTAACAGACATACTCTGTCCACTTCACTTCTGTTTCAAAAAACTCGTGCTGTGGGGTATCTTGTGGCCCCCAAAAAGGCATGTACCTCTGAATGTACGTACGCCCTGCCTCTCTCATTACACATTCTTCCCGGGTGTCCCTCAACCTTTGCTGCCTCTTTTCATTTGCTTGTTTATTTGGGTACCTGTATCTATTCCTTAATCCCCTATAATTTCATGGGGTGGTGTTTAGAGACCTCATAGACACCTGTGGGTGGTATACAGAGGTTGGTGGTGAGATCTTCCACCTCATATTAATTGTTGCAGGCCCTTTCGGGGCCCCTGTCACTTGTGCCTCTAAGATTAGTCGACAATGCCGACCTACAGCGCGAAGTGGCGTATTTGAAAGTACAGTCTGAAGAAGGACGAATACGATTGCACCGTGGGGAGAGTGGGCGGCTTCCCCCTCACCCAGCCCTGCTCTGGTGAGAACACGGGCCCGTCCCCCGCTGAGGGGTGTGGGAAGAGCTGGTGCAGGCTGCTCCTTTTTTGCGTCCATCTTCTCTCTTCTCCATCTCGGGTATAAAGCACCAGGATGATGACGTGGCCCAAGACCATAGGCATATTGGCAACACCAAACATCTAAGGATTTTCATTCAATGGATTTAATTGTACTTTTTCCTCTTTGCTTCAGCTCAAGTGCCTCGTCTGGTTCTCATGATCAGTGTGGGAACTTGATGATCCAGATGAGGATGTAAAGCGTTTAAAGAGCACCATGGCCGGGATGTGCTTTTCCCCTCTCTCTGTCTCGCTCTCAGTTTGTGGTTTCTTCCACAAGGTTGAGAAATAGAGGAGAACATTAGAAATAGATGAACACTCTGGAGACATGCTGTTTCTCAGAACAATCCTCTCCGGAACCCGTGGACGTCTTCTAACAATCCGGAGGATTGAAATTATCTGCTGTGAAATGCAGAAGAAGTTGCCCCCCGCAGCGGAAGGAGAGAGGAGTCAGCAGGGAGGGGAACAAGGCTGCCTTGTGTGTGTTGGTGACTCGGGGCTCTGTCAGCGCAGGGCGTTCACTCCCTGCCTGCCGTGGGGACCCGCTGTCCTCACTGGGGTCCGAACTAGCAGCCTGGCGCATTCGTATTTTCACACATTAGTCCACTTGCGTCTGGTTCCATTTGCAGAGACACAATATCATTCTGTTTTATTTCATTTTTATACAGTTCTTACTTATTCAAAGTTCATGTTTGACTTGTACATTATTTCATTTAGAAGCAAAAACAGTGCAGCACAGCGGGGTGGCTGAGACGATAGCGACTGAGCCCTGGGCTCTGGGGAAGGCCGGTGGGGTCGGATTGCAGGCTCCACGCTCATTGTGTGCTTACACGTGTGGTAACTGTCCTCTCCGTGTCTCAACTGTCCCATTTATAAAATGCAAACGAGAGGAGCTGTTTCACAGGATTGTGATTGTGAGCAGTGAATAGAATCGTGTCTGTAAAACACTCAGCACAGAACCTAATGCATAGTAACATCTAGAAAGTCTTAGTTTGTTAATTTGTTTTACTGTATTCTGGAGTAAGTGTTAGCATTTGCATGAGGATGAAGCATTTTGTAAATAGTGTGGACTACAAATAAACTGGTCTCTCTCCAAACTCAAAGAATTAATACGTTACAATTTACTAAGGAATACTATTTTTAAAATTAGTATTTCTTTTGTATTCAAAAGCTCCGAACTTAACTGTAGGAATGTTCTTTTTTAATGGGAGTATTTACATAAGTCTTTTCCTATATCTAGGCTTATTAATTCTATGCACTCTAAAAAATGTTATCTTAAAAAAATAAAGGAATAAATATCCTTTACAGGAAATTTGGAAGATGCGAATTTAAAGAACGAAATGTTAAAATAAAAAAAAAATCATGCACAATAAAATCAACCACATTTTGGTATATTTCTTTCCAGATACTTCTATCTCTCTGCATGTTTGTGTCAGGAAAGACAGATTTACTGTCTGCATTACTTAAAAACTTAGACTCAAGCATGTCATTGCATTTTGGCACATCCTTTTTGCTACATTTTTAGTGGATTAGTTTTTTCATAAAATAACGTTCGTTTTGAATATCTCTGTTCCCATTTTCCATTTTTACTGACACCATTTCAATTCAGCTGCACAGGACTAGTTGCCCTTGACATGCTGTGCACTCTTAGATCCACAAGAGCCAGGTGTCTGTTGTCATTAGTAATAATCCTCATCTTGGAAGAATAACAATTTAACCTCAGATATGAAGAACACTCTGTAAACCAATGAAAACATATGTCTGCTCTCTACAGATGCGTAAAATATTTATGTTTTCCAATTTGGGGAGGTTTTATTTTATAATCTGAAAAAGAAAAATACTAGCTGAAGTATAGAAAAGGATTATATGAACTTGCTCTCCAGAGTGCTGGTATGGGCTTGTCTGCGTGGATCTGTCCACCCGCATTGACAGCGTTATCTGCCTCCACGTCCACAGGCTGCCAGAGCCAGATTTCATTAATGGGACGATAGTCACAAATAATAGCTTTTATTTCAACTTTTTGTTTATCTCTTATTTGCAGTTCATCAGAAGAAAGCTAGCACAGACTTGGGAATGTGTTTCTCTGTTGGTTTGTTTTATATTGTGTTTAGATTTTTATACCCAGTGCAGTTAGAGACTGACATCTGACACCGTGGGGTTTTTTTACTTACATTTTATTTATTTATTTTTTCTCGTATGGCTATGAAAAGTCAAAGTACTCTGAACTCCCATTTTAACAAAAGTGACACAAGCAAAATTTCTCCCAATTGCAAGTGAAAACATTTGACTCCATTTCTGTTCAATTAATTACTCATTAAATGCTTAAAAATGAACTATACTTAAAAATTGATGCGAGTTTGGGGAAAGGCAAAATCCCCTCACCAACGAATCAAGAGAATGCTGCTTTGTTATATTTTTATTAAGTCTGTTTCGTATTCTTCACTGAAAAAACTTCTTTGCTGAAGCTTGAAAAACCAGACATGCCTGTGGTACTTATAAAAGTCTGTCTCGTGTTTCCAGTAATTCCATTGGTATGGGCACAAAATCAAGAAAATCCTCCTATAGGGTGAGGACATTCCTGCCAATTCCATCTGCCATTGTAGCTAAGCCTGAGGGAGGAACCCACGCTGGAGAAAATGGGACACTTTCACCAGCAGACGAGGATGCTCTCCAGATTCACTTCTGTAAACAAGGATGGGCTTTCTCTGTGCACACGTTCCTTATGCTAGGCAAGAGGAGCGTAGATTCGGCCCGGCTCTGGGCACTTGGCCCTGCCCCGCTTGGCCACTGCCCAGACCCAGCCAGAGGAAGGCGTGATGGGCTCTGCTTTTCTGCTTAGAGCCACTCTTCCTCCCAGGCCCTCCTCCCTTGTCTTGCTTCCACATATCCAGATGTCCACCTGGGCCTTACAAATTCCTCTCTCTCCTCCCAAAGGTGGGAGATAATCAAGGTCCCCAGAGCTCCTCCTCTCAGCGTGATCCTTTCTGTCTGTTTGTCATTGAATCATAAAACCACTGGTGAAGGCTGCCTGTCCTTGGGTGAGGGATCTACAGGGACCTTGGAGACACATAGCACTGACCCCAGTGGGGACATCTGCGTCTCCGGTCCTTGAGCCAGGAATAAACAGTTGCCCTGGAAAAATGCGCTTGGGTTACGGTCATCGTCTCCATCTTTAACATACTATGTAAGACAGGAGATCATCCACAAAAGAAAAACCTGCCACTGATCACAGTGAAGGAGGCCCAGCAGAGGCAGCCACAAGAACGTTGCTCAGACAGCCCATGTGCGATTCTGCGTCTCCCACAGAGCGGAGTCTTTGCACTCCAGTTGTGGGCACATGTGTAGACCTCCACATGACAGCTGTTGTGTGTCTGTTAAGGGTTCACACAACGCAGGGAGATCCAGCAACGGCTAATGACCCTTTCCAGCAGCAGAGGACAGCTGATTTTTCCACACTATGACATTGTCTGAAGAAGGCAGATATCTGGTCCCACTGCCCAGAATTCTTCACGAATTCAAGCAACTGATGCTTTTGCACTGTTCAGCTCTGGGATTTTATATGGCCTTACAGCTGAAACTGACATAAAAGTGAATATAGAACATTTATTGCTAGTGACCCTTCAGAAAGGAAACCTTAATGGCAGGAGGTCCCCCAAGTATTGTGTTAGGAAGGATTACTAAAGCATTTTGTAACCATAAAATGCTTGTGTCTTATCAAGAAGATGGATTTTCACGGCTACTTCAATTAAATAACACGTAGTTAGTTGACCATTATGGTTATTTTGCTCTGTGATTCTTGGTTTCCAACTACAAACCATTTGGGAGCAGTGGGATGGCTTCTTAAAAATAAATTTAATTAGTTATTGACCACAGCATATTAAATGGGCTCATTTTTATTTGCAGAGGTATCATCAGTTATTGTGAACACACATGAGTGGCCAGCCCTGGGCGGCGCAGGGAATGTCAATAACTCTTATTTTATCCTGGAGGTGTCTGTATGTCTCCTATTCCAGGGGGCGTTCCCTTCCCTGGCTTTGAAATGCCTTGTTTTATTCTCTGGTTTTAGCTTATGCTGTTACTCTGAACCTCTGGCTTTAGCTGACTCTCCATACCTACCAGAGCAGTGGCCCCAGACCCAATCTTGGAGGATGAGCACATCAAGTCTGGGTGAGCAGTAGACTTGACTCTTGTGATCACCTATCACTACGTAATAAACCCCTCCAAAACTCAGTGGCTTAAAAGAATAATACTAAATCACATTGTTCTCAAATCTGCAGTTTTTTAGGGCTCGGGGGCGTCAGCTCATCCTGCTGATCAGGGTCTCAGCTGGGGTCTCAGCTAACTCATGGCTGGGAGTTAGTGACATCTCTCCCCTGACTGGGCTTCTCCCTGCCGTCTCCCCATGTGGCCTTTCCCAGCATGCTGTCCTCTCATAATCAGACATCTCCATAGAGTACAGCTCTGCCCAGTGCAGTCATTCTCTGAGGCCCAAGCAGAAACTGGGAGGCTTTCATGGGTGAAGCATGGCCCACGGTGAGAGAAAGTGGGAAGAGTAGGAGGAATGTGGGCCCTCTGAATCCACCACATTTACCTACAGTAGGTGCTGTTCATGGCCTGCCCTCCCGCAGTGCTCTCCAGACTCGGCCAGCCATTTTCTAAGAGATGCTAAAGGAGAAATAAACCTCCTTACCTGCAGAAGAGCCATTTTCCTCAACATGGCTGCTGGTTCTCCATGCGGGCATGGAGAAGACATCTCGACATCTGCCAGGCCTTGGACTCTGAACTCAGCTTTTCACCAGAGATGTTTAAGTTAGGGAAAGCCAATGTCTGTTTGAACTCAGTACAAAAATAGCATTTGTGCTATTTGCAGGTTTCTCTAGCAGATTTAATTATGGTTTTGCAGTCAGGTGAATGCTCTAGGTTTCTTTTGTTTTGGACTGCTACTTTCCAGAAAAAATATTCCTCTCTTTCAAAAAGCTATAATTATGTCAAGAAATCTTCAATAAATTATACTCATTTAATTTTATTGTGACAGTTGAGGGTTTGAAATGTATGAGGGCCAGTAAAACATCAAGGTGCAACATTTGAACCACACTTTTTCCAAGAGTAAGTTTGGCATTTTTAGAAGCTTTGAGAGTTAATGAGCACAACATTGAGGCTTAATTCCAAGCAAGCAGTAGCTCAGATGGAGAATATCAAAGAATAACAAATTTTTAATGTAGTGTTAAGGTGAAATATTCATGTTAGAGAAAGAAAGCAACAAAGCAACAATTCTATGAAACACCATCTTTACTTCACATATAAAATTCAGTAATTTTTTTATTTAGATGAAAAAAACATCAGCGCAGTTATGATCCTCAACTGGAACCAGCAAATTCGAGTTATTTGTGTACATCATTTTAATGTTGCTTGTTTCTGACAGGAACCGTTACATCTCGAGTGGTCACACCATAGATGGCATCACAGCCAGCATAGGAATACTTTGGATTGATCATTATTCTGTGAGTTATCAGTGTAGGATTGCTAATGAGAATGATTCCAGTGCCAGGAATGCGGGGCCACCCAAAATCTCTGCCATACCATCAATACGACTGGTAAACTTCTATGAGATGACTGGTATCTAGGGAGGATGTTTAGAGGCACATACAAAATTTTAAGATGTTTTAAGGAGTGCAGAAAACTGTACAACCTCTGATGGAGTCTTTATGGGCTACTGCCTCTGACCAAAGAGATATCCATCTCTAAGCATGAATAAGCATAGAAAAATTAACAGTTACATAAAAAGTCTCAGAAGCTTGGGGCCAGCCCAGTGGCGCAAGTGGTTGAGTGCACTCCGCTGTGGTGGCCTGGGGTTCACTGGTTCGAATCCCGGGCGTCCACCCACGAACCACTTGTTAAGTCATGCTGTGGCGGCGTCCCATATAAAGTGGAGGAAGATGGGCATGGATGTTAGCCCAGGGCCAGTCTTCCTCAGCAAAAAGAGGAGGATTGGCAGATGTTAGCTCAGGGCTGATCTTCCTCACCAAAAAAAAAAAAAAGAGTGAAGGGAAAAAAACAGTCTCAGAAGCTTAAAAATAGAAAAACTAGACTTGAGAGGTAGCAGGCACATATGAGTACTTAGAACAAATGGTCTCAAAATGGACAGAGTTATTGTAGGAAATAGGAATGGAGGAAAAAATAATTTACACACACACACACAAATAATCTTTTCAATGATATTTGTTCTACATCAAACTGTCATGAAAAGACCCAATCTGTTCACAATAAACAGTTATTGCAGATAATGAATCTCTCCAACATAAAAACAAAGAAAAACTGATGCCAATGTATAGTAGATTGAATATTGCAGAAAAGGAAATTGAAGAATATGACAGTATAAGAACCAAAAGTCCTGGGAACAATGGAAAATGGGTCTTGAGACCCTGAGGAGAAGCCAAGGAGAGCAGAGATGTCACCTAGACTCGGCATCATGGACCGTCTAACCAGGGCTGGCCTTGCTGACCTCCATATTTCCCCAAAGGAATCAAACAATGTATCTATTTTAATTAGGCTGAACCATATGAATTTGCAAATATTCACCTGCCTTTGACCTGACTTGCAAAAAAAAAAAAAAAGGCATTTCCATATTACTCACCTTAATAGTATTTAGTCATTGTTTTCATGGTTTATCTCCCACTTGAAACTGAAGACTGAGTCATTTCTAGCGTTTCAGTCTCCTTGGTGGACAAAAGTGGTCCTAAGAAACACTAACTGGCTCTTGCGCCCAACAATCCTAGATCAGGATTCACTCCCTGTGTGTACTTGGCAGAACAGTGAACGCCACTGCGCCTATAAAGTGGGGAGACTAATGTCCACTTCAGAAAGTTGTTTGAGGAAAAAATAAAATGAAGAACAAAAAGTTCATCGTGTGTTGTCTGAAACATGATCAAGATTCGATTTTCATGTTCCCACTTCTTCGCAGCCTCCCCCACCTCCTCTTACCCTCCCAGCCCTGCAACAGACAGAAACATGCCCTCATCCTTCCACTTCTCCCGCTCCATCCACTTGGCAGCTGCTTTGCCCTGGTCTTTGGAGAGCTGTGTCTGATCACCTCCCACCTCGGCTTTCCTCATGTTTGGGTTCATGCGTTTGGATGAGACTCAAGGAAAATGACCTCTAAACTGAAATTATGAGCCGCCTCCACCTGCATCCAGATAGGCGCGGCCTCAGTGGGTTAGGCGTCAGGGAGATGGCGACTCTTTGGCAGAGATATGGGCAAAATAGCAGTATTGAAGAGCCAGATCTCACACCCAGATTGATTTTCTGGCAAATCCAATGGAATACTGGACCTTTCTAATGCTATATCTGCTGGTCTTTACCAAATTTCACTCACCACCAGTCACCTTTTAATCTTGAATGAGAATTAGCTTTTTCAGTCAATCTGAAAATGTAAAAACTAAGACACAATCCAATGAAAGTAGTATGTGTTGAAAGAGGAATATTTTGAAACAAGCTGCATTTTCTGATTTTTATCTTTCACCAAGGTTGTGGACATAATTATTTCTGAGACTTTCCTTTCAGTGAGCCTAGCATGTCATTTTATAACACTGACATTTTCCTTTATTTCCTCAAGCTAAGGATTCAAATATTATTGAAAGCAGGAGTTGTGGGTTGCTATATATGTGCCAAGTAAGAATAAGTTTTCGTCATGCTATTTGAAGACCTAGTTTAAAATATTTTGGATAAAGCGACTCCACCTACTCACTGGCTACTTTTTATTGCTGATGTGGATTGAAGTCAGCATCCACACTTTAGTGCTAATGGTTATCACCATTGATACAAAACATAATGTTAGAAGGAATCCCAGAAAATGGCCGTAGGTGACTTGGCCGATGTTCCAACTTCCCCACAATCAGGCCGTCTCTGGTTATTCACAGACATTTGCAGCAGCCAAGAGTCTCAATAGCTTAGAGACTTGCAAATCCTCGCATGAAACCTAAAACCATGGTGACTGAGGAACCAGTAAAAGTAAAATAAAATAAACTGAAGATAAATTCTATTTGCAAAAATGAAAATGGTTTCTAAGGGGCCAAGCCATAAAACTTGAGGAAACACAAATAAAAAGGAAAATAAGTCTGCCGAGAGCATGAACCATATAACTTCACTCACCAAGAAGCTGAGGGACTTCTGAGGTTCTCGCCCCATCACGCATAATGTGGGGTCACTTCCAGTGAGTGGTGGCTGCAGTGTCAGCATCCATGTGGATTCTGGCCCATTTACTGAGTGTCAACCAATGCTCCAAATTTGTATCACGTTTTTGTTTATTTGTTCTTTTTTTTTTTTACAAAAGTAAAGAAATAATAATAAAGCTACTGCCCTCTTTGCAATTAGTAAAGGGATAGAAATGTTTTTTACATTTTGATATTGGTATTTGATATTGTTGAGTTCGAGCATAACAAATATGTCAGCAATTTAGTGGAGGGTGAGAGTGGAGAACGTGTGCAGACGTCTTATTGGATTTTATCTCCATTGGCTCGACTGTAAGTAGCTTTTCATTCCAATGGCTATAATTTTGTTTTCCCCCTACCACATCAATTTTCTAAGCATCATCAGCACAGGCTGTAAAAAGTGATAATATGAGATTAATGGCTGGCGGCCAGAGCCTTTCCAATATCTTTTCTTCACATTTTGACTTCTTAGACAAATACATAAAAATATGGAAGCCTTCCATTGCTATCGAAAAATTGTGTTACATAATGCTCTGGATCATACACAGTCTCTGCCAGCAAAATGTAAGATGCTAACTAACCATCTCTATGTATGAGATGACAAGTGCACTTAAAACTGCTGCAAATTATTCTGCCCTCCTTCCTCCTCCAATTTGCCACTTTGTTACTTTTCCTGACACAGTTTGTGGTTTCTGTGAGTTGCTTTTCATTTCAATTTAGAAAGAAAAGAAAGAGCATAATTCAAACTATAACGTTTAGGGTTTTGTGGTTGTTCTGGAGCTGAGAGAGAATCAGGCAGGGCCACTGGTCTTCATTGCTGGGTGACAAGTGGGCTTGAACTGGTGAGTGAGCAGAAGACAGACCCCTTGGCTTGACTCCTTTTTCGAGCAAGATTTGTAGACAGTGGAACAAGGGTTGAATTTAGCCAAGAAATTCTGGGGTCAGGAACACATTGCAAAGTGTGACTTATTTGAATCTTAATGTAGGATAGTCTTCCAAGTGCAGGATATTATTGAGGAAAAGGATGAGATATAACCCTGGGGAGCAAGGCAGGAGCAGGGAGGAGAGTTCATATTTGTCTGTTCCCTGTCTTCACCCCACAGTGAAACTGGGATGAGTTCCATGGAAGACGATGTTTATCCATTTGTACCCTCAAGAGAGAAAGACATTGGCCAGAACTCAAGCAGAGGAGGATTCTGGGAGGAGGATTTGCAGGAGAGAGCCTACATAGAGGCACTGAAGCACCTCTTCATGATGCTCCACCATCACAGGCCAGGTGTAAGGGGAACACCAAGAGTCCCTACCTCATGGACCCTATGGTCTAAGACTGGTCCTGCAAGGTGCCACCAACACTAAGTGTTTGAGAAGAAGGTCGTCAGGTAATGTGCATGACAAGGATACAAAAACTGGAGGTTGACGATTGGCTGCATTCAACCAGAAATTTCTACGAAGAAAATTTAGGGAGCCCTCCTAAACCATTCACAATTATAAGACTCAGGCAACTACTTCATCCTCTGTATTACTGTACACTAAACACGTTTCAATATTTCAGTTACTCATTAGCCATTTATTAACCACTGTCTCAGGAACAGATGCTTGTTTCACCAGTGAAGATGCAGAGATCATCAGAGCAAACTATCCACACTGTCTTATAGAAGCTCAGACCAGAAAACACATATTAACATATTTTTTATACAACTGAGGACTTTGATAATATCTACATCATTTAGAAGTCTTACAGATTTAAGCAACAGGAAGAATAAATAGCTCGCAGTGCTTAGGGAAGAAAGGATTAACTGCATTGGCTTGTGCCATCAAAAAGCTCTCGGGACACATCTGCAGCTGCAGGGGGAGCTGGACTCAGGAGTTCACGTTCACTGGGATCTGTTCTCACCTATCTTTGTCTCTGGTCTCTTCAGATCCCTTTGATGCAATTCACCTGTGGGCAGCTCCCCCTGGATCCTCCCAGATTCAAGACCAAAGGGAAAGAGCAAACCCCTCTCTCTTAACAGCCTCATGGGAAGTCCTCAGTGGATTCTAACAGGGACATATATCAGAGAATCATGGGGATCTGATTAGCTGAGGCTGAGTTAAGCTACAAATACATAAACTGGAGGAAAGTAAAAAATGGTGTAGATTGAGCAGAAATCACTGGAGAAATTGCTATGTGCAAAACTCAACATATTTCCATTTTAAAAATACTAAAACCTTAATGTTTTTGTGACTTTATATTTTTTTAGTGACTTACAACAGGACAGACTGGAAACTAGGTCTTTGGGGGAATGTAACCTAATGGATTCTTAATAAATACTTGAAGATTAAGTTGATGATGATGAAAATCTCCTGCTGCTGCTGATTGTGTCTGAAGACCAAATTCCTTCTCTTGTGTCCTCCCGTTACACAGTCAAGGGCCATCACCAAAGGAAACAGAGCTCAGTGTTACCCTAGGACCTCTCCCCCAGGAGATTTACATACAGATATTATCAGACTAAATTAAATCTCAGACACATGTCTTTGGAAGATTATGCAACACTGAAATAATACTCTTAATCACATAATTAACATTTATGGCACATTCTAGTCCAAAACTACAGAATATATATTCATTTCTGTTGTATATAAAACACTCACCGGGTATTATGGCCATATTCCAGACCATAAAACAAATCTCAGAATGTTAAAAATGCTTAAAATTGTACAGAGTACATTCTCTCACCATAACAGTACTGATAAGAAATCAATCACAAAAAGATATCTGAAAAATATCCAAATATTTGGAAATAATCCAACATGCTTTTAAATAATCCATGAGTCAAAGAAATTATGAGAGCAGCTGGAATATACTTTCAAATAAATAAAAATAAAACACAAAATTTCAAAAATTTTGAGGTATTGCTAAAGAAATGCTTAGAGGGAAATGTAGAATTTGAAATGATTATGATAAAATCAATGCTTTCCTCAAGAAATGAAAAAAAGTAGATCAAAGTAAACTCACAGTAAGTAGAATGAAGGAAAAATAAAAAGAAGAGTGGAAAATCAATTCAATAGACAAAGAATAGAGAAAATCAATGTAACCCAAAACTGGATCTCTGAAAAGATCAATAAAATCTATGAAACTCTAATCAGGCTGAATAAGAAAACAATGAGAGAAGATATTACTTACTAATATGAGGAGTGAAAGATGGAACATTTCTAAGATCCTATAGACATTAAAAGAATAATAAAGTTATTTTATGTACAACTTTACACCAATAAATTTGAAAAATGAGATGAAATGGACACATTCCTTGAAAGCCACAAATTACCAAAACTGACTTAAGAAGAAATAGAAAATCTGCAAAGTCCTATATACATTAAAAAAAATATTGAGGGCCCAGCCCCGTGGCCGACTGGTTACAGTTCCATGCGCTTCACTTTGGCGGCCTGGGTTCACAGGTTCAGATCCCAGGCAAGGACTTACTCCACTCATCAGCCATGCTGTGGTGGTGCCCCATATACAAAATAGAGGAAGATTGGCACAGATGTTATCTCAGGGCTAATCTTCCTCAAGCAATAAAAGTGGAGGATTGGCAATGTATATTAGCTCAAAGTGAATCTTGCTCAGCAAAAAGAAAAAAAACATATTGAAAACTTTCCACCAAAAAGGACATATCCTACCCCACCTAATAAGGTAATTAAGAAATAAAGGACATATAAATTGGGAAATAAGAAGTAAAACTATCTTTATGTGTAAATGATATGATCATGCACATAGGAAATCCTAAAGAATCCACAAAATAGCCACTAGCTCTTATAAATGTGTTGAACAAGGTCACAGCACACAATATAGAAATGCAAAGATCAATTGTATTTTTGTATTTCTATATACTACTATCAAAAATTGGAATTTGAGAGGCCAGCCTAGTGGCGTAGTGGTTAAGTTTGTGTACTCTGCTTCGGTGGCACAGAGTTCGTGGGTTTGGATCCCAGACGTGGACCTACTCGCTGCTCATCAAGCCGTGCTGCAGTAGCATCCCACATACAAAATAGAGGAAGACTGGCACAGATGTTAGCTCAGCGACAATCTTCCTCAAGCAAAAAGAGGAAGATTGGCAACAGATATTAGCTCAGGGCCAATCTTCCTCATCAAAAAAAAAAAGGGAATTTGAGACATACAACTAGAATATACAACTATGTACTGGGGCTTTGAGAAGGGGAATAAAAAGGAGGAAAATTAGCAGCAGATGTTAGCTCAGCATGAATCTTTGTAAAAAAAAAGAAAAATGGGACTTTGAAATTGAAGTACTATCTACAACAGTGTAAAAAAATATGACATACTTAGGGATGAACTCAAAATATGAAAAAGATCTGTACAATGAAAAGTAAATAGGACTTCCGAGAGAAATTAAGGAAGACCTGAAAAAATGGGGAGATATATGTTGTTTTAAGGATCAAAAGACTCAATATTGTTATAGTGTTCACTTTACCCAATTTGGTCTATAGACTCAAAGCAATCCTAGTCAAATTCCAAAAGTGTAAATTTCATCTAGAAAACTGTAAGTTGATTTTAAAATTTAGATGGGAATAAAAAGAATCTAAAGAGTCAAGCAAACCTAAAAGAAAAAAATCTGTATATCTTATACGATCTGGTTTCGAATCATGTATCAAACTACAAAGATTTCAGATCCTGCAACAGACTATAAAGATGCCATAATCAAGAGAGCGGGTATGAGAGAGAGAATAGACACATTGATCAAAGGAACAAAGAGAGAGTCCAGAACCACACCCAAATGGTCATTTGATCTTTGACCAGTTTGGCAATGCAAATCAATGAGAGACATGACAGTCATTCAACCAATGGTGCTGGGACAACCAATGGTGCTGGGACAACCAATAGAAATATAAGGGAAAACACCCTGACAACTACTTCATACTATAGACAAAAATGAATTAAAAATGGATCGTGGACCTAAGCATAAAAGCTAAAACTATAAAACTTCCAAAAGGAATTATAGGAGAAAATATTTGAGACTTTGTGGTTACTTCTTACACAGGAAACAAAAGGTATGTATAACAGAAGAAAAATTTTGTAAATTTGAATTTATCAAAATAAAAAATCCTGCTCTTAAAAAATGAAAAAGAAGAAAAGGCAAGCCACATCTTGGGAGAAAATATATGACAAAGGAATGGCTTGTCTCCAGGATACAAAGAGAACACTCACAACTCAGTAAAGAGATGAACAGGACAATTAAAAAGTGAGCAAAATATTTGAATAAATACTTTCAAATGGGACAAATTGCCAATAAGCATGTGAAAAGATGTTTAACATCAGCAGTCAACAATGAATGAAAATTAGAGTCACAATGACCATTGCAGACATATAAGAACATATTGTCTTAAATTTAAAAGACTAATAACTGAATATTTTCAGTTAATCTAGGTGTGGCCAAGGTCAGCGAAGAAAGAAAGAGAGGGAGTGAGGTGGGACCACTATTCATTGCTACCCGCCAGTAGCAGGGGCTGTGCGAGAGCTCTGCTGCCATGATTTAATCCTCGAGTTCCTCTGAGAAGGCCGTTATCCCTCTTTACCCAGAGGCCACGTAGGTTGAAACTCAGATCCCTCTGATTCCAGAATTCTTGGTTTATCCATGATATCACGTGGTCCTCGGGGACACACAGCAAGACCATCTGCCGTGGGATTCCTTATGCTTGCCCTTTCTGGGATCAAACCTTGTCCCCAAATTTCTGAGTGGTACTAATTACAGTTAAAGGTAGTGGAAGTGAAGCTGAATAGCTCACTACAAATCTCTGGGTTCCACAGCGGAACCAGGTTCCTCTGGGTTCAGGAGGAACTCCTTGGACCCAACGCACCTTCAAGCCACAGAAAAGCAATCACCTCCAAAAGGCGGTGTATCATCTGTAAATCTTCGACAAATTTTGTTTTTAACTCTGCTTGTTTGAAGAAAAATATACCATTACTTTTAGCCTAAGCATGTGAATGCGGAAGATAGTCCAGTGAACTGGTAGAGTACCCAGGAAGCCACCAAAGATGTTCAAAGAATTAAGTTAAATGTGACTCCAGCTTAAAATATGTTCATAGAAATAGCACATTCCTGTGACTCTGCAATAGAGTTTGAATCTTTTCACACATAGCTTAGTCACAGATTTCTTACAGCATACAGGAATAGCCTCTTGGAATGGTCATTGTTTTCATGTTGAGTGTCTTGCCTGAGAATTTTTATATTCAGTTAGGGACCTGAAGTCATATACTTCTCTTACTCACAAATAATATTTCAATATGTGATCTAAAAGATTACATCTTGTATCAACTTAGTAAACTGGAGCCGACTGAAAACAAGCAATTACTAAAAATAGCTTCCAGTTTCTTAACTAGAAAATCTTCCATGGAAATAAGGGCTGTCCTTTCACACACCTGGCTGATTTATAACTGAAGATGCTGTACCCACTTGAGATCTCCAGAAAGGGAGAGTGGACATCAGTGAGGGCTCTGACATGTCTATAATCTGCTAACAAAGAAAACTTTGAATGTTTTCTTTATGTCCATATTTCTTACACATCACTGTTGCCCTAGGAAGCAACACCGCCTTCTCTGCCTGCTGTGTTCCATCACACTCCATCTCCCTGTCTCTGTCCGTCATCTTGGTATTTACCTTCCGTTCATCCTTTCTGTTCTTTTATTCTTGCTTCCTCCTTTCCTGCTGTACTTTGGGTTAACTAAGTATTTCTTTACATTGCATTTTATCTTCTCTATTGGGTTTTTTTGCTGTAACTCTTCATGTTATATTTTATTGTTACTACAGGGTTTATAAATACACATCCTTAATTTAATACAATCTACTTTGAATTAATATGACACCACTTTGTATGTAATGTAAAATCCTTACAACAGTATAATTCCATTTAACTTCTCCTATCCTTTGTGCTTTGTAGGTTACATATTTCAATTCAATGTATATTGTAGGTTCTACAGTGCATTATTATATTACTCTAAAGAATCAGTTAACTTTTAAAGATTATTAGTTAAAAAAATCTTTTATACCTACCCACATTTTACAATTTCTAACACTCTTATAAATACAAATTTCCATTTTCCTTTAGCCTGACTTTCTTTAGCAATTATGGTGTGAACCTGCTGGCAATACATTCTTTCAGCTTTTGATCATCTGAAAATATCTTTATTCTGCTTTCGCTTCTGAGAGATATTTTAAGTGGACATAGAAGTCTAGATTGATGCTTTTCATCTTTATCACTTTAAAGAAGTAACCCATTTCTTGTGGCCTACATTGTTTCTGATGGAACGGACTCATTCTTATCATTATTCCTCTCTATAAAATGTGTTTTTTAATCTGCTTGAAGAATTCCTTTTTTAAATAAACGTTTTATTTTAGAACAGTTTTAGATTTACAGTAAAATTACAAGGATAATACAGGGAGTTCTCATAGCCCCCACACCCCAGTTTACCCTATTACTAACATTTTACTATAGGATATTCCATTTGTCACAACTAATGAATCAATATTGATATATCGTTATTAACTGAAGTCTGTATGTTATTCAGATTTTCTTGTTTTTTACCTAACATCCTAATTCAGTTCACGGATCCCATCCAGGACACAACATTACATGTAGCCCTGTCTCCTCAGCCTCCTTTGGGCTACGGTAGTTTCTCAGACTTTCCCTGTTTTGGTGACCTTGACAGTTTGGAGGATTCCTGACAGATTGGTCAGGAATCTTGTAGAATGTGTCTCAGTTTGGATTTGTCTGTTGTTTTCCTAATGATGGGACTGGGGTTATGTGTTCTTGGGAGGAGAGACACAGAGGCAGGGTGCCTTTTTCATCACACTGTATCTAAGTTACATCTCAACATGGCTTATCACTATTGATGTTGACCCCAATCACCTGGCTGAGGTGGGGTTGTCAAGTGTCTCCACTGTAAAGTGACTCTCACCCCCTTTCCATGCTGTGCTCTGTGGGAGGAATTTACTATGTGCAGCCCACACCTAAGGAGTGAAGAGTTATGCTCCACCACTTACAGGGCAGAATATCTGCGTGAATTATTTGAAGTTCTGAAGATGGGAGACATCCATTCTCCCCCATTTTTAATTCATTCTATCATTTGTTTATATAAGTATGGGCTCATAGATATCTATTTATACTTTGGGTTATGACCAAGTAACTCTATTTTGTTCCTCCAGTTGGTCCAGTTTTGGCCATTGGGAGCTCTTTAGGATGGCTCCTGTGTCCCTTTGACAGACTGCATCTTTGTGCATTTTAATAATTGCTTCCTTACTTCTGTCATTACAAGATGCACCAGCCTCATCTTCTATATTTCCTACTCCATCCCTAGAAACAGCCATCTCTCCAAGAAGCCTTTAGGATTTTCTTTTTATCTTTAACTTGATGGAATTGACCATGATGTGCCCAGGTTTGGGTTTCTTTGTGTTTCTCCTCTTGTTGTAACATTACATATTGTACATTTGTTTAATATACACATCACGCTTGCAGTGTCTGGCACATAACACGTGCTCAACACATATTAGCTATTACAATTATTAGTGTAAAAAGATCTCATTTGCATTACATCTGAGGTCCTAAGTGACCTGGGAACCAATCTCCTTTTTGACCAAAATTTCACTAACTTTATCTCTTTTATGTGTGTTCTTCTCACCCTAATCACATTTCGTTTTTGCACACATAGCTGCTGTAGTAACATCTTCCCAGAAGGCACCGTGAGTCCTCCCAGAAGCCGTATTCTGCCATTCATGTGGCTCCATTGTGGTGCTTTCTCCTGTTGACCGAATGTGCTTACAAGTCAGAAGGGTGGTTGTCCAGGGTCTTCCTGTTCCCCCTTCCTCTTTGAGGATGGCTTTCAGTGGAATATCAATAAAATGCTACCTAACTGTTTATGATATTTATTTTCTAATGTTTTTATTCCTCTACCTTTACCCGCATTTCCAGCCTTAGGTTGTTAGAAATACCTTTATAATGTCTCTGAAGGCTCTTGAACCCTACGAAAATGCTAGTAATGTTGATTGGGGTAGCAGTAAGATTATCTTACAATGGAATTTGTGAGTAGGCTTTTGAATTTTTGAATCCTGATTTAACTGAGCCTCTTTTTCTCCTCTAAGAAGACTTAGAGGGAGTTAAAACAAACCAAGAGGGAAAATGAATCAAAATATCCCTTTATTTTTAATGGGATTGGGCAAGAGATCCCAATGGCCTCAGAACCCAATGTTTAGCGAATGTGCTGGACCATGTAGAGGGCACTACTTTTTTTTTTCCCCTACTCCAGGAAGGTCTGAATAGTCTCAATTCAAAGAAAGCACAAATATCACTCCTATATATTTCCCTTTAACGTCTAAGCCTTAGTGTCAGCCATCGTCAATATAACTAGAAGAAAGACTGATTAAAAAGAATCCAGGGCTGCCAAAAGCCAGGACAGACACAGAGAGAAGCCTAGAGCTGTCTTAGTTCAACTTGGCCAGATTTCCTGTGGTCACCACTTTGCACCAAATCTTAGGGCCACAGCCTTGGCCTTCTCCATTCTGTCCACTTCCACTGTGTCATCATGTGGAAGAAGAGAAAGAAAGAGCAAGTCAGAGTCTCAGAGGGCCGTCCTGTCCAGAGTGTATTTTTACAATTTTTGAAGGAAAGTGGTGGGGGGAGATCTTCAGTTTTATGTATACAAGAAAAACGTAAAAATTCTGGATTCCCAGGAAAGGTAAGACAATAGGGCATGGTCTTGTGCAGCCTCTTTTGTTGTTCTTCTCACATTTCGGGGTCAAGAAGAGAAGATGGTGATGGGCATGCATTATAGCTCCTGCTCCAACAGGTCCACAGCCAAGAACTCCACCCTATCCCAACTAACATTATAAATCATATCTGGGTGTGTTGCCTACAAAACTATCAAGACAGTGGTATAAACATACAAATGATAATTTAAAAAAAAATGATCAGTTACTTAAATACCCCAAATTCACGGCCACTTTATAAAATTTAGTAGGTATCTCTTTCCGTTATGGAATTACTTATCTCCACAGATAAGTAAAAATTTCATCGAAGTGTATCTTCCCTTATTTTGTTACCAAGAGAAAATCCCAATATATGGCCCCTTCCCCACTTATTCTGCTCATCTCTGAGTCAAAAGCTGAAAGAACAGTCTTTATTTGGAGGCTAATTTGCTTAAGTTTCAACTTCAGCCTGTGGAATCATTCATGGGAGCTGACACAGCCACCTCAGTACCCCCGGAGCCGGGTTTTCTCAAACCCAATGCTTTCACATTCCTCATCTTTCCACGGCTCTAAGAACAGTTAGTAGAGATAAGAATAGCACAGCAATGACCCCACACCCATAAAATTGAGAAAACATCAATAACAGAATGAAACGTGAAGACTGCAGCAACTTTAAATCTACGTACCAAGTCTAGACTGACACCACTATCAGTACAGTCAGCAACCTCATCTGGACCCTCCCTTCTGCCTACTGTGTCATTACACTTTGTGAGTCGTCTCTCTCTCCTTCTCTGCCGTTTTATGTAACAGTTCTTTCAAGTATGCCCTAGCATCCTCAAACCTCCAGGGATTTCCATTTCTCAGACATCACAAAGAACACAGAAGTAAGAGACAAATTTCTCTTAAAATTTACCTTCAAGGCTACACATTTATCTGCATCTTTATATATCGTGTTTTCTGTCTTTCCTCCTTCCTGTAGGCTAATTTCCCTGTGTGTTCTCTGGATCACATCTCCTCTTACCTCCTCAGACTATTTGATTTATTCAGTTATTCTCTCTCGCTTCTCTCTCTCAACTTCTTTATATTTCCTAACATGTAAATCCATATCTGTACGTTAAAACACCTCCCCTGATCCCACATCCTTTTTTAATTATCACTCTTCTGCATGCCACATATTAAGCTTTTAAATGGGTTTCAATGCGTTAATTTTTTCCTCACTTTCCACTTTTTTGCTTGTTTTTGTTGTTGTTGTTTTTCATTGTAGTAAAATACACACATATAAGATTGACCATCTTAACTATTTTTAAGAGTACAGTTCAGTGGCATTAAGTACATTCACATTGTTGTGCAGCCATCACCACCATCCATCTCCAGAATACTTTTCACCTTGTAAAACTGAAGTTCTATACCCATTAAACAGTAACTCTCCATCCCCGCCTCCCCCAGCCCCTGGCAGCCTCCGTTCTACTTTCTGTCTCTGTGAATTTGACTACTCTAGAGACCTTATATAACTGAATCATACAGTATTTGTTCTTTTGTGACTGGCTTATTTCACTCAGCATAATGTTCTTAAGGTTTATCCATGTTGTAGCATGTGTCAGAATTTCCTTCCTTTTTAAGGCTGAATAATATTCCATTGTATGAATATGCCACATTCTGTTTATCCATTCATCTGTCAATGGACGCTTGACTTGCTTCCACATTTTAGCTATTGTGAATAATGCTGCTATGGAAATGGGTGTACACATATCTCTTCAAGACCCCACTTTCAATTCCTTTGGATGTATACTCAGAAGTGAAATTGCTGGATCGTATGTTATTTTTTTAAATTTTTTGAGAAACCACCATACTGTTTTCCACAGAGATTGTGCCATTTTATATTCCCACCAACAGTGCACAAAGGTCTCTTTCACTTTTTTAGCCACTATGATCTTGTTTTACACCAGCTATTTAATTGAAACTATTCTTGACAGGATCGCTACTTAATTCCCTACCACTAAATCCAATAGTTCTTATTCCGTCTCTATTAATCATAATTTCTCACGAGTTTTCATTCATTAATAAATATTTATTGAGTGCTTACTCTGTGCCAGCCACTGTTGTACTTACTGGGGACGTAGTAACAAATGAGACAGATGAAAAACCCTGACCTTGTTAAGGTGTGTTAAAAATAAAAAAGCAAATGGTAAGTGGCAAATGTAAAGCAAAGACAATATCTGGGAGTTATTGATGAAAAGGTATTGAAAAGTTAAATAACTGGTTAGAGAGAAATCACTGAGAAGATGACCTTTGTGTAAAGACAAAAAGGAAATGTATGCCGAATGGTACACTTAAATTGGGTGAATTTGTGCTTTGCAGTTAATATCTCAAAAAAGCTGTTAAAAAAAATAAGTGGTAGAGAAATTTACAATTCGGTTATCAGCAGGAAAATAAAGAGAAGAAGAAAGAGAAAAACCAGTTTGAGAACAGGGGAAACTTTGCATTAATTAGACAAATTAGTTTTGAGGTTATGGCGAGGAGATTAAGTGTAAGGTGCGCAGTTGGGTGACAGAAATGAGAGATGAGGCCTCAGAAGAGATATCCAGATATAAGCGATACTGAGGGGCTGCGTGGAGCCCGTAGACAGTACCCAATATGTTCTCAGAGCATCACTTAATTGCTGCTCTACTCCTGATACTCAAGATGAAGTTAAACCTCTTTGAAAGTCTTATTGACTCCTTAAAATCACCAGTTCTGGTTTTTCTATTCATATTTTACACTTGAGAGACTATAACATGTTATGAGATTACAATTGTGTAAACCTATTGCTAAATTTAATTTACTTTTTGTGAGACATATAGTCATAGTTACTCACTTAAAGTAAATGCCATTTAGTAATGGTAGGATGCTGTTTTGAAACTAATGAGAATATTCTAAAACATAACACATTCAATATGTATAATTTATGTTGCTTATTGTGTTTTCAGTCTTTTGTACATTTAGTCAAATATAGAGTGCCAATTGTAGACTCAAATTCAATGCATTGATTTCAAGTTTCATTTCATTTCAACAAAATGGTAAGATTTGGTCCAACAACAAAGATTTCCAAGGATTTCTGTCCATTAAACATTTCTTCTAAAGAGCTTTTTCAAAGAGTTAATGGTAACTTAATCAAATACACATGGTTTAACATTTCTTTGCAAATCCAGTGATTGAGGAGAAAAACAAATTTGTGCAAAATGTGTTTGCCAGAACCTTTCAAAAATAGGTTAAGATGTATTTTGTTGAAAATGAAAGGCTGCTGGTTTCTCCCATCTCTATCAGCAGATACCGTTGTTGAAAAAAGGAGAGCCAAACCCAAAAATGATGGGACACTAGAACCAGATGTGAGTTCTCACACAGGAAAGTGTTTCATGATGTTCCAGACAACTAACACTACCAGCTTTGGTTACCATCAAATGGAGGCTTTGCAGCTGACACAGTTCCAGCCCTTTGGTAAGTGGTCTTGGGGTTGGCTCCAGAAGGATTGTCTCCTGCACCTGGTCTCCAAGCCTTTCTGTTATTCCTCTCTAGACTAATAGCCTTCAATATTAGTCTAAATCTTTCCTCCATGACAAAAACACATATTACCTTTTTTGAATTAAACAAAACTCCACTCTATTGCATAAACTTATTACATAAACTTATGTAAGCTTAGGTTTCATTAGTAAAATGGGGATAACATTGCCTTCCTTCCAATTCATTGAGACAATTGGAGGTGTTACATGCCCAGTTTAGAAGAGCGACCAGAATGAGGACTCCTCATTGTGAGTGGCCAGGACTCAAGGGTCTTTGCTCCCCAGACCCACTTGTCTCACTTCAGCACAGCTATATTTTGGAGTATTTCCCTGTGACACCACGCTTGAGTCTAATTTCTGTGGCATTCCATATTTTTTAGGTTGTAACAGAAATCCAATTTGAACTAAAGTAATGAAAATAGGATTTATTGGAAGAGTACAAAAGTAGAAGACAAAATTAGTGAAAAATATAAAGGAGGTAAGGCATCTCCTAGCATCACTGTCAGCAATCTCTCTCCCAGTACCCACCCCTCTTCCTCTCTCTCTATCTCTCTTTCTTTCGATCTCTTTGTATTTTGTCTTTGCTTTTTGTTTTTCTTTCTGTCTCAGCTTCATGCTCTTGTACGTCTGATGGCTTTCTTCACACAGCTGAGCACACAGCTGCTGGGAGCTCAGGAGTCACATCCTTAAAGAGTTGGGAGAATGTGAAGGAGATTTGTTCCCCAGAGAGTTGGACAGGAAACTCCTGGAGGGTGCCGACTGGCCTGGAGAGTCAGGTGTGTCTTCCTGGACCAACCATTGTTCTGGGGGATGGAGTATGCTGACTCACCCAGGGTCAGGGCCCACCTGGAGCCAGAGAGTGTGGAGACTGTGAGGGCAGCACTCCTCTTTTTCAAGAACCAGATGGTCAGACAGGAGATTTACCAAGGGAAGAAGGGTTACAGTTTCAGGCAAAATAATTTTTGTTTACTGTAGAAGTAGTAAAAAATACTAAGCTGCAATTAATAGCATTGTGCGTGTATGATTCAGATAGCCATTCCTGTCTTCAAATAGGCTTTCTAGACACATCAAAATGTGAAAATAGTTGAACAACACGAGTTTCTCAAATTATTAAAGTATTTTAAGAAATTAGGATAAAAAAATCCTTGCCCAAATGATGATGACAGTCTATTCACAGTTGTAAATGAGCCAAGAGAGAACGTAAGTCTGCACAGATTACTCAGAATTTTCTCCAATAAAGAGGTCAATCTGGAGTGCTCTTGTCCTCAACGCTAACCCTTGATTCTCCCCTTAGAGTGCTGAGAGCACTGGATTTCACTCCTCGCTCTCATATGTTAGAAATGAGATCTCCTCCTCCTTCTTCTATCCTCTGCTCTCCTTCACTTATAGATTAAAAGTATTTATTAAGCACACAGTAGGTGCCAGCAGGAGTCCAGGAACTGGTTTATAGTGAATAATATTACACATGGAGTTGATTCCTTATGCAGTGAGGCTAATGGAATGCCTTCTACATCCTGGACATTCTGACTAAATTGTATTGTCCTACACACACTGTTAATACATCCTTCATTATTTTCCTTGCAGGCATTTTTATACAAGAGTAGTGAATTGTTTGAACATTATCTTCCGTTCTCAAAATATTTTCAAAAGATGCTATTTCCTTTTAGTTAAATATAGTCGTGTTCAATAGTGTTTGAATCGTGCACTTCATTGGATGCTGGGGGCAATCTCAGCCACCCTTCTCTGCTTCCTCTCCATAGCACTCTTCACTGTCAGATACACGATACAACTGACTATTTATTACACTGAATGTCCATCTGCTCCACGAGAAGGCAAGTGCCACGTGGTGGGGGTTTCTCTTCTCTGTTTGCTCCGCTATCCCAGTGCCAAGAAAAGTGTCTGGTGTCTAGCAGGCTCTCAAATTATATTTGTTGAATTGGGCAAAAATAAGACACAATGTCTGTCTTTGAAGAGATTTCATCTAGTTGGGACAGCAGAAATCTAAACTGTGACAGCAGATGCAGACATGGCCAGTGGAGGGTTCTCCATTCAAACTGGAACAGGAGAGGTCAAGAGACAATCTTAGCTGTTTTCTACATAAATCAATGGGAGTAAGATTGTAGATCTGGGTGCCTCATGTTGAAAGTTATGTTTTCCTAATAACCGCACTGTCTTTGAAAAGTAAATTGTAAACTAGATTTTGTGATTTAACAGAAAGCTGTCTTTCATTATGAACTTAGAAGAAAATAATAGAAAAACGGCCAAATGGGATACTTAAAAAACTCAATCTGCATTGAACAAAAACTGCAAGGATTAATAATTAAAATGCCTTTTGCTCTGAGGAAGTCTTAGCCTTTTCCCCTCTGCAAGTACAGGAATTTAGGTCAGGCAGCTGAAGGTAATCGAGAAGGCCTCCCCCTTTGAAAGAATACTGAGATTGGGCCCCCACGCTCGGGTCTGATAAGACAGACAGTTAGAATAACTTAGTAGGAACCTTCTCTAAAAGCTGCATCATCTGGTGGGCCATAGAGAGGCTGAGAGCAGGGCTGTTTTCCAACAACCACCAGAAGATGCTAGGGGAGCCAAATGAGGAATCTTAATCAGGTAAATATTAAGACTAAACTGAAAAATTGGAGGGCAAGAAGTTTACCTTACGCCCCATGACCAGCACTTGGAAAGTGGTCAAGGATGCTTTTCCCTTGAGTTGAGGTCGCCTGCCAGCATCTACAGGTGTCCTGGCTGCTCAGTTTCTATGAACAAGTCTTATCTTTAAAAGTGTATCTTGGGATCAGTCTTTCTCACCAAGAGAGTTACTAAATTCATATTGTTTGACATCATTCTGCCCGCGTAGGAAAGAACATGGGGAAACTGCAAACTAGATGGTGAGTTTGAAGATCTCAGGTATCTGTTGCTAGGAAAGTTACCATCACTTCCACTTAGTAGAAAACACCAAATTACTCACCAAATGTAATTCATAGAATCTCAAATGAAATAACCAATATTTAATAGTGGTTATCAAATGTGAATGTGCCAAAAGAATACAAAACAACATTTTAAAAATGCATGTTTTCAAGAATTGTTCTAAACATGCACAAATTAACATACATGCACACATGTACACACATTAATTTACACTCACGCACACACATACACGTACATGCAAATACATACAAATGTACGCACACAGATATATACATGCATACATCTATAATTTGTTTTACTAGGTTTAAAGTGGAAAGATTTACATTTTTATGAACATCCCGAGGCATCCACAAGTGGACAGTCTTAGCAGGCCTGCGCCATGAGAAATCCTGCTGTGGGAGGTGGCCCCTGCCAATTCATTTGATTTCTGTGACTGCAAACACAGAAGAATGTAGCAAAATTATTGAATGCCTAGAGCAAGCCTGTGGCCACCTTGCTACAGGTCTGTTTCTACTACCCCCAACCTAGTTTCCTCATTGTGGTGGGAGAAGGGAACTAGCAATGATATGTCAGATGCAGAGAAAGTGATTTTCGTGCACAGTCTCATGTAATTCACACAGTGACATTGACACTGGTCACATCATCTTTGTTGTACAGCCAGGAGAATGAAAGTTCAGAGTGATTAATAATATGCTGGAGGCCACACAGCCTGTTGGCGGTTGAGCCTGAGGCTCTGAGCACTTGTCTGTTGACTGCCCCACACTGTGTGCAGGGTCTGATCTCAGGAATTGATTCTGAGACCTGGTGCCATCTGAAGACTAGTGGGGTTTTGGGAGGTTTGTACTCTAAGCCTGGTGGTCATTGGACAAGGACATGTGTTTATTTATCAAGCTGTGAATTTGAGATTTGTGTGTACTTTGCTGCATGTATGTATAGCTCAATTAACAGAACAACAAACATTTGTCCTTGGAATTAGACACAGGGGTTAGAACAAACCTGTTCATGCGTGACAACAAGGTTCCTGGACTTCAGCCCAGTTTTAGAGCAGTGGTGGCTGTGCAAGTGCTGTAGAAATGAATGCAGCCTGGAAAGACTTGATGACTTCACACTTTTGAAATGTTTAGAACATGTAAGCATAATATATCTTTATAAAAACTACATCAAAGTGATAACTTTGCCAGTTTATGGAGAAGACCATTGCTGGTGATGAATTAAAAATGAGATAAATTGAGGAACAGGTGTTATTGAACCAAGTGAGCTCGCCTCCTGGTGAGTTAAATAAGACTCGACACGAGTAGAAGTTGTCTCACAAAGTAAAGTGTATTTGCAGCAAATAGGAGGCCACGAGGAATCATTTCTGAAGTCATGGCATCCCTGAACAAAGGGAAGCAGCAACTTTTATTTCGTTGGGGAATGAATATTCAAAAGGGAGAGGTGGGTATTCACTTGTAGAGGCTCAGTTGGAGAACATGCGTCCACATAATGAGGCCTAAGCTCCCCCTGGAGAGATCTTTGCTTTAAAAATAAGGCAAAGGTCGTGGGCACAGCTCCTGTGATGAGGCTTGGTCAGTTTCAGGATGGCTGGTGGTTACATCTCCCTTGAGTGCCTCATTTGGTCAGTTTCAGGATGGCTGGTGGTTACATCTCCCTTGAGTGCCTCATTTGGTCAGTTTCAGGATGGCTGGTGGTTACATCTCCCTTGAGTGCCTCATTTGGTCAGTTTCAGGATGGCTGGTGGTTACATCTCCTTAACATACAAAAGGAAAAGAAACAACTTGGAAAAACAGTTCATTGTTTCCAAACCCACCCTTGAGTTTCTGAGGAACCTAGTCAGTGACACGGGCACACAGTACAAAATGAATTTTCAAAGAAAACTGAAAAGAAATGAGAATTGATGGGGAAATGAAATTGGTGGGTTCTTTTAAAAGCACATAAAACATAGAGTCAAAAACTGCTGTTCAAAACGTTTTTGAACCAAAACCTCACCCTATGTAATTCTGTGGTGATTACATAATCAGGGAATCCCATAGAATTGCGAGTTCATATTGTCTGAAGGGTGGATACAAGACAAGTTCTTAAGGGAGATGACATCGTGTTTTTTCCAAGTAGGATCGTCTGGATATACCAAAGTTTATTTATCCACTTACCTGCTGAAGGACATCTTGGTTGCTTCCACGTTTTGGCATTTGTGAATAAAGCTGATATAAACATCTGAATGCAGGTTTTTATGTGTACCTAAGTTTTCAACTCTTTTGGGTCCATAGCAAAGAGTGCAATTGCCAGATCGTTTGTTAATAGTATGTTTAGTTTTGTAAGAAACCTCCAAACTATAGTCCAAAGTGTCTGTACCATTTTGTATACCCACCAGCAATATATGAGATTCCCTGTAGCTCCACATCCTTGCCAGGGTTTGGTCAATATTCCACATTTTGGGCATCCTGATAGGTATGTAGTGGTATCTTAATGTTGTTTTAATTTGCATTTCTCTGATGCCATGACTTGGAGCATCCTTTGGCACATGCTTATTTGTCATCTGTGTATCTTCTTTTGTTAGGTGTCTGTTAAGATCTTTGGCCCATTTTATAATTGGGTTGATTGTTTTCTTATTGAGTTTTAAAAGTTCTTTGTATATTTTGGATAACAGTGCTTTATCAGATGTATCTTTTGTGTAAATATTTTCTTCCAATCTGTGACTTGTCTTCTCATTCTCTTGACGTTGTCTTTTACAGAGCAGAAGTTTTTAATTTTATTGAAGTTCAGCTTATCAATTATTTCTTTCATGAATTGTCTCTTTGGTGTTGTATCTAAAAAGGCATCATCAAACCCAGGGTCATCTAGGTTGTTTCCTATGTTATCTTTTAGCAGTTTTGTAGTTTTGCTTTTAGATTTAGGTCTATGGTCCATTTTGAGTTAATTTTTAAAGGGTATAAGGTCTTTCTCTAGATTCATTTTTTTGTATGTGGATGTCCAGTTGTTCCAGCACCATTTATTGCAGAGATTGTCTTTACTCCATTGTATTGCCTTTGCTCTTTTGTCAAAGATCCGTTGACTATATTTATGGGGGTCTATTTCTGGGCTCTCTATTCTCTTCCATTGATTTGTCTGTCTGTCCTTTTGCCAATACCACACTGTCTTGATTAGCATAGCTTTATAGTAGTTGTTGAAGTTGGGTAGTGTGAGTCCTCCAACTTTGTTCTTTTTCTTCAATATTGAGTTGGCTATTCGAGTCTTTTGCCTCTCCATAAACACTTTAAAATCAGTTTGTAGATACCTATAAAATAACTCACTGGTATTTTGATTGGGATTGTATTGAATCTACAGATAAAGTTGGGAAGAATTGACATCTTGACAATATTGAGTCTGCCTATCCATGAACATGAAATATCTCTCCATTTATTTAGTTCTTCTTAGAGTTCATTCATCAGAGTTTTGTAGTTTTCCTTATATAGATCTTATATATATTTTGTTAGATTTATACCTAAGTATTTCATTTTGAGGGGTGCTGTTTTTAATTTCAAATTGTTCATTTTGGGTATATAGGAAAGTGAATGACTTTTGTATATTAAACATATATCGTGCAACTTGCTATATTCACTTATTAGTTCCAGTTATTTTGTAGATTTTTTTTGGATTTTCTATAGAGATGATCATGTAATCTGTGAACAAAAATAGTTTTATGTCTTCCTTCCCAATCTGTATACCTTTTATTTCTTTTTCTTGCCTTTTTTGATTACCAAGGACTTCCAGTACCATGTTGAAAAGGAGTGGTGAGGGGGTCATGCTTGCCTTGTACCAACTTAGTGGGAAAGCATTGAATTTCTCACCATAAGTATGATTTTAGCTATAGGTTTTATGTAGATAGTCTTTTTCAAGTTGAGAAAGTTCCCCTCTATTCTTAGTTTACTGAGAGTTTTTATCATGAATAGGTGTTAGATTTTGTCAAATGCTTTTCTGCATCTGTTAATATCATCATGTGATTTTTCTTTTTTTCCTGTTGATCTGATGGATTACGTTAATTGATTTTCTAATGTTGAACTAGCCTTGCATGCCTGGGATCAGTTCCACTTAGTTGTGGTGTGTAATTCTTTTTATACTTTTTCAGATTCATTCTGCTAATATTTTGTTGAGGATTTTTTTTTTTTTTTTTTGCTGAGGAAGATTCACCCTGAGCTAACATCTGTGCCAGTCTTCTTCCATTTTGTATGTGAGTTGCCGCCACAGCATGGCTGACGAGTGGTATAGGTCCACGCCCAGGAGCCAGACCTGTGAACCTGGGCTGCTGAAGCAGAAGGTGCCGAAATTAACCACTATGGCACGGGGCCAGCCCCTGTTGAGCATTTTTGCATCAATGTTCATGAGAGATATTGGTCTGTAGTTTTCTTTTCTTACAATGTCTTTGTCTGGTTTTGATATTAGGGTAATGCTGGCCTCGTAGAATGAGTTAAGAAATATTCCTTCTGCTTCTGTCCTCTGAAGGAGATTGTAGGGAATTGATATAATTTCTTCCTTAAATGTTTGTTAGAATTCACCAGTGAACCCATCTGGACCTGGTGTTTTCTGTTTTGGAATTTCGTTAATTATCGATTCAATTTCTTTAATAGATACAGGTTTATTCAGATTGTCTGTTGGTTCTTGTGTGAGTTTTGGCAGATGGTGTCTTTCAAGGAATTGTTCCTTGAAATTGCTCCATTTTATCTAGCCTATCAAATCTGTGGGCATAGAGTTGTTCATTATATTTCTTTATTTACTTTTAATTTCCGTGGGATCTGTAGTGATGTTCTCTCTTTTATTTCTGGTATTAGTAATTTGTGTCCTCTTTTTTTTTTTCCTTAGCCTGGCTAGAGGCTTATAAATTTTATTGATCTTTTCAAAGAACCAGCTTTTGGTTGCGTTGATTTTTCTCTATTGATTTTCTGTTTTCAATTTCATTGATTTCTGCTCTAATTCTTATTTCTTTTCTTCTATTTATTTTGGATTTAATTTGCTCTTCTTTTTGTAGTTGCCCAGGGTGGAAACTTAGATTGTTGATTTTAGATCTCTCTTCTTCTTTTTTTTTTTTGGTGAGGAGATCAGCCCTGTGCTAACATCTGCCAGTCTTCCTCTTTTTTTTTTTGTTGCTCAGGAAGACTGGCCCTGGGCTAACATCCATGCCCATCTTCCTCCACTTTATGTGGGACACCACCACAGCATGGCTTGACAAGTGGTGCGTCGGTGTGTGCCCGGGATCCGAACCGGTGAACCCCGGGCCACCGCAGCGGAGTGCGCGCACTTAACCGCTTGCGCCACCGGGCCCACCCCTCTTCTTTTTTAATATATGCATTCAGTGCTATAAATTTCTTGCTATGCACTGCTTTTGCTGTATCTCACAAATTTTGAATAGTTGTATTTTCATTTATCTCAAAATATGTTTTTTTGTGTGTGTGAGGAAGACCAGCCCTGAGCTAACATCCGATGCCAGTCCTCCTCTTTTTTGCTGAGGAAGACTGGCCCTGGGCTAACATGCGTGCCCATCTTCCTCTACTTTATATGGGACGCTGCCACAGCATGGCCTAACAAGCGGTGCGTTGGTGTGCACCCGGGATCCAAACTGGCGAACCCTGGGCCGCTGCAGCAAACCACACGTACTTAACCGCTTGCGCTACTTGGCCAGCCCCTCAAAATATGTTCTAATTTCTCTTGAGGTTTTTTTTGTTTGACCCATGTGTGATTTAAAAGCATGTTGTTTAATCTCCACATATTTTGGGATTTTCCAGTTATCTTTCTTTTATTGATTTCTACTTTAATTCTATTGTGGTCTGAGAGCAGACATTGTATGATTTTTATTCTTTTAAATTTGTTAAGGTATGTTTTATGGCCCAGAATGTGATCTGTCTTGGTGAATGTTTCATGTAAGCTTGAGAATAATGTGTATTCTGCTGTTGCTATGTGAAATCATCTGTAGAAGTCAGTAATATCCAGTTGATTGATGGTGTTGTTGAATTCAACTATGTTCTTACTGATTTCCTGCCTGCTGGATCTGCTTATTTTTGATGGAGGGGAGTTGAAGTCTCCAATCCTGATAGTATATTCATCTATTTCTCTTCCCAATTCTATTGGTTTTTGCCTCACTTAGTTTGATGCTCTGTTGTTAGTTTCATACACGTTAAGGATTGTTATGTCTTCTTGGAGAATTAACTCCTTTATCGTTATGTAATGCCCTTCTTTACCCCGGATAACTTTTCCTTACTTTGAATTCTTCTCTCTCTGAAATTAAATAGCTACTCCAGCTTTCTTTTGATTAGTGTCAGCATGGTGTGTTTTTCTCCATTCATTTACTTGTGATCTATGTATCTTTATATATAAAGTGGGTTTCTTATAGACAACATATAATTAGGCCATGTTTTTTGATAATCTTTATCTTTTACTTGGTACATTTAGACCATTGACATTCAAAGTGATTATTGATACAGGTGGATTACTATCTACTATATTTTTTACTGTTTTCTATTTGTTGCCCTTATTGTTTGTCTATTTTTGTCTTCCATTCTTTTTCTGCCTTTTGTCTTTTTAATTGAGTATTTTATATGATTTCATTTTCCCTTTTTTCTTAGCATATCAGTTACACTTCTTTTTTTTTTTTTTTTGCTTTTTTACTTGTTGCCCTGGAGTTTGCAATATACATTTATAACTAACCTAGTTCACTTTCAAATAACACTATACTGCTTCACATATAGTGTCAATACCTTATAATAACAAAATAACACTAGTTCCTTCTTTCCTTCCCTTTTATCTTTGCTGTTATTCATTTCACGTATATATAAGCATACATAGGGTATATTCATAAACATAATCAATTACATTGTTGCTATTATTATTTTGAACAAACTGTTATATATTAGATCCACTAAGAATAAGAAAAATAGAGCCAGCCCTGATGACCTACAGTTAAAGTTTGGTGTGCTCTACTTTGGCGACCTGAGTTCAGTTCCAGGTGCAGAAACACACCACCTGTCTGTCAGTAGCCATATTATGGCGGCTCATGTAGAACTAGAAGGACTTAACAACCAGAATATACAGCTATGTACTAGGGCTTTAGGGAGAAATAAAAAAGAGAGAGAGGAAGATAGGCAACAGATGTTAGTTCAGAGCAAATCTTTCCCAGCAAAAAAAAAATAAGAAAAATAAAATTTTTATCTTACCTTCACTTATTTCTTCTTTGGTGCTCTTCATTTCTTTATGTAGATCTGAGTTTCTGTCTTATATTATTTTCCTTCCCTCTAAAGGACTTTTAGCATTTCTTGCAGGGCACGTCTACTGGCAACAAATTCTGTCAATTTTTATTGGCCTGAGAAAGTGTTTATTTCTCCTTCACTCTTATAGGATAATTTTACAGAGTACAGAATTCTAGGTTGATGGTTTTTTTTTTTTTTATTTTTTTTGTGAGGAGATCAGCCCTGTGCTAACATCCGCCAATCCTCCTCTTTTTTTTTTTTTTTTGCTGAGGAAGACGGCCCTGGGCTAACATCTGTGCCCATCTTCCTCCACTTTATATGGGACGCCGCCACAGCATGGCTTGCCAAGCAGTGCGTCGGTGCGCGCCCGGGATCCGAACCAGTGAACCCCGGGCCGCCGCAGCGGAGCGCGCGCACTTAACTGCTTTCGCCACCGGGCCGGCCCCGGTTGATGGTTTTTTTATCTCAACACTTTAAATATTTTACTCCACTCTCACTTGCATGGCTTCTGAGAAGTTGGAAGTTGGATGTAATTCTTATCTTTGTTCCTTTATAGGTAAGGTGTTTTTTTCCTCTGACTTCTTTCTGGTTTTTTTGTTTATGTTTGATTTTCTGTATTTTGAAAACGATATGCTGAGGTGTAGTTTTTTTGGCATTTATCATATGGTTTGGTGGTTTGGTGTGAGACATTAATTTGGGGAACTTCTCAGACGTCATTGTTTTAAATATTTCTTCTCTTTTCTTCCTTCCTTCCTCCCTCCCTCCCTGCCTCCCTCCCTCCCTTCTTTCCTTCCTTCCTTTCTTCCTCCCTCCCTCTCTCTGTCCCTCCATCTTCCCATTACATATATGTTTCACCTTCTTTAGTTGTCTCACAGTCCTTGAACATTCTGTTCTGTGTTTTTGTCTTCATTCTCTTTGCTTTTTAGTTTTCAAGGATTCTGTTGGCGTATCCTCTAGCTCAGAGATTCTTCAGTCTAGTCTACTAATAAGCCCATCAAAGCCATTTTAAATTTCTGTTACAATTTTTTGTCTCTAGCGTTTCTTTTGGTTCTTCCTTAGGATTTCCCTCTCTCTGATTACACTGGCCATGTGTTCTTACATGATGTCTACTTTACCCAGGAGAGTCCTTATCATATTAATCATAGTTTTTTAAAATTCAGTCTGATAATTCCAACATCCTGCCATGTACTTGCTTTGTTTCTTCAAATTGTGTTTTTTTGTCTTTTGGTATGCCTTGATAGCCAGACATGATGTGCCAACTAAAAGGATCTGCTGTAAGTAGGCCTTTAGTGTTCTGGTGGTGAGGTGTGAGGGGGAGGGAAGCAAAGCACTCTGTAGTCCTATGATTAGGTCTCAGTCTTTTAGTTGCCTTATGCTTCTGGACTGTGGACTTTACAAGTGTTTCTTAGTTTTTTCTCTCCCCTCAGAGAGGACAGAATGGCTATGGTGGGCTTCCTTTTGTGGAAGGCTAGAGCTGGCTGGAGGTGGGTATTCCCCTTCCCCAGGTCAGTTAGGCTCTGATAATAGCCCAGCAGGTCAAGCTCTGCTTGACTGGTTGCCCCACAATGGCAGGCCTTGTTAAGAAAAACTGAGTGCTTTGGTGTCTCTCAAAATGGTTTCTTTTCCCCTCCCCCTGTTGGAAGCCAGAGAGGATTTTTCTCTGATATTTAGTATGGAAATCTAGTTGGACTCTTGGAGGTAAATCTCACAATATTGTGGGAACCCCCTTATGACTGGGTCCTCCTGGAGTTTTTAACTCTCAGTTTTTAACTGAGCAGTTTGTCAGTTACAGTTAAGGTTTTACTACCCCAGTGCTAGTTCCCAAGTTGGTTTCCCCCGTGAGTCTCTGCTCCAGGAAGCCGTGACTGCCTGTATTCACCTGTTGTCTTTCCAGTCATAGAGCAGCAGTTTGCTCTGTGTCCTCTTTTCTCTTATGGATCCAAGAAGAGTTGTGGATTTTTCAGTCTGTTCAGCTTTTTACTTGTTAAGACGGAGTGGAATGGCAGTTTCCAAACTGCTTACTTGCAGAACTGGAATGTAAGTGTTATTTTAGTTTTCCCCACAGGGCTTGTTAGCCAAAAATGCCTTTCTAGCCACCTGTTATACCAATTACACAGCCTGACCAGACTGCCTTACTTGGGCCTAACCCTGTTCCTAAAGTTCTTCTAAGAGGATTAAGAAAGAGGTATATGGACTATCACTTGAGAAGTTTATCGTGAAAGGAAGAAGGTTTGGATGGTTTCAAAGCTTTAAACATGGAGACCTGACAAAGTATAGCATATTTCCTGTATGTGTTATAGAATCTAAATAACTTGAAAGACCCTGGAAGAGGCAAAGACACCAGGTTTTGTGAAAATGGACCAGAGTTTTTATACAGGCAGGTTTTCCTTAGGGTATGTAGACACGGTAGCAAGAGGTTGGGAAAGCTAGGGAGACCCTCACCAATAATCAAAGTAAAAAAAAGTTTACTGTAGGTATGTACTGCTCCACTCTTGGGTAGACAAGTTGTGAGATAGATGCATGTTTTGTGGAAAGCCAGAATTATCTTATGTTCAGTTCTCTTTCTGTGAGGCCCCAACATCCTAGGTCCTTTTTGTCCACTGAAATGTGTGAGCTGTTCTTGGCCCTGAGGGCAAATATCTCTCTGTTGGGATGGAGAATGGAAAAGGCAGGTGTCAAGTGCCCCAGCTGTCTATCATTTGTAAGAGAATCTGGGTAGACTGCTCCCTGCTCAACTCTTGATCAATGTATATGTTGACTCTGGCCGTAGAGACTTTCCAGAGACGCTAGATTACAATGAAGAACCATTTTGAGGGGCTATGGTTTCCTCTGCTCTGATTTCTTTTTTTGTGTGTGTGAGGAAGATTAGCCCTGAGCTAACATCTGTCGCCAATCCTCCTCTTTTGGCTGAGGAAGATTGGGCCTGGGCTAACATCGTGCCTGTCTTCCTCTACTTCACATGGGACGCTGCCACAGCATGGCTTGACAAGCGGTGCGTCGGTGCGCGCCTGGGATCCAAACCCGCAAACCCCGGGCGGCCGCAGCGGAGCGCGCGCACCTAACCACTACGCCACCAGGCCGGCTCCTGCTCTGATTTCTTGATCAATTCCTTCCTACTGCTTTCTGTCTTCCTGTAATTTCTCAAAGTTTCTGGTCTACTGGTGGGACCTTACCTTGGTTTTCAGTGTTATTATTCTGTCATTCTGAAGGTATATACATTATATTAATTATGTGTGTGTAGGGTGGCAGTTGGGAATATATATTGCCACTTGAGAGGGATCTTGAGATGAAGGCTAGGCTCGATGCACATATTCAGTTTGTCTTATTGAACCAAACATGATGACTAAATTAAAAACCCTATAATCAGGACCATAGCCCACTTAAGATATTGCCTTTATTAAAATGACTAAAGTTTTATTAAATAAGAACTGACCGTAATCTTTGCTTTCCGTAGTTACTTCTGAGAGTGTAAACTTCATCAAATATTTGAAATCCTTACACGGAAGCTGTGACTCCTGACCTGTTGGTTGGAGCCTACCTCCAAGTGCAAGCTTTGAGTTTATAAGAATGGGTACCTATAGCTGTCGAAAAGGCAGGAGGAAAATTAGATTCCAGGAGTAATAGACCCAAGACTCCTGGTTTATTCAACATGGGACTGGCTCGTTGCAGAACTGAGAAATACCTTTTTATCTCTCAAGTTTTAGGCTTATTTAACATTTCATATGGCTATTTTAGATTCCAAATATTATTATCTAGTATAAAAGAGTGCTTTATGTTTTTCTTAATTCTTAAGATGCACAGTAGTCATGAACAGTAATAAGTGTATCATTGAAGAATTATCGTTGGAGCATTGATAGGATTTAAATTCTGTATCTGTACGGTATAATATTAGGTTCTCATTTTAAGCTTTATATTTGAAAAGCCGGGTATAGCAGAATATTAATAGTAATGTAATAATCACAAGAGTTTCAACATGGTAAAAAAGTGCTAGTAGGCAAGTATGTATTTGGTTTTCAAACGGTATCTAATTGTTCTTATCAGTATCGAAAGATCCTGTTACTGCATGTGTCCTTATGTTTTATTTCGTTTCTTTTAGGTCTCTTTTATTCAAAACCTTGTATTTTGTGTAGAAAGAGTTTACCGTGTGCCTGATTTTGGTGTCTGGGAAAGAGGAAGCAAATATAATAATGGCAGCACAGAGCTACATTCGAGGTAATTTGTTTATTTCTAAGGGTTTTTTTTTTTTAATTTAAATGTGTGGAATTTGAATATGAATAAAAATCAAAAGTATTAGATGGGAACTGTGGTTTCTATGTTAATTTCATCTCTTTTTTTTTTTTTCTATGTGATGCAGATGAAATTCACTTAAAATTAAACCAGAAGAGTCTGCTCTCAGTGCCGATAAACAGATGCAGGAAAGGAGCAGGGTGTCTTTCCCAGCCTCCCGTGGTGTTGGTACATGCATATCAGCCTCCAGTCCACGGCTTGGCCTTGCTGCTCAGCCAAGTCATTTTCTTTTTCCTCTTTACAATGACACTCTTTGAAAGATCAAGGAAATTAAAATTGCCAAACACCTATGTATATACATTGCATGTAAAATTCCCTTCCATGTTATAGAGCTGATTTTTGTCCTAATCAGAGATACTTATACTCTTCATATAAAACTTAACATTCATTGTTTTCTCTGAGAGGTGTGGTCACCATCTTGAGCTGTGGTTTAGGGGGTTTGAATAAACAAGAATAGTTGATAACTTATGTTAGTAGTTTGTGAATTTCCTTTACTCTTTAGGGTGAGGGAAATAGCTTTAATGACTGATTGCACCTTTCAGATGTTGTAAATTTTTGCCCAGGAGGTCATCTTTTAACTAAAAAGTGTAGCTCAATGAGTCCTATCCATTTCACACTAAAAGATTTAAGAATTTAAAGGTGATTAACTATAGGTCAGTTTACATCATTGAGACTTGAAGTAGAGAAACAGTTTAAGAAACACTGGTTAAGAGGAATCCACAGCTGTATATTTTTTTGGGTAGAAGAACTAATCACACAGAAAACTAAGCCAATATAAGATATAAACTAAGATATAGAAACTGGCTCCAGATCTCTAGCTGTGTATCATCTCCATGCCTCAGTTTCTTCATCTATAAAATGAAGATAATAATAGTTTCTACTTTATAAAGTTGTTATAATGATTGAGTTAATATATATGTAAAGCATTTGAATACCTGGCATAAGTGAGCACTAGAATACAAGTGTACTCACACATTTAAGAATATTTTAATAACAAAGATTGAAACAAAAAGGACTTCAGTTAACTCTGGGTTAACTAAAATACAAACATTTTTCTGTAAGTTTTATGATTCATATGAGGCATTTTTATAGTGCACAGCAGAATAGTAACAATCAGTGAAGAAGTCAGTGAAGTGGAGAAATAATTTGTGGGAAAGTTCAGTTCAGACATTAAACAAATTCTGGCAAATATTAAAAATAGGAAGATAATGTTATATTTCAGCCATAATCCAAATTAAGTTCTCAACATTTTCCAGATTATCAAATTACAAGAAAGAAAGTGGATTTGATTAGAAAAGGTGATTTTTAAAAATTTACCTTTCTAGCATTTATGATTTATCAGACCTTTTATCTGCGTTTTAATAACCGTTTGATACATGCCAATGTTATCCCACTGACATTATTTTCAGTATAAAATATTTGGAGTGGCGTTTTTCCTGTTTATAAAAAGTGTAGTAAACTCAGAAAGAACCTTGGGTGAAAGATACCATCCTAGAAAGTGAAGGTGTTGGAAGGTTTCTAGTGAAAAAACAGGCTCCAACTTGTTTTCTTGTAACTAAGGTGCTAATCTTTAATTGAACCATTAAGGATTTTATTTCAAGGCTTGGAAGATCATTATATGATGTTCTTTGCTACCTTTTGCATGCAAAATTAATCTTAATTGTAGCAGGCCAATTCTATTCAAATGGATGGGTAATGAAGTTTGCCATTAGGTTTGGATGACGGGTTTTATACATTTAACATTGATCTTTTAATTTTCTATGGTATAACACTTTACAATTCTCCATAAGAATTCTAAACATTTTTTTCAAATGTGTCTGACCTCAGATCTCCACAAGCCTTCTTGGATGTGTCACCTCTGGTGCCAAAAGGGTCTATTTTGACACTGCAGGCGGACTTGGCACTGACGGACGCAGCGATAGCGGTAGTCGTGGGAGGCCAGTATCTTTCTGTGCTCAGGCCTGGGTAGTGGAATGTGGAGCTGCTGCTTAGCCTGTTGCTGCTGTAAGACATCCCAGAACTGTCTGTGCCTGGTTGGATCTGATCCTTACTGCTTAGTGCAATACCCTGTTATCTCCTTAAGCTGTCCTCCTCATTTCAGACAGCCTGAAGTAGTCTACAGTAACTCTTGCTGTAAGTACCCACACCACCCTTTTTGCCTTCTGGCTTTCTTTGCCGTTCTCCCTCTAGCTGTGTACTATACGGTCCTCCTTAGCAGGAGTCAGAGAAGAGACAGAGCACAATCTGACTGTTGCCTTGGTGCTCACTAGGGCCTTGGCCAAAGCGACTGGCTTGGTGAATGTTCCTTTCTTCCCTTATCACACTGGGCACATCCCTTCTAAGCTGCAACTTGATCAAAGAAGGTTACCACCCCTAGGCCCCCAAAAGGCACACATAGTATTCCGAAGTCAGAGCCTCCCTTTTCAGCATCCATTCTCAGTGGTCCTTTAATAATTGCAATCTGTGGCACTGTCCAGTTACAGAATATATTTTATTTAGGTCGGGCAGGGAACATTATTGCCTTTTATACGGGAAGAAACTAAGGTTTAGAAGGTTTAGCGATCTCCCCCCGACCCTGCCTTTAAATGATACACCCCAGTAAGTAGTAGAATCAGAACTGGATTCCAGGTGATTGGCCTCCAAGTCCAAAGTTGTTTCTGCTCTTTCACGTTGTATTTTCAAGTCTTAAAAAGTTTTTCTAAAGTTTGAAAGAACAGTAGGGTATATGCTCTTGGTGAAACTGTTATAAGTTTCAAGTATATCTTTGTTTAGTAATCAGTACAGCTTGATTCAGCTTAATGCTTTGATCAGACCCTTCCTGATCTGCCCTTTTCAGCCCCAGGTTTGCTGGTATCCCTTTTAGTCCAAGTTTTTGAATTATTTAGTATTTCTTAGATAAACCCTAGAATTTTTTTCTGAAAGGTGATCTCTTTACATTTATCTGAACCGCATTCTAGCAGCTGCCTCACCCTTTTCAGGGCTTTAGGAAAAGGATCCATTGCTCTAGGCTCACTATGATTTTCTTGAAATGTTTCCTAAGCAAGTGTTCCCTGCTTTCCTGGTTTTTCTGTTGACTTGACTTTCCTCAAGTGACATGCTCCTTTCAGTTTCTCCCAGGGTGTCTGGAACTGTGTCAGCTAATTCTCCTCTTTTCTCTTGTTCAGTCTCTAACAAATGCCTATGTATTTTAAAATCCTATATTATTTGATTTAATTACATTTTCCTCCATATATCTTTTTGGTACCTATTTATTGTAGCACTAATTCTTAACCCCCAGAATTACGTATCCAAGTAGTCTTCTCAGCTGCTCCAAGTTGAATTAAAGTATTTTAATCTTTATATTTCCCCTTCCTCATTTATGTGAGGATATTCCTACACCTTGGGACTACCTTTAAACCAAAATTCTTTGTTTTGGAGAAGAGATGAGTCATCTATAAGATGTGAATTGAACCTTCACCAAGACTAACTTTGAATTTTTTGGCTGTTGGGAAGAAAAAGGAAAATTGTACTTAATAACTTAGTAATGTGGATATCTGCCCAAATAGAAAGAAAAGTTTTTGAAACATTAACTCCTAAATAGAACTTTCTATTTAATAGCATAATTTCCTTTTTTACTTTGTTAAATCTAATATTTGCGGTACAAAGAAGACTGTAGAAGCAAAGAGAATTTAGAAATTTAGATCTGATTTTTCAGTTTTTTTTTTTTTTCATGGTTTTATGTTCTATTCGCTTGGCTTTTCCAATAAAGAAAGCCATCACTAAAATATCAGATAAGTAACCATCATATCACCACTTTACTCAGTTTAAGATGTTTTTAGTGACCATTTTATTCCACACAGTGCTTGTTATTTAAAGTAACTACTTAATCTTCTTAAATCATTTTTGATGTTCCAGTCATTGAACTATGATAGAAGCAACTATCCCTCCGTTCTGCTTCATTTTATGTATTTTTGCTGTACTGAACAATTCATCAGCACCCATTAAAACTATAGTCCTGTCAAGTTCTTGCTGTTTCAGGGGATATGATTGGGTGGCTCAGGGAACTAAAGCATAGTGTTAATGAGCAGGAGGATGTGAATTTAGTTCTCATGCTTGTCAATGAATTTTTTGGATTCTGTGGTGGGTTGTCAATCACTGAGTCCAAACCCATCATCTTTTCTAGAAAAGCTTTGAAATATGCAACAAACCACTTTTATTACAAACTATCTCCCAAGCGAACATCACTTCATTTTAGCCCTGTTAAATGAATGTTGAGGTAACACTTTTCAAGACCAGATTGGTGAATGTTCTACTGGTAGTATTCACCTAATATTAATATATTCAATAACTAATTATAGAGTAATTTAATTTTCTGAGAATGTCTTGTGCTAGTAAAATATTTTTAACTCTTACAACAGTATGTATTATATTTGACAGTAAAATGTAAGATCACATTAGGAGTATGTTTGAGTTTCTAAATAGCTTGCTGTAGCCAGAGATTTAAATAACCAGTGGATAATAAAGTAACATATTTGTGAATTTCAGTTAAGTCCAATTATTTAACCAATTGCATTGGGAAAGAAAGTTAAAAGAGAAAGAGTTCCACATTTACTCTAGTCCAGGTACAGTGTTTGTTTTTTTTTGTAATGCTTTATTTAGAAGACAATTTCAAAATTCATCCTTTAGCTGTCTTGTTAAAGACAAAACCTTGAGTTAGCTACATCGTGTATCTCCTCCAGTGCAGTATTTCTTTTGGATATTTGCCTTTTGAATAATTTATTTATTCTCGCTTCTCAAAATACTACAAACAGTCTTCATAACACATGTACGTCACACTGTAAGTGGAGGTTTTCTGGTATTACTCAGTTAAATGCATGTAAATGTTTGTGCGTTGGGGACTATAAGGGAACTCCTAGGACATCAGGAACACATTCTTAAGCAAGAACACCAGTTGACGATGGATGTTTTTGCATGAACTGTCAGAATAGATGACCCCTAGGGGCTCTCCTAACCCTTAGGTTCCAGGAGTCTAGAATTCTTATGCAGGTACTATTTGGTTTCCATTTGGAGCATGCAAGGCTGAGTATGATTGGCCTACTTATTCTGGGTACGTGATAGAATTAGGAACCTGACTTAGGTTCTTTTCTGGTTACCTATTGTTGCCAATAAACTACCCCCAAATTAGAGGCATAAAACAACAACAATATTTTATTAGTATTAACTCTCATAGTTCTGAGGGTTGCTGGGCTAAGCTAGGTGGTTCCTGCTCAGGGTCTTTTATGCATTTTCCGTCAGTTGTGGGTGGGGTTGGAGTCAGCTTGATGGCTTCCTCACTCAGGTATCGGAATGTTGACTGGAACCTTGGCAGGAGCTGTCTGCCACAAGACTTATATGAAGTTTTTTCATATAGACTTCCTCACAACATGGTGGCTGGGTTCCAAGGTCCAGCGTCACAAAAGAGAGGGCCAGGTGGGGGCTGTATTGCCTTTTATGACCTAGCTTTAGAGGTCATGCAGTATAACTTCCACCACATTCTATTTGTTAGAGTCAGTAAGACCAGGCCATATTCTAGTGAGGGGAATAAGAGTCCACCTCTTGATGGGAAGACTGTCAAAGAATTTGCAGACATGTTTTAAACTGGCACATATTTTTCGCTTGGACTTTATTCCTTCAGGTTCTAGGCCTTGTCATTTCTCTGTTTTCTTTTTCCTACCTTCCTGTGGGTTCTTCAGCATTTTTTAGAATTGCGTATTGATTTATCTGTAATGATTTTGAAGGTATCTTTTTGTATAGCTTTTTAGCGATTGCTCTAGGTATTACATTATATATATAAACTGAGTGTACCGCGGTCATTATTTCACCCACTGGAGGCAAATATAGAAGTCTTACCTCCATTTATGTCTTGTTACGCTCCCCCATTTATATTATAGTTATCATAAATATTTTTCCCACATGCATTTAGAACCCACAGTGTTACAACTGTTGCTGTAATTGTCAAACATAATTTATAAAACTCAAGAGGAGAAGAAAAGCCTATCGTGTGTACCCATATTTTTGCTTACTATATTTTTTCTTCCTTTTTGATTGTTCCAAGGTTGGTTGGTTGGTTGGTTGCTTGCAATCATTTTGTTTTGAGAATTTACTTTAGTCATACTTTTAGGGTAGATCTACTGGTGACAGATTTCTTATTTTTCTTTCATCTGGGAATGTCTTGTGTAAATAAATAAACAAATAGGATATATTTACTGGTATAAGATTCTGGGTTGACAGTTCTTCTGTTTCAATGCTTGAAAACACTTGCGCCACATCCTTTTAGCCTTCATGGTTTTTGGTAAGCAATTCATTGTCATTCCGTTGTTTTTCCCCTATAGGTAAAATGTTGTCCATGGCTACTTTAAAGATTTTTTCTTTGTCTTTAGTTTTCAAAAGTTTTGATGTGCCTAGCATGGATATATTTATTTTATTCTGATTGAGTTTCACTCGCTGCTTGAATCTGTAGCTTTTTGTTTCTTGCAAATTGGGAAGTTGTCTGCCATTATTTCAAGTACTTTTTTTTTTAGCTCTGCCCTTTTTCTTCTCTCCTTGAGGGAGTCCAATGACATGAATGTTAGATCTTTTGTTATAGCCCCAAAGGTCCCTGAAGCTCTCTTCGTTTTTTTTTTCTAGTCAATTTTTTTCTCTTTTGTTCTGATTGGATAATTTCTATTGTTTTATCTTCCAATTTGGTTATTGTTTCCCCTTTCTCCCCCATTCTGCCATTGATCCTGTCCACTGAGCTTTTAATTTTTATTATTGTAATTTTTCACTTGTAAAAACTTTGTTTACACTTTTCTGTTTCTTAGCTGAGGCTTTCTATCTTTTCACTTGTTTCAATCATATTTATAATTGCTCATTGAAGAATTTTTATTATGGCTGTTTTAAAATCTTTGTTAGATAATTTTAACATTGCTTTCGTCTCAGTGTTAGCATCTATTGATTGTCCTTTTTCATTCAGTTTGGCTGGGTCTGGTTCTAGACATGATCAGTGATTTTTGATTGAAATGTGGACATTTTGAGTATTATGTTGTAACACCCTGAATCTTATTTTAACTTTCTATTTTAGCTATATTTTTTTGGCACCACTCTGCCAGGGGAAGGGGGCAGGGTCATCACCTCATTACTACTGGGTAGGAATGTAAGTCTAGGTTTTTCTTTGATATCCAAGATGGAGACTCTTCATTGTTGCTGGGTCCAGTTGGGATGCCTAGTTCCCCAGTAGGCCTCCACTGATACCTCCTTGGCTAGGAAGGATAGGAGTGCCTCATTACTCATTCCCAGTTGGCCTCTACTTATGGAACAGGGAGAGGATGTGGCCTCTTTGCAGCTGGGCATTAGTGAAAGTACTGACTCTCCATTGGACCTCCTCTGATGCCATCCCAGCAGGAAGGGTAGGTTCACCTCATTACTGGCAAGCAGGTGTGGAAGTCTAGGCTTTCCGTGTGTTCTCCACTGACGCTGAAGTGTGAGGGGGGAGACTTCTTAACACTCATTGGTAATGAAAGTCTTGGCTTCCTTCTTGGACTTCTCTGACACCACACGGCAGCTGAGAGGGTTGCAGGTTGGGTGCAGTTCCTTATTATAGACTCAATGTAGAAGTCTAGGTTCCCCACTAGCCTTTACAGGAGTGAGTGGGGGTAGGGCCACAGTTTTCTTTTCTTGAGTGGTTCTTCTCTAAATTTTAAACTGTCTAAATTTTGAGTGGTTGTTGTCTATTGTGTTTTGCTAGGCTATCCTTTTCCTGGTCCTTTAGCTAGAGAGAGCAGGCTTTTGTTGGGGCTTTTTTTAATACACCTACTGGCATTTCCTGGTTTTTGGCTTCTTTAGCTCTAAGTCTGGTATATTGGAGGCAAAAAGGAAACTCAGGGAACTTACCAAGTGTTGTTCCTAGAATCCTAAGGCTCCTAGCCAGTCTGCCTTTCCATCTTTCTGAGGCTTTTTATTTTTGTTATGTGATGTCCAGGGTTTTTTGTTGTACTTAGTGAGAGAAATAGGGAAACTTATGTCTACTCCACTTCCCCATCCATGTATTTTAAAAGGTTTCCCACCTATTTACTATCCTGTATTAAAAGTAATGCCTACTTGAGAACATTTCATGTAAACAACCCATTGAAAATGTAGATAATGATGATTCGAATAGCTTAGAACAGTGGTTCTCAAATTTAAAGTGCATTTAACCCCCTGGGGGGCTTTTTAACACTGATTGTTGGGCCCCACTCCTGGAGAGGAGTGAGAATTGGCATTTCTAACAAGTTCCCAGATAATGCTACTGCTCTGGGGACCACACTTTGATAATCACTCCTTTAGAGAAATGCTGAAATGATGACTGATCATTAATTTTAAATGATATTAATAGCATATGCATTTGCTTTTAATAAAAACAGAAAAAATGCAATAAGTAAAATAAACTGGATATTAGATCTAAAATATTTAAATGTTATTTATAAGATGACAGTCATATTTTTAATGAAATTTGTCTTCCCATTTTCCAGCACTATTGTATGTGGCATTTGAGAGGGCAAAGGAGTACGTATTTTATTATAAACAGAACAATATAGCAAAAAATGAGAGGTATGATGATCAGTTGTTTTGTGAGCATAAAGTAATGCCTATTTTATTGGACTCTAAGCAAAGAGTATTTGAATGGGTATATTAAACCCCACTCCGTGGTAAGTGTATGATGTGCAAGAACTTTTTTTAAGGCTCAGAGTTGATATCAGAAAAGCTCTTTTACATTGATCTGAGCTAATGATGCGCAACCTTGTTATTACTGTGCACATATTATAATATACCTTCCTCTAAAGTTCATCTTTTTTTTTCTTGAGTTAGTGAATATAAATGATACTGGAATTAAAACTACTCCCATCAATAGTATGACCATTTGCCTAGATCAAGGTGAACTTAGAAATATTTTTCCCAGAAGATCACTAACTATAAAAAAGAGAAATTAAAATAGTGAAATGTCAGACTGCGATCTCTTAGACATTATTCTTCCTACAGAAGTTGTTCTAAGTTTTAATAAAGAAACTTACTTGTGAATATTCATCAGATAATGGTTCTTATTTTGTAGCCAGATATATTAGAGTTATAAAGTATTTCCTTTTCTCTTTTAGCTCTGTTGGCTTAGCAAAAGCAGCTCTAGAAGCAATTAATGGATTCAACCTCTTTGGCAACCAGGTAAAAAAAACAGCAATAGTAACAATAAACTGTGATTGTTTATTTGAATTATGTTTTTAATTAATTTGGCCATTCATTAACCAAGTTGTTCCTTATGATCAGAGAATGTCTGAAATTTATGTGGCAGACCATGGTTGAACAGACTTTCCTTTGAATATGATTTGCCGGTTAAATTTTAGTTTTCTAACTAAAAAACATTGCTTAATTAGAAAAAAAAAAAAATCTCTTCATAAAGAATTCTCATTGTCTTTGTTCCCTAGCTTTTTCCTCAGGTCTCTTGTTGAGCTTTCACAGTTTTAAATATTCCTAGCCTTATATATCATATATTTTCCATATTAGTTCTCATGTTGGTTTCAACTTAATGTAAATCTTATGTAGAGGGGAATTTGTGTAATATGTGCAGCCAAAGAATTGGAAATTTTAATCCTAGCTTAACCCTCAACTGGCTGTAATTATATGTCTAAATCTCATTTTCTTCGGGATAAAAGAGAAATCCTAAGGGTTGCCTTAAATTTTCTTAAAACAAGATCTTTAACAAGTTTCTGCACCCAATCAAGTGACCGTGGATTGAGTTGTCAATGAAAGGGAATAAAATGTAGGAATACAGGTTATTACTCTGGATCAAGAACTAGGCTAATTGTCTTTAGCAATTTTTGTAAAGATTCTTAAGATGGGAGGGCAAAGGCGGTTTCCAGCTGATATTATAATTAACCTTAAGTTATTAAAATGCTTGGTGGTCTAGTGGTTAAGATTCAGCACTCTCGTTGCTGTGGTCTGAGTTCGTTTCCTGGTCAGGGAACCTCACCACCCATCTGTTGGTTGTTATACTGTGGCAGCCATGTGTTGCTGTGATGCTGAAAGCTATGCCACTGGTATGTCAAATACCAGCAGGGTCACCCGTGGTGGACAGGTTTCAGGGAAGCTTCCAGACCAAGGCAGACTAGGAAGAAGGACATGACCACACATTTCTGAAAAAATTGGCCATGAAAACCCTATGAATAGCATTGGAGCATTATCTGATACAGCACCAGAAGGTGAGAGGATGGAGCAAAAAGACCAGGCGGGGTTCTGCTCTTTGGTACACAGGGTCACTAGGGGTCGGAACGGACTTGATGGCACTAAAAACAACAACCAATTAAAATGCCGAGTCAGTAAAAATACATTTTAGAAAGTTATGCAGATATGCAAAAGGTAACATGGTTTTTGTTATGGCAATTGTAATACTATGTACCCGAAGTCTTGAATTTAAGAAAGTTTTAAGTTGAAGTGTTATAGTACAACTGCCTCTCTTTCACTCCCTACATCCACAAACTCACTTCTGTTCTCACTCTAACTTCCTCTTGGAGGATGGACTCTGCTTACATCCAGGACATGAAGAATGAAGAATGAACATAGACATGAACGGATTGGGAAGAGGGGAGCAGCACCTTATTTTGGGTGCCCAAGACTAAATCGCCCACTTCCCACACTCTTCCTCCTCTCTCAAGACCTCTGGCTGGAGAAATGGAGAGATCAGAGCTCATGGGGGTTTGAGGGGTGTGAGCCTATCGAAATCATGATTATTAATATTATGCCTCTCCTGGAGATTCTTGGTGCCTCTGGCACTGATCTCTTGGCTTATGTCAACATTTCTTTCTCACTGGAAGAGTCAACATACTCATGGAAGTCCCACATGTATCCTTCAGTACTTCTCATTTCCTTTTCACCCTTGCCTCACTCTCAGTACATTCATTTAAATTAGTGTGTACGTGTGTATGTATGAATTTGTGTGTGTATATGTGTGTGTGTATGTCTGTGTTTGTGTTTGTGTATGTATATAGGTATATTAGATGGATAGGTAGGTGGGAAGGAAGGAAGGAGTATGGCATAAAGGTATAAAGGCATAAACATGGCATAAAGGTATGGCATTGTAGCATTATTTACGATGGCCAAGATATGGAAACAACCTAAGTGTCCATCGATGGATGAATGGATAAAGAAAATGTGGTAAATATATATACAATCATGTGGCGCATTGCGATGTTTTGGTCAACAATGGACTGCATATATGATGGTGGTCCCATAAGATTAGTACCATGTAGCATAGGTGTGTAGTAGGCTATACAATCTAGGTTTGTGTAAGTACACTCTGTGATAGTCACACAATGATGAACAGCATACAGTGTGCCTAAAAGCACATTTCTCAGAACATATCCCCATCATCAAGTGATGCATGACTATACAATGGAACATTATTTAGCTATGAAAAAGAATGAAATCTTGACATTTGTGACAACATAGATGAACCTTGAGGGCGTTATGCTAAGTGAAATAAGTCAGACAGAGAAAGACAAATAGCATATGATCTCACTTATATGTGGAATCTAAAACAACAAAACACCAAGCACATATATACAGAGAACAGATTGGTGGATGCCAGAGGTCGGGGGTGGAGGGTGGGTGAAATAGGAGAAGGGGGTCAAAAGGCACAAACTTCCAGTTATAACATAAGTCATGGGGATGTAATGTGTATCATGGTGACTATAGTTAATAATACTGTATTGCATATTCGAAAATTGCTAAGAGTAGATCTTAAAAGTTCTCTTCACAAGAAAGAAAATTTTTGTAACTATGTACGGTGATGGATGTTAACTAGACTTATTGTGGTGATCATATTGCAGTATATACAAATATTGAGTCATTATGTTGTACACCTGAATCTAATATAATGTTATACGTCAATTATACCTCAATTAAAAAAAAAAGAATGGCATTGTATTTGGAGTCAGGAGACTCACTGTACGCTCTGTACTCCCACTAGTGAGTTCTGTGACATTGGCTAGTTGTTTACCTGTCTCGGCTTCCTCAACTAAAAAAATAGAGATAATGATACTAGGACCTAACTCAGAAGGTTTTCATGCAAATAAAAAGCTTAGTATAGTGCTTGGCAAAGATAAAACCCTCAATAAATATTATCTCTTGTTATTGTTAATGAAGTACTGGTAATGTTAAAGAACGGAAATGAAGAGATTGGACTGAAAAGCTTCTAGAGAGTATTTCAAGGAGACTTAGAGGAGTCATGGACTAAATCAATAGTGTTACAGCAGCAGTCTGGAAAGATACAGGTCTTGCTCTTCTGCCTTCCATGGCATACCAAGTAGTGTGCTGAATGGAGTTTTGTGTCTAGGTTGGACATTATAAGGTATTGGTCAGCTCTTTTTTGCAATCGTGCCATCTCCTTTGATGTCCCTGAGTCTTAGTGTATGTTGCTTATGTGTCTGGTATATATACTACATATATGCCTCCACCTACATAGAAGCCCACACGTATACATGCTACCTTTCCTAACTACCCATGTTTCAGGGCTCTGTCTTCAGCCTACTTTTCCCAGGAAGCTTTCATAGATCTCTTAGCCATAACTCTAAAAGCACTGAATTGCTCTACTATACTTTCTGATTCTGAGTTATAAATATACTGCTAGAATTGTTCCTCAGCCATAATGTCTCAGTCTTGGCTGCACAGTGGAATTATTTGCAATACTGATTGCTGGGCTCTACCCCTGGAGATTCTGATTTAATTGGTCTAGGGGGAGACCTTGGCCTTGAGATGTTTCCAACTGCCCAGGAATTGTAATGTTCAGCCAAGGATGAGAACGACTGCTCTAAGCAGAGTTAATATTGACCTTGGTTAGCTCACGTCCATTCCCAGCAGAGCTGTGTGCCAAATGTTTGCCGAGTTGACTATTCGTTGAGTATTTTGGATGGAAATATAGACAAATAATGTCTTATTCCTTTAGCCACATAGATGTCACATGTTGCAAGTGGAGCTCTCCATGTTCCTTTTTTTTGGATAATATCAAACAGTATCCTAGTTTTACCAATTCCCTTTCATTTTTGTTTCTGATGTGGAGAATTACAGAAACCTGACTTTGTTAATGTTAAAATTCCCACCTCTACAGCAAAGTTAAAAATATACCTGCTAAATAGTAGCACATTTAAGAGTGCATATGATCTTTTCAGTGTTTAATCATTTTATCATATTGCTCCATGTCCTTCAATGGGCTGTGGTCTAATTAGAAGTCAGTGGCTGGGAAAAGAACTGATGTAACAAAGAAATGTTTTTATTCAAATGAAAACCTATAGAAACCTCCTCAAGATTTGAGGGATTTCAGATCAGATGAATATTCTCAGCTATTTCCAAAAACTGTTGATGTAGTGTTTTAGAAGACCTGATCATGTGTCTTTAACTAAATTAATTTAGAGCTTTGAAAAAGTACACCTATTGATCGCAACTCAGACAATCTTAGATCTTTGGAGCTGGAAGGGCCCTTCTCTCAAAATGAGTGGTCACAGAGTTGAGGTGGCTTTTCACTGGTCATGCAACAAAGAGGCAGAACAGGAATTAAACCAAAGCCACTTGGTAATGAATCTGGAATATCAACTATTAGTACAGGAAATCTTAAATCTTGAATGCTTTCTACCTTTAGAGGTGAGAACTGTGCATTTGCTTTTGAAAACTTTTAAGCCATTTTCTTCTTTTTTAAAAAATTTAATTTTTTTATTGAGGTGTAATCAACATATTAGTTTCAGGTGTACAACATAGTGATTCAGTATTTGTATATATTATGAAATGATCACCATAATAAGTCTAGTTAACATCCAAACCCACACGTAGTTACAAATTTATTTTTCTTGTGGTGAGAACTTTTAAGATCAACTCTCCTAGCAACTTTCAAATATGCGGTACAGTATTGTTAACTGTAGTCACCATGCTGTATATCACGTCCCCATGAGTTATTTATTTTATAACTGGAAGTTTTTACCTTTTGACCACATTATTTTCTTCTTAATTGTTGAACTTCTGAATGAGACATCCACTTGGCAAACAGCGTGAAAGGCTTGCCTTTTGCCCTTTTTGTGCTTCAGTGTATGAGATAAGATAAATGTTAATTTTTATTTTTATGGAAAATTGTTGGGTGGAATAAGCTTTTAGCTTTGATAATGGTTATTATGTGTTCTTACACTTCCTTTCTTCTTTTTTTTAAAATGTCAGACTTGTCTTATTATTCAAGGAAAAAACCTTATCATTTAAATCTTCCCTGTGAAAGCAAGTTATTTTTCTTTGGCAGAAAATATCTAAGAAGAAAATGTGATAAAATGGCCTAATGTCTTTAGTGATAAGTTTATAATAAAGGCTAATTTGGAGCATTTAGAAACATACTCATCAATATGAGAATCACATATTTCATCATACTTTCAAATATGTTCTCTATAAATATAGTGACATATATAATATTTAAGTGATATTTGACACTATTTAAATAATAATTTTTAAATAAATTATAATTCACACTCAGCAAATGTCATAGACATGCTAAGCAACAGTTTTGTGGTTCCTGGGTCTGAGTCTCAGCTCTCCCCTTTCTGAAACCCTAAGAATTACTACTCAGGTTCACCTCGCTCTGTAGTTGGAAAGTTCTTTTAACGCATGTGAGTAGAATCTTCTGTAGAAAAGAGAAGCATGGCTTGTGAGAGGGGCTGCTGGAAGCTACTGTTGGGCCAGTAAGTAAAAGTTGACTATTTACATGCCCATTGCCACCACAGCCATGATGCAGAGGGGTAATTCCCATCAGTAAATATCCTTTCTGTAAGAATCCTGCTCTCCAGGCTCTGCCACGGAGCTCAAGAACAGCTTAATGCTGAACTAGGGAAGAAAGTCTCCTGATGGTAGTTCTGTGGTATGATTTTGCATTCAGAAGAACAGAAATCATGTGTAGTAGATACACTGAGTGGGTTCATCTTGTTTTATGCTTTGATGCTATGTGGCAGCAAGCCTATTAGCTCAGGTTCAGAGAAGTGATTGATGGGGTAAAGAAAGGCCCAGACGATCCTTCAAATCATTTCCCTTTGAATTGAGACTAAAGAGATCAGCAGTGTCTTATGGTCATAGATGTCACCCTTGGCTTTAGGTACCATCTCAAAAGTGTTTGTTGCAGTCATGGAGTCTGAGGTAGATGGTTCAGTGCAGCTCTTCCCCACCATTGGAACTCAAGTCCCCATGACAGTGGTTAGGTTGAATCATCTTCTAGTGTATTTACTAGAAAGTAGTCATAGAAACTCAGTTTGGGAATACAGTTTGAGCTATCAGTCTTAAAATATGCTCTGTAGATGGAGTCAGGATATGATGGTAGAGTTGTGATAATTTCAGGAAATGGAAGATGAAAATAAAATATACAGTGTTAATCAGATACTTTGGAGTGACATATACATATAAAACATCCTTTCATATTCCTGGTTTTGATTGGAGAAATCACAATACTGACAAATGAGCTGAGGCCAGAATCTAAAAGGTAATGACTAGAGAAATTGCTCATGTTATGCAGAGCATTCAAAGCAATGCAGACATATCAAACTTCCTTTGAAATTTGCAGGCATAAAATTAATGTGTCTGATGATTTAAAGTTGGTGATAATTAATTCCATAAGTAGGGTCTCCTTGATGACTTTCTTAAAAATTTGCTTCTGAAGAGGAATAGGTGCCCATGGTCTTAGGTGAATTTTATGGTGAATTTTATCTTCCTGTGAATCTTGGCCCTATGCCTAAGCATGGTATATTTTTTAAGAGGACAGCCACACAATATAGTTAACTAGCATTTGCTCTCACTGTTAAAATCCAGTAATATTATGAAATTATTTTTCCCTTTGTGCATATTTCTTAGAGGCTGGCAGAGGAAGAAACCTGAACAAATACTTTGATGAATTTAGATAAATAAACCATTTATTCGTGGCCAGAAAATAGAAATTGGCTTGTTTATATTAATCAGATAATGGCAAGAATTGCCAAATTTGCTATTTCACTTCATTATTTATAAATTACACTAGTTAGATTTTATCTTTTAAAAATTCAGTTCAAGGCAGACTGATTTGGCATGCAATTAACTTTATTAATTATGAGCCTAAAGATAAATTATAAGTCCTGTTATTTTGTGTATTCACAGGCTCCCAACATCTCATACCTATTCATTTCTCTGCTGTTTGTTCTAACTACCCTGCCTGCTCCCCTTCCCACAAAAATTCAGATCCTAGCTTTGGTCCTTGCCTTCTCCATGAAGTATCCCAGGTTCCCTATTTTGTTTTTTTTATGTTACCTTTAGAGATTTATTATCATTATTATTCTCTCATCTAAGCCACTCACTTGGTACATAGGCCCATATCTTGGTACATCGTCATGTATTGCCTGCCATGTGCAGTCTTTTTGTTTTGTTTAATATTCATCTGGTTAGGACTGAATATCACCTGGGTCAGCTCCTTGAGAGCAGAGGTCAAGTTCTATCTTGTTTTCCTCAAAGCAGAGAACACATCACTCTGACAGTGGCAGATACCGCATGAAGCTTTGTTGAATTCAATTTTGTCAGTGGATATGAAAACTAGGGAATTTCAAATAATAGAAAGGACAGTTTAGTGTTAATCTGGTTGTAGAATGACAGCCTCACTCATTTCTTCTTCATTTATTAATTTACTCGTCAGAGTTAAAACAGATTTAAGAAATGATATTATGAATGAGAAATCATTCTATTTTTTTTTTTTTGGTGAGGAAGATCAGCCCTGTGCTAACATCTGCCAATCCTCCTCTTTTTTTGCTGAGGAAGACTGGCCCTGGGTTAACATCTGTGCCCGTCTTCCTCCACTTTATATGGGACGCCGCCACAACATGGCTTGCCAAGCGGTGTGTTGGTGCGCGCCCAGGATCCGAACCGACGAACCCCATGCTGCCGCAGCGGAGCGTGCGCGCTTAACCACTTCCACCACCGGGCCGGCCTGAGAAATCATTCTATTTTATGAGCTAATACTCATGTATGTACGTGGGTTAACAGGAAAAATGTACATATAGTGAGTCTGATATTTGGAGGTAGGGCCTAGTACCACTAGACATTGAGTTTCAGTCTAGGTGATTGATTTGAGGTATTTTAGTTTCAGAGTGAATGCGTCTTTGAAGTTGGTGAGAATTAGAATGATAGTTCTCTTCTTCCCTTCCCCATGTGTTTTTCTGAGTATTCTCTTATAATGGAAGCTGTATTTGTATTCCAGTTTCATTCTCTGTGTTTTCAAAATGTTTAGCTCCCCAGTAAAAGAACAAAGCTATGTTTACGTATGGCTATGCTCATAAATACGGAAAGCACTAATGGCTAAATATTAAATTTTTTTTAACTTGGTTAGCAGACCAATTGACATTTTTTGTTACACCTGTCTTTTTGTTCAAGTTTTTTGGCTCTTACTTGAAAGATATTTTTTATTGTGGGAAATTGTATAACTTAGTGGTTAAGGTGTGGGCTTCTGTGTTAGAGACTTGATTTTGAACCCGTGCTCTATTAAACTAAGATTTAGCATCTTTTTCAGTAAAATGGGGATAATAATCCTCTATATATGGGGATTAAATGAGATAATCCATGTGAAGCATAAAGCACAGTGCCTGACACACAGTGAATATTAGCTTTTATTTGCATTTTTATTATTTGAGATTCTCCTGTCTCTATATTTTAATCAAGTAGTTTTTACATCTATAATTCTAGATTGTATCTAAATTTGCTTAGTTTGATCATATAATCAACATTCTTTATTAGGACTGTACAATTCAGATTTTGTGAACTCAAATTGGTTCTTGTTTTATTCCTTGTCAAAAATGTGAGTAAACTATTTGTATTTTTATTAACATGAATATCCTTAATTGATTAGGTATCTTACAATCAATACATTTTGATTTATAAGAAGACTGAGGAGAAATAGGGAAATGTAAAAATAACATTTTTTATGATTATAAAATGAATGTTTATTGCAAGAAATTTGGGAAGTGCTGAAAGTATAAAAAAAGAAAATTAAAATCTTCTGTAATGCCACTCTCAATGCAACCAGTGTTAGTGTTTTTGTGAAATTTCTTACAGTCAAAATGCCCAATGTTCTACAAGTCGTTTTTTCTTAATTTAGGAAATGTTTTTCTCTTTCTTGTTCCAGGGCTGTTCTTGGTCGGTTATATTTGTGGATCTCGATGCTCACAATCGCAATAGGCAAACTTTGTGCTCACTCTTACCCAGAGAATCAAGATCTCATGTGAGATATTTTTATAATAAATTAATAAGAGCTATCGTTTATGATTGTTATGTAATTTTGTTTACTTTTCTAAGAATGTGTTCCAGAATGTTAGAGGTTGCCAGCAGAGAAGAGAAGAGAGAATAGACGTTGCCTCTCACTTGCCTGGTCTGTGGAGGTCTTGTTCAGGAAGTGAGCAGAGCTGTGGACACAGCTGCTTTGTCTTTCGAGTCTTTTGTAGAACAGGAGAAAAGTAGACCTTTTATTTTTTCAGGAGGGAGTAGCAACATTATACCAAAATGAATTTTTTTGTCACAGAATATTAGAAAAATATTTTTCATAATTTATATTCCTTTTGAATAAAATTATTTTTCATGCTTCTTTTCTCTCATTCGAGTCACAATTTTTTTTGGCTGATAAACTTTTATATGCCTATAGTACGCAATTGCGGATTTTTATAGGGGTTATTTATGGCTCTATTCTTAGAAAACACTCAAAATGGAATAATTTAATTATTTAAAAATAACTGTTTTATAGAAGTAATGCAGGATTATGATCAAAGAAAAACAAAACCCACAAATAAGCAAGTAATAATAATATAATATCCACTCGTTATTCCACCACTCAGTTATAATCTTAGGGTGACAACATTTGTGTTTATATGTTTTTATATATTTTTATATACATATATACTTTTCATTTTATAATACTGGGAGAATATTGTTCATAATATTTGATAATCTGGTTCTATGAATGGACATGTTTCCAGATCAATAAATGTTTCTACAATATAAACTTTAATGGCTGCTAATTTACTTATCTAATTGTTGGACATTTAGATTGTTTTGTGTTTTTCACTGATACCAAAAAATTGTTATGAGAAACTAAGTTTTAATGATTAGTTATTGGTGTTAAATTTTTACACACTGCCTTAATTAATATCTTAAAGTTTGAGTCCAGTGTTGAACCTTGAAAATACTCCTTATTGGTGAATAAAGTTTTATCTCCTCTGTAAGCTTCACTAAACCATACCATATAAGCGTCTGTGTGTCCCTTGTAGCACAGCAATCTCACTGTCAGTTAAAGACTTTTATTGACTTATTTATTGACTTATTTCTTATTTACTTACCTTTTATTATCTATTCCTTATTTATTGACTTATTTTTATCGGCTTTTCATCTCCATGATTCTCCTTGGGCTGTGTTGATCATATCACTGCAGGCACTTACAGTCCCTTCTTTTTTTTTATTGCTGCCAGAACACAGATGCTGCCCTGCTCCCCTGCATCACTTATCCTGCATTTGCCCTGGATGATGAAGTTCTGTTTAGCCAGACACTTGATAAAGTGGTTAGAAAATTAAAAGGAAAATATGGATTTAAACGTTTCTTGAGAGATGGATATAGAACATCACTGGAAGATCCCAACATACGCTGCTACAAACCAGCTGAAATGAAGGTATCAAAAACTATTCCATATCAGGGCATAACAGAGTGGTCAAAAGCACCGATTGAGGAGTCAGACTTCTTGGGTTTGACTTCTGGCTCTGCTACTTACTAGCTGTCTGGCCTTGGGCATGTTAATTAACCTCTCTGTGTTAATATTCTTCATTGGTAATATAATAGTACCTACTATTATTGGTCCTATTATTGAGGTTCTTGTGAGGATTAAATGAGTTAGTATATATAAAAATGCTTAGATCGGTGCTTCGCACATCGTAAGCACTTGATAAGTGTTAGCTCTTACCACCAGTGAAGCCCATTTGCTCATATGGAGCCATATTGATTCATCGGGTGAATAATTCTTCTTTCACACTTTCAGAACTCTGCCTGCCTGTTTCATACCATTTGTCTCATGTAATAGAAAATATCTATTTGTGATCCAATTTTCAATCTGTTAAGCAAATGCTCTTTTTTTTTTTGTTTCACTTAGACACTTCCCTTTGAAATATAGTCCTCTAAATAATTAGTTTTAAAATATTTTCTATTTCAAATATACATATGTACCACTATATCTAGATTTATACTAGGTGTTTTTAAGCTGTCCAGAAAACTATAACACCCCCCAAAAAGGTAAGCGTGCCTCCACATTGCTGAATACAATTAGTGGGGTAGATTGAAAATTACTTTTGTAAGCATTGTCATAATTTTGACTCATTCACTGAAGATAGGGAAAATCCCATGAATCTGTATATAAAAAATGTCCAGGCAGCATGGTACCTTGTAATTTGTTTGACAATTAAATACTCTTTTAAAATTTAGTATACATTTAGTTTTGCAGAACAGCGAGACACACTATTTATCATTTTATTTAATTTCACAACTGACTATCATTTGGGAGCATTAGGAGCCATTGTATTGTGTACATCTTTGAAACCTTACAGCAGTCTGTTAGATTAAGCCAAAAGATCCGTTTATCTCTTAAACACCTTGAGATGTTTCTTTTCTATTTAATACCTTTCCTGTGCTGATTTACAGCACTTACATTTGAACTGGACCCCCTGTAACTACCACCCTGCATACTTTCAAGTTTGGATCAGTCCAGCAGGCTCTCTCTATTTCCCACCTATTGCTGAGCACCACTGAGAAAGGCCACAGCAGTGTGGATAGATGCCACCCCGGATTTAGGACATCCATCTTGGTTCAGTTCTCATCATTGCTTTCACTGCTTGTTAGTTCTGCTATGTGACCCTGCCAGGGACTCCTCTTATAAGCTTCTCAAAATTTTTTCCATTTGTACTCAAGTTCCCAGACTTGACTTCTCACTTTCTACTTGTTAGCCTTACATTTCTGTTTGGCCTCCTCCACTGCATCTATCCTTCATCCATACTTACCTCCATCTCTCTTGTCTCCCAGAAGTTGCTGTCTGTTCTTCATTCTAAGGCTAACCCTCCATATGTACACCTCATCCTGTTCTCTTTTAGTTCCTAGGATTCTTGGTGTATCATTTGTCTTCTTCCCTGATAGATAGGTGTCTGTTTTTATCTCTTTCTTTTTGTCTCCTCATCTTCCCTACTTCTTCCTTCCCGCTGTTTTGCTTCCCCAACTCAAATCAGCTTCTTTTTCTTCACATAAACACAATGAAGTTCATCATTAAAAAAACAAGCAAAAACTCTCCCTCACCACTCACCCCTGTCTGCCTCCCATCGCCTCTCTCTTTGTGGCTACACTTCTGAAAAGCATGGTCCATTCTAGGTGTAGTACCTCGTTTGCCTCTACTCACTCCTTCACCTTATAACCCTGCTCCTCTTCCCAGTACTTCCGGTAGCTGTGCTGGCTTCAGTCAGTTTAGGTCACTGGGTCATAGTGGATGCTTTTCTGGCCTTATTTCACTTATTTCCTTGGCATTTGGGTGTCTTAACTGAGTTCTCTTACTTGGAACGTTTTCTGTGACCCCATTCTCTTCCTGACTCTGCTTACTTCTCTCACTGTCTTTGTTAGTCTCCTCTGCGGGTTCCTCTTCTTCCACCTCTTAAATATTACTCTTCTCCTGGGTTCCATCCTTACTCTTCTGCTATTCATGCAATCATAGCTATCACTGTTAACTTTAGTGTCTCTGTCCCTAACTCATACTTCTCCCCAGGAGTGCCCTACCATGTATCCACCTGCCTTCTGGACGTCCTCCCTTGGATGCCCTGCAGTCTGCTTATGTGCGTCTCCCGCTCTTCTGCCCAGGTCGCAAACCTGAGAGTCATCCTAGGCACTTCATTCTCACTCACCCCTCGTTGTCACTCACCAAGGCTGACAGATTTAACCTTCCTCTCTATTAACTCCTTGGTTTAGGCTAGTGGTTCATAACAAAGAACAGTTTTGCTCTCCCGGGGGCCTTTGACAATATCTGCAGACATTTTTTCATTGTCACCACTTGGTGGGTGCTACTGGCATCTGGAGGTAGAGGCCAGGGATTCTACCAACATCCTGCAATGCACAGGATAGCCCCTACAACCAAGAATTATTTTGCCCAAAATGTCAATAAATGCTGAAGTGGAAAAACCTTGGTTTAGGCTATCGTCTTTTCTCTTTGGATTATTCCCAGCAGCCTTCCAATTGGTCTCATTTCTTGCCCTAAAACTCTCTTCAACACTGCCTGCTGTCCATCTAGCAAGTAAATCTAATGAATAAATCTGATCCTGCTCAGTATTCAACAGTGGTTCTGTGTCGCCTCCAGATCAAAGTCTTAGTCTCTTAGCATGACCTGCCAGGCTCTTCTTGATCTGGCTGGCCTGGCCCACCTGTTGGGCTTCAGCTTTCACTATTTCTTCCTTGCTTGTTCCAGAAATACTGAATTGGTGGTAGTTTCTTTAAGAAACTTTGTGCTTCCATGCATCTGTAGTTTATACTTTTGTTTCTCTGTGTGGAGTTCCCTTAGCTCATCTCCCTGGAGAAATCCATCAAGCATTAGCTGAAGCATCTCTTTTCCTATACACCCTTCCCTGACCCCCTAGGCAGACTTGGGTCTTTCATTCCCTGTGTTTCTGGTATATCACGTATGTAGATTTCATCGGGTGCTACAGTTGTTCGTTTACGTGCCTGCCTCTCCCCTAGGCTGTGAGCTCTTGAGGGCAGCTTCTCTGTCTTTTTGTCTTCACAGCCCTCTGTCTAGTTGGTGCCAGGCATTGCTGAGTACTTAGCAAATGCTTATTGAATGAATGACTACTGTGTGTGATGGATTAAATGAATGAGCGTTTGAATAATAAGAGTTCTGAGAAAAATTTTTAAAAAAGAACAATGAAACTACTTATAAATCAGTCCAATTTTGTTATTACTATAAATGAATCTTTTATGTACATCCTAACTATAATTATTCTAATTAATATAATTTTCTAATTAATTTAGTGAAATTTTTAATATTTTATTTTTGTTTTAGCTATTTGATGGCATTGAGTGTGAATTTCCCATATTTTTCCTTTACATGATGATTGATGGTAAGTGAGCTTTCCTCCTGAAATTTAAGCTATAGGATATAAGTGGTTTAAAGAAGAGAAAAATGAAATATGACTCCTTTCAGCTAGCAAAATAGACTGCACACAGTGATGTTAACTGCTCTGCATTTTTGTACGCTACTCTTCTGCTTTCTGAGTGAATATTAAATCATTTTCTGTAAAAGAATTTAAAGAATTAAAGAAATACTTTATTTAAAAAATGATGCAAACATATTTTCATATTTGCAAAGAAGTTTTTTTATGAATAGAAATCACGAATACCATAATTCGTAACATTGTGAATATCTATAATATTTACACATATAAATAGAGATATTTCAATTAAAATTCTGTTTTCGATTCTAAATGCTAACATGACCTTCTAAAATCAATTTCCTGAAAAAATATCACGCACGTTTGCATTACCTTTTTCAATTTTATTTTTATCATTTATGTAGAAATTACCAAAATAATTATAACTGGGCTAATAGATTTTCCTAAGGTAAAATTTCTGTGGTGCTTATTGAGCTCAGATGCTGTTGGATTTTATATTTTACGTTTTAGGAGTTTTTAGAGGCAAAATCCCAACCAAGTAAAGGAATATCAGGACCTTCTGACTCCAGTGCTTCATCAGACCACAGACGGTATAGTTGGCTTGTTTTTCAAGAAATTCTTCCTCCTGATATTTCCTTCACATTCCTTTGAAAAGCGTAAATGATTGCTTTTTAAACAGAACAGTTTATTTAAATTGAAAAAAATGAATGAGATCTTGAATGAATTAGAAAGAATAATTTATTAATTTGCTATAATAAATTTGTTTTTATAAAAGGAGTTCATTAGGCAATACAAGGATGGAGACGAATTTAGGTCGTCATGGCTGTAGTAATTGGAAAATAGTTCACTGGATAGGCCCGGGTTCTTCATCTGTTATCTACTGTGTAACTCCACTCTGTGTAGTGTGGCAATAATATAAAATGACTGATTTGTATTCAGGTCACCAGAAATGGTATGTTCAGGTGACTGCTGCCCCCTCCAGAGGGCCAGCTAAAGGCTCTGTCCTAGCCTAAAGGTACTACCATTGTCAAGAACATTCTGGCCTCCTCTTTGGAGTTGCTTCTAGGGCTTTTAGCATGTTATTTTGAATGTCTGCTGTGATGCTAAAATGTCATCCTTTGAGGATGGGTTTAATATTTTAGAAATGGTCAAAAGGCCCCATCTTATGAGTAGTATGTTGGTTGCAGTTAAACACTGTCAGGGCCCATAAAAGAACATAACTGATTTTTCTGTATGACTAGAAAACTAGTTATCAAAGGAATTCCAAAGGAGAAGTTCCAAATATCTTTGGGGTTTGGAAGTATTAATAAAATGAGAATATGTTCTCATAAGTGAACATCTTTGAAAACATATTTATCTGGAAGTTAAAAATTATGATTTGTTGGGGCTGGCCCAGCGGCGCAAGCGGTTAAGTGTGCGCGCTCCACTGCAGCGGCCGGAGGCTCACCGGTTCGGATCCCAGGCGTGCACCGACACACTGCTTGTCAAGCCATGCTGTGGCAGTGTCCCATATAAAGTGGAGGAAGATGGGCACGGATGGTAGCCCAGGGCCAGTCTTCCTCAGCAAGAAAAAGAGGAGGATTGGCAGATGTTAGCTCAGGGCCGATCTTCCTCACAAAAACAAATATGTATATACGATTTGTTGGTGAAAATGGATGGCTTATGGGCACAATGCATGAACTGGCGGTTACAGCACTGAGCCCTGTTCCTATCTCACATGAAGTTTGTGATATTCTTTAGGGTTTTCCACAAGTACCCTAAATACTTCACAGTATGTACTCACCCTTTAAAATACTTGTAATGTTAAAGTAGTGAAATGTTTATGGATAAACATTGAATTTGAAATAAAAATTAATTAATTTATTTATGTCTTTATGCTCCAAATAATTACTTGTGCAATGTGAGAAATAATGTAATGCGTGTGGTAATGCATATGATATTTAAAATCCCTCGAATGAGATCTTTTAGTACTCAGTGGTAAATCATTGATGCCTTGAGGTGGTGGTTTAGTGTACCACACTTTAGGCTTCATCACATTCAGAGAGTGGTGTTCAAACTATTCCCTGTGAATCATAGACCTTTTTACTAGTTTTAGACACAAACATCGTGATTGATTGATGCATGAAGAAGGAAGCAAATTTTAGGGAAATGAGGGAAATTAAGTTTACTATGGGCTGATATTGCAAAAAGTCTTCTGTAGCACTCTACTGGAATTGGGTTTTTTTCCCCCTTTACATCATCCACAGAGATTCTAGTCTTTAAATAATAATTTTTAGTTTCACCAAGGAATATTTTTAAACAGTTTGCTCACAGGGTATGATGGATTTTTTCTCTTCAGTGATATTGAATGGTAGATAATGGGTTTAATGATTAAAATGAGGATTTCTTCCCTCTAAGCAATGGCTCAGGGTTATAATTCTTCATTTAAGATTATACAGTATCTCATTTGTAAAACTTCCATAGACTAATCCTATTAAAAATAGCTTCTTCAATGGCTCTAAATATTTGCGTACTGTATATTTGTTGGTTCATTTAAAGGTGTTAAAATTAAATGTTGTTAAAGGAGATATGTTAACATTGTTGGCTAAAGCGTAACATATGCTGTCAAATTAGTGTTTTAAAGTCAAGAAGCTTTTTCCGCATTTTGCACTTGCAATTTCTGAAAGGAGCCAAAATATCCAATTTTCTGTAGTCTATCAAATCTGTTACCTCCTCTACAACCTTTCTCTCTCCCTTCTAGTTATTGCAATTTCTTGAAGAGAAAATTTGGGAAGGACACTGATTCGTTATATTTTAAATATTTATTTTTAAACTCCATAGGTTATCCTGTTGTACCAAAGCACTACTATGTGCCAGCTGATTTTGTAGAATCTGAAAAAGAAACCCTGGTAGTCAGAAGCGATTTCCTAGCAACTGTGGCCGTGATGGAAAACTGTTTCTTTGGGGACAAGCCCTTTATATCATCGCAAAACTCCTGGGTAAGTGGAGAAGGTTGGGAACAATGTTATCTCTTGTTATCAAGTCGTTAGAAATAAGTATGTCAGGGGCTGGCCCAGTGTATTAGTGGTTAAGTTCACACACTCCTCTTCGGTGGCCTGGGGTTTGCAGGTTTGGATCCCAGGTGTGGACCTACTCACTGCTCATCAAGCCATGCTGTGACAGGCATCCCACATATAAAGTAGAGGAAGATGGGCATGGATGTTAGCCCAGGGCCAATCTTCCTCAGCAAAATGAGGAGGATTGGCAACAGATGTTAGCTCAGGGCTAATCTTCCTCACCAAAAAAAAAAAAAAAAAAGAAGAAGTAGGTCTTTGCAGACATTTTTCTTGTGTTTGCCTGGCGTTTCATGCTGCTAAGAGGTCTTGGGGGAGTTTCTTAGTATGTAAAGGTATATTAATATGTCTGTTTCACTGAATGATGATGGACGGTTTCTGGGAAGAAAGTCAGATAGTGTGGGTACCATTATCATTTAGAGGGCTGCATTCAGCTTAGTGGATAGGTTTCTAACAGAAGCCTATGGGAACTTTGAGTTACTTTTATATAATGTAATAAAATTCTGATTTAATATAGCAATCATGTTTGGTCATAGCTTTAGTAAACCACTTGCCAAAAGGAATTGGTTATCCCAGAGTTTTCTTCTTTCCGGTAAATACACATTGGCAATTTACTCAGTTTGCTAGAGGCTTAACGGGAGCATTATTCATAATTCTTTGAAGAATTATTCTTTAGCTTTTCCTAAAACTTCAGCTGAATAAAAGTACTCTTTGGACACATTGAAATGAAGGCTAATTTAACGAACACAAAGAACTATTATGCCTCTTCCTGTGCGATTCCTTGCTAAAATTTAAAATATTATTAGCATTTCCATCAAAAAGGCTATCTTATTAGAGGCAGAATTCCTTTATGACAAAAAGATTATGAAACAGGCTGATCGTGAATACTGTACCTGTACTAAAAGAACTGCTTGCTATGTGAAATACTGTTGTTGTCTTTGTTGTCCCCAGTACTACTGCATAAATGCTAAATTTGTGCTGTAGGAGTTATTGTCTTTGGTTTCTTTTTTTTCCATTCCATTAGGGAAGAATGTTTCAAAGTCCAGATTTCCAATTCAAGCTTTACACAGATGATATATAAGGGCAAATAGAAGCTAACCAAAGAAGAGAAAATTAACTTAATGCTGTTTCCAGTTTGTTCTTTTCCTAACTGTATTTTCTGGGTCTCCATATAAACTTAATGCTAATTTTAAAACCTGTAGAAAAATTTTCTTCCTTTAAAAGGGCAGCTTTTTAATAAGGAGTTGATATTATTTATACAGGTTTTGCATTTAGATTTTCCAACAGACAAATATATATAGATGAAGTAGTGTTCTTAGAATCAAGCCTAGTTGGTAAGGTTATCTCTGGGTAGAATGTTATTTCCTTCTCACTAACATGAATATGAAGAAGCCTTGTTGATACTCACAGCTAAATAAAACATATTATAGTAGAGGAGTAGCTAACCTACCTAAGGACAAGAATTTTAACATCAGAATCCTAAGTACTATACTTGGAAATTACAAACGAGCATAACGAAGTTTTTCTGTGATTCAGAGGCTGAAAACTGGTGCCTGGGATATGGGATTTGAGATCTAAACCTTCTTCATTCTGCTTCTTGCTGTATATTCAGCCTGAGCTTGATACAGTGAGAAAAAGTGCTATTTTAGCAAAGCCTGTGGATAAAATTGAGAAGCCTAGTGAATTGGGAATGCAGAATTGACTATACTCTACATAAGCAAATTGAGCTTTAAAAAAAAAGAAAAAAATTGAAAACAATATCAATCAGTAAAAAAGCATTGGACCTTCTTTACTCCAAAATTAATGTATTCAGTGTAGACAGATTTTGAGTTTAGATACCATTTTCTTATCTTAAGACCAGAGTGAACAGAAATAGTGTAGGTCATGCCTTGATCTGTTTCACGATCAAAAAGAAGAAAGAGCCTTCAAAGAAAGAGTCAGTTTCTTTTCTTCCCTGCTGAGCTTCTACAAAGGCAGTAGAGAACATGCAGAGGGTGTGTTGCAAACTAAGAAACAACATGCTTGTCTTCCCTGAGAAAGAGATGCTGCATATTCTTTAGCACTCTTACCTAGCTGTGTGTCTTCTGGTTGACAACTCACTCTTAGCTATTGTATACTTGCTCCAAGAACCAACACACTTCTGTGGACGTTAATCAGCATTCTAGACGCCACATTTACCAACAAAGGCTTATTTATTCATTAAAGAAGCCTCAGTTGGATATCTGCTTGGCAACATTTTATGGACAGTTAATTGATTGGAGTTATGTGAAAATAATAGAACAGTAAATCTTTAAAAATATTCTGGAATATATGACTTTTACTAATTCAGGCCAGTTTGTATCCAGTGAAATCCACTAAGAATATTTTGTTCTGTGTGTGCCTTAGTGAATAATTATACAACAAAACTATGTGACTTGTATTCCACTGTTAGAGCAAAAAGACTCAATATGGTGTTTCCTGGCCGAAGGCTTGACCTACCCACTGTGTTCTTAGAAAATAGTTAATTATTACAGTATTTCTTTTATTTTCTTTAGAAAATTTAGACTTTTAGAATATCAGTGTTTGCTATAAAATGGGTGAATAAATTGTAAACATGTTTATTTTAAACCAGAGACATATTTTAAGATACATTTGTCTTGTCTTAGAATAAAGTGATCATTTGTTATACCTACAATTGTTATTTAAATTTGGAAGTTTAGAAACTATCCATGTAAGAGATGATCAGTCTGTAGAAAGCAGTGTACTTTTTGAGTTCTTTGCAAAAATAACTGTAAAAGTATTTATCACATAAAAGTTCTTTGGATTGCATTTCTTTTCTGAGGTTAAGAAAAGTAGGGAAATGTAAGATAACATAAGGTTAATGACAACTTTACTCTAAAACTTTCCCAAAGCCATTACTTAACTTTAATATGTTTTCTTAGTATTTTCTAAAAAGAGAAACTAACATATGAGTTGTTTAGCTTTAAAAAATATCTGACTTCTAGATTTTATCTTGTCTTTTCAATATACATGCAACTGACTTTCCTTTCTCTGTACGTAGGACATTGACAGTGATGACCTTCATGTAGGTCCTACTGTAAGATCCCAAATCGTTAAAGATTAGAGCTTTATATACTGTATAACTTAAGACAGGTGAATAGAAGGATTTTTTTAGAATGGATACTTTGAAAACATTATTAGTAAACATCAGGAGTTAAAGTCAGTCATGTTCTTTGATTAAGCTTGAATTATTGAGTAATTTTAATAAGTACACCTTTCTCTCCAATATACACAAACTCCCAAAATATTCAGGTGAATGAAATTTTTCTTGAGTTTTGTGAAGACTTTTTGTCTTTTTGGCATGAATGTTATTTAATTTCCTGGGAGTTTTATTCAGAGACTTTTAAAGTGATAAAATGGATATAAAAGTACTTTAAAATATCCAAAGTGTTATGTACATATAAAGTTCCCAACTTAATTTCTTGGGTACCTAAAGTTCTTTGGTAAGTCATTGTTTCAAACTCAATTTATTTTCCACTAGACTATATTTTAAATGAGTATTAATACCTAGCAAACTTGTAGCCATGTGATATAGATTATTTCTCTGACATTATCGTCTTTTTCCTCCACTTCCTTCTCCCCTAGTTTCTCTTCCTTTTTTCCTTTTCTTCATGTTTTTCTTTGACTGTAGTGGAAAGATCAAGAGTTTTGGGGTCCTAAACTTAGGAACTAGGCAGTTCATCGTTTGAATATAAGTTCTACTACTTACTATTTATATGACTTGAAGAATTTTCTTACCTTCTGTGATCATCAGTTTCTTTATTTTTATGTCAGAAAGATTAACTGATGAGGAAATATACATAAAGCATTGACTGTGGGACAACTACATACTTCAATGGTTCTTCTACTTCCTGCCCTTCTACCCTCCCTCCCTCTCTCAGCCACCGTTTAGGATATGGTTTTGTGAAAATATGTTGCATAGTTCTTGTTAACCAGGCAACTCAGGATGCTCCTGGGCCCTCCTTGCTAGTACTCTCATTGCCACAAAACATCACAGGAAGAGAATGCTTGCCTAGTTGCTCCATAACCATTCATCTGCTTGATGATTCAGCTACTATTTGTAGAGGCCTGCTCTGTGCTAGTCACTGTGATATCCAGTAGCTCTACAGCAAGAAAGGAATGTGACAATCTAGGAAATATTTCTGTCCTCTGAGGGCAGCCTACTTATTCTGATATACTGCTTCCTAATTCCAGTGTTTGTAACTAAGATAAGTCCATTTGCATTTGATTTCATTCATGATATTTCTTGCCCAATTGACCTCAAATATAAAAGCCACTTATTAAGCCTGGAAATTTAATGCTTTTAAAAGTTAAAGTAAATCAGTGATCACACCCCTAGTGTGCATGAGGTCATACGAAACTGAGGTCTTGATTTTCGTTGGTCCGTTGACTTCAAATGCAGTTGACTTAATTTTATTGCTCAGTATAGCACGTGTTTTGTTACTGATCAGTAAAGGTAAAATGAATAGATAAGAGTACAGATATAGTTATAAATTGTGGTTGCTGAAAGATTTCCCATCTGTTACACTTCAGGAAACTTCAAGCAGAAAGACATCAATTTCTGAGCACTTTTGTTATCCTTTTCATGGTATCCTTGTGATTGATAGTGACCTATAATGGGATTTCTGTGCAGTGGGCATTATAAACATCTTGAGAGCACATGTAATACAGTATTACTTGAAAAGCTTCACGTAGGAAGATTTTCTTCTTTTAGCTTATTGTATAAATGACTAGCTTTCTTGAAACTGAAATTTTTAGTTGAATTGCTACTAGGTCTAGAAAACTTGTATAAAAAATTTATGATTCCACCCTCAAATATCTTAGTGACATTGAATATGAAAGCAGTGATGCCTAGAGTTCGAGAAGACTGCATACATATTGTCAAACTATTTCCCAGAAATGCTAATAATAATACCTGCCTTAAAATGTGTCAGATTCTGTGCTCTACCCTTTACAAATAATGTCCTAAGTAATCCTCCTAACTCCTCTATGAGATGGGTACTCTGTGTCATAACTGAAACTCCGAAGAGCTCAGCACCTCACCCGAGGTCACCCAGCCCGGGACTGACAGAGACTTGATTGATTTATTCAGGAGTCTTCGAGGTGCTTGCGTCACCTGTAACCTTTGTGGCAGTAAATATGCTTATTAAAAATAAAAACTTTGGTAACCTAATAAGAATTAATTTGTATCCTGTTTTCATTTACATGCTGATTGTTAAAAACATATTTCTTAGTCATTTCTGTATCCTCTGTGAATTGTCTGGATATCTGCTTTGCGCATTTAACCTTGGTTTTACGATTTTTCTTATCAGTCTACATAAATGTTTCATATGTTAGGTATACTAAATCTCTCTGACGTTTTCCTAGTTTGTTTGCCTCTAAACTTTGCTTGTTCTGTTTTTCGATGAATGAAATTTAAAGTCTTTATATATTCAGGTGTTTCATTGTTTTTCTATTTAACTTTTTGCCATAGAATTTAACATTTAATCTTTGAAAGTTCATCACTGTTAATCAATTGAGTTAAAAACATATATTATACATTTGAAATTTTTTGGTACAATGTATTCGGTTGAAGATCTACATTTTCTTTTTCTTCATAGCTCATTTCTTAATACATGTGTTGCTAATATGTGTCCCTGCCCCTGAGAATCAACCAGGCTTTGCAGCACAGAATTTTACTCCATGAATTAGCTGCTGAGCCTGTTTTAGTGTGTCCTATGTGATTTTGGTGTCATGATAAAAAATTACTCTGTTAAATTTCCTTTAAATTGTCATTTCATTAAAGAAACAAAAATTCTCCTTAATATTTTCTTTTTACCCTCAATAATTATTGTTAGAGGTGAACCCAGGGTATGTTTTATAAGCCTTTCTATGCATAAAAAAGTGCAAATATTAATGAACCTAATCTGTCTTCTAAGGATTTAAAGACAGCTACTCCTATTTATAGAAATGCTTGATTTTCTGTGAGCTTTGGTACTGTATTGTGAAATGTAGAAAGCCAATTGCTCTTTTCTCCTGTTGTCTCATTTTCCCTTTAGCAATTCTGTAGTTGGTTGGGTGTAAGTTCTTTCAGGCTTCTCACACTTCGCCAGAAAGCTGCTGTCACGGAATTAGCGCAATGAGGAGCTCCGTTTTTGCCTCCTGAGTGATAAAAATCAGTGCAGTGAAAAAAATGTATGTCTGTTAACTTGACCTTTTAAAATACCTGTCATTTTTACCTCTATGGAAATTAAAGTAATGATTATGGCAATTAATGTTTCCAAATTTGTTAACTCACCAATTTATTATTTTGGTTAATAAGTCTCTGAGTACCTACTGTATGCCAGATGCTGTGCTAGGTAGTGGGGTACAGCTATGAGTGAGAAGCATACAGCCCGTGGAGACATAGACAAGCACATGGTATAAGTGGGAACATCAAGCTAGATACGCAGGTGCAGTACAAAGAGAGAAATAAGAAGGAAGTACAAAGAAATAAACTTTCAAAAGACTTGGTTAACTATTTGATTCATATCAATTTTGATACATTAGCATTTATGCTTTCCAAGGATATAAAGATTTCTTAATTTATCTGTCATCATTTATAAATAACAAAATAATAAAGATAGAATTTCGTTTCTATAGAATGACAGTGAAACATCAATTATGTAAAATGCTTGTTGGTAGTGGAAATTTTTCCACATCTCAATGATCAGACAAATGAGATAGGGAAATAATTTGCTGCTATCTAGACTGTCATGGTCAACCTTGCATCATGAGTTAAAATGATAGTAATAAATTGGAATTATATGTTGATATTTGCCATAATTAAGCCTGTATTGGTTTGTTTTAAATTTTGCCAAAGTATATTTTTTTTCAGAGAGAAGATGTTCTGTAATATGCTTCCTGATTTGGGTAGGAAAGTATAACATATCAAGGTCTAAATTGTTTGTTTATTGTTTCTTCCTCCTGGTGTCTCTTCCATCTGTATTGTATAGAATGTCAGTGTTCTCAAAGGACAGAGTTGTATGTGGTTTAGAACCCCGACTCCAGAGAGAGACTGCCTGTGTTGGAATCTAAGCTCTGTCATTTACCAGCCGTGTGCAAGTTGCTTAACCACTCAGTACCTCCATTTCATCATCTGTAAAATGATAAAGTTGTTGTGACGATTAATGAATTAATACATGTGACATACTGCCAGGGATGTAGTCAGTTCTGTGTGAGTGTTGCTAGGGCTGCTGTTGCAGAGGCAGCAGTGGCTTCTGGGGCTGCTCCTCCTTTTTTTGTTATTCTATTTTTAATATCACTTTTATTATTATTAAAAACATCTTCCAAGTGTTACTATAAACACCTTTGGCGATTTTGCCTGTTGGATAACATTGCACATGTGCCCTGAAGTTACCCTCAAATGGAAATATAATGAGAAACATTCCCAAAACTGCAAAGAAATTTATAAGCATTTTTGTGGTTAACTCCCTGTTCTGTTTTTCAGAATTATTCACTGTCTAAAAGCAGTACCTAAAAAGCTATGGAAAATGAGGTGTAATTTTTTTCTTTTTTTTAGTAAATATTATACGTGGGTGAATTTATACAAAACTCAGCGTGGTGTCGTTTTTATGTGATCAATATAGAATTGAAGATCAAGAGTGAAATGAGCACATTTTCATAACTTAAGTGCGGTAAAAATAAAAAAGTGTGCTGACTCACTTTAGAATAGTTGGATTCCTTTTTCGATGTTATTATTTAATTATGTTTCACATGTCTGAGCATAATAAGATAACTTGATAGATGTGCAAATGCTGGGTCAGAGTATGCTTGCTGTAAATTTGGGTAATACTGCCAACTTGTCCTCTGACGAGATTATGCAGAATTATATTTGAGTTGTGGTTTCCCACCACCGACTCTCTCCTCCCCAGCTTAGTTTCTTCCAGGCCCAGGGAGAATCCCTGCCTCAGTGAGTCTCAGGTGCTGATGGGCCTCTCAGGTGTGTTAGAGCAGAAGACAGCAAAGAACCACTGACTTAGTACCTTCTTCTCAACCTCCCCTCCCAAAAATCTAAGTGGCGTTCCTTGTTGTATCCTTGGATTTTATCAAAAGTTGCCACAAGGGACTACCACATGAAAAGAGCTTCCGTGTTTACAGTATAGCAGCAGTTGGAGACATTACCGTCATGCTGGTCAGTGCCCCAGAAAAAACGCCCCATCTCAGAAGACTATTGTAGAATTTAGCATCAGCAGACACTTTGACTCCCCTTAGTGAAATGATTTCCTTCCTTGAGAATGCAAATGCATTATTTTTAGAACAGCTTTATTGAGGTATAATTTACACACCATACATTTCACTTATTTAAAGTTTACAATTCGGTGGTTTTTAGTATATTCACAGAGAATTGTGCAACTGTCACTACAAACAGTTAATTAATTTAATTTTCATCATCCCCCAAAAAACCTCATACCCTTTAGCAGTCACCCCCCACTTCCCCCCAATCACTTCACCCTTCCCCCATTCCCCCCAGCATCCTGGCTATATCAGACAATGTTCTGCTGCTATTCATGGTGTTTTCGTGGCCAGATTTTTTGGAAGTGGGTGGCCGGGTTCTCCTTCCTAGTCTGTCTTAGCCTGGAAGCTCTGCTGAAACCTCTTCACCATGGGCGACCCTGCTGATATTTGAAATACCAATGGCATAACTTTCAGCATCACAGCAACACCCAGTCGCCACAGTGTCACAACTGTGACATGGGTCGTGTGGTTCCTGATCAGGAAACGAACCTGGGCGACCGTGGAAGAGCACCTGATCTTAACCACTAGACCACCAAGGCTGACTCCTCACCCCAGCACTAGACAGTCATTAATCTACTTTCTATTTTCTATAGATTTTCCTGTTCTGGACATTTCATGTACCTTGACTCATAATGTGGGGCCTTTTGTGACTGTCTATTTTCACTTTTTTTCATTGTTTGCAAGGTTCATCCATGTATCAATCAACACCTCATTACTTTTTGTGGTGGAATAACATGCCATTGTATGTATATACCACATCTGATTTATTTATCCTTTCCTCAGGAGATAGACATTTGGGTTGTTTCCACGTTTTTGCTGTTATGAGTAATACTGCTATGAACTTTCATGTACAAATTATTGTTTGACATTGTTTCATTCATAAAATGACATGTTTTTAGCTTTCTTGGATATACCTAGGGGTGGAAAACCACTGAATTGTAAACTTTAAATAGGTGAAATGTATGGTCTATACCTAGGGGTGAGTCATATTGTAACTCTGTGTTTAACATTTTGAGCAATTCCAGACTGTTTTCCAAAGTGGCTAAACGATTTTGCATTCCAACCAGCAATGTATGAGGGTTCCAATTTCTCTACATTCTCTCCAACCCTTCTTCTTGTCTGTTTTGATTATAGCCATCCTAATGGATGTGAAGTGGTATTTCATTGTGGTTTTGATAAGCATTTCGCAAATGACTAATGTTGAGCATCTTTTCATGTGCTTATTGGTAATTTGTAAATCTTTGGAGAAATGTCTATTCAGATATGTCTATTCAGGTACTGTGGCCATTTTTAAATTAGGTTGTCTTTTTATTATTGAGTTTTAAGAGTTCTTTACATATTCAAGGTACAAGTTCCTTACAAGATATATGATTTGCGAATACTCTCTTGCATTCTGTGGGCTAACATTCTGCTTTCTTGATGGTGTCCTTTGAGGCACAAAAGGTTATAATTTGGACAAAATCCAATTTATCTCATTTTTTCTGTCATTTATGGTTTGATGTCGTAGTTTTGTCTAATTCAAAGTCACAAAGATTTATGCATATTTTCTTCTAACAGTTTTATAATTTTAGCTCTTACGTTTAACTTTTTGATCTATTTTCCGTTTATTTTTGTAGATGGTGTGAGGAATGAAGGTCCAACTTCATTCTTTTGCATTTGGATGTCCAGTTGTCCCAGCACAATTTGTGGGGGAAAAAAACTTATTCTTTTCCCTCTTGAATTGTTTTGGCACCCTTGTCAAAAATCAATTGACTGTAAATGTAAGGGTTTATTTCTAGACTCTCGATTCTATTCTGTTGATCTGTGTGTCTTATCTTCATGCCAGTACCACATTGTCTTAATTACTGTAACTTCTTTTTTTCAATCTGGATGCCTTTTATTACTTTTTCTTGCCTAATTTCTCTGGCTAGAACCTCCATTACAATGTTGAATAGAAGTGACAAGAGCGGACATCATTGTCTTGTTCCTAATCTTTGGGACATTCACTCTTTGATCATGAGTATGATATTAGCCATCAGTTTTTCATAGATGCCCTTTATCAGGTTGAGGAAGTTCCCTTCTATCCCTAGTTTGTTGAATGCTTTTTATTAAGAAAGGATGTTGAATTTTGTCAAATGTGTTTTCTGTGTCTACTGAGATGATCATGTAGTTTTTTGTCCTTTATTCTATTGAAATGGTGTATTGCAAGTATTGATTTGGGATGTTAAGCTATCCTTGCATTTGTGGGATAAATCTCACTTGGTCATGGTGTGTAATCCTAAAATGTTACTGGCTTTGGTTTGCTAGTATTTTCATTGAGGATTTTTGTGTCTATATTCAGAAGAGATTTGGGTTTGTAATTTTCTTTTCTTGTGGTGTCTTTGGTTTTGGTGTTTGGGTAATACCAGCCTCTTAGAATGAGTTGGAAAGTGTTCTCCCTACTATTTTTTGGAAAAGTTGGTGAAAGGTTCCTTTTAGTTCTTCTTTAACTGTTTGGTAGACTTCAGCAGTGAAGCCATATGTTCTGAGCTTTTTTTTTGGTGGGAAGTTTCAGTCACTTGTTACAAATCTGTTCAGATTTTCTGTTTTTTCTTGAGTCAGTTTTGGTAATATGTGTATTTCTAGGAATTTGTCTATATCGTCTGGGTTATCTAAATTCTGGGTGTACATCTGTTCATAGTATTCTCTTATAATCCTTAAAGGTGGTAGTAATGTTCCTTCTTTCATTCCTGATTTAGTAATTTGTCTTCTTTCTTTTTTTCTTGGTCAGTCTAGCTAAGGGTTTGTCAACTTTTGAGCTTTTCAAGAATCTTCTTTTGGTTTAATTTATATTCTTTATTGTTTTTCTATACTCTATTTCATTAATTTGCACTCTAATCTTTATTATTTCCTTGCTTCTGCTTGATTTTGACTTAGTTTGCTCTTTTTCATCCACTGTCTTAACGTGGAAGAATAGGTTATTGGTTTGAGGCTTTTCTTCTGTTTTAATATAAGCATTTACAGATACAAATTTCCCTCTGAGCATTGCTTTACCTATATCCCATAAGTTATGTTATGTCTTCATTATTTTAATCATCTCATCAGAAAGTACATTAGAAAGTATTTTCTAATTTCCCTTTTGGTTCTTCTTTGACCCATTGGTTATTTAGGATTACGTTGTTTAATTTCTACATATTTGTGAATTTCTAAAACTTCTTCCTGTTATTGATTTCTAATTCATTCTATTGTGGTCAGAGAACATACTTTGTATGATTTTAGTCCTTTTAAATTTATTGAAACTTGTTCTATGGCCTAGCATATGGAAGACGTTCCATTTGCATTGAGAAGGATATATATTCTGCTCTTATTGAATGGAATGTTCTATAGATATATATTAGGTCTGGTTGGATTATGGTGTTGTACAGATGCATTTTTGATAATGTCATTTCCCTTCTTTTTTTTCAGCTGATGAATTAATCAGTCCTAAAGACATTGATCCTGTTCAGCGCTATATCCCACTACAGAATCAACGTAACGTGAGCGTGAAGTTTTCCAATCAGGTAAAGAGAGATTTTATTTCTTGATTTAGACTCATTCAAAGACATTTAAAGCTTAATTGAAGAAGAAATTTTATTCTGAAGGGGTTTTTATTGCTTTTTCCGAGGGCGAAGATTCTCCGTCTCTGGTTAGTTAAAATTTACTTGTGGTAAAGGGCTCTTTTTTAGTGAGGGAGTATGAGCCAGATATGTCTAACAAGATGTTTTCCAGGTACACATTTTCCTCTTCAAAGTGGGTAAGCTTAAGGTGTCAAATGTCTTTGAGAAGATGCAGTACCTATGGGAGGCAGGGAGATAGATGAGACGGCACCATATTGAAGGGAATGGGGTCTGGTGAAAGGCCCTGTGCTTGACGTCTCTCCAGCGCTGTGTCTCTGTGACGGGACAAGTGACTGACAGAGTTCTTCTTAGTACTTGGTGATGTGTCGGGTGAAGGAATAGTTCTCAGTTTTTTACATTTAGTAGCTATGGATTCAGATTGTGTTGTGTCAACAACATAAGTGTTTGCAGGATCAGCAAGATTGATGTAGACTTGAGCAAACTCTCAAGTATTAAATGATACCAGTAATGAGGACTGTTAAAATGAAAATGCTGTGGATTATGGAAACTGCCTGAGGAGAAAGGGAATGAACTTGAGTGTGTGCCTGGGATTCCAAGCAGTTAACATTTATTTAATAAGAACAGCATCAGAACTTATAGAAGACATGTCTACAAAATTGAAATGCTCCTTTTATTTTAAAAAACATACATATACAAACACACACACACAGAAATAAATGTTTGTTTTAATGAGAGAAAGGAGAGCCAACCAGCTCCATTACATTCTATCACGCTATTTCTGAGTCTTTTGCTGGTCTTCAACAAAACATGTTAAGTACTCCTTGTGGTTTATAGATGGGAAGCTATTTGGGAGACTTGTAAATAAATGTTAAGATTTTCTCAAGAACATAAAATCCCTATGTTAATATGTGATAGAAATTTTTCACTGGCCTGTTAGCTCCTACACAAGGTGGGGATTTAGCCTTTATCTTAGTTACCACTGGGGTCAGTGCAGTACAAGTGTACATTCTGTACAGATTTGAGACATGCAGTTTATCATTGAAGAAATGATAAAATAGGGAATACATTTAACTTCATATTACCCAGTGCTGTGACTCGGAGCCATTTTAAGACTAGTGTTTATCATTTACATAGCATTTCACATGTGTGACCCACTTCTCTAGGGCAATGAAATCTCAAATCCTTTTCTTAGAAAATAAAGTAATAGGTCACAGATTTGAGGTGTGGGGGCAGGAGCCAGAGAACATCAAAGCACATGGCTAGCAAAATCAACAATATAAACAATTTTTATGCTTGATACTTATAAGGAAGGCTGTGGGTTATTTTTATTTTTTGACATCCAATATGCTTGCAGCTCTTTCTCTCTCACTCAAGAAAGCACATCAGAGTGAGTGAGAGTGACTTTTATAGAGAATTTGCTTTACGTGTATTTTTTAACATTGAAATCATTTTCTGATGTTGCTATTAAATTATCTGTGGCATGCCTCCCTGGTGGAGCCACATCGCAGCTAAGAGACTTGCTCTAGGGTAAGGACAAAGGCTCGTCTCCTGCAGCCATGTGGTAGATTACGTCTGTGCAGAGTTGTGTATGGTTTCTGAGAGGGAGATGATGGGGAGGATTGGCAGCAGAAAATTGCGGGGAGCTGTCATGCCCCACCCTACTGGCAGCTTAGTTGTGGTCGGATATAAAATGGTGAGGTGCCCTTGTCACTTTCTCAGCCATTTAAGCGGTAGCCAAGACTGGCGTGCCCATGTCCATTGCTGGCTTGGGTGACATGGACTGGCGAAATATAGAGGTCAGATGTAGTCCTCTGCTTGAAATGGTGTCAGTGGCCTCTTGGTCATGATTGACCAGGTCAGACTTTGCAATTAGCTGATGTGTGGGGGTTGACCAGGTGCTTTAAAGTCTGCCAAGTGTTGGAAAAAGTAAATAGAGAGGAGTAAATTTCAGACAATTCCTGAAAACGAGTGAAATCCCAGACTTGGAAGGAAGATGTATCGGGGTCCCCATGACCACCCTTAGCCTCAGAGATTCACTAGAAGGACTCACGGGACTCGGAAGCTGTTGTACTTGCACTTGGGGTGTATTACAGTGAAAGGGTACAGGGTAAAACCAGCAGAGGCACGTGGGGCAAGTCTGGGTAAACCAGGCACAAGCCGCCCAGTGTGCTCTCCCAGTGGAGCCGTGCGAGACGCAGTTACGCAGCAGCCACGTGTGACAGCGTGCAGAGCGTTTCCAAGCAGGGAAGCTTTCTCAAGCTGGAGTGTCCAGGCTTTTCACTGGGGGTCAGTCCTGTGGGCGTACAGCACCCGCATGACTGACCTCGGTCATTCAAGCTCTAGCCCCTTAGAGAAAAAGCAGATGTTCCCCATAAACCACAATGTTAGGGGAAACCCTCTGGACAAACCACAGCACAAGCTGTGGCCCAAGGCCTCAGGCATGCAAAACACTCTTTCTTATCTGACAGAACATTCCAAGAAGCCGGCCAAGGGCCCATCCTGAAAACATGCCTTTCTTGGGAATGTTCAGGGTTTGAACAACACAGACCTGCCGAATCAACTCATTCCTTCACAGAAGGGTTTATGGCAGAAGGAAGTTTCCAGAATCCAGAAAGCAGGGAGTGTGCTAGCACTGTAGAAAGGTCCATTCCTTCAAGTTTGCATAGGGCTATTGGCACATTGCAAACCCAAAACGTTGAGGACTAAATTGAGAACTGTTGATTTTCTTAACAATACCCGTAGCAAATTCATTTCAGGAAAAGGGAATACTTTTGTACCTGGGGGTAAGACTGAGGTTGGAGAAGTGTGGTATCATCTAGGGTAACCCTTCTCACTACTCACTCTTTAGTCAGAAATTGCTGTTTCCTCTTGATGTTAGTTAGAGAATAAAACAAATCCCATTTTGTAAGTAAAGTTTAGAGAAGTAGAAAGAAAAGCATTGTAAGCAATAGCAGATATACTTGAACGTATTATGAGATTCTGACCAAAAAAGAAAAAAACCTTTTGGAGGTCTTCGAATGTAAACTCCTAGAGATAAGAAACTATGTTTTATTCATTTTTGTAGCTTCAGGACCTGTCCTAGTGGTCCTGAAGTGGACTTCTCATGCAGATATCTCTAAATCTGTTTCTCTAATTGTGATTCTTTCCTAATATTTAAACTTGAATTTCCAACTACCTGGTAATCATCTCTCCACAGATCTAGTATTTAAAACCCGATGTTTCTGGTTGTATACTTATTTCTAACTCATCAAGTTGTATACATTAAATATGCACAGCTTTTTGTATGTGCATATTTCTCAATACAGTGGTTTAAAAAATTTAAAAAGAAGTAAAAGCCAACATTTCTAATGCCAAATTTGTTGTCTTCTCTTTTCAAACCTGCCCCTCTTTCCACAGTCCCTATCTTGGATAAGAAAGGACTGCAGTAGTCTCTTCTCACACCAGTAGCTTCTGTATCCAGTTGATTGTCATATTGGCTTTGCCTTCGCAGTAACATCCACATTTGTCTCTTCATATTCATCCGCACTGCCATGTACCACTCAGACTTTATTACTGCTCAATGGGATGATTACTATAATCTCTTTGTCTCCAGTCTCTCCTCCTGTTTATCATCTGTGCTTGAGAACACATGATCTTATAAAGCGTGGGTGCATTCATGTTATTTTCTGCTTAAAACCTTCCCTGACTCTCTGCTACCTACACGATAGATTCTAAACTCCATATCCCGACATTCGAGGCCCCACACGGTCACCTCAGTTCCTTGTTTTTCACCTATATCCTGCAATTTCTCCAAATTTCTCCCTGCTCTTCCTTCGCAGAATTGTTGATCTAATATCACACCCTGCCCTCAACCGCTCCCAGACCTCCACACTTAGTGCAACCTTCATCCTGAAACCCTGGCCTCTTTTTGAGTCAGAATCCTTAAAATCCAAGCCCCATGCAGTGCCTTTTTCTTTGACTACATATAAAAGTTATATAAACGCAGGGGCCGGCCTGGTGGCATAGTACTTAAGTTTGCACGCTCTGCTTTGGTGGCCTGGGTTCACAGGTTCAGCTCCTGGGCACGGACCTACACCACACATCAAGCCATGCTGTGGCAGTGACCCACATACAAAATAGAGGAAGACGGGCACAGATGTTAGCTCAGGGCCATGCTTCCTCAAGCAATAAGAGGAAGATTGGCAAGAGGTGTTAGCTCAGGGCCAATCTTCCTCACCAAAAAAAAAAGTTACATAAATGCATATTGTAAAATGTGAAATAATACAGATAAGATTACAGTGCAATTGCATTACAATCCATTGGGAGTATTAACCATTCCACCATTTCTCCATCTCTAGAAAAGCCTTTTTTAAATCTATATCTGTTTTCACCTCTGTCTCCAAATTTCTGAATAATGTAGATGTAACTCCTGTGCTTGATGTTTTACCTTTACACAGTATCTGTTGTTTCTTTGTTTTGGAAAGATCACTTGTATACCCCAACCTCCCTTCCATCTTCATCTCCCAATATTTAGTAGTTATTTTTAGTTCTTTTATTTATCACCTTTATAACTTTAAACGATGTAATAAAACTACATTTTTTGGGTCATCTCCTTTTGGGAACTTGTCCTTATTTTTGATGTCCTAAAATTTCATGGGAACCTGTTTTTGTATGAATCTTATTTTCATTTATTTTGCTTGGCATTTGGTTGCCCCTTTCATTTTGTGACTTTCTTCAGTTGTGGGAAATTTTCTTAAATTATATCTTTGATAATTTCCTTTTCTTTATTTTCTCTATTCTTTCTATTAGTGCTCTTATTAGTGAGATCTTAGACCTAAAGGAGTGATCCTCTGAATCTCTTCTTTTTTTTCATATGGTTTCTATTTCTTTGTGTTTTTTTTTGCTCTACATTCAGGGAATCTTCCTTAACTTTTTGTTCCAGCTCTTCTGTTGAATTTTTTTTCAGTCACATTTTAATATCTAATAGCTCATTCTTGTTCTCATTTTCATAGCTTTCTAGTTTTTATTTAAAATTATTGTCACAATTACTACAAATTTGGAGAGTCAAAAATTTTTGAGGTATCAATTGAATAAAAACTTTTTTTAACTTTTTATTTTGAAATAAATACAGATCCACAAGAAATTGCAAAGAAATGTCCAGGGAGGGCCTGTGAATCCTTCACTCAGCCTCCACAATGTTAATGCCTTATATTACATAGTACAACAGAAAACCAGAAAATTGACAGTGGTACAGTCTATAAAGCTTATTCAGATTTAACCAGTTATACATACACTCGTGTGTGTGTATGTGTGTGTGTGTAGAGCTCTGACCATTTTAATCACATGTGTAGCTTTCTGTAACCTCCATCATAGTCAAGATACTTAATTGTACCATCACCGTATCATAATAAGGCTTCCTTGTGTTACCCCTTTTTAACCACACCCACTCCCTCACCCCCAGTTTTAACCCCAGACAACCACTAATCTGTTCTCCATTTTATAATTTTGTCATGTCAGGAATGTTATATAAATGGAACTATATGATATATAACCTTTTGGAATTGTTTTTTTTCACTCAGCATAATTCCCATGAGACTGATACAAATTGCTGCGTGTTATGAAGTTTGTTCCTTTTTATTGCTTAGTAGTATTTCATGGTATCACTATACCATCGTTTCACCATTCACCCACTGAAGGATATCTTGTGGCTTATTTGACGTTTCTTAGAATTCCATTATGATTTATTTATAATGTTTTTTAGTGTATTGCTTTCTTAAATTTTCTTAGTAGTTGCTCTAGGAATTACCATATACATACTTAGATTATCAAAACTCTACTGTATCAACATTTTACCACTTTAAGTGAAGTGTAGAAACTTTACTTCCGTTTAGTTTTCTTTCCCTTTTTCACTTTTTAAGCATAATTTTCTTAAGTATTTCCTCTGCATTAATTGAGCAGCACATCAGGTTGTGTGAAAATTTTTGCTTCAACCATAAAATTTGATTAAAGAAACTCATGAGGTAAAGGAGAGTCTGTTCTGCTTATCTCAACTTTTACCATTCCATTATTCTTTCCTTTCTGAATGTCTCAGCTTTCTGGAAAAATGGTTTCATATAATATGTGGTATTTTGTGACTGGCTTTTTTCACTTGCATAATGTTTTCAAAATTCATCAATCTGGTAGCATATATTAGTACTTCATTCCTTTTTACAGCCAAATAACATTCCATTGTATGTATATACCACATTTTATCCTTTTCTTTCTGTTTAGATAGCTTTCTCTTGATATTATTTATAAGTAGGTCTGCTAACGAACTTATTAGTTTTCCATTGTCTGATAGTGTCTTTATTTCCCCTTCATTCCTGAAGGATACTTTTGTTATATACAGGACTCCTGATTGGCAGTTGTTTTCTTTCAGCACTAAGAATTATTGTACCACTTCCTCTGGCCTCTGTAGTTTCAGATGAAAAATCCCTTGTCGATTCAAATTTGTGTTCTTCTATAGGTAATACGCCATTTCTCTCTGGCCTGACACCAGCCTGAGCTGGTGTGGGTGGATCGGCCCACTCACTGGTTCCCAGGTGTGGCACTGGGGCTGGGTAGGCTTGTCACTGCTGTGGAGCTGCTGCTGCTGGTGGATCAGACTGCCTGCTGGTGCCCTGGTTCTGAAGTAGGGGTTGAGTTGGCTCTTGGAACTTTACTGCCGCTCCTGCAGGTGAATTGGACTGCCTACTGAAGCCTGGTTTGCCAAACAGGGATCTGGACAGCTCACTGGGGCTTCTTTGCTGATGCTACAGTTGTATTGGCCCACCAGTGCCCTGGTTGTGAAGCAGAGGTTGGGTGGGCCCATTAGGGCTTTGCAGTTGCTGCTAAAGGCAAATTGGCCAACAAGTACCTCAGTTGAGGAACTAGGGTTGGGGTCCCCACTTGGTCTCTGTTGTGCTTCCTGTTTCCCAGTCCTTTCGCCAGAGAGAACAGACTTTTATTGTTTTTGTGTTTGTTTATTTTTTTGTCTATGCCTGTTGTGTCAGGCTGCAGGATTCCCTGGTGCTCAGCCCAGCATATGTGGGATCTCAGGAATCGCACTGTATTGCCATTCTTCAAGTCCTGAGGTTCTTAGCCAGTCCAGTCTACCTTCTTCTTTCCAGCTTTCAGAGTCCTTTAATTGTTATCCATTGATTATTTCCAGGGTAAAAAATTGTAATTAGAGTAGGAGGGAAAACTGAGTCTACGCATCTTGTTCCCATTTCCCTTTTTTCAATAGATACTTTCTCTCTGTAAGTCTTTCTGTAAGTAAAATTTGGAGTTAAGATTTCTTCTGTTCTTGAAACATCTTTTTTCTCCAGAGTAATTGTATAAAACAATAACAGCTATCATTTATTGAACTTTTTTTTTAATAAAAGCTTTATTGGAATATAATTTACATCCTATACAAGTCACTAATTTAAGGTGTACAATTCAATAATTTTTAGTATATTCATCACAATCAATTTTAGAACATTTTCATCACCCCCAAAAGAAACCCTGTACCCTTTAACAGTCACTCTCCACTTTCCTCAACCTTTCTCTCTCTCCCTACCCTAGCCCGAGGCAACTACTAATCTACTTTGTGTCTGTGTGGGTTTTCCTATTCTGGACATAGCATATAAATGGTTTCATATATGTGATATTTTGTGACTGGCTTTTTTTACTCCCATAATGTTTTCAAAATTCATCAGTGTTGTAGCATGTATCAGTACTTCATTCCTTTTTAGGGCAAAGTAACATTCCATTGTATGTGTACACCATATTTTATTTATCCATTCATCAGGTGATGGACATTTGGGTGGTTTCCACTTTTGGCCATTATGAATATTGCTGCTATGAAATTTTGTGTACAAGTTTTTGTGTGACATGTTTTCATTTTTCTTGGACATTATGGAATTGCTGAGTCATATGCTAACTCTATGTTTAACATTTTGAGGAACTGCCAGTCTGTTTTCCAAAGTGACTGCATTATTTTGTATTCCTACCAGCAAATTATGAGGGTTCCAATTTCTCTACATTCTTGTCCATACTTGTGATTATCTGTCTTTTTGATTATAGCCATTCTAATGGGTGAGAAGTGGTATATCATTGTGGGTTTTTTTTTTTTGCCTTCCCTGGTTACTAATGTTGTTGAGCATCTTTTCATGTGTTTATTGGCAATTTGTATTTATGTTATTTGGAGAAATGTCTGTTAAGATACAGTGTCATTTTTTAATTGGGTTATTTGTCTTTTTATTATTGTATTGTAAGAGTTCTTTATGTATTCTGAATATGAGTTCCTTATATGATCTGCAAATTTTTTATGCCATTTGGTAGACTGTCATTTCACTTTCTTGATGGTGTCATTTGAAGCACAGAAGTTTTCCATTTTGATGAAGTCTAATTTATATGTTTTTTCTTTGGTTGCTTGTGTTTTTGCTGTCATATCTAAGAAACCATTGCCTAATCCAGGGTGATGAAGATTTATGCTGATATTTTCTTCTAAGAATTTTATAGGGTTAGCTCTTATGTTTAGGTCTCTGATCCATTTTGAGTTAATTTATGTATATAGTGTGAGGTAGGGATCCAACTTGGTTCTTTGCATGTGAATATCCAGTTGTCAAAGTGCCATTTGTTAAATCTCCAGAGTAATTTTTTTCTTTTTTTTTATTGTGGCAAAATATACATAACATAATATTTACCATTTTAACCATTCATAAGTGTACAGTTCGTTGGCATTAAATGCATTTACAATGTTGTGTAACCATCACCACTGTCTATACCCAAAACCTTTTCGTCATTCCCAACAAAAACTCTCTACCCCTTAAACAATGACTCCCCCTTCTCCCCACGCTCCAGCTCTTGATAACCTCTATTCTGTCTTCTGTCTCTATGAATTTGCCCATTTTAGGTACCTCATATAAGTGAAATTATACAATATTTACCTTTCTGTGTCTAGCTTATTTCACTAAATGTAATATCCAAGGTAATTTTTGTGTTTCATTAATGTGATGTTTCTCTTTCTTCCTGCTGGTTATTTTGTCACCTACCTGATGATCTTCATTTATCCAGTCATATTAATGTGATGGATGATCTGATTGTATCTTACGTGGTCTCACTTAAGTGTCTCAGTGTCTTAAGTGGTCTGCCCCCACACCACCTCAACAAGAGGTGAGGGAGATGGGATTAGGAGTTTTGTCTCTCAGGGATCAGACCCTCATCATTCTTGCCAAATGCCAGAATGTGAAGGGGAAACTTTGAGGAGGCTCTTGCCTACACTGGAAGCATTAACTTGCGCCAGTCAGTTTGTTCAGTATATTAAGAGAAAAACTTGGTTTTATTGCTGACTGTGGTTCTCTGTGTGGGGCATGAGGCTGGCCACTGTGGCCTTTCATCAGTTCTGTGTCACACCCCACTTCTCCCATCTGCCCTCCATTGTGCCTGCAAACCAGGTGCCCCTCTGGGGCCCCTCTATTCGGTGGATCAACTCCCACACCTGTGGCAGCATTTTGGTGATACTCTAAGTGGTATAGTTTGGCATATATGGGCTTCCTCTGCTCTGCTTTATGCATTAATGCACTTCCATTTGCCGTCTCTTATACTAGAAATGTGCTGAAATATCTTATTTGATGTTTTCTCTTCATTGCTGTGGCATTAGTTTTTTTTATTTATTATTAACATCTTTATGGTCATTTCTGTGGGGTCTGAGGAGGAATGAGAATTGAGTGCATGTGCTCACTTTGCTCTCTGGAACTAGAAACCTAAGCCTTACCTCCTTTGCTTGAGTCTTATCTCATTGTTTCTGTGAGTGTTTTGTTCTCCAGCTACCCTCTATGCTCCACAGATCTGGGCTGATAAACCTAACACTGGGATTTAAGCAGAGTAAATGTTCATTAAACAGTTGTGATGACCCCAAGTAGATGCAAACCAAGTAAATTAAACGCCAAAATTATTCATATTATCTGATAAAGAAATATTTGAAAGAAAATAATTAACCCCAACCTGTTAATTAGTCTGTCCTTTATTCTTATAAATAGGGTAACAATGCCTGCTCTTCTTGCTCCCACTTTCCTATGTCACATTTGATTTAGAGAAGATAAATTATACAAAAGACCATATTATCCAATCATCCCATAAACAACTCCCTGGAAACAAGTCATGTGGGTTTGGCAGCTGTGCCACTAAGCCTGCTTTCCTATAGCTCTTTACGCACTCCATGTTACAACACTTGTCACACTGTCGTAGTTGTGGCCTGGCAAGGCTCCTCACGGTAGAGAATGTGTCTTATTCTTCTTTGTGTTCTATCAGCCTAGTCTGGTATTTGTCAGGGCAAGAGAAAGGAAATGAGAGAAATAAGAATCGCCACTATTGATTGTGCTCCTACGGTATGGGTATTTTATATGTATTGTATGTATTATATCTGATTTTAACACTTTTCTGAAATATATATTATTATACCCATTTTGCAAATAACTAATGTGAGTCTCAGAAGGGTTAAGTAATTTTTCCAAGGTCACACAGTTGTCAAGTGGCATAACCAATATGAAGGTGTTACCTGAAGAAGGAAAGGGGGAGGGGATGTCAAGCATTTGGAAGCAATGATTTTTGTAATGGTGTGAAGGAATTAACAAAGGAAATAGCTTATTAACTGAACAGGCTGGCTCAATATTACACCACAGAAAAATAGTTGCACCTGTGCCTTAGCACACTGAGAGGGCTGTGGAAATGATCTGAAGAATTAGATGCAGAGATGTCACCTCATGGGGTTGATCATGTTAAAAGGGTCTAACTGTTAGCTTCTTTCTTCTTCCCTGTTAGCACTAGGATGAGACCAAGTCCACAGTCTAATAATTAGTAATTTTATTAGGGATTTTCTTCTTCCTTGTCCAAAGGAAAACACTTTCAGGAGGCTAGCAAGCTTCTTTGAGTGTTTACTCTCCCTCTCCTTTCACCCTAACTTGTTGTCGGTAGATGTTCATCGTTTTCTGTTGCCTCAGTAATTCTGGTGCTGACTACCTACTGATTATCTGTCGATGAGACTTTCGTTGTTCGCACTGCAGTGACTCTGCCATGTTAACATCAGATAATGGTTTCTTGAAGGCTGTGTTTGTTTCCAGCCTTTGCTGCTCATTCATATCTGGAAGAGATTTGACTGGTGCAGAAAGTGTAAGCAGCAGACCATGTACATTTCACTGATTCTTTGTATTCTACATTGCAGTTGTCCACTGGGGATAAGGTGACCCTACAGAGGACATCCATTTATAGCAACCAGGGGTAGGTTTCTGGAGTTGTAGAGCAAATGGACTTTCTTTTGAAATGTGTATTATACTAATCAAAATACAGAAGATTAGTGGTTAAATAGGAAAACACACTTCATACCTTTTTAAATGTTTGCAGGATTCTGTCTGAAACTAACATATTTAACAGGCAGTAGCATAAGACCAGCCAGGAATTGGGTTTCTTTTCTTCATTTTTAAACCAACTTGAGAAAATTTGATGTTGTTTCTTGAAATTGATGTTGAATGCAACAGAATTTTTACATAAATAAGCCATTCTAACATCAAAGGACGAGTCACAGAAAAAAAAACACTATGATATGAAAATGCTGTGTTAATATTCAAGAATATAAATAGGAGAGATTCCATATTGCTAGACCTTCTGCCTAGCAAAACAGTGTAGAGCACAGCCTCTGGAGGCACAGTATATGGGTTTGAATCCAAGTTTGGGCAAGTTGGTTAACCTCTGTTATGCCTTAGTTTCCTCGCATGTAAAATCAGAATAATACTCAAGAGTTGTGAGGATTAAATGAATTAATACAGGTAAAGAGCTTAAAACAGCTCCTAGTTTGTAGTTAAGCACTCAACAAATGTTAGCTATTATTAATATTTGCATTTTGATAGTTCCAATGCAGACGTGGTAGTTAATCGAGGTGCCCAGTAGTTAATGAAAAGAAAAGGTACAAGGTTGTGTTGCTATTGAACATGGCTTATGGTAGAATTTGAAACGATGAGCAGAAAGTTCTTGGGAGGCCAGGGTTGAGGCTTAGTTCTTTGCCAGAGTGTGGGTAATGCAGATGATGGAGTAAAGGGATGTTCAAGGAGGGCAGGACAAAGGAGTCTAGTGAGAAGGTAAAACAGTGTCAGTGGATGTGAAAGTGTGGAGAATTTTGACTTTGAGACGGTGATTCAAGAAGGCTTTTGACTACCTTGTTGGCTGGGAGGAACAGCACAGCACTGGCAGAAATTCAGGTGCTGGTCTTCAGACCTCGCACGATTCACCCGCAGTGTAATCTGGGGAAGGTCTCCTAATGTATCTGGAGTGTAGTTCTCTAATCCATAAAATTATTTGGCTGGGTTTGATTCGTAAATCTCTTTCTAGCACTTCTGTTGCTGGCTTCCATGATCCAGGTTGTTGGTGACCTTTGAGTGATTTTAGTGGATAGTGTGCCCAGAAGGCAGATTGTAGGGAGTTAAAGAGCGATTAAATGGTGGAAGACCATCTGCTCAGGAAGTGAGTTTGCTGCAATCCAAGAAAGGGTATAAACCTCTCCTAATTTAGTAGATTTGTTATATAGCAATCCTGCAACATGAACCTATACCGATGTCCCTCTTTTATTCTTGTTTCAAATCTATTCACAGTTCTTAAAGGTTTATTAATCTTTGACCATTTAAGTAAATTTTGCACGTGGCTCAGTTTTATTTGGTTCACTTCGTTCTAATGCTCTCAAATAGTTTAACCCATTTGAGACATAATTTCTACTTAAAGAGTTAAAAGAAAACATCTACTTCATTAGTTTGGCAAAGAAAGAAAGTGTTTTTGAGGAACCAGAAAGCCAAATTTATCTATAGGCATGGGAGTGAATTTGAGCACTGAACAGACATTCTTATGATTATCATAATAAAACAGAATAAAATAGTTAAGGCATCAGAACTGCTTCTGAAAGCCTAGGCTGCATATGCGACAGCTACACAGAGGTTCTTTTCAGGTAATACTGTCTGCAGTCTTTAAGGGAAATGAAAGTCTCCTGTCAACTAGTATTTATACCAGAGCCAATGAAGATTAAATGCCTTGATCAGAAATATCCAGAACTGAGAAAAGTTAAATTGGAAGTAAAAAAAAAATGAGCTTAAAGACATTTAATAGCATCCTTCTAATTAACCCACTGAACTTATTAAAATTAGAAGTTCCAATAATAGGCATGAGATATAATGAAATATTTCACGTACAAGATGAAGACTTCTTATAGTTATGGCTGAAATGTAAAAGAGGAACAACAGATTCAAATAAGAAAGCAAGGTTTATGGTCCAGAATAAAGATGTACAAGGAATATTATGATCTAGTATTGTTTTACCGAATCTACTACAGGTCTCAATTTGTGCCCCTGCTCTGGTCCAACCCACTGAGCCTGCCTATATTCCTGGCATTTTACTCTGAGAAAAAAAATCATATTTATTCATAAATATAAATAAATCTAGAAACTTACCTGGGACTTCCCTATTTCCTTCCCCCTTTTTGTTCTTATTTTGAATCTATTAACAGTTTTTAAAGGTCTGTTGAACTTTGATGAAAAACCTATCCTATTTAGTCCTATTCTAACCCCCTCTTATTTAATGAGCCATATTGTAAAGAGCTGCCCTCTTCTAAACCAGAGGACTGGGCCTTGGGAGCCCCTTCTTCCCTGAGGTGTGACGTTCTCTCATAAGGTTCTTAGAGAGTTCCATGTATTTTTGCCATCATACTGGTGAACACAATATGAGTAATTTTGGTCAGCTACTTGAAGCAGTATTTTACATTTATGGCATAATTATCATGATAGATCAGATCATGTGTGTTGAAGCATCCTTGAAAGAATTGTTTCACATTTGTCGTTTTCAGTGAACCCAAACTTTAAATCTGAGAAGTAGACTAGCACATTTCATATGTCAATTAAAATGGATTGATCTACTTTGACAGTCTTTGGAGAAAAGGCCAATAAGAAAGGAATTCTTTTTAATCATAAGAGCTTATTTTCCAAGCTGCAAAGGTTCTAAATTTAGGATGAATGTCAGTACTTATTTACTAAATCATGTACAGATTTATAGAGATCTGGGCTAAAAACATATATACTTGTTGGTCTCTCATTTTTCAAATTAATGGAGAAAAGGAGATTTCGTACTTTGTTTTGTGAAAATACAGGTCCATGAAATTTTCCACAAATTATTTTCCTGAAGATTAAAGAATACCACATATATATATAATAAATTTTTATTTTTAAGAAGGTGATACACGAAAGTAGCTTTCCATCATATAGGCCTAGCTATAAAACCAATCTCTTCTATTTCTTAACTGTGTGACCTTGGACAATTTAATTAATCTCTTTACACCTCACTTTTTTCGTCTATTATATAGGGATAATAATTCCTAACTCATGGTAGTCATATATGATTAAATGATAATGTGTGTAGAGCTCTTAACAAAATGTCTGACTCATTATAAGAGCTAAATAAATATTGCTATTTTTATTTTATTCCAAATAACTCATTTTATAAATAATATTAATTTCTCGTCAAAGAGAATGTGAAAAATCCTGAAAAGTCTGGAGGAAAACATTATGTTTTCAACATTTTGGCTATTACTGTGCATAGGCTTTCTTATTATGTGGTTACAGCCATTATTGGATATTCAGTTTTGCGTTCACTAACATTTATTTATACTATCATAGTTATTCTTCATATTATTTCTATAAAATATTATTTTAAATGTCTATATAATGTTTCTTCATTAGGCTATATCAAGGTTTCTTTTACCATACACTCTTTAATGTAATAATTTCTATTCTAGAAGTTTATCCTAACAAGAACTGATTAAGATTTGATGTTTACTGCAGCATTGTAGCATTTTAAGACTGTCGATGTGACTAAATTGCTTTTCATTAAAAAGTCTCTACTTACACAATGCTTTTCTGTTTCTCAGTGAAATATTTTATATTCTATAGTGTTCATTAGCTAATGAGAATGCGGCAAGGGATTATAAGATAAAACAGTTTAAGTTTACACTTATATAAAAATCATAAAAATGATAATCACTTTCTTTTTTTTTTTATAATTTTATTTATTTTTTCCCCCAAAGCCCCAGTAGATAGTTGTATGTCATAGTTGCACATCCTTCTAGTTGCTGTACGTGGGACGCGGCCTCAGCATGGCTGGAGAAGTGGTGCGTCGGTGCGCGCCCAGGATCCAAACCCGGGCCGCCAGCAGCGGAGCGCGCGCACTTCATCGCTAAGCCATGGGGCCGGCCCCGATAATCACTTTCTAAAAACTGTCCTTCCCTAAGACATACTCGATCTAAACACATTGTTACAGGCCTTAGCCAAGATTTGGGAATATATTACTTGATTAAGAAAAAATTTTTTTTATTGAGGTAATATTGGTTTATAACATCATATAAATTGCAGGTGTACATCCTTATATTTCAACTTCTGTATAGACTACATTGTGTTCACCACCAAAAGTCTAGATGCTATCCATCACCATACAATTGTGCCCTTTTACCCCTTTCACCCTCCCCCCACCCCTTTCCCCTCTGGTAACCACCAATCTGTTCTCTGTATCTGTGTGTTTATCTTCCACATATGAGTGAAATTGTAAGGTACTTGGCTTTCTCTGTATGACTTATTTCACTTAGCATAATATCCTCAAGGTCCAACCATTTTGTCACAAATGGCAAGATTTCATCATTTGTATGAGTGAGTAGTATTCTGTCGTGTATATATACCACATCTACTTTATCCATTCATTCGTTCATGGGCCCTTATGTTGTTTCCAAGTCTTGGCAATTGTGAGTAATGCTGCAATGAACATAGGGGTGCATATATCTTTTTGAATTAGTGTTTTCATATTCTTTGGACGAATACCCAGAAGTGGAATAGCTGGATCATATGGTAGTTCTATTTTTAATTTTTTGAAGAATCTCCATACTGTTTTCCACAGTAGCTGCACCAATTTACTTTCCCACCAGCAGTGTATGAGTTCCCTTTTCTCCATATCCTCTCCAATACTTGTTGTTTCTTGTCTTTTTTTTTTTTTTTTTGTGAGGAGAACTAGCCCTGAGCTAACATCCAATGCCAATCCTCTCCTTTTTTCTTGAGGAACACTGGCCCTGGGCTAACATCCATGCCCATCCTCCTCTGCTTTATATGGGACGCCGCCACAGCATGGCTTAGCAAGCTGTGCGTCGGTGTGTGCCCGGGATCTGAACCGGCGAACCCCGGGCCGCCACAGCAGAGCGCGCGCACTTAACCACTGCACCACCGGGCCAGCCCCTCTTGTCTTTTTAACAATAGCCATTCTGATGGGCATGGAGTGATGTCTCATTGTGGTTTTGATTTGCATTTCCTTAGTAATTACTGATATTGAAATCTTTTCATGTACCTGCTGGCCATCTGTATGTCTTCTTTGGAAACATGGATGTTTGGATCCTCTGCCCATTTTTTGATCAGGTGGTTTGTTTTTCTGTTGTTGGGCTGTATGAATTCTTTATATATTTTGGATATCAACTCCTTATTGGATATATGATTTGTAAATATCTTCTCCCAATTGGTGGGTTGTCTTTTCATTTTGCTGATGGTTTCCTTTGCCGTGCAGAAGCTATTTAGTTTCATGTATTTCCATTTGTTTATTTTTCCTTTTGTTTCCTTTGCCTGAGGAGACATGGTATTCAAAAAGATACTCCTAAGACCCATGTCAAAGGGCACACTGCCTGTGTTTTCTTCTAGGAGTTTTATGGTTTCATGTCTTAGATTCGAGGTCTTACATTCAGGTCTTAAATTTAGTCTATTTTGAATTAATTTTTGTATATGGTGTAATATAATGGTCCACTTTCATTCTTTTGCATGTGGCTGTCCAGTTTTCCCAGCACCATTTATTGAACAGACTTTCCTCTCTCCATTGTGTGTTCTTGGCTCCTTTGTCAAAGATTAGCTGTCGATAGATGTGTGGTATTTCTGGGCTCTCAGTTCTGTTTCATAGATCTGTGTGTCTGTTTTCCTGCCAGTACCATGCTGTTTTGATTACTATAGCTTTGTAGTACCTTTTGAAGTCAGGGAGTGTGACACCTCCAACTTTGTTCTTTTTTCTCAGTGCTTGGCTATTCAGGGTCTTTTGTTCCGTATAAATTTTAGGATTATTTGTTCTATTTCTGTGAAGAATGTCATTGGGATTCTGATTGGGATTGCATTGAGTCTCTAGATTGCTTTAGGTAGTATGGACATTTTAACTGCATTTATTCCTACAATTCATGCACATGGCATATCTTTCTATTTCTTTATGTCGTCTTTGATTTCTTCCAATAATGTCTTATAGTTTTTAGTGTTTAGGTCTTTCACCTCCTTGGTTAAATTTATTCCTACTATTTTATTCTTTTTGTTGCGATTGTAAATGGGATTGTATTCTTGATTTCTGTTTCTGTTAGTTCATTGTTAGTGTATAGAAATACAACTGATTTTTGTATGTTGATTTTGTACCCTGCAACTTTACTGTATTTGTTAATTATTTCTAATAGTTTTTTGGTGGATTCTTTAGGGTTTTCTATATATAAAATCATGTCATCCACAAATAGTGACAGTTTTACTTCTTCCTTTCCGATTTGGATCCTTTTTATTTCTTTTTCTTGCCTAATTTCTCTGGCTAGGACTTGTAATACTATGTTAAATAAGAGTGGTGAGAGTGCACATCTTTGTTTGTTCCTGCTCTTAGAGGGATACCTTTCAGTTTTTCACCATTGAGTATCGTGTTGGCTGTGGGTTTGTTGTACATGGCCTTAATTATGTTGAAGTTCTTTCTTTCTATACCCATTTTATTGAGAATTTTTATCATAAGTGGATGGTGCATCTTGTCAGATGCTTTATTTTTATCTATTGAGATGATCATGTGATTTTCATTCTTCATTTGTTAATGTGGTACATCATGGTGATTGATTTGCAGATGTTGAACCATCCCTGCTTCCCTGGAATAAATCCCACTTGATCATGGTGTATGATCCTTTTAATGTATTGTTGTATTTGTTTTCCTAATATTTTGTTGAGGAGTTTTGGATCTGTGTTCATCAATGATATTGGCCTGTAATGTTCCTTTTTGGGGTTGTCCTTGTCTGGTTTTGGTATCAGGGTAATGTTGGCCTTGTAAAATGAATTAGGAAACATCGCTTCCTCTTCAATTTTTTGAAAGAGTTTGAGAAGTATAGGTATTAAATCTTCTTTGAATGTTTGCTAGAATTCACCAGAGAAGCCATCTAGTCCTGGACTTTTGTTTCTTGGGAGTTTTTTGATTACTGTTTTAGTCTCTTCACTAGTGATTTGTCTGTTCAGATTCTCTATTTCTTCTTGATTCATTTTTGGGAAGTTGTATGATTCTAAGAATTTATCCATTTCTTCAAAATTATCCAATTTGTTGACATATAGCTTTTCACAGTATTCTCTTAAAATCTTTTGTATTTCTGAGGTATCTGTTGTAATTTCTGCTCTTTCATTTCTGATTTTATTTATTTGAGCCTTCTTTTTTTCTTAGTGAGTCTGGCTAAGGATTTGTCAATTTTGTTTATCTCTCAAAGAGATAGCTCTTAGCTTCACTAATCCTCTCTGTTGCCTTTTTAGTTTCTATTTTTATTTATTTATGCTCTCATTTTTATTACTTCCTTTCTTCTACTGACTTTGGGCTTCATTTGTTCTTTTTCTTGTTCTTTTTAGTTTAGCAATAGTTTGTCACTTTGAAATTTTTCTTCTTTCTTGAGGTAGGCCTGTATTGCTATATACTTCCCTCTTAGTACCACTTTTGCTGCAACCCATAGATTTTCGTATGTTGTGTTTTCATTTTCATTTGATTGACAGGAACAGCAGGGCTTGTAAACATCTCTCCCATCTGAGACTTAACATATTTTAATATCCATGGTTTCAAAACAAAACCCTCGATTTGGTTTAAACCATGGTGTTTGTATGCCATGAGCAGGAAGTGATGAGACAGAAGCTTTCCTACCTGTGCCCCTGCCCTGGTCCTGGTGAGGCCCCACGTGGAGCTGTAACTCCTGATGGACACTGTGGAGGGGTCAGTGGAGGGGGGAAGCAGAGACTGTAGCCAGGCCCTGGAAGGATCCCGGGGGGAACCTCTCCAAGTCTCTAGCCCACCTCCCAAGATTAGAGAAGAAGCTGGCTGGAGTGGTGTTTTTTGAAACAGGGTGGGTTGTACTCATGCAGAATGGTTCTAACAGCTCAGGACTACCTGGAAGTGCACCTCTTCCGTGAGGGAGGGCACATTTTACATTCACATTACAGTCCATGGTACACCTCCCACCAGCCGTGGGCCCCCATTAAAAAGAATATGACCTCGATGGGGTTATCAAGATATTTCTTGCCGCCTTAGGAGAGAAACGATGCTATCCTGGGGAGTCAAGAATCCTTGAAGGACATCGTAATCATACTGTGGGACTGCTTCCACAGTGATACTGCTCTGAATCAGTATGTTTCTTCCCCCTCCCTTTCACACTCCAGACATCCTTTTGGGTCCTCTTGTTCTCCCTGAGTTCCCCCACTGGCAGGGGATGAGAGAGTCACTTTCTGTCCCTAGATCTATCCCACTGCCAAATACTTTGACTATACCCTCCTCCCATCCAGTTCAGGACTCAAGTCTAATTCTCTGTTCCCTTCTAGCCTTGCAAAACAATGTCTGTAAACACCTTGTTCATCTTGCAGATGAAACTTCAATGGCTCCCTATCATCTGCCTTTTTGAATCAGTCCAGGCTACTCATGGTCTTCAAAACAGCCACAGATGTGGCCCCCTTGCCTGAAGTGTACGTCCCATCCTTCTCTCTTATTCAGCACTTCCATCCTCGTGTCCCCTCCTCCTCCTGTTAGTCTCTGTCTCGGGATGCCCACGGACGCCACATAATTCCATGCAGTTACAGAATATAGGCTATCCACTGATATATTCATTATTTCTTGAGGCCAATGCTTTCTTTAGATGAAGTATAAGCCTGCTGAGGCCCAGCACTCAAGAAAGGCTACATAAATCAGGTGTCTCCACCTACTACCCACTGCAGGCTGAGCATGTAGCAGAAGCCAAACAAATGATTGTTGATTGACAGAAAAGAAGTGGACAACAAATATTTGATATGAATGGGGATTTTCCCAAAGGGAAATGTAATCGTCTGGTTGTCTGAAAATAGGAAAGGAACTAAGGGCTGTTTTGGTAGTTTTATATATGACTCTGTAGTGAGAGAGAAATTCAGTAAACCTGTATGTGTTTATCTCATCTAGAAAATGAAAGGTAAAAAGATTGTAAGCTCAGTGTTTATGAGAACCGCTCAGGAATGACTGGTCATTTGAAAGCAAAACCTGAGAATTCCAGCTTTGCTTTGTAAAAATGGCTTTCGAGTCATTTTCTGAAGCTGGAAGGTTTTAGGCAAATTAATAACACAAGTGATTTTTCAACTTCTATTGAACAGGGAAGTAAATAACTAGAACTAGCAGAGTCAGCAGTTGGTTAAGTGGTTCTCGCAATGTGTCAAGGGCAGAGCCGTGAATCTTCTCTGTTGTGGAGGTGGAGGATGAGCCCAACACAGTTCCTTCTACTTTTGGCCCAGTGCCCCAAATCCTTGACACGAGCTTAGTTGGCAACTGTTTGGTTAAAATACATTATGCCAGTGAAATTTTCCTTAGATCCTTTAACTAAGGAGAGGCCCAAGGCAGCAGTGTGCAGTGTTGGCTGGAGCGAACAGTTGCCTTTAGTCACCCTGCGTTACTAGTAACTGGAGGAAACACGTGCTCATCCAGAGGTCTCCCGGCTCCCCTCTCCTCATCAGATGCATGAGAGGAACCCATAGTTACCCACCACATCTCAGAGGGTCATTGTGGAGAAAAACTGGGGCAATAAGTGAGAAAGGTCACTGAAAAGTGTAACAGTTCACTATATAGTATATCATTATTGAGGGTGGCCTGGTGTAAAATGACAGGCCTGCGTGGTAGTTATTCCATCACGTGATGTATAAAAATGAAGTTTTAACTATATACAGGCCTTGTATCGTTGTACATATGGGAGCCTGACTTTAATATGTCCATGCTGGTGTGACAACAGTGACTGCATGGGCCTTTGGTCCAAAGCTCCCTTACAGGCCAGAGGTCTACGTGAATCTTTACCAGATCCTCCAACATTAGTGACTCATGAGGATATTAGTCACCTGTTCAAGCACCTTTCCCAGCATCATCCCGTTTTATCCTGACCACCTTTGAGGCCCTGCTCTGGGGCAGTCCCCTCCTCCTAGAGCGGTGGCCCAATGCTGGCCCAGTCCTTACCCCTGCTGACCACTCTGGAGCTGTGTCCAAGGCCCCTCCATCTGAACTCTGTGACGAGAGATGGGGACAGCCACCTCCCTCACAGGTCAGGCCTGAGGCTCCATGAATTCTCTAGGTCAGAAGGGGCAGGGCGTCAGGCAGCTGCTGCTCTGCTCTGTCGCCACCGTTCCTCTTCATGCCTGTCTTGTTGCCTCTGGGAAAAGAATGTCTTGCGGTGACTCCATCCCTGGAGTGATGTTATACTTCTGACCTCCCTTTTGCTGTTAATTATGTCTCAATTAGCTTGGCCATTTATTATCGTCCTGAGGAGGTGAAGGATGAACGCTGAGAGCAGGAGGGATGGAGAAAGGGTGTTCTGATGTGTGAAGGATAAACAGAGGTCTCAGCTGTGCAAGGAGAAGGGCTTCAGAGAGGAAGGAGAGGTAGGGTTCCTTCTATGAGGCTCCTGTTTCCAGAACATGTTTAATGAGTGCGTGTGCATGTGTGTGTGTGCATGTGTTTGTGTTTGGCGGGGGCAGCAGGCCAGAACAAGAACGCTCATCCCACACCCAGTGCACAGTGAAGAGCACACGACGCCCAGTGAGGCTTTTGGAGAACACGCCCCGGCTCCCAGTGTGGCTCGGGTTCATTCCTGGCTATAACTGAGACCAGGGTTTGCTTCAGGCTCCTCAGGGCAGAAGCAGGTTTCCCTTCCTGCTGAGGCCCACTCTGCAGCTAGGCTGGGATCCCACCCCCTCCCGTCTTCTCAGGTGCCTTACCCATCAGTCATTCCTCTCTTTTCTACTCCTCACTGAACCCTTCCTGTTAGCATTAACATTTGCTTACATCTCCCCCATGTTAAAACAGACTTTCCTCCCTCACCCCCCTGGCCCTTCATCACACTGTCTTTCTCCTCCCATTCCCAGCCAAATTTCTCAAAACGATTCACACACGTTCAATTTTTTGACCTCCCTGTCTGTCACTGAAAGGACTCTTGCTAAGGTCACCAATAATTTTCAAGTCACCAAGTCCAAAGGACATTATTTTAGGCCTCGTGTCTCAGCAGTGTTTAAACAAATAGCCTCTCCCACCTTAAAGCGCCATCTTGCCTTGGTTTCCAGGTCACCACACTGCTGGTTTACCTCCTCGCTGGCAGCTCTTCTCAGCCTCTTTCACCAGCTCCTCCTCTTCTACTCACTGTTACAATGTTGGACCTCCCCTTGGCTTCGCCTGAGGCCCCCTCTGTACTTCGTTGTCTCTCCCTGGGTGTCACCTGCTTGCGGGACACCAGTGGTCAACAGCCTGCTGTGCAACAATGACCCCAGCATTTGTGTCTCCACCCCAGATCTCACCTCTGACGCCAGACTCACACCTACTCACACCTACAGCCCAGTCTGTAGACGCTTCACTGTCGTTATCCAGTGTTGAATCTGTAATGATCTCTCAACTCCTAACACCCTAATTTTCTTCCAGTTTTCCTTCCATAGCCCGTACACCCAGCTGCAGAGGCATCCTATTTGGGATTTATCCCTCCCACGGTCAATCAATCACGAAGGTCTTTCAGTTCAGGTCCTAACAAATCTGGAATCAACTCTCTGCTCTCGCTTCTACTGCCAACTCCCCGACTTAGGCCACCGTCACCTCTTATCTGGACTCCTGTGATGGGCTCCTGTCTTCCTGCTTTCACTCCTGCCTCCCTCCGAGCCATTCTCCAGCCATCAGCAGGAGATACACTTTCAAAATGAAAATCTGAGCGTGAGTGTGAGGAGTGGATGAAGAGAGAGCAGGGAGACTTAAATGTCTTGAAAAATAGAAAACCAATTGTTCTAAGACAAAATTCAAAATTCTTCCTTCAGTTCCTCAGATTCACCACAGAGCCTTTGCTCTCGCTTTGCCTGCCTCCTCCTCGCTCCACTCCTTCTGCCTGACTCTCTCCTCCTCATCCATCAGCTCACAATTCAAATGTCACTTTGCACGGAGCCTTCTTGGAGCCGCAAGACCAGAGAGGTCCTCTTGTTATGTGCTTCATTCTTTCAGAGAGGTAGAAGCAATGCTCACGATTGTAACTCAATAATCGACTGAGTGATTTGCTCCTTAAGGCTTTACACTACTTGTTAGGGTAATGAAAATGTTCTAAAATCGATTGTGGTGATGGTTGAACAATTCCATGAATATATGAAAAGCCATTGAATTGTACACCCGAAATGGGTGAATTGTATGGTATGTGGATTACATCTCAATAAAGTTGTCTTTAAAAAATGACAGGCTTACACTGGAATGAGAGCTGTAGATGAGGCAGAAACTTGTCAGTCGTGTCTATCATTGAGCACCTAGCACACAACAGGGTGCCTTGCACATGACGTGTGCTTAAGCGCTGGTTGACTGGTGGTGAAGAGGGCAAGTAAAGGGCAGGGCTGCCCTTCTGAGTGGGTCTGGCCTTCTAAATGTTTTGTTTTTTCTTAGATTTGGGGAAGAAATGTTGACTTGGATCCATTCCACCCCGATAATTTTAATGCTTTCTATATAAATGCCCCTTGACCTCTGTCACACTGCGAGGGGAAGCAGTGACTCTGAATTTAGAGGTTCCACGACCATCAGACCCTGGAGTTTTCTAGTTTCCCCTCTGAAAGCCTGCCTCTTGCAGCACCAGGCTGCTCTGTGCCTACAGAGATAGCCGAATGATGTCAAGGGTCTCGGTGCTCATGGTGAGGTCTGTGCACAGCTGTCTCCTGGAGTTCTTACCAACAGTTCCTAGGGAAAACAGCTGAGTTATTATTACTGTCATTATCATTATCATTTTACATCTCCTGAATAGTTTCTTTGTTGTTTGGTACGGCTCCACAGAGGTCCCACATACATCTGTATCACCACTGAGGAAATTCTGTCACCAACAGAAATCAGTTAGTCTTGGAGGGAGCCACAGGAACAGACAGACCACATGCCCTTCTTTCTACAAAGCATCCACTTTTATTTGTTTTAGAATTACTCTAAAGGGAGCCACACCCAATCCATGAGTTTGGCCCCATTTGGTTCCATCTCTTCCCACTTTTCTTTCTGGATCACTGACACAGGATGGAGCAGCATACGCTCCAGGGAGCGTGCTCACAATCTGCGTCATAACTAGAAAACCCACCTCATTTGTGTTTGCTGGGGTGTGTGGCAGCCTAGGACAACGTCTAATTGGATGTGTAAGAATGATAGTGAGGTAAGGGGACTTCCGAATGAGAGCCCAGTTCCAACCTCTCCTTTTTCTCATGGACTCCTCTCTCCCCAGCAGTGGCCTCACTCTGACTTTGAGATTACTGCTGTGCACAGACTACTTGAGATGTTTTTTTAAAGACTCTCCAAGGGATGCCCCTTGTGGCTTGTTTATGTAGGATATTAATGGGGCTGACTGCAGGATGCATCTCTGGGTAAAAATGCCCGTGAATGAATGTCAGGGGCTCTGGGGAGTGGAAACTAGAACCTCTGGTTTTGCTGTAAAGCAACATCCTACAAGTTATCTCTGTCTTCTGTCCGGTGCCAGCCGGGAGCACAGCGGGGCTAGAGGTGCAGTGACGGCTCTGATGGAGATGTGTGCAGAATTCTCTGTAGAGCATTGCCAGGTTGGCGTATGTACACATGTACTCGCCTGACTGCTGAGGTTTTTAAAGATTTATTTTTAGATTTTTAATAATTGTGAGTCTCCTAACAAATTCATTCATTCATTCAAAAGTATTGATTAAGCACTGTTGTAGGGGATAGGGATTGAGTGGTAAACCAGAGAGGTGAGGTCTCTGTTCTCAAGGAGCTGATATTCTACTGTGGAGAGACAGAAAAATAAACAAGTAAAGAAATATAGCAATGTCAGATATTGATGAGAAAAAGAAACAAAAACAAGATAGTGATTAGAGAGTTATGGAGGGAGGAAGGGATATTTTATATAGTGAACGTCAGAAAGGCTTCCACGAGCAGCTAATGTTTGAACTGAATGGTGGGAAGGAACCAGCAATATGAAGATTTGAGAGAAGAGCAATCCAGGAGGAGGAAACTGCAAGTGCAAAGGCCCTGAGGCAGGAGCAAGTTTGCTGTGTTCATAGAACAGAAAGTCCAGAGTTGCTGGAATGGAAGGAACACAGGGGAATGGGTAGGTGCGAGTTTGGAGGGTGGGGACTCTGCAGGCCTTGGCAAGGGGGGTGGGTTGGCTGCTGGTCTAAGTGCAGCAGGAAGCCATTGGAGGGTTTTGAGCAAGGGGTGATATGAAAGCTTGGAGTGAGGAAGAAGAATTTGGGGGACTCATTGCGGGGTTGGTAACAAAGAGGGACAGCCCCTGGTAAGGCTAAGGCCAATGGGGTTTGTGCACCAGTCACTGGCTCTCACTAAACTGCCTCCCTTGGCATCAGCCACTTGGCCTGAGTCTGAGACTACCTTTAGGAAAAGGCAACCAAAAATCACATGTGCCTTTAGCGGCATATCCAGCCAGTGCCCTCCGTTCTTTCCAGCTTGTTGTGGCAACTTCTATTGGATTTCCAAACTCCGGTGCTGTTTCTTTTCAATGAAGAGGCTCAGGCCTTAATTAAGATGACTTGGCCACATTTGCAGACTTAGCTTTCTACTTTTAAAACTGCTGTCTCCGAATTTCTGTGTGCCCGAAGCCAGCCAGCCACCTCCAGGAGCTGCTTCCCTCCACGCCTCCCTGTCAGGGGACGGGTAGGCACCTACCAGCTTCCGGGGAACCTCTTGTTGAAGTCCCGGCCAAAGCTCTTCTGCAGCATTTGCCACGGTTCTTAGAGGCAGAGAATTGCCACTTATCCATGTCGCCTGCTTTTGGAATCCAGTCCAAACATCATTTCTTCAAAGTGAGCTATAAGAGATCAGAGCATTTCTGATAAGAGATCAGAGCATTTCGAAAATATACTGCTCTTTTTCAGGGGAGGAATGACAATCTTGACACTCAAAAAAGTAGCAGCGGGCCAGCCTGGTGGCGCAAGTGGTTAAGTGTGCGCGCTCCGCTGCCGTGGCCCGGGGTTCGCCGGTTCGGATCCCGGGCACACACCGATGCACCGCTTGTTAAGCCACACTGTGGCGGCGTCCCATATAAAGTGGAGGAAGACGGGCATGGATGTTAGCCCAGGGCCAGTCTTCCTCAGCAAAAAGAGGAGGATTGGCATTGGATATTAGCTCAGGGCTAGTCCTCCTCACACACATACACAAAAAATAGCAGCAACCAACCATCACAATGTTTTTCCTATGATGTGCAGGAGCAAATCTTTATGTTCTTCACAAATAGAGGTTATTGTCTGGATCATAGTGGAATGTGGGAGGCGAAAATGACTTCATGATGAATTTTGGTTCTACTTTATTCTCTGCCTACTTGTGATTTCAACTCCCACTAGTGTTTTCCAGTAAGCTAATACTGAATTATAGCCTTTTTTTCTGTAGCAAGATCTCTTGACAGCTAGAACTATGGCGATAATTATGGGGGCGGGAGGAGCGAGTGGATCTTTGACCAGCTTTTATGTCTGTGATAGATGGAGAAAGGAGGGCACAGGGTTAGCTCTGAGTGAAGCCCAGGGATGGGGCTGGGTGATAGGACTGACAATTTTAAAATCTATTCTGCACATTAAAAAACTTAATCATCAAAGTGCTTTTATAATAGTCCCTCAGAAGCAGGACATGATTCTGCCTGTTTTTCAGAGACCCAGCAAGGAAGGCTTTGCTGGCTAAACACTGCCGCTGGATCGGAAGGCAGGCACCAGGGGAAAGACTAGGACTCAGACGCTGGAACAGCAGGAACGTCCCTCTCTCCATTTCCCAGGAGACTTTGGTTGACGTGGGTGGAAAAGGTGCTCTCTGGTGATGGGCCTCACCCAGCTAAGGAAAGCCAGAGACACTTTACCAGGGCTGGGGAGCCTCCAGCGCCTCCCTTCCCAGAGAGATTTCCTCACCCAGCTGCCCCTGGGGGACATAGTCCACCTCGAGTAGCCCTTTGGCTGGAAGCCATTATCTCTAGGAGAATCCTGCTAAATGCATGCTCCGACTAACGGGACCATATCATGCAAGCACATCTACACGGGTTAATCACGTGGGCTGTCTGAAGGCTGGGCTGTAAGGAAATTTCTATCCATTGTCCCTTTCCGCTTTCATCACCTGTTCATCACCTCTCGCCTTGACTGCTCCAGGTACCTCTTCCCACCAGCTTTTCAAACCTGAGTTTTGTCCTTCCTGCCCAGCTCCCCTACACGCAGGGAATCCAATCCAGTTCCTCTTCTGCTCAGAAGGTTTTTTTTTGACTCCCCACTGCTTACAGAATAGAGTCCAGACTTCTTAAACTGTGTTTCGGGAAAAGTCCCAAATCTGTACTCTGCAACTGACCAGCTCTCTGCTAGTGGGAGAGTCATGCAGCCCCTTTGGTCCAGAAGCAGAGCAAAGGAGCTGTCAAGACAACGTCCACCGCTGGGCTATGGCGATGTGTGCAGACACCAGAGTATGTTTATTTCCTTTTTCCATGTTACAGTCTTTAGATTTGTTGAAACGTCAGCTTCAAGAAACGCCTGAGTTTCTCTGCGTATTGACCCATTTCCAGCTAAATTCAGGAGAGGTGTAGGAAGAGAATGAGGAACACATTACACCAACTCCTTCTCCGCCACTGTTTGAGGCTCCTCTGTAAGACAAGGAAAGCCGTACTGAGCTCAGTGGCTTGCTGTGAGGTAATGTACACGAAAGTGACACTCTGTCAGATCTGGTCCCAACACAGCAGCATTATTCCCCTCCTTGCCCCTTCTGACATCTTAGCAGTACCTAGAGGGGCACCTTGCATATTGGAAACTCTTATTTCTATGCTTGAGGTCAAATGGTGGTGAAATTTGAACCCCAGCTCGTGTTCTCTGAGACCTTGCCCAGCTACCTTACAGGCCCCACTGTGGGGGAGAGCTGAGGGGGCCCTTGCCGCCTTTGGACTGCTTTCTCTGTGCCTCCTGTGGTCTTGCCTTCACACTGACGCCCTCTCATGTCTCTTCATCTACATCAACACAGAATATGGAAGAAACTGCTGAAAATCCCCACCTTTGTAGAGCATGCTCTATCTCTACCCCTGCCCCCTTCTGGTTCTGGGCAGGACTAGAACTAAGATTCCTTTGCTCCTGGTCCAGCTATGCCTTCTGTCCCAGGCAGGCTGTTGGGTCCAGCTGACCATTGCATCTCGACGCTGTGGGTGAATTCTGCTGCTGTTGCATTTTGGTGTTGGTCTCACGCATAAGCCCTTTTCCTTATTTCCAGCTGCTCTTCTCCTAACTCTTTTCAGAGTTTTCCATGCTCCTCTCTCTGGGAAACTTTGAGCTGACAGAGACGTCATCAAATGAACATGATTCTGATTTCTTTTACTCCCTTTGTTATGGGATGTTGTCTTTCCTTGAGGTCCCTCCACGAAGAAACAGAAAATGCGTCTCCCAGTTTCGCCGTCCCGCTTGTTTCTGCTGCGTTAGCGCAGAATGGTCTGCCCGGAAACGGCCACAGCCAGCAGCCTCACCCTTCACTGGGTTTCTTGGGCAGTGGGGAAGTGATGCCACAGCTATTTAATTTCAACTCTGCTCCCCAATCAGATGTGGCAGACGGCTGGCCCAGGGAGCCAGCCGATGAAAGTGGGGTCTCTTGCCGCATGCACTTGTGTGCAAGGTTCGTCTTGTTCGAGGGTGCAGTGCAAAGAACCGAGTCTTAAGCAAAGTGAAAGCCACGGTGAGGAGGGCCCCCCTTCCTCTCAGCTCTACATTCCTCTGCCTCCTGCTCCAGCATCACCAGGAGCACAGCTCTTCCTCTGATAAGGAGAAAACAATAGACCAGATTTCCTACCCGATCCCTCCTGCCTGGTTGAGTTTGGGTGGTAATTCTGATTTAACTACTGCTGTATCGCCATCGTCGCAAATGATCTCCGGTTGCTTCTTACATCCATCTGTTGGAAGTTGCTTTAGCTAAAGCTCTCAAGCTACCCCAGTAAGGATTGAAAGAAGGTTAAACCAAGAAAAATAGTGTAATAAATAATAATAGCCAGCGCCGACTGAATACTTTGAGTGCCAGATAATGTGCTAAGTACTTTGCATGAATTATTACTTCATCTAATCCTCATTGCAACTTTATAAGGCAGAGGGGAGTATCTCCATTTTAGTGATGAAGAAACCAAGGCTCGGGGGGTCAATAGCTTTGTCAAGGTCATAGAGCTATAAAGTGGTAAAATCAGAATTCAAACCCACGTTGGTCTGCTTCCGAGGCGCTACTCCCTACCGTGTCTCATCGGCCTCTGGGAAGAACTGGAACCTGAACCTGTTTTCTCAAATTGTCCAACAGCATTTTCTGATTCTGTACCTTACCTCCTGCCTGTCTGTAAGCAAATTACTGACCCAATCTGAACTTCCAGGTCCCCACGTAGAGCGGTTAAGATGAGATGTGGTCACGTGCACTGAGTGCTTTGTGTTGTGTCAGCCACGGCGCAGGGATTCAGAAAGCCCTAGTTACGTTTCTCCAGGAGTCTCGCCATGGACACCTGGTTCTCATTGGTAAAGAGACATTTGGACGTACATCTTCTGCAGAAGATCTCTTTTGCAGGTCCCTTTATCAAATGTAAAGGATGGTCTAGCTAGTGAATGACGTAGTCAGCGAAGTGAGCTGTTTCCTCTCAAAGATTTGTGTTTCAGTAGCCGGGGTGAGGGCACCCAGCTTGGTCAGCCCAGAGGGAGAGAGACAATGAGAGGCCAGGTGTGACCGCACAATGAGACGTGGGTGAGCAGCTTCACACTAACCTTCTTTGGCTGAGCCGAGTCCCCTGCCTGATGAAGACCACGCAGGAGGTAAAGAATCTTGTTTCCTTTCTACCCCTTATACACCCAGGAGCAAATTGAAGCCCTTGTGGTTAGATCCTGTTGAGATCCTGGGGCTTCCTTCAATTTGATTTTTCCTCCTGGTTTTCTAGGGGCTTGCTTCAAGAGAGGTTTGAGAAATCATGCGGTGTAATTGGATGATGGGTGTACTTTAATTAAGGCCGCGAGATGCAGCATGCAGCACGTTTCAGGTTGATTGTAATAAGGCTAGGCAGTTGTCTGCTGGATGAAGCTCGAAGGAGAGGCTCATGTTAATAACCTGAGAGGTGAAATCGCTGTCTGCAGGCTGGTCTGTGCTGTTACGACTATGGGGTTGGATTTGGATGTAAAAACTAGTGAGGCCTCTGAATGATCACCCCTTAATCTAGCTCCACGTGGGTTGTGTCTGAATGATGATCGGTTCCCTGGTAGTGCAGGAAATGCTCATTGCATGGAATTAAATGATCTCTTGATAAATTTTAAATCAGTCTGGTTTCCTTCCAGACTTCACAGCTATCCTCTCTAATCATGCAGTTTGTGCCTAGTTGAATATTTAACTAATTTTACTGCTAGATTAGTCAGAGCACAATTTGGGAAGTAAGAAGGAAAATATCCTAAAAAACCAATGTATTCCTAGCTCAGATGTAAATTACTTTTAGATTACTTGGCATTTTGGAAAATGCGCTACAACTGTATTGAAAACCAAATGTGCAAAGATGAAGTTTCCCTTAATTTTTAAAAATAAAGGCTCAGAAAACTTGGGAGTATAGATAATTATAAGATATGTGCATGGCTAGGGTGGAAGCAAGTGCGATTTTATCATGGTGATAGTTGGGCATCCAGATGGCATCCCATAGAAGCTTTCTAAGAATTGCTATTCACAGGAACTTATCAAAAGGTGCTTTTGTGTGTGTTCCTGGTTCATGTGTCTGGGCTGCTCTTGTCTCATTGATAACACTGGCAACCATTTCTTTGGGAGCTCACCTGTCCTGGGTGGTGTCTAGCTCAAGATAATGTGAAGATACGACAACAGTGACCTACTACACACCTATCTCTCCTGAGACTCTCAGGAGACAGGGATAATTTGATGAGACAAATACAGCGTGTGTGTGTGTGTGTGTGTGTGTGTGTGTGTGTGAGAGAGAGAGAGAGAGACAGATATCCAGGACATACTTCTAAAGGAGTATTTAATAAACAGGATCTTCCACACAAATGGCCAACAGATACATGAAAAGATGCTCAACATTACTAATCATCAGGGAAATGCAAATCAAAACCACAATGAGCTATCACCTCACACCTGTTAAGAAGCCTATTATCCAAAAGGCAAGAGATAACAAGTGTTGGTGAGGATGTGGAGAAAAGGGAACTCTTGTACATTATTGGTGGGAATGTAAATTGGTACAGCCATCACGGAAAACAGTATGAGGTTCTGCAAATGACTTAAAACATGTGATCCAGCAATCTCACTTCTGGGTATATATGCAAAGGAAATGAAATCAGTATCTCAAAGAGATATCTGCCCTCCCATGTTCATTGCAGCATTCTTCACAATAGCCAAGATATGGAAACAACCTAAATGTCTGTCAATAGATAAATGGATAAAGAAAATGTGATATATATATGTATACACCCCCCCTACACACACACAGCAATATTATTCAGCTTTAAAAAAGAAGGAAATCCTGCCATCTTCGACAACATGGATGAACCTGGAGGACATTATGCTAAGTGAAATAAACCAGACACAAAAAGACACAATCTGCATGATTCCACCTATATGTGGAATCTAAAATAGTCAAACTCATAGAAGCTGAGAGTAGAATGGTGGTTGGGGGAGGAGGAAACGGTGGAGCTATTGTTCAAGGGGTACAGAGTTTCAGTTATGCAAGGTGAATAACTTCTGGGGATCTGATGTACAGCATGGTGACTATAGTTAACAATACTGTATTGTACACTTTAAAGTTGCTAAGAGGATAGATCTTAAGAGTTCTCAGCACAAAAAAAGGGAAAAAAATGGTAACTATGCAGGGTGATGGATATGTTAGATTGAGTGTGACAATCATTTCACAATGTTCACAGTATATCAAAACATCAAATTGTACATCTTAAATATATACAATTTTTATTTGTCGATTATGTCTCAATAATGCTGTCAAAAATAAACAAACAGTCCTTGATCTCTCCAGAGGGCTGCTGGATTTCTCCCACAGCCTTCCCCTACTGGCCAGCTCATGGTGACCCTTTTGCTTCTAATCTGGTGACTCTGGCACCATTCTCTATCTGAACCACACCTCCTGGCAGCGTCGATTGGCGCACCATTGTTCTCAGGTATGTCCATCTTGTCTCCGTAGTCAGACTGGTAGCTCCTTGACAGCAGGACTACGTCGGAAATGGTTTCTCTATCCTTCATAATGTCTACGACAAAGATCCATATGTATGTCACATACTTAGTTTGCTGGCCTCACTATTAGGAGTAAAAAGCAATTTCCTTAGTCTTCTATTTACCTGGAGGTGAGACTGCTATAGATCTGGCTTCTCAACGTGGATCTTGTTAATCTTTGGGCCGCTGCTTACCATATGCAGCCACTAACCTTCCTCAAAAGCCATGGATAGCCTATTGTTCCCTTCTTGGCAAACTCAAGTCAGCTACGAAGGCTGGGAGGAATTTGCCGAAATCTCTGTGACAGGGAGCTACGCAAATAATTTTCTTTTTCACAAAGCTACCTACTTTAAAGTGACTGAACACCACTCCTGATTTGTTAGAGGAGGGAGAGGACCGAGTTTGCGGTACATGTGGTATTTTTAAATGCTGACTTTCTTTTTCTATTTTCTTTTGCCATTTGAGCTAAATTTTAAACTGATTTTCAGAACTAGCAAGAATATTGAAAGCAGTTTTTCTGAAACAGTTCAGTTTTCTTAGCAAGGTTGCAGAAAACTTTAGGACATGTAATGCTACTATCTTTTGGAAATCATACTAACTTTACAAGATGGACATACCTGAGAACAATGGTGTGTAGATCAATACCACCAGCAGGTGTGGTTCAGATGGTAATTCTTACTAAGTCATAAGAATTATCTAAGTCTGTATCCATATACTTGGTGTTATTCAGAACATGATCCATTGTTCACATTTAAATTTGGTCTTCAGATTAGGATGCTCAATAATATTGAGAGGGAAATATAAAAGGAGCAATAGTGGTGGCAGAATTAGGAAGTAGATGGGAAATCACTGTCAGATGCTGGTCATTAGGGACATCCTCTGAATATGCACCACCTCCAGCCCGCTGGCTTCATTTCTGCTCAGTTCCTTGGCCTAGCAAAGTAACACAGCATTCCCAAGACGGCCCGATGGCAGGAGCAAAGTGGAGAAGAGGGCCTTGTCATTCTTTCCTTAGTCTTTTCTAGTTCAGCTTAACTGTTTTCTAGTTATTTTTTTTTAGACTCTATTTCTTTAGAACTTCAATGTCTAAGGTGAAATTCTCTAGGCTGGGTATGTCAGTTAGTTATTGCTGTGTAACAAATCACTCCAAAACAAATCAAGCGTTTATGTATCTCATGATTCTGTGGGCTGGTTGGGTGATTCCTTGGTCTTGACTGGGCTTGCTCATGCATCTTTGGTCAGCTGTGGGCCAGGTAGGTGACTCTACTGATGCCGGCTGGGTTTTCTCAAATGTTGGGAGTCAGCTGGCTGGCAGCTGGTCTAGCAAGGCCTTGGGTCTTCTCTAAGTTCAGCTAATCCAGCTTGCTCACATTGCAGTAGCAGGGGTCCCAAAGAGAGAGAAGCAGTGAGCAAGGTGTCTTGACGCTTAGGCTCAGAACTGGCACATCACTTCTGCCCATTCTAGAACTGCCCTGGACCTCACTCAGCTGGACCAGATTCAAAGGTAATAGACTCTACCTCTTGAGGGGAGGAGCCACAAAGTCACATTGCAAAGAGCACAGATAAGGGGAGGGTAAAGAATTGTGGGTTTGTTTTTTGTTTGCAGTTTGTCACACTGGAAGAATTTTATACATACACACAGACACAAACAGAAAAGATTGTTTTAGCTGCTGGAATATAGGAATAATGATCAGAGTGCAAGATTAGATGTTGACATTTAAAAGAAGATGGTTTCCTGTACTCTGACTTTGGGGGTCCATTGTCTCAGGGTTCAACTGTGGTGGTTTTGCTATTGTCGCCCTCTCTCCTCCTTTGGCTACATTTTCAAAGGACAGGAATTTTCAGATGTCTGAGATCATTTAGGATGCAGGCTTTGGCTAGTGCTGTGTGTTTGGGGTCTTTGTACTGTGTAATTGAGTATTTGGGACTCTAATAGTTTATTTTTCTAAGATGTTCATACTTAATGTTTCTTTGCAGCATTTAAGAAAGTCCTATCTTCTAATTTAGGACAATAAAATTAAAAATTTTTTTGAAACACTGTTCTGCGCCAAAATAATAAATCTTCTGAAAATATCTGTGGACCTTTGATTTACAACTTCTGTGAGGGTCTTGAGACTCCAGATGGGGGGTCACCAGCTCACAGGCCAAGGTGGATATTGACATTTGCTGCACGTTAAAATCACTTACGGATCTTTAGGCTGCATTCACTAATTAACACAGAATCTCTGGGAGTGGGACCCAGACATCGGTACTTTTTTAAGCTGCTCAGGTAATTTCACTGTGCTGCCCAGTTTGTGAATAAGTGAATGAAGCCAGGACTTCTCAGTCTTTAACGTACAGACAAACGGCCTGGAGACCTTGTTAACAGGCAGATTCTGATACACCAGGTCTGGGGTGGGCCTGAGATTCGGCACTTTTAGTAAGTTCCTGAGTGATGCCAACGCTTCTGGTTTTCAGACCATACTATGAATAGCAAGGATCTACCATAGAGATCTCCAGCAGCCCACAGACTGTTTTGTGGGTTTTTTTTTCTTTTTTTTTGGTTGGTCTATTACATTTTTAAATGCAAATTGAGTCAATATTTCAAAATCAAGAGATTTCTCATAAAAATTCAGATTTCTGATTTCTTTTGGAAAAAAATGAAACATCCTGCGACACCAGCCTTGCATTTCCACATAGACCAGTGCTGAAGAGCGACTGCCCTGAGAAGGGGGTGCAGGTGACTCACCAAGGGAGGTTCTGAAGTGCTATTCCCCGCACTAGTCTATGAAGAGGATAAATGGATCTTTTTCCCATATGGACTAACCTGTCTACATACAGCACACAAGTGCACGTGAGCATGCTCAGCAAAAACCATGAAGGCAAAAGCCAAGCAATTAAGTGGGAAAAGGCGAAAGGAGAGGAGAATAATAATAATCCTTTAAAACTTAGATATGTTTATTAATAAAGACCCTATTGTTTGCATCAGAAGCCTACTAGAGCTGTTTAAGGGAAAAATAAGTGAGGAGGGTTCATTATAAGGATAAGAGTAGCTCATGGATTTGTCATGCAGCTGGGTTTCAGAAAAGAATGGAACCAAAGACGTGGATGTCACCAAAGAGTATCCCCTCTTTGCCTTCATTTCAACTCCTCTCTGCACGTCTTCCTCACTCCATGTCCTTGCTTCCTCTGTTCTCCAGTTCACCTGGTAGAAGGCACGGCCACCAGCAATAACTGGGTTTACATGCTGGGGATCTTGCTATGCAGTCCCAATCCATATTCCTGAGGAAGGATGATGATTGGCTCAGCCTGGGAGCTGGCGGAGGACCCAAGAGTTTCTGCTACACTAAGAAAACTTTCTCTTGAAGCATGAGGCTGAGCATAAAGTTGAACTCTCTCATGCAGGGAGGGAAAACTAACACTCTGGAACTCTAGAACCAATCCCATCTCTCCCAGAGGCAGGGGGATGGACAAGAAAATCTATGGACTCCTTCACTCATGCGGCATCTTTGCCCTCCAAAGCAGGAGAGTCTGTCCAACTGCAGACTCAAATCTTTCTCAATAATAATAATAATAATAATAATACCTGAAGGAGAGGCAAGGGCAGCAGTGACTAGCTTCATTGATTTCTTCCCTCTCCAAAACACAGTGCAAAGCATGAAAATTATAAAGACCTTAACTGCTGACAGCCCACCCCAGGCAAACTCTGTGTTATGAGTGTGACTGTGTGGGTGGCATTAAGTAAATAGCAGAGAAATCATCTCTGGAAGCAAAGTCAGGGGAACACAGCCAAGGGTACACAAGACAGAGATGCTCCAGCTGCATTTCAAAAGGTGAGGTAGCTAGGTGAAATGTGAAAATGGGAAAAGAGAAGAGGAAAATGTTAATAAGCCAGGTTATTGAGGAATCTGGAAAGTGGTTCATTAGAGTATGCATTTACTCCTCTGTAATGAGATCTGGGATTATCTGTAAAAACATTTAGCTCTGATTGTTTTAAAGAGAAAAGATAAAATGTTAATATGTGGCACCCTGGAGTGTGCCTTTTTCCCCACATTTTAAATGATAATCCTAATGAGACACCTATAATGTGTGAGAGATCAAGTCACACGGCTTCCCGTCAGAGCGTGCAAGTGAGAACAATGGCGCAGATGTGCGTTCAATGGACGCAGTGAGGGCAGATTTGAGGATAAGAGGAGCTGAAGTGCTTACTATAAGAACATATGAATACTGCCCCCTGGTCCTGGGACTCACCTGTTTGACTTTGGCCGAGATGTTTCATAATACATAGGGCCAAATGCTGAGTCTACCTTATAATCAAAAATATACCCTAGGCTCTTCCTTGAAATCGGAAAAAATGTGATTGTACTAATAATTACAGTGAGTCCTTGGGGCCCAGTCCAGTGGTCCCCGAATGTTGCATTAAAGGGCTGGGACGATGCACATCAGTATGTAGGAAGGAAATATTGAAGTAACTCACCCCCTTGTCCGGGGGTAAAATCTTCAGTTAAGCTTGTCAGGGGTCCTAAAGTTTATCTGTGTGTCTTTCTCTGGCTCTATTAAATCTGTAGGTTCTGGACATTCTTTCTGGAAAACTGCAAGTGGTGCGTTCTCCCACGTAACCTCAGGTCAGGTGGTTCCTACAAGGCCTAGTGAATTCACACGGAGACAGACACGGAAACTTCTCCCTGGCTCCTTTTCTTCGCTCCTCTCCTTTCCCCTTCCTTTATTGTGGAATCAGACCCTTGGAACAACGCATTAAAATAAATCTGAGTGCGAGTGGAAGAAGAATTCATTTTTATTGAGGCATAACTTCTTTCTACGAGGGAGGCTATTTGAAAAACCAAATCTTGCTTGGCGAGGTCTCTGAAATGAGAGCACCTGGGCCAGCCGGCTGGCTCCTTCCCTCAGCCAGTGTGTGGGACTCGGCTTGACTTGTCTTAAGTACTCCCTTTCCAACAGGCCAGGCTGCCCTTTCAGTCATGCTGACTGCACTCACATTTGCACCAAACACTTTCTAGCTGCTTGGCAGGTAAATTCCAGCAACCTCCTATTTCTGCCTTCACCCCTGATGATTTCTAAGAGTCTTTCACGGAAGAGAAAACCTCTACCTCTCCCAGACGGGAAATAGGTCTTCCTATCCTTCTGAAGAAATCAAGGATAGAGAGACAGTTTGAATCATTCTCACTTCCTTGATGATTCTTATATTGTTGATGAACCTCAGAATCCCTGTGACTTCTGAAGTTGTGAACGCCTTAAAAATGGATCTAAAAATATTTCTTTTTATTCAAGTTGGAGTATATCACTCACATGCTTTATTTCAAGAAAAAACTAAGGAAATAACGGACCACAAAAAAAGAGTAGAGAACTGAAGTTGGGGAAAACCAGGAAAACGAGGTGAACAACAGAATATCTATAAATGGAAATGGATAGATTGACATTGTGAAATGAGACAACGAAGGCAAAAATTCTTCAAACAGAGAGGGTATGGTAGGGGGATTCTAGTAAATACTCAGCAAATTTACGAGCTGGGAGGCGAGACGCAGGTGAAACTAGTTCTGGAAGCCACAGAGTGGTGTTGACCATGGAATAGACTGTGCACAGGGAGTGAAGGTGGTGAGTGAAGGTCTGTCACAGACCCCACCGGACCTGGTCATGTGGAAACCATGTGCACCACGGGCCCGCGAACATAGCCCTGTTAAAATTACAGTGGGATTCAAGGGCAAAAGCGCCTACCAAGATAAAAAGGAATTGTGTGATGACAAATCAAATATGCGTGCACCAAAAGCAATAGTGATTAAATACATAAAGTAAGGGAGAATTGATAAAAATTTTATTAAAGTGGGCGCCTTAATCAACTCTCTCAGAATTGTGAAGATGGTTTTTAAAATATGCTATAATTTTAGGATAGTTTTAGATAAAAGAAAAATTGTGAAGACAGTACAGAGAGTTTATATATACCCCATATGCAGTTTCTCCTATTATTAACATACAGTAGTATGGTACATTTGTCACAATTAATTCGCCAATATTGACGTATTATTATTAATCAAATACAATAGTTCCCCTTTATCCACAGTTTTGCTTTCCAGGGTTTCAGTTACTTGCAGTCAACAGTGGTCTGAAAATATTAAATGAAAAATTCCAGAAACAAACAATTTATAAATTTTAAAATGCGCACCGTTCTGAGTAGTGTGATGAAATCTCATGCCATCCCGCTGCATCTCGCTGGGGATGTGAATCTTCCCTTTGTCCAGAGTATCCACACCGTAAACGCTACCCACCCGTTAGTCGGTAGTCTGGGTTATCAGAGGAACTGTCGTCGTATCTGCAGTGCTTGTATTTCCACTAACTCTTATTTTACTCAGAAACGGCCCCAGAGCACAAGGGTAGTGACACTGGCGATTCGGGTGTGCCAAAGAGAAGCTGTCAAGTGCTTCCTTTAAGTGAAAATGTGAAAGTGCTCAACTTTTAATAAAGAAAAAAAATTGTATGCTGAGGTTGCTGAGATCTACAGTAATTTTTATTACAATTTATTGTTATAATTGTTCTATTTTATTATTAATTATTGTTAATGTCACTGTTTTTGTTAATTTACAATATAATATAATAATAATTTATAATAGAATGTAGTTTATAATGTTAATAATATTGTTGTTAGTCTCTTTATAAATTAAACTTTATCGTGGCTACCTATGTATAGAAAAAATACATGGTATATATAGGGTTCGGTACTATCCGTGGTTTCAGGCACGTATCCCCTGTGGATAAGGGGGGACTACTGTACATAATTTATTCATATTTTCTTAGTTTTTAACCTAATGTCCTTTTTCTGTTCCAGAATCCCATCTAGGATACCACATTATATTTATTCAACTGTGTCCTCGGGCTCCTCTTAAATGTGACAGTTTCTCAGACTTTTCTTGTTTTGGATGACTTGGACAGTTGTTTATATTTTGGGAGGTAGAAGCTTTACTGAGATATAATTCACATCCCACACAATTCACCCATTTGGAGTGTACAATTCAATATTTTTTAGTGTATCCTCAGAGTTGTGAAACCATCACCACAATGAATTTTAAAGCATTTAAATCACCCTTAAAATAAACCCAGTTCCTTTTATTTATCACCCCACAGAGTCCTCATCTCCTCAGCCCTAGGCAACCGCTAGTCTACTTCCTGTCTCTATAGATTTGTCTAATCCGGACATTTCATACGGATGGAATCATATAATATGTGGCTTTTTGTGACTGGCTTTTCTCACTTAGCATATTATTTTCAAGATTCACTCATGTTGTAGCATGTGTCAGTACTTCATTCATTGTTATGCCTGAATAACATTCCGTTGTATGGATATCTCACATTTTCTTCATCCATTCATCAGTTGATGAACATTTGGGTGGTTTCTATTTTTTTGACTATTATAAATACTACTGCTAATTTCTTTCAACAACATTTTACAATTTTCTGTGTACAAGTCTTGCATTTATTTAATTTATTCCTAAGCATTTTATTCTCTTTTATGTTATTGTAAATATAATTGTTTTCTTAATTTCATTTGCAAATTGTTCATTGAAAGTATATAGAAATACCACTGTTTTTGCACATTAATCTTATATTCTGCAACCATAATAAACTCATTTGTTAGCCCTACTAGTTTTTAGTGTGCATGGATTGTTTAGAATTTTCTATAAGGTCATGTCATCTGTGTATAGAAATAGTTTTACTTCTTCCTTTCCTATCTGGATGCCTTTTATTTTATTTTTTGGACCAGTTGCCGTAGCTGGAACCTCCGGCACAATGTTGAATATAAGTGGTAGAGCAGGTATCCATGTCTTGTTCCTGATCTTTGGGAAAACATTCAGTCTTTCGCCATTGAACATTATGTTAGCTGTGTGTTTTTCATAAATGTCCCTTATGGGTTGGGACATTTGTCCCTTATGTCCCTTAAGGTTGAGGGAGGTCCTTTCTATTCCTAATTTATCAAGAAAAAGTGTTGAATTTTGTCAAATGTTTGTCTGCATCTAGTGAGATGATCATTTTTTAAAAAATTATTCTATTGATATGGTGTATTGTATTGATTAATTTTCAGATGTTGAGACACCTTGGATTCCTGGGATAAATTCTACTTGGTTATGAAGTTATCTTGGATGTGATGTATAATCCTTTTTATATGCTGCTGGATTCTGTTTGCTAGTACTTTGTTGAGGATTTTTGCAAATGTTTGAGGATTTTCATGTAGTTTTTTTGTGTGTGTGTGGTGTCTTTGTCTGGCATTGGTATCAAACTAATGAATCTTCTTTTTCTGTTCTATTTTTTGAAAGAGACTGTGGAGGATTGGTGTTAAATCTCCTTTAAATGTTTAGTAGAATTCACCAGTGAAGTCATCTGGTTCTGGGCTTTTCTTTGTGGGAAGTGTTTTGATTACTAACTCAAACACTTTACTTATTGTACATCTATTCAGATTTTATATTTCATCTTGAGTCAGTTTTGGTAGTTTGTCTCTTTCTAGATGTGTCTGCTTCACCTAAATTATATAATTTGTTGGTTTACAGTTGTTCATAGTATTCCCTTGTCATTTTTTTTGTTTCTGTATGGGCAGTAGTAATGTCCTTTCTTTCATTCCTGATTTTAGTAATTTGAGTCTTCTCTTTTTCTTGGTCAATCTAGCTAAAAGTTTTCAATTTTGTTGATGTTTTTTGAAGTTCATTGATTTTCTCTATTTTTCTATTCTTTCATTTATTTTCCCTCTAAACTTTATTATTTCCTTCTTTCTGCTTGCTTTGGGTTTAGTTTGGTCTTTTTTTTTCTAGTTTCTTATTTTACTTATTTATTTATTTATTTTTGTGTGAAGAAGATCAGCCCTGAGCTAACATCCATGCTAATCCTCCTCTTTTTGCTGAGGAAGACCGGCCCTGACCTAACATCTATTGCCAATCCTCCTCCTATTCCTCCCCCTTTTTCTCCCCAAAGCCCCAGTAGATAGTTGTATGTCATAGTTGCACATCCTTCTAGTTGCTGGGACGCTGCCTCAGCATGGCCGGACAAGCGGTGCATCGGTGTGTGCCCGGGATCCAAACCCCGGCCTCCGGTAGCACAGTGCGCGCACTTAACTGCTAAGCCATGGGGCTGGCCCCTTCTTCTAGTTTCTTACGGTGGAAATTTAGGTTGTTGATTTGAGATCGTTCTTTTTTTTTTTTTTTTGTGAGGAAGATTAGCCTGAGCTAACATGCTTTGCCAATCCTCCTCTTTTTTGCTGAGGAAGATTGGCCCTGGGCTAACATCTGTGCCCATCTTCCTCTACTTTATATGGGATGCCGCCACAGCATGGCTTGACAAGTGGTGCATCAGTGTGCGCCCAGGATCCGAACCTGCGTAGCCCGGGCCGCTGAAGCTATTTAAAATAACTGACTTAAAGTCTTAGTCTAGTAAGTCCAATGTCTAGGCTTCCTGAGGAACAATTTCCATTGGATTCCTGTGTATGGACCATGTCTTCTTTTGTATTGTCTCATAATATTTTTTTCTTGAAAACTAGACATTTCAAATAATATGTCTGACAACTCTGAAAATCAGATTGTCTCCACTACCCAGGGTTTGCTCTTGCTGCTTGTTATAGTTTTTATTGTCTGTTTAGTGACTTTTCTGAAATAATTCTTTAAGTCTGTATCTTTGTCATTTGTGGACACTGAAGTCACTACTTATTTAGCTTAGCGATCAGCTAATGATTAGACAGAAATTGGCTTAAATGTCTAGAACCCTTAAGTCTATGGGTATTTGCCCAGCAGCTCTGTGTGCATGTTGGGGCGTGTCCTTGACACTCAGCCAGGTGATTTACAACTCTGCCTCTGTCTGCACTTGCTGCTTGCACAGAGCCTCGAAGCCAATCAGGGGTGAGGACTTGGGACTTTCCTCAAGTCCCAGGTGTCTCCTGAACACGTGTATAGCCCTATGCATGGCCCCACAGAAGCCCCCAGTTGAGGACACGGTGCCAGGGCCAGGGTGGACTCAGCCTCTGCATTGAAGGAGATTATTTCTGACACCTAGAGAATGGGGGATCCTAATAGACTTTAAGGTCCCAAAGAAAAAAGGCAATGGCATGGTTTGCCACCTGAGCGTGTGCACTGAAATTTGAAACCATTACACTTCTGTGGTGTTCCCAGTGGTATTCTTCTGTTATTTCTGCTGCCTGGACTCCTCCCCAACTTACATCGCCCCATCTCCACTTTCTGTCATTCAAGAGTCAGCTCAGTGGCCCCAACTTCTGGGGTGAGAGTACCCCTCCATGCTCCGATGGCACCTGGGTGCCCACTTCCATCCGACTTACTGTGTTGGGTTGGGATGGCACCCACCTGTCTCCCGCTGTGCATTCTCTTTCTCTCTATGCCCCATCACGAGCCTGAAACCTGGAAGCAGAGCAGCTGAAACACAGTTGACATCTGGCAGTTAGGAAGGAGCCCAAACTCCCGAGTCATATTTGAGCGCCACCATTTCTTGACTGTGTGGCCTCAAGCACATTATTTAACTTCTCTGTGTTTTGTTCTTCATCTGTAAAATGGGGGATACTAAAAGCACTTACCTCATAACACTGTTGTGAGGATTAAATGAAATAATACCTATAAAGCAGTAACAGTACCAGGCATATAGTAAGCGCTCAGTAAATGTTGCTATCATTTTTAAGACATGGTAAATATTGATACATTTTTTATTGAAAGAATAAGTGAGTAAAGGGAAGAATAAAATCTGATATGAAAGGAACCAGAACATGTGTCAGCCTGTTTTTCAATGCCTCTTCTGCCAGGCCAACTTGAGAATATCTCTGGTGAATTGCATAAGTTCTCTGAGCCAATTTTCAGGCCATGCACAAGGAGGAGTGAGGACAGACAAGCAGTGGTTTCCTGGGGGTGCCTGGAACCTGACAGAGCCATCTGGTCAGTCTGATCAACGAGGATCAAAGGAAGGCTGCCTCTCCATGAGAAGGACAGTATTACTCATGACCTCTCCCTGCTCTCTCACTCCTGGTACCTCCCAAATTAAGTATCTATGTACAAGACCTTGTCTCCAGCTCTGCCTTTACTGATAAAGCTGAGACACAGATTGATAAAGGAGAAGTATGTAAATATGATTGTGTTAATCAGCGTTCTCCAGAGAAACAGAACCACTAGGAGACATAGGAGTGCCATGATCTTCCGTCTGCAAGCTGGAGACTCAGGAAGGCTGGCGGTGTAGTTCCAGTCTGAGTCCACAGGCCTGAGAATCAGGAACAACAATGGTATAAGTTCCAGTTCAAGGGCGGGAGAAGACTGATGTCCCAGCTCAAACCTTCAGGCAGAGAGAGAGAGAGAGAGAGACAGAGAATTCAACTTTCCTCGGCATTTTTGTTCTATTCAGGCCCTCAGTGGGTTGGATGAGGCCCACACACAACAGGGAGGGCAATCTGCTTTACTCAGCCCACTAGTTCAACTGCTAATCTCTTCCAGAAACACTTTTACAGACACCCTCAGAAATAACGTTTAGCCAGCGATCTGGGCACCTCATGACCTGGTCAAGTTGACCTATTTAACAGTCTAACTAATGATCACAATTATTAATATAGTTATGGGATATTTACATATTTATGAAATGTGTATACCACTTTCAACTGTTCTTTGATAAGCAGGACTGTCTTCTGATATGAGTTTATGGCCTTTCTGATTTCTTGGTTTTAAATAGCTGTTCTTTTACAAACTGGCAATGATGATAGATAGTAGTCTCTTAAAAAATCTTGACTTGTCAAAATTAAAAAATCCATAACCCTACTTGGGTCTCTTGTATTTCTAAAACATTTAACTTTGAAGGGATATCCAAAAGACAGAACTCTTGGTTTGAGATTTGGGGGCCAAAGGGTATGGTGATGGACCCTGCGATGAGAAGCAGAGCCATGAGGTGGTGATGCTGGCCCGTCAATTTTGTGGCTCTTGTTCGTGGAGAAACAGGCTAAAACAGCTTCAAAGCTGGTTTTGGCCAATGAAGAGGTAGATTTAGAGTGACAACTGGGCTTTTCCGTTTTATTTTCAAGACCTGGTTGGTTTTATATCTTGGCTGTATCCTGGCAAATACTTGCACTTTTGTCCCAAGGTTTGCATGGCAAAGATGGTCCTACAGCAAAATATCAGCTCCCCTAATGTATGAAAAATGTCTGCTCATGTTAGCCAAGCTCAATTGTCCCCCACCTATGCTGACATTTTCCTGTGGACGTTCTGATTTCTTAGTTACTTTGGGGTAGCTGAAATTCTCTAGTAGGAAAGAATGAACTTAATTAGTCTTATGTATTTTAATTTTTCATTATACAAATAATATATGAAGCAGTACCTTTGTAAAACATTAATTAATTAAAAGTTATATATGGATCAAGCTAAAGGCTCCTTTAACCACAGCCCCACATATATCTGTCGCTGTAGAAAAAATATTCTTTTCTTTTTGTTTTGTGTGTTTAAAGAAAATGGTATAATATGCACCTTATTCTGCAGCCTCCTCTTTTCACCCAAAACTGTATGGGAGATACTTCTGTAACAATTTGCTTGGATCTACTCCATTCTTTGTCACTCTGACATGTTACTATGAATAAACTACGTCTTGTTGAACCATTCTTCTTTTGGTGCACGTTTGGGTTGTCCCCATGTTTTGCTATTACAATATTATGAAGAATATTCTTATACATGTTTCTTTTTGCATCTGTGTGAAGGTCTCTCCTGGGCAGATACTAATAAACAGAACTGCTGAGTCATAGAAAATGCTCATTTGAGAAATTCAACAGGTATTTTCAGTTTGTTCTCCAAAAGTTGTGCTTCAGTACTGTATGAGTGGATTCATTTTTCCATGTAACCAACACCTGAAACAAACTTTGTAAATGTTTGTCAATCTGATATCTAAGGCATGTCTCTTTGTTGATTTATTTTGTATTTCTGTCATCTCTGGGAAGGTTGAACACTTCTTGGTTACTGGCATTTCATATTTCCTCCACTGAGAATTGTTTGGCTGTTCGTGTCCTTTGCCACACTTCCACTGGATGGTTTGTCTCTCATTAGTTTACAGGAGTTCTTCATACAGTCTGCAGAGAAACCCTTGATAACATGTTGGAGTGTTTTCTTCTGTTTTTTCACTTAATTTACGGTGCCTTTGGTCTTACAAAGTTGTATTTTGCTGTAGTTAGTTTTATGAATCTTGTCGACTAGAGTTCTGCTTTCTGAGTCTCGTTTAGTAAGACTGTCTATTATCCAAGATATAAAGATGTTCTATAATCTTTTTAAAACAATCTAATACTTTTAATATTCATTCAACTTTTATTGTTTATTATATTCAGATTTGGAGTTGATTTTTAAGGAGTGGTGTGAGACCAAATAGAATATTTATTAATATTTTGTCAAATGAATATCTGATTGTCCCAAAATAATGTATTGGCTATTACCAGACTTTATGAACATACATAGTGAATAGTTATGACAAGTGCTGGTAGATCAAGTAAATCACAGACTGACAAATGACTGTAGGACTTAGCAATGTGGTGGTCACTTGTGACCGTGGAAAAAAGAGTTGTAGTGGGGTGGTGGGGGTTCATTGGAATGGGTTCAAGAGAGAATGAGAGAAATCAGAGATGGTGAGTACACACAGCCATTCCTGAGGTCAATCAGTTGTTCTTTTAAACCAATCAGAAGATGTTTTTGACATTTTTAACAAATGGCTCAAAACCATGACACTCTTCATGTAGATTTTAAAGCAGATGAGAAAGCCTTCCATGTTGAAGTTCTGAAGTATGAGTTTCACACACTCATTGTTTTTGGCAACAGAACAGAGTCAATCCTCCTTATTCAGTAATTTGATATTCGTGAATTCACCTAGTCACTAACATTTACAGGTGAATCCAAACCCAACACACACTGTGTTTTCCCTGGGAATTCCTGGACGGGTGCAGAGTGGCAGAAAGTGGGAGTTGCCTGAGGCGCACGTTCCCAGCTGAGGTAGAACAAGGTGACACTCTTGTTTCAGCTCTCAGGTCAACAAGTGTCCTTTTCCTGGTCTATTAAATGGTACGTTTTTCACCTTTTTTGCTTCTTGCTGCTGTTTTTCCTCTTTGTAATGATCCGCAAACATAGAGCTGAAGTGCTGTGTAGTGTTCCTAAGCACAGGAAGCCTGTGATGGGCCATATGTAGCAAACACTTGTGTTAGATGAGCTTCCTCCAGGCATGGGTTATGGATAGTGATATTGGCTGGGAGTTCAAATAGTGTGTCTACAGTCTATAGTAAATAAGGTCTTTTCAAAAGAGACAAACATAAAACAAGGCTATGCGTTGACAGGTTCCCAAACATGTCACGACCAAAGACTGCAGAAACCTAACCTTGTCCTTCCCCTAGGAGCCCTGGTTCAGTCTGGCTCATGCAGTGTTTGCTAAAAATTAATAGAATGTAACTCTTCCAAATAGGGAGGATCAATGGTAACATGATGGAGATATTTTCAAACCTCTCTTTTAAAAATGATGTCTAAAAAGCAGGTAGTTTCTCAACTAATGGTTGACTTGTCATCTTTACTTTGAAAGGACAGAGTTTTTAACAGCATCTGCTCAGAAGCATATCTTTGATAGACCCATAAAAAAATCTCAGCAAATTGGGGACAACTGTTTTCTGCAAGAGAAAATGTGTATAGAATACATATATTAACTTCAAGACAGTAGTTACCTTTGGGGAGGAAAGAGAGAGGAAGGAGAATGGTGTCTTCCACTGTGTAATAGTTCTTAAAAAACGACATCAATAAGGTGTGCTCTGTTAAATCTCAGCAAAGAGTAAATGGTTTCTGTTATCCTATTCTCCTTCTAAGTATATTTAAAATAAATATGTAACTGGGGGCCTGCCCGGTGGCGCAAGTGGTTGGGTGCGCGCGCTCCGCTGCGGCGGTCCGGGGTTCGCTGGTTTGGATCCCGGGCGTGCACCGACGCACTGCTTTGGCAAGCCATGCTGTGGCGGCGTCCCATATAAAGTGGAGGAGGATGGGCACAGATGTTAGCCCAGGGCCGTCTTCCTCGGCAAAAAAAAGAGGAGGATTGGCAGATGTTAGCACAGGGCTGATCTCCTCACAAAAAAAAAAATAAATAAAATAAATAAATAAATAAATATGTAACTGGAACTGAGATGAAATAACACTAATGTAATAGATGCTATTTGCTGGAGTGCTCCCACCATCTGATGGACAGCTCGTGATGGGTTGGTGATGTTGCTGACACCATCTAAAGGTCAGGACACGTTGTTTACCAGCTGTGGAGCTAGAGAAGGCTCGGTCACCAGCAGCAGAGCCAGAGTTACCTCAACCTACAAAGTTAGAGCCACATAGAAGCAGATCCTGCTCCAGCTGTGGACTAGTGAGAGCTCTGGCAGCAGCTCCAGAGCTCAGTTGCAGCCAGCTCCAGAACTAGAGCTCCTCCAGCTCCCACACTCGACCAGCTCCAGAGCCGCAGCCATTCCCATCACTAGCTCCCGCACCACATCTGTCAATAAGGCAGAGCTAGAGTCAGTCTCAGGACCGGAGCCAATTCTAGAAGCAGGTCAGGCACCACCGCCTGAGACAGACCCAGCTCTAGCCCCAGCTCAGGTCCAGCTCCTGAGCCAGTGGCACAGCCAGAGCTGGTGGGATCTCCAGCATCAGCCACAGCAGTGGCTCCGGCACTAGGGCAGCTGCAGCACCACCCACATCGCCAGCAACTAAGGCCCGGCCGGCTCCAGCCCCCACCCAGAGATGTCTTTCCCTTTTCTATGTTTTATGATTTCTTATGTTTTATGTGTTCCAATTTAGATTCAATAAAGTTTAATGTTTTCATCACTTAAAGTTGTACAATTCAGGGCCGGCCATTAACTACATCCTCTATGCTGTGTACCGTCACCGTTATCTAGTTCCAGATCATTGCTTCACCCCACCAGAACCCCTGTACCCATGAAGCAGCCATGCCCCCATATCCACTCCCCCACCCCCTGACAAGCACTGATCTGCTTCCTGTCTCTGTGCATTTCCCTGGCCCTGGTGTGGCTGGGCTGAGCACAGCCAACCCTCCTTTGGCCCCTCCCCCCCATGCTGAAGACCCCTGAGGATGCCAATGTGTTCAGTGCCATGAACCCGATGCCTAGTATGACTTTGACCTGAGGAAGCCCGCCGTCACCAAGGGGGTGAGGTCAGGCATGGAGCCAGCTCAACCCTGCTTCACATGAAGAAGAGGGACTCGATATTGCCAAGGGCACCTTCTCCTCAGTCCCTAGTGCTGTTTAGCCACAGGGCCACCCTCCCCAGGGTCTGGCTAGCTGGGGAGATGAGCACGTACAGACTAGAGTGACAAAAACCAGGTGGCCATCTTTTCTGTCCAACCAGCTGGCCCAGGCTACCCAGGAGCAGTTTCACCCTGAACCTCTCGTGCTGCAGGCCTGATGCCTGCCAGTCAGCAGGCTGTCCTGGCCTCCCGTGGACCACTGGGAGCCTTAGGTGCCTTCTGCCCTCTAGGGTCCAAAGGACTAGCTGACCTTTGCCAAGGAGTGCTGCCCATGGGCATGAAGCCCTGCCTGCCACTGAGGCACTGCCCTCTGTGCACCTCCCTCACACCTTCCCAGGTGCGGGTCACTAGCATCTGTGACTTCAGGTGCCCCAGAGTCCCCACTCACCCAGGGGGCGTGACCTCTTCAAATGCAGCCCTTCCATCCAGCCTCCAAGCCAATAGGCCCCAACACAGGCTTCAGGACCAGGCACAGCTCCCACTCCAAGTGCTGGGACACCTCAGGTGGGGCCAGGACCTCAGTGGCAGGGACATTGTCCAATGCTCAGCGAGCACTTGGCTGGTTCCTCCAGCTCCAAGGTGGAGGAGAGCAACATGAGTTTTGACCCAGAGGCCCCTGATGGCAAGGAAAAGAAGGTGGCTGCCCTCCCCATTCTCCCTGACAGCCCACTCCCAGTCCCTTCTTGCCCGGGACCAGTGTTCCCCAGCGACACCTACAAAGGGGCCAAGAAGCCCAGGAGCTGGATGCCGGCCTGGGGTGTCCTGCCGGGTCCAGAGACTCTGCTGACCATGCCACCCCCACAGTTATGGAAATCAACCGCCCCTGGGCCCCGATGGTCTCTGGTTTCATCTTGGCCTCCAGCAGCACTTCCTCCTCCTCAGCCTCCACCACACCCATGGCAGCTTTGGTCACACACAAGCGTCGTGTCTCAGGCTCTTCAACCACAGCTCCTCGCTGGCCCTCTCCATCCACACGGTGGGCGATGCTGCATCATCCCTGTCCACCTGGAGTAAACAACAGCAACGTGGACAGGAGCGTCTTGTTTAGCCCACTGGTGGGACGTGCCCTTGGTCCCATCACTCAGAGCTCTCTGAGCACAGACCTGTCCTGAATGGCTACTTTGACAAGAAGCCCTCTCTGGGCCCTCCAGGCAGCAGGCCCAGCCCAGGCAGGAGGTAGGCGACTGCCACAGTGCCCACTGTACATGGGAGGAAATGGAGGCAGCCTTCTCATCCTGTTGGTTCTTGGGGATCTTGGCTTGAGTGGAGGTGGATAAGGTGTCCACTGAGCTCCCTCCAAATCTAGGATCTAACCGCCTGAGGCTCTGATGAGACTGCTCGTTCAAGTCCAACCAACCTGTAGTGAAGCCCGACTCCTTGCCTGAGTCACGGCCCTGTGTGATCTGGTCCAGACACCGTCCCCAGAGTGCACCCCTCACCACACCCCACCCTCCCTAAAGCCTTCCTCCCCAAGGACCCTGCCAAGCCCCTGCCCCCTTCAGAGCTCCTAGCCTGCAGTGCCCCTCCCCGGAGCCCCCATCCAGGATGGACTCACCTCTGTGCTGGGCTCACAGGCCACCTCCTCAGGCTCCTGTGCTAGCAGAGCCTTTAGGGTCAGATTGACCTGGGGTCAAACCCACAGCTGGGTCACCTCACAGCCCTGTGACAGGCAAGGTCATGTGGTGTCTTCTCGGAGCCTCAGTTTCCTCCATGAAAAATGGGGTCAGTGACTCTGACCTCAGGAGAGTGTGTTGGGATTCAAGCAGGGAGACGAAGCTGCCCAAAGTGCTTGGACTCAGGAGGTCGCCTGGCTGGGGGAGCCCCAATGCAGGACAAGGCCTCGATGGTCAATGCTGGGCTCAATGCTGGTGAAAATCAAGGATTTCTAGTCCCCTGTTCACGTCTGGACTTGGTCACTTAGAGCAGAGTGACCTTGAATGCTGGGACCACTGGTCATCTGTAAAATGGGGTGCAATCACTCAGCACCCAGTGGGCTCCCTAATAACAGTAACTCCCTCCAATAGTTGCCCAGCTGGGCTCCCTTCAGCTCCTCCTACACCCGCCAGGGCTGCAGGCAGGGACTGGCTGGACCTCATGTGGTAGGGAGGGGGTGTAGAGGAGGAGGGAGAAGGGCAGCCTGGCCTTCTCCCTGCCCAGGGTCTGTGTCCACCACTGTCTTCGTGTCCGCAGGACCAGCCATGCATGGAGCTGGACCCTGGGATGGAGTCTGTGAACCAGGACAGTGAGGTCGGTGTATATTCAGTGACCCTCACGTCCCCAGATGTCCAACCTACCCAACTGTGCACCGTGTGGCCCACCTGGCTTCTGTGGCGTGTTCCTGCGACGTAGGGGATGTGAGGGTCACCGAGCAGTTGGCTGGGGAGGGGACAGACGAAAGCAGCCACATCAAGGGACCGTTGTGTTACACGTGTGTGCTGCGAGCTGTGTCACCCAGAAGTGCTGTCTGCAGGGCCCCTCTGTGTGCCTGACCATGGACAGGAGGCCTGGTTGCCGCACAGGAGAGAGGCCTGTGAGACAGTGAGGGTATCCCTGCCACACTCATGTGGGCGGAGATCCCGGGCCATGTCCATGCTCATCGGGGCTGATGTTGCTCCGTGTCCAACCCTCACAGGACAGTTGGGAAACTGAGGCCAGGAGAAGCAGGGACAGGCCCTGGGGTCACAAGGTGGGCAGAGTCCAGAGGGGAAGAGAGCATTCCAAGCTCTTAGGCCAGCCTCAGCACTTCCAAGGGGTTTGCTTTGGGAATGAGAGCCCCTAATACCCTGGGGGACCTCTGCCAATGCCCTCCCATGTAGGGCCCTTTGCTATACGCATCCCCACGTGGACACACTCACACACACAAGCATACACACACACTCTGAATGCCCAGCCCAGTCTCAGAAGGGAAGTGCTCACTGGGGAGGTGACAGGAGGAAGGAAGAAAGAGGTTGGAGGCAGCTCTGCCATGGGGCATGGGCATCCGGTCCCCTAACAACATGCCCAGGCCCATAGCATGAAGGGGAGAGATGCCAGACTGGTGGGCAGGGGGTCCCCAAGGTACACAGGGGGATGCAGGGGTTGGGGCCATCCCTAGAGCAGCCTGTAGAGAACCAGGTCTGGCGTCCTGTGGCCACCACTCTGGGCACCGGGAACTAGGATGTGACCCCCTAGGGGGGAGGGGATACAGCAGAGAAGGCCAGATCTTACGCCTCTGTAAATTGGAGTGCATAGATGGGGTGACTCTAAGGGTCCCACAGGCTTGTAGAAGAGTCTATTGACCTTCGTTCTCCATCCATGACCCACTGTTCTCTGAGTCCTTGTAAAATGCATTCCATTCCCTCGAGGTCTTGCTGAGCAGAAGGCAGCCTGAGAGCTTGGGGACTGGGGCCCCGGGCAGTGCAGAACATGGCAGAGCACTGGTCGACTTGTCTGGGGACCAGGGACAAGGCCATCCTTGTCGGAGCCTCGGGGGCCTCCTTTGGAAGTGAGGTGGAGTCATTGCCCTGGCTGGGGCGAGGAGGCCTTGTGAGTCAACGGGACACGCCAGGGCCAGTGGAGGGAAAGCGAGGAGCAAGAGAGGCTTCTGAGGTCCCTCACGTCCCTCCTGGAGCCCACAGGTCCTGCTCCTTTGCGTCCTGGGCCCTGGTGGAACCACTGCCTTGAGGACCCCAAACAAAGAAAGGTGTGTGTTTTGCTTTCTGCTTTCCTGCCTGGGGCTGCAAGGCTGGGGCTGACCACCAGGGGTGTCCTGTGTCCACTCATGCTCAATGCAGCAAGTGGAGCAGGGAAGGGACGCCCAGGGCTCGTTCTGGGTGTTCCCCTGTCCAAAGCAACAGGCACCTTTGATTACTGGCATCCACGTCCAGAATGGGAGCTGCTCAGAGGCGGGAGGGGACCCTGAGATCCTTTCATGATTCTTTCAGCTACTGTGGCCCCAGCACTCACCCTGAGCAGGGCCCATGTTAGTCCTGAGGGCAGTGCTGAAAGCACCCACATGGTCTCTGTCCTCCAGGAGCTCACAGCCTGGAGGTGGAAAGGACAAAATCATGAACAAATCCATGTGAAAAAGAAGAGAAGGTGCTACAGAGCAACGAAGCAGGGTGCTGGAGGAGGGAGGGCCTGGAGCCCCTAGGTGGGTGTAAAGGGCCCCCCTGGGGACATTTGTGCCCTGAGCAGAAGGACAAGAGGAGCCAGCCCTGCATCTGTCTGCAAACAGCGTGCTGGGGGGAAGCTCAAAGGCAGAGAGACTTGGAGGCAGAAGAGGATTTGACGAGAGAGGAGGTGAGAAAAGAGCCAGTGTGGCTAGAGTGAGCTGGGGGGAGAGAAGTGAGGGAGAGGGGATGGCAGGGCCAGACCCAGGCCTGGAAGGAGGTACTAGCTGTCTATGCTGGGTGACAGCATTAGCCTCACTTAGCACTTACGAGACCTATCATTGAGCTTCTGACAGTGTCTCTACCAGGGTCCAGGCTCAGGTCAGCTGGGAGGCTCCCCGTCAAGGTCTAGCAGGAGGCTGGGGCTGTGTTCTCAACTGAAGCTCGATAGAGGCAGGAGCCATCTCGGAGATCATTCACAAGTATCGGGGCAGTGGTAGGATTCAGTTTGGATGGGGGGTTTCAGGCCTTTTCTGTCTGTGGGCCGGGACCCTCTGCCAGTTCTTTGCATTAGGGGGTGTCATAGGGAAGGAAGCTCATAATATCTGATATGGCTTCTCCTGAATAGTGGATCAGAGAGACAGAAAGAGGGAGAGAAAGAGAGACAGTGACACACAGAGATAGAAAGATGGGGAGGAGAGACAAAGAGAGTAGACACAGACAGAGACAGGGAGACAAAGAGAGAGACAGAGAGACAGGGAGAGACCAAGAGAGATACAGACAGCCAGAGACACAGAGACAGAGAGAGACAAAGACAGAGAGAGAGAGACAGAGACAGAGAGATAGAATGAACACAGGAGAGACAGAACCACACAGAAGTCACAGACTTTTCATTAAGCTGACCGTGGAAGTGACATCCCATCACTCGGCCCTATTCTATTGGTTAGAAGCCAGCCGCAAAGTCCATTCTCATAGAGGAGCGAGGATTACATAGGATGTGTGCCTAGGAAGTGGGAACGCTGGGAGCCGTTGTGGGGGCTGCCCACCACATAGGCTGAGATGACCACCACTCAGGCACTTGGACCTGAGTCTAAACATAACAGGAGGCCCTGGAGGGTTGCGAGCCAGAAGGAGATGATGTCTGAACGTCATTTCATTTCAACTCTCCCTAGGAACACTGGAAACAGGCAAGAGGGGAAGTGCCTCTCCCAGACGCCCAGCAGACCCAAGCCTCTTTGCGTTGTATTCTCTGCCACAGCCAGCCCTTTCTGTAATCCTTGCACTGCCAAGTCTGTGCAGGAGCTACGTGTGGGAGCAGCCCACGGGATTCACAGACTCTGAAGGGATCTCTAGGTCTATACACCTGATGACATCCCTAGGAAGTAGATGCTAGAATGACCCCCACTACAGAGAGGGACATGAACACAGGAGAGACCCTGAGAGGGGAGGCCCTGAGAGGCGCAGGGTTGTCCAGGGTGACATCACTGGCAAGAAGCAGGAGCGGGACTGAATTCAACTCTGTGTCCTCAAAGCTGGGGCCCTGGTTGCGTCCAGACCTCCCCAGAGGCTGTGGGGTGGACTGTGTCAGTGTGACTGTGTCTGGACAGGGTGTGGAGATGGAGAGTGAGCAGTCAGCAGCCCGGGGGGCCCTTAGGAAGGTCTTGTGTGAGGAGGAAGCTTAGGTAAGGAGATCCCAGGAAGTGACCTCACAGAGCCCAATAGAACTTGGAACCCTGGTAACTAGGCACCCACATCCTAAACACAGCCCCCAAGCGAGCTCACTTCTCTAGCAACATGTTTAGTTGCTGCTTCCCAATGACCAGGGGCCGGAGCCCCAGGAAAGCCCCCAAAGACCGATGCAGATGCTGGTGCCCCTCTCGCGGCCGACGGCTCTGGTCGTTTACCCGGAGGGACGGAAAGGTAACACCGGGAGGCCCAGGGAAGGCCATTCCAAACCAGACTACCACTGTGGTCCCATCTGGGCAGCCCTACATCCCCTCCCCATGTGTGCCTGGATGGGCGGGTTCATGTGGGTAGACCACCGTGAGCAGGAGCAGTCGGTGAGGTGTTAGAAGCCTTGGGGGGTCGGTCAAGTTCAAAGCCCAGGTCAAGGCCGGCTGGGTGGGATGTGGAGTGCGGGGTGGTGCCCTTCTGCCTGAGGTTTATCCCAAGCCCCTGAGGTGTAGGTCTTTCCTCAGGGGTGGAATAATGTGCAGACACAGGTGTGTGCCTGATCTGGGAGAATTAGGACCAGAGGGCAGAAGAGCAGCAGGGACAGCTGGGCAGGGCTCTAATGCCTCTGGGACGGAGCCAGTCACTGTCTTTGCAGAGCTCCACGAAGAAGATCAGTGTGGAGCTGGCGGAAGGGGATATTCCATCCATCTCCCCGATGGAGGCGCCGGTGTCCCACAGGCCTGGACCAGCAGCTACCGGGAGACGGTCTGCAGTGACAGTGATAAAACCCTCAGAGCCACCAGAAGACCCAGCTTCAATCCCGGGAAAACCATCATACCCACCATGTCCTGCAGCAGCGCAGGAGGCAGCTGAGGCCACAGCCTCCGTGCAGGGAGCGCCATCCCCTGCAGAGTCTCCTGTAGCATACCAGGAGGCAGAAGAGGCCCAAACCTCTGTGCAGGGAGGGCCATCCCCTGCACAGCCTCCTGCAGGAGACGAGGAGGCAGCTGAGACCCCTGCCTCCGTGCTGGGACAGACATCTCCTGCACAGACTCCCGCAGGACTCCAAGAGGCAGCTGAGGCCTCAGCCTCTGTGCAGGGAGAGCCATCCCCTGCACAGGCTCCTGCAGGAGAACAGGAGGCAGCTGAGGCCCCAGCCTCTGTGCAGGGAGAGCCATCCCCTGCACAGTCTCCTGCAGGAGAACAGGAGGCAGCTGAGGCCCCAGCCTCTGTGCAGGGAGAGCCATCCCCTGCACTCTCTCTGGCAGGAGACCAGGAGGCAGCTGAGGCCCCAGCCTCTGTGCAGGGAGAGCTATACCCTGCACAGTCTCCTGCAGGAGACCAGGAGGCAGCTGAGGCCCCAGCCTCTGTGCAGGGAGAGCCATCCCCTGCACAGCCTCCTGCAGGAGAACAGGAGGCAGCTGAGGCCCCAGCCTCTGTGCAGGGAGAGCCATCCCCTGCACAGGCTCCTGCAGGAGAACAGGAGGCAGCTGAGGGCCCAGCCTCTGTGCAGGGAGAGCCAGCCCCTGCACAATCTCCTGCAGGAGACAGGGAGGCAGCTGAGGCCCCAGCCTCTGTGCAGGGAGAGCCATCCCCTGCACAGCCTCCAGCAGGAGAACAGGAGGCAGCTGAGGGCCCAGCCTCTGTGCAGGGAGAACCATCCCCTGCACAGTCTCCTGCAGGAGAACAGGAGGCAGCTGAGGGCCCAGCCTCTGTGCAGGGAGAGCCATCCCCTGCACAGTCTCCTGCAGGAGAACAGGAGGCAGCTGAGGGCCCAGCCTCTGTGCAGGGAGAGCTATACCCTGCACAGTCTCCTGCAGGAGAACAGGAGGCAGCTGAGGCCCCAGCCTCTGTGCAGGGAGAGCCATCCCCTGCACAGCCTCCAGCAGGAGAACAGGAGGCAGCTGAGGGCCCAGCCTCTGTGCAGGGAGAGCCATCCCCTGCACAGTCTCCTGCAGGAGACCAGGAGGCAGCTGAGGGCCCAGCCTCTGTGCAGGGAGAGCTATACCCTGCACAGTCTCCTGCAGGAGAACAGGAGGCAGCTGAGGCCCCAGCCTCTGTGCAGGGAGAGCCATCCCCTGCACAGCCTCCTGCAGGAGAACAGGAGGCAGCTGAGGCCCCAGCCTCTGTGCAGGGAGAGCCATCTCCTGCACAGCCTCCAGCAGGAGAACAGGAGGCAGCTGAGGGCCCAGCCTCTGTGCAGGGAGAGCCATCCCCTGCACAGTCTCCTGCAGGAGAACAGGAGGCAGCTGAGGGCCCAGCCTCTGTGCAGGGAGAGCCATCCCCTGCACAGCCTCCAGCAGGAGAACAGGAGGCAGCTGAGGGCCCAGCCTCCGTGCTGGGAGAGCCATCCCCTGCACTCTTTCCGGCAGGAGAACAGGAGGCAGCTGAGGGCCCAGCCGCTGTGCAGGGAGAGCCATCCCCTGCACAGTCTCCTGCAGGAGACAGGGAGGCAGCTGAGGCCCCAGCCTCTGTGCAGGGAGAGCCATCCCCTGCACAGTCTCCTGCAGGAGACAGGGAGGCAGCTGAGGCCCCAGCCTCTGTTCAGGGAGAGCCATCCCCTGCACAGCCTCCAGCAGGAGAACAGGAGGCAGCTGAGGGCCCAGCCTCTGTGCAGGGAGAGCCAAGCCCTGCACAGGCTCAGGGAGGAGAACGAGAGGCAGCTGAGGCCCCAGCCTCTGTGCAGGGAGAGCCATCCCTTGCACAGGCGCCTGCAGGACACAGGGAGGCAGCTGAGGCCAATCTCTGCGGCCTGGGAGAGCTGGCTCAGGACCCTCCCTCATTAGCACCTCCAGTCCCACCTGTTCCACCTACTCCCTTACCACCAATTTCCTTCCCCATCCTCCTAATTGTGTTTCTCTATTTCTTGGTTTCTTTCATTGATTTTTTTTTATTGTTTATATCTTGATTATTTAAAATAAATTTCACTTTCATCTTTTAACAGTTTACTGTTTTTCATTTTAAATTGTACACTTCATGAGCATTAAGTACATTCACAATGCTGTGCAGCCATCACCTCTGTATGCGTTTAGAGTATTTCATTCTCCAAAAGAACACCCTGTTCTAAAAGCACTCACTCCCACTTTCTCCCTCAGGCCCTGGCAACCCCTAATCTGTTTTCTGTCACTGTTTCCTTTTTTTTTTTAAATCTGTTCAGGATGTTTCCTATAAGTGAAATCATGCCATAGGTGGCCATGTGTTTTCTGCCCATTTATTTTCGCACGGCCTGATAGGTTTTCCTTTTCTGTTTTTATTTGAAATAGAATTTCTCTAATTTGATAGGAAAATCCCAGATGGAGTCTAGATTTGATGTATCAAAGAAAGCCCTTTTGGTAAATATGTGCATAATCTTGGGGTACAGACTGCTGTTCTAAGTGCGACACCAAAGCCAGAAGCCACACACGAAATGCGTTGCTCTTCCTGCAGCCTAAACAAAAACAAGAAAGGGTAGAAAGCTGGAAAGACAAACCAAGAGGCAGCTGAGGCATCAGCCTCCAAGCAGGGAGAGCCATCCCCTGCACTGGCTCCTGCAGGAGAACAGGAGGCAGCTGAGGCCCCAACCTCTGTGCAGGGAGAGCCATGCCCTGCACAGGCTCCTGCAGGAGAACGAGAGCCAGCAGAGGGCCCAGCCTCCGTGCAGGGAGAGCCATCCCTTGCACAGTCTCCTGCAGGAGACAGGGAGGCAGCTGAGGCTACAGCCTCTGTGCAGGGAGAGCCATCCCCTGCACAGGCTCCTGCAGGAGATCAGGAGGCGGCTGAGGGCCCAGCCTCTGTGTAAGGAGAGTCAAGCTCTGCACAGGCGCCTGCATGAGACAGAGAGGCAGCTGAGGCCAAATTCTGAGGCCTGGGAGAGCTGGCTCGGGAACCTCCCTCATTAGCACCTCCAGTCCCACCTGTTCCACCTGCTCCCTTACCACCAATTTCCTTCCCCATCCTCCTAATTGTGTTTCTCTATTTCATGGTTCCTTTCATTGCTTTTTTTATTGTTTATATCTTGATTATTTAAAATAAATTTCACTTTCATCTTTTAACAGTTTACTGTTTTTCATTTTAAATTGTACACTTCCTGAGCATTAAGTACATTCACAATGCTGTGCAGCCATCACCGCTGTATGCGTTTACAATATTTCATTCTCCAAAAGAACACCCTGTTCTAAAAGCACTCACTCCCACTTTCTCCCTCAGGCCCTGGCAACCCCTAATCTGTTTTCTGTCACTGTTTTGTTTTTTTTTTAATCTGTTCTGCATGTTTCTTATAAGTGAAATCATGCCGTAGGTGGCCATGTGTGTCTGCCCATTTCTTTTCGCACGGCCTGATAGGTTTTCCTTTTCTGTTTTTATTTGAAATAGAATTTCTCTAATTTGATAGGAAAATCCCAGATGGAGTCTAGATTTGATGTATCAAAGAAAGCCCTTCTGGTAAATATGTGCATAATCTTGGGGTACAGACTGCTGTTCTACGTGGGACACCAGAGCCAGAAGCCACACACGAAACGCGTTGCTCTTCCTGCGGCCAAAACAAAAACAAGAAAGGGTAGAAAGCTGGAAAGACAAACCACAAACCGGAATGTATTCCTCATGACACAAGGCCAGGGAAATGTTACGCATCCTTGTGGTCCAAAAAAACGCTCGAAAGTCAGAGTTTTAAAAAGAGATAAAGAGCAAACACATTCAACGCCAACGAGAGGTGATACACAGGGGCAGCATGTGTCAGAGATGCGCGAGCTCCCCGAGGAGGAGACGCGCACATGGAGACACTGTGGAGAGGGCACTGGGCCCCATCAGACGGGCTGGGTTCCAGTGTGGTGACGACCAGACCTGGTGACAATGTGAGGAAGCAGAGGCCCCAGTAGACCCCTAGAGACAAGTGTGAAAGGACACTCCTCTCTGGAGACCAACCTGCAGGACCCATCGCAGTCCCCAGGGGCACGCCTGTGCTGGCGGTACTGATCCCAGGACTTCATCCCACAGAAATTCCTGCCCAACTTTTCAAAGATGTATTTTCCAGACTATTCATCACAGCACTGGTTGCAATAGCAAGCAATTGGAAGGAACGCTACTGTCCATGGCGAGGCGATGGGATCCATCTGTCCCATCTGTAAGACCACTAATATGTGATATCAGCCAGAAGACATGCATCTAGGAACATGAATCTGTGTGTGAGAGAGCGACAGAGACAGACAGAGAAAGAGAGAGACAGAGCCAGAGAGATACGCACCAAATCATCCATGGGGCTCACCTCTGGGGATGGGAATTGCCACTCGCTTCTCTTCTCCTTTAGAGGCCTGCGTGATGTTTCAACTTGATAGAATGTGCCTCTATTCCTCTTATAATTCTAACAAGATTAAAATCACATGTTAATGTTATCCATTTATCACTCATCTTTGGACTGAAGTACATTATTTCGTTTTTCTTTGTAAAGGTTTTTATTACAAAGACAATGTACGTTAATTACAGGAAAAGAATGAATTCTAAGGGAATTAAGAATTAAGTGGAAACTGAGGAGTGCCCTTAACAGGCAGTGTTCACCGTTTCAGTCCTTTGCCTTTGTATGCACGTGTGTGTGCACGTGTGTGCATGTGCCCATTCAGCTGTGTGCATCTGTATGCACATGGGTATGTCTATGTGCAAGTGTGTGTGGGTGTGCACTTGCGGCTATCGTGTGGGAAGGACTGCAGGGAGTGTGCTCTTCTGGAACCTGATTTCCCCAGGGCTGGACCCTGGCCAGTCAATCCTCTTCCTCCTCTGCGTCGGCCTCAGAATTGCCTAAGAGCCTCTGCTGGGCAACACGGATCATTTCTGATTTTTCACTCCCGTCATCGTGCTGAAAGGAACACCTGCATCCATAAATCTCTACTTCTTTAGGACCGATCCCTAGAGGCGGAGATTCTGGCTCATACTGTAAACGTGATGTTAAGGTGTTGGTCACAGTCTCTGACACCCAAGGTCTCCTTCTACCCTGTGATCTTGTTTGGGAACAGGGAGTCCAGAGACCCTGAAACAGAGACCTGAGGGAGGGAGGGAGAAGGAGGAGCAGCTAGGATGCAGGGGATGAAGGTACCTGGGGTGACCTGCCCAGCTGGAAGGCCTCGCTCCTGTTGCTTCTGTCCCTCCCACTCCCCTCACCCCTGGCCCCGCCCCTAACACACCTGACCCCGCTTTGGCCTTGCCCATGCCCCTCCTGCTCCCTAACTCACCTGAGCTGAGCAGCCTGGCCTGCCATCCAGGACAGATGATGATGAGGGTCTGGACACTCCTGCCTGCTCCCTCTCCCTCCAAGCAGAGAGCCCCATCCTCAGTCAGGAAAGTACATCTAGGTCAGTGCAGTGAGTCACAGGGACCTCCTTGAACATGCTCCCTCCAGGGGGAGTTCTCAGTTGCAACAGCAGGACCCACTTGAGCTTGTGTGAGCAGAAGTGACTTTTACAAGACAGAGTGGAGGTGTCATAGAAGGTGCCAGAAGGTCAGAGCACGGGGCTAGAGGCTTTGGAGAAGGTCATCGTGCCCAAAGCACACCTCAGGGTTTTCCAGGAGTGATGGCTGCCTCAGGCACTGTGCCAGCCCCAGCCCACATATCCAGCACATTCAGCCTCTGCGATGGAGGGGCCCTGCTCAGTGGGGATGAGGGAGAGAGCCCTGGTGACCTCGGAGAGGCACTGCCATTGGAGCCTCGGTTTCCTCCCCTGTGAAGTGGGGTGACAGCCGACCTTTCATGGTGGTGTCAGACAAGTTCGCTGAGGCTGCACCTGGAGCGCCCTGCACCTTCTCAGATCTCAACAGCTGCTAGCTCTAATGAAGAGGAATCAAGAGAGGAGAGATGGGGCTGGGTCCCGGATCCCCACCTGGCTGGCTGACTGCCGTGGGACAAGATGGGCTGGAGAAAGGCATTCCAGAGGAACAGCGGAGTCAGAGCGAGTAGGGCATGCCTGGTGGGAGATCAGAGTGGGCAGAGGCAAAGGGCCCCAGGGGGCTCTGAGTGGGGTGACATCAGCAGGAACAGCTCGCGGTGATGAGCACTTACCGGGGCCTCTGTTCTCCTCTTGAGCTATCTCCTTGAATCCTCCCCACAACTCCTTGGGGGAGGAGCAATTATTGTCTTCATTTCACTGATGAGGAAACTGAGGCTCAAAGAGACTTGCCCCCTCTGTGCCCTGCAGAGTGGCAGAGCCGGGATTTGAACCCAGTGCCTCTTAGACCCCTTGGGCCTGCCTGAGAAGGGCTCCCCCATGCTGAGAGAGGGACCTCTTTTCCCTAAAGTTCTGAGAACTTTTGGTCCTGATGCCCAGAGAGACCTCACTCTGCGGGGGGATAGGCTGGTCCTTGCTACTGGGAGAGCCCACAGCGCCCACAGCTGGCCATTCCCCGGCCACCATACCCAGCCCCAGGCAGACGGAGTGGCCCTGTCCCTTTAGTTCAGTGATGGCTGGAGGCCAGAAGGGTGCAGGCCCCAGGGAGGCCAGGACCCCTGAGCCCGAGGAGGCCACAGTGCAGGACAGTGGTTTGGAATGATCCAAAGTCAGAGAAACAGGGGTCCTAGTCCCTGCTCAGCCTCTTTCTAGCTGGTGATGCAGGTGAGGCTCTCAGCCTCAGTTTCCCCATCTGTACAATGAGGAAATAACTTGGCCTCCTGATGGGCTGTTGGGAGACTTCCCTGAGGAATTGCTTGAGCATCTCTAGCCTGGTGCCCGGAGCGTGTTAAGAGCCCCCTGCCAGGCAGTCACAGTGGTCCTCCAGGGCGCAGGGTCTGGAAGTCCCTCCTCAGGTTCCCTTCCTGCTGCTCTGCTCCCGGGAACATTCAGCATTGTTTGAAGAGGAGCTGAAGAAGATCCAGGACCACACTGTGTTGCAGGTGACGGAGGCTCAGCGCTGGGAGGACAGCTGGACATGCTCCATGCCACCGTCCAGGGCTTGTGCTGTGACCCCCTGTGAGCCCCCCACAGATAAAGGCTCCTCCTGTGTGGATCCAGCTTCTGTGGTTTACTCACTTATTGCTTCATTCACCCAGTCATTCCTTCACTCATTCCTTCACTCACTCACTCCTGCACTCATGTACTCATTCATGCATTCGTTCATTGTTTCACTCACTCATTCAGCCAATACGTTCTGGTCCCTGCCGTGGGCTGAGCACTGTAACTTCACCAGTGAGTATGACCCCACGTGGTCCCTGCCCACCTGGAGCTCACATCCACTGTGTGACCTGAAAGAGGGCTGTCCCTCGGGTTAGCAGGGGTGATGAGCACCAGGAATCCACTTCTGAAAATAGAGGCCACCCATGCAAAGAAAAGAACGGAGAAAACCCATGCTTGGCACTTCATCGACCAAAAAAAATAATTAAAAGTTAAGAAAAATAAAGATATCCTACATTTAACAAAATGTGGGTTCTAATCACAAGTGTGCACTCATTCCGACAGCCAATGAGAAGTAATCCAGAGTGGACTGGGTATTGTAACACATTCTTCCGGCCAATAATAGCATTTCAGTAAACATGTTCCAGGGCCTCATGATTTTCCTAAGGCCTCTGTGATCCTCCAACACTTAAATCTTTCTCCTTGGAAGCGTCTGTCCTGTCCCCCTCCTTGTCGAATGGCTCTTCCACTGTCCGGGGGCCTACCCTGCACGGCCACACTCGTCAGCGACTCTCCACGTTGTGTGGACAGGCTGCCCGCGTTCCTCCCTCAGCCTCACGAGCTCCTGTTTCTTTGGCAAGGTTGGGGTTTTCCCTGGGTGATCAGCGGGCGTCCTTCTTTGCAGCGGTGTGCGTCTCCCCATGCTGCGTCTCCTCTGACGACTCCGGGAGGCAGGCCTGTGTCCCCATCTCACAGGTGAGGAAGCTCAAGTCCAGGAGGCTGGACGACCTGCTCCACGTCACAGCTAGCGTGCAGCCTCCGCAGAGTCTGGGCCCAGAGCAGACCAGGACGTAGGGCGAGTGGTTTGTCTGCAGGTGAGGGAGGAGGCCCGAGGGAGGCCATGGGGAAGGGAGCCTGGAGGAGGAGCGCCAGGGCGGGGCCTGACGAGGGAGCACTGAGGTGAGCATCCATCCTAGTCCTGTCGGGAGACGAGATCCCACCCGGACTGGCTCTGTGCCCGTGGGTGGAGGGTTTACCCCGGGTCGTGAAGGCTTCTGTGCTACAGGCTGGCACAGGCTCGCAGGAGAGGAAGCTCCCGGTGCAAGAGAGAGCCCTCAGGCAGAGAGTGGATGCAGGTGCTCCAGGGGGACACTGTGGGCCTGCTGGGGACTGGCTCCCAGGGACTGCAGGGACTCAAGTGGGCTGAGGGAACTGAAGGGCAGCAGCAGCAATGTCTGCAGCGGGGGCCTGCACACATGTCCCACACGTATGCCCCCAGAAAGGCTGCTCTGCATCGCATTTCTCCTCCCAGATGCGTAGTTGGCCCAAACCGCCCCTCCACTCCACACTCCCAACTCCTTTCCACTCGTCTCAGGTTACTAGAAATTCAGAATATTTTAGTTGGTGTTGGAGCCCAGAGACTTTTGTTTGTCCTGCCCATGTTCTAACATTGCTGGCTTTTTAAAGATCTCAGGGCTTTGACTCCAAAACAGCAGGATGATGAGGATCCCAGAGAGCTTTCTGGAAGCAAGACTTTACGCTTTGCAATACTGCCATCCCACCAGCTCTTCTCAAAATCCCTCCAGGACACAGACTCACAATCTTGGGTCCTCAGATTGCTGAAAGGATGCGCCTTCAGAAAGTGATCGGCGTGGGTCGGCAGGACGCACCGAATGGTTGAGTGAGGAGTTCAGCCAATCCTCTTCCCGGAAAGCCATGATCACACCGGACGTGCTGTCAGAAAACAAGCTCTGGGAAGAGACCAAAGACATACAACCAACTGAGGAGCATGTGAAGCTGAGGGAAGAACAGTGAGAGTCGTGGTGTTTTTGCCCAGGGCAGGTCCCGTCCCCACCCCCTCAGTGTGACGGCCCTGTGAGCGGCGCAAGCCTGAATGGGGGTGGCTTCACTGTCAGAGGTTGCCCACTTGATGTCGCCATGCGTGGGCAAAGCCCGGCCCCTAAGCATTTCTGGAAACAGTAGCCATCTCAGTGGCAAGCTGACGTGGAAGGTCAACTTTGCAGCCGCCTGAGGTTGGATCTAGAACAGAGCAGCGAATCAGCCAGGAAGGTGAGACGGACAACCACACGATGAGACAGACACAGCGGCCTTGATGGGCTGCACGTAACCCCAGGGGGTCTGAAAGGTGGTGTGGTTGTGCAGACCTGTGCTCAATCAGGTGAGACCAGGAAGATGGGCATTGTGGGGATGCTTAGAGACCTGCCCCCAGCCTAGGCCCTGCCCCCAGGGGTTGCTGCCTCCCAGGAAGTCCAAGTTGACTGAGGGGACAATGCCCAGCCCTGTCGAAGGTCCCTGTCCACTCTGGGGCTCCCATGGAGAGAGGCCTTCCCACCTGGAAACTTCTCCCCAGGTCTTCTTCAGAGGCTGAAACGAGGTGCTCTCAGAGCAGAGAAGATGGTGAGCAGTGAGGAGAGGCTCCTGAGGAGTCGGCCCTCCTGGGGAAGGAAGCAAATGAGCTGGGAGGGTGGAGTGGTCCCTGCCTGCTCTGGCCTCAGCCCCCTCAGTGTACATCTCCCTCCTGGAGGGGACAGGAGCCCAGGGAACCCGGGAGAGCACACCCGGGCCGCGATGAGCAACACTCCCAAGGAGGAGGATCTGAGCTCAATGCAGGATCAGCCCAGGTAGGAAGGGAGCCTTTCGCCACCAGGACACTTGAGTCAAGGTCAGCGTGCCCCTGCAGGGATGATGAGCTCCCTGCCTGTTCTATACGTCCCTGTGGACCACTGACTGCTTAGGGACTGGCTTCTGACCAGCAGACCCAGCACAAGTGACAGGACGACCCTTCCCAGATTCCATCACCGAGGCTGTCATTCTCTCTCACTCGCTCTCTTGTGTTCCCTCTTCCCTCTCCCCTTGTTCCCCTCTCTCAGTCTGTCTAACCCCTGGACCTGGGGACATACATGGACGTCCTGAGCTCCCCTATGCAGAGGCCCACGCAGAAGAAAACCAAGGGAGTGCCCTGGCCAACAGACAGAAAGGAGCCAGGCTCTCAGTGAAGCTGATCCTGACCGAGCCCACAGGAGTAAGCTTGACAGCACATCTCACCCTGGTCCAGCCTCGGTGGAGGCCACAGCCCCAACCTGGAAGTTGTCATGAGCAGAGGCTCCAGCTCAGCTGTGCAGGATTCCTGGTCCACAGAGATGGAGAGAGAGTGAATATTTGCGGTTTACAGATGCAGGGTGGGGAGCAGTGTTGTCAGAGAGGAGGAAACACCTCACACCATCTCCCAGTTCCCAGGTCTGGCCTGCCCTTCTCCCTCCTCTCCCCTCCAGGTTCTCTGCAGCCACAGTGCCCACCTCTCTAACCTCCTCTGGCCAAATTCACTTCTGCCTGGGTGTCTCCACACCAGCAGTGCCTTCTCCCTGGCACGCTGATCACAGGTGAGTGCAGCGCTGGGTCCTCATGTCATTCTGGTCACAGCAAATGTCACCTCAGTCAGGCCTTTCAGACCCTCCTACCCAGTGAGACCCCAGCCCTCCCTGCAGGACACTCTTTATTTTCATTCCAGTTCATGCTCTTCTCTTTCACGTGTCTCTGATTTTGTGCTTTTGTCCATCTGCCTCCAGACTGAGCTCCTGGTGGGCAGGGACCACTGGGTAGATTTCAGCACCACCCTTGGGCCCACCAGGGCTCCCGGCCCAGGGTGATGGCTTGGCACATAGCTGCCGAATGAACAAATAGGGGCATCTTGGATCCCTCCTTCCTGCTTTTGCTCCACTCAGTGGGTGAAGAGGAACACTAGTAATAGGAAGTGCAAGTGGGTCCTGAGGCAGGCGGAGGGTCAGCATGACTTCTGCATGAATCCTCCTCTCCCCAAATTGCTCCAGCAAAGCTCAGTGGGCACCACTGACACAGGAGGCTGCCACCTGATGGCCAACACAGGAACTGCAGCCTCAGGCAGGGACAGCACAGCACCAGGCAGGCATGTATCTCTTGTGGAGAAATGCCTATCCAAACGCATTGCCCATTTTTCATTGTGCTATTTGTATTTTATTGTTGAGAGGGGAGAATGTATTATATATTCTCAATAGTAGACCTTTATCAGATATGTAAAGATCTGTAAACATATTCTCCCCTTCTGTGAGTTGTCTTTTCGCTTTCTTGATCGTGTCTTTCAACGCACTCAAGTTTTACTTTTCATGAAGTTTAATTGATCTGTTTTCCCTTTGGTTGCTTATGTGTTGGGTGCCACAATTACAAAAACATTGCCTAATCCAGGGCCATGTTTTCTTCCAAGAGTTTTATAGTTTTAGGTCTTACATTTACATCTTTGATGGTAAGAAGATGTAACATTTTTGTATATGGTGTGAGGTAGGGGTTCACCTTTATTCTTTCACATGTGGATATCCACCTGTCCCAGCACTACTTGTTGAAAAGATTATTCCATCCTCATTGTCTTGGCATCTCAAATAATTCTAGAATCTGTGGTTGTTGCAGGTGGTGTGACTTACAGTTCCTTAGAATTTTTCTTTACATGAAGGTTGCTTTTCTCTGGCCTTGTGGACTTTCACCCACTGCATATGTAGACAGATCATTAGCGAAATAATCATATCAGGTATTTGGACTAGTTTTTCCTTTGCTTGCGGTGGGTATGTAAGTCCACACCCTGTTACTCCCTGATGGCTGGGTGGACCACATTGCACCATTGTTCTGGCCTGGATTATCGCTGTATCCTTCTAACTGGTTTCTCTGCCTCTATATTTGACCCGCCATCTATCCTCAATGCACCAATTGGAGTGACCCTTTAAAACCAGATGTCACACCCTGACATTGTGAAATCTCTCAAGGGGCTCTCCATTTCTCTCAGGGGGAAAGTTCAAGTCCTTATGATGGACCTCAAGCCCAATACAGTTGGTCCCACACTCTCTCTGACATCATCTTTGGCCAGTCATTCCCTGTACCATTTGCTCCAGTCCCTCTGCCCTCCATTATGCTCCTGGTACATGCCAGGCACTCTCCCACCTGTAGACTTGTACTCTATGTTCCTTCCACTTGGAATCCTCTTCCACATGATGATTTCATGCCTCATCTTCTTCACTATCTTTAATTCTGTGTTCAAATGTCATCTTGGTGAGGCTGTATTGACCATGTCATTTAAAATATAAACTATCCTCTTGTCCTGACACTCCCTATCCAACTTGTTCCCCTTTCATTTTTCCCCTTAGCACTAACACCCTATAAAATAATATATAATGATAAGAATCAGTGTTCAATCAGGACACGGAAACCAACCAATAGATTGAGCAGGGACAGTTTATATAATGAACAATTAACCATAAACCTTTAAAGGGAACTATAGAGAATAGCCCAGAATTACAGTAGAGTAGTTAAGAAAGAAACAAATTTGAGAGAGGACCCCCTCGCCAAGCCTGCCTTCAGGCCTTGTTGGAGAAGGAATGATTGCCGCACAGGGATGGTGGAGAAGATTGTCATGTTTCCCAAGGCCAGTACCAGTTCCTGGTCAGGGCAGAGCTCAGCAGGTAGGGAACAGCAGGCTGAGACTGGCAAACAGGAAAGCCCTGTCCCCTCCCAGGGGCAGGTAGGCTGAGGCTGGGATGCCTACTGGATTCACTGGGATTCCATTTGCAGCGGTGCCACTCATTCTCCTTATTAAGCCATCCAAGGGGATCCACTGAATCCACTGTGGATCACCCACTGTGGGTGAGTCCATGTAGACACCCCTGAATTGTGCCACTGCTGGTTGTACTGCAGTAGAAAGAAAAAGAAAAGAATGGAAGCACCCTGGGATTAGGATGGAAGGCCCTTTGTCCTAAACCTTCTCTGACAAAAGCTTAACCCCTGCCAGGTGCAAAAGAGAAATGTCTACTGGGTGCAGCTCCATTATTGCAGAACAGACAACAGAGGGCAACACTCTGATGTTGTTACACAGGGGCAATCCATTGATAACTGGCACCATAATTCCCTTATTATTTTGTTTATGTATTCCATGCTTTTACTTCCAACTTGCCTCTATTGCTTTATTTGAAGTAAGATTTTGAAGACAGCATATGCTTGTATCAAGGTTCCTAAAAAAAGGTATTTTGACCCCCCAAAATGCCATTATTAGATCAAAACAACAGAAGAATTAAAAGTACAAAGTAGCTATACTATCAGTATATGCCTTAAGTAAATAGCTTACTGTCAAATTCCTCTTATATAAGAAAGCACCATGCAGTTTCATTTTAATGATGTTAGCCTCAATAATCTAGTATAATAATAAACTCCTTTGTAATGAGTAACTATATAAAATGAAGTTACAATAATTTACAATTTACGTCTGTGACATGACCCAACTACTCTCTACAAGCACCACTGAAATCTTGATTGACGCTTGGCTACCTTGTTCTACTAGAACTAACGGGAATATTTCACTGCCAACAAATTCTGTTTACCTACTGTGTAGTTTATAAGGGTTGAATTCTTCTCTACTTGAAAATCACCATTTTCATCTCTCCATATGGATACCTGTTTATTGGCAGATAGCTTTGCAGCCAGTATAGTTTTTTTCAGGAGAGTCTTATATAAGAAGTCATAAAATATGAGTATAAATAACTTACACTTAGGCAATTTTTCTTTTTCTTTTTTTTTCCCTGCTTGGAAAGATTTGCCCTGAGCTAACATCTGTTGCCAATCTGCCTCTCTTCTTTCTCCCTTCCCAAAGCCCCACTACATAGTTCTATATTCTACGTGTAAATCCTTCTAGTTCTTCTACATGAGCCACTGCCACAGCATAGTCAATGAGAGACGAGTGGTGTGGTTCGCGCCTGGGAACTGAACCTGGGACTCCGAAGCGGAGCGTGCCAAACTTTAACCGCTAGGCCATCAGGGGTTGCTCCAGGAAATTTTTCTAGAAAAATATTGGAATCAAGATGTATGATTTATTTCTAAAAATTTCATAACATACTTTAAAACATGAAATGCTCAACATGTTTAAAAGCACTTTACCACTCAGTTTACCTTAACAAAGATATAGCAAACATTTTGAGAAATATACTTTCAACAGGAAAGTCCAATTGTAGCTTTATGCTTTTGTAGACCACTCCCAATAACGTGGCTTAAAAAATATAACTGTAAGAGTCTCTCAAGAAAATGTATTTCATTTCTATAAAAATCGTTCTTTACAGTGTCTCAATGTTTGTTTCCTACTAAGCTTCTCAATGTTCTTTAGGCTTAACAATATAGTAGAATCAAGCTCCTATAATCTAGCTTTTAATCCCACAATCCGGAAAGCTCTATCTCAAGGTCATCAAAGACCTCTTAAATCACCGAATAATATTATTCCCATTTTATAAGTGCGAATACTAGGTTTTAAAGAAGTCAAGTTCATGCCCAATATTGTTTAGCTAGTAAGAGGCAGAGCCTAGATATGACTGACTCCTGCTGTCTGATTCTAAAATCCATAAGCATAACCTCTAGGTATACAGCCAAACATAACACTCTGTATTCTTGCAACAGAATAAATACATTTGCTTTTTCTTTAATATCTGTAACACGGTTCTTAACTATTCCAATACATTGGTTTCTCCCTTTCTGTAAATGAGAGTGTTCTTCAAAGTACCTTCCTTCCTCTCTGCTCTTCTCTATACATTCCCTCCACTCCCAGTTCTTGAATTCATTTAACAAGCATTTATTTTATTGAGTCCATACAATTCCAGACCCCATGGAAAAACAATGAAAAAAAAACAGTCCCTGGCCTTGAAGGATTTACAGACTACTAGGGGAGAAAGCCCTATAAGCAAGTCCAATAATATTTTCAAAAAAAAAAAACAAGTTTGAGTCTGCACAAACACAGAAGGCTATCTATGCCACACAGCACGGGTTTTCAAGCCTTTTCTGAGGAGGACTACAGTTTTTTAAGAAATAGCGTTTAAAATTTCCAAAAGAGCACGCGAGACCTAGAACTTCCCTGATCCACTGTCCCCTTCCCACTACAAGCCATGTTTTTTCTAAGACTCTTAAGAACATCGTTTGAAAACCACTATATTCTAACATCTTAATAGTTTTGCCTTTCATGCCTAGGTCTTTAATCTACCCGGAATGGATTTTTGTGTACGGAGTAAAGTAGGGTTCCAATTTGAATTTTTTCCACACTGATATCTAATAGTCCCAGGACCACTTAAAGAAACGCCCCTCCTTTGCCCTCTGCTCTGTAAGAGCACTTCTATTAAAAGAAATCAAGTTTCTGGATACACGTGGAAGTGGATTTGGGTTCTCTACTGTTTTCCACTGGTCTAACACTGTGCTAATACCAAAGTGCTTTAGTTACTATAGCTTTATATATAATAAATCAGGATATCTCATAGATCAAGTCTTCTCACCTTGACCTACTGCTTAAAAAATATCTTGGCTATTCTTAGTCCTTTGTATTTCCATATGTATTTTAGAAAAGACACGTAATTTTGAGCTCTGTAATTTCCTGGTAAACTGGTAAAATACCCACAAAACAAATCTAGATCAGTGTTTCTCGATCAGGGCAATTTTAACACCCCCACCTCCCACCCCAGGGACATTCAGCAACGTCTGGAAACATTTTTGGTTGTCACAAAGTCGGGGGTAGGTACTACTGGCCTCTAGTGGGTTGAGGCCTGGGAGATGCTGCTAAGCATCCCACAGTGCACAGGACAGCTGCCACAACAAAGAATTATCCCATTCAAATTTTAATAGTGCCACTTTTGAGAAACCCTGTCCCAAATAAATCAAGGGTCAAATTTGCATGGGCCCATTAAAGGCCAGGGAACGTCTACCAAAAACAATAATTTAGTTTTAGAAAAACTGAACTGCCATGTGCCAAATGAGATTTACCCCAATTCATTAAAAAAAAAATCATATTATTTGCATAGACCAAAAGGCTTATCTTCCTCTTCTCTATAGCAGGGACATTTGCAGGAAGCTTATTGGAGGGGTTAAGTCTTTAAAATACAAAGTTATAAAGAAACAAGACATATCCAGAAGATATTTAAAAAAAAAAAGAAACTCATAGAAATCAGTAAGAAACAACCCAATAGAAATATGGGCAATCTAAATAGGCAATTCACTAAAAGGAATATTCAAATGACCAATAAACATATAAAAAGATGCTCAACCTCATTAGTCACCAGAGAAATTCCCATTCAAACTCACGAGAACACCATCCATGCACCAGAATGGCTAAAATTTTAGAAGACTGGACATATCAAGTGTTAACAAGAACGCCGAACAACGTAATTCCCATATACTACTGGATGTAGGGAAGGGGTTGCATAAACTGGTTCAACCACTTTGGAAAATGTTGGCAGTCTCTACTATAGCTGAACATATCCATACACTATGACCAGCAATGCCATTCCTAGGTATATATCCAAGAAAAAATACTTACCTATTTGCAAAAGAATGAACAAGAATGTTCATAAAAGCATTAAAAGCCTAATGTAGAAACCATCCAAATGTCTAATAACTGCAGAACGGATTAATAAACTGTGATATGTTCATAGAAGTAAATAATATACCACAACAAGAACTACTACTGTATGCAACAACACAAATGAATCCCCAAAATACAATGTTAAGCAAAAGTACGCAGACTCAAGAGTACAGATATCACTCCATTTCTATAAAGAGGCAAAACTCATCAATGGTGACAGAAGGGAGGATAGCCAATACCTGTGGAGAGAAAGGATAGTGACTAGAAAAGAGCATAAGAAGGGGCTGTAGGGTGTTGGTAATGTCCTATTTTTATCTAGGTGGTAGATACACGAGTGTGTTTACTTTGTGAAAATTCATCAAGCTATACACTTAGGATTTGTATGCTTTTCTGTATTTAGCTTATATCTTACTAAAGAATTTGCTTAAAAATGGAAAGAATCCAACCCTGATTTATCACATCTGATGCTTCAAGAGACTATTCTAAACAGCCCAAACTCACAATGATGCTAAAATGCAAGTTGTGTATATATTGACAACTGATTTTTTACCAAGGAACAAAGGCAATGCAGTGGATAAAGGATAGCCTTTTCAATAAATGGTGGTGAACAATGAGATATCCATAGGCAAAATAAATGAACTTGGATCCATACCTCACACCATATACCAAAAACAACTCGAAATGGATTTTAGACCTAACAGTAAAACCTAAAACTATATTTGATAGAAAAACACTTGTATTCAAAATATATAAAGAACTCTCAAAACTTAACAATAAGAAAAAAAAAAAACAGGCAAAAGTTTCAAAAAGACATTTTATCAGAGAAGATATACAGATGGCTCATAAGCACATGAAAAGACGCTCAACATCATAAGTCATCAGGGAAATGCAAATTAAAACCACAATGAGATACCACACTACATGCCTATTAGAATGGCAGACAAGACTGACCATACCAAGTGTAAGCAAAGATGTAGAGAAATGGGAACTCTCGGACACTGCTGGTCGGAATGTAAAATGGTATAATGTATAAACACTTTGGGTAACAGTTTGGAAGTTTCTTAAAGAGTTAAACATAAGTGATCCACTCATTCTACTCTTATGTATTTGCCCATAAAAAGGAAAGCACATGTCCATAACAAAGACTGACATACAAATGTTCATAGCAGCTTTATTTGTAATAGCCGAAAACTAGAAACAACTCACATATACATCAACATGTGACTGGATCAACAATTTGTAGTATATCCATAGAACAGAACCTTACTCAGCAACACAAAGGAACAAACTGTTGACACACACAACATTGATGAATTTCAAAAGAATTATGTTAAGTGACAGAAGCTAGACAAAATTGGTGTACAAATTGTCTGATTCCATTTATATAAACTCTAGAAAATGCAAACTAATCTATAGTGATAGAAAGCAAATCAGTGGTTGTTTGGGGAGAGAAAGTCACAGAGGGGTGGGAAGGAGGGATAACAAAGGTGCATGAGAAAACTTTTGAAGGTAATGGATATGTTCACTATCTTGACGCTGACTGAAAGTTTCATGGAGGTACACCTTATGGTGGAGGCCATAACTTATCACAGCGTACCATTTATTTTATTTTATATTTTTTCATTTATATATTTTTATTTGGAAATGTTTATATCAGTGCAGTGAAACTAAATTTTAGAGACACGGGATGTCATTAGTTTGGATATCATTAGTTTATTATAAAAGAGAGACATGGAAATTATTTACATGATGAAAGATTTCAGTACTTCAGTGGAATGGGCAGCTTCACGTGATGCCATTTCAATAGTAATTCATTTCAGTCTACATACTTTCCAAGAATGTCACCATCTCTAAATAAGAAATAATCCTTGTCATCTAGAGCTACTTTGGTGCCTCCGAATTCTAAGAGAAGAACTTTATCTCCCACTTTCACACTAACTGGTTGAATCTCTCCACTCTTTCCTTTAGAGCCCGATCCAACAGCTACTACTGTTGCTTGCAATACTTTTCCTTGAGATTTTTCTGGAAGCATAATGCCTCCTTTGGTTACAGTTTCGGCTGCACTCCTTTCAACCAAAACTCGGTCAAAGAGGGCAAGAGACTTTCTAAATGCCTGTCCTGCCATGACTCCGGCCGCCGCAGCCCACGCTCCGCTCTAGCGCCGCCGTTGCAAGCAGAGACCCGCAGTCCCACCCTCGAGACATGTGAACTTGGGATAAGGCACCCGGCGCGCAGGCGCGCTCGCCCCCCTCCCCCCCCCCCCCCCGCCCCCCGCCCCCGCCCCCGCCCCTCCCCGCGCGAGGGGGCGGCGAGGCAGCACAGCGCCGCGATTCGCCAGGAGGGCCCTGCGCAGGCCCTGACGCGAGGACCCCAAAGCGTACCATTTAAATAAATGCAGTTTGTTTTGTCAAGTATGTTTCAATAAAGCTTTTCTAAAAAAAATACAGGTTGTATATAAATATTATAAACCAGAGTTTCTATAATTAGCTCAAAATCAACTCCATTCATTCACACAACAAATAGTTATCTAGCACCTACTATACGCCAAGCACTCTGCCAGGTTCCAGGGTTACAATGGTAAGCAAACTGACATGGCTCCTGACCTCATGGAGAACACAGTCTGCTAGGGGAAGCAGAGATCAACAAAAGATGCACACAGACACACAGATAATAAAAACTTCACAGACAAGTGCTGTGAAGGAGACAAACACAGTGAGATGACACAAAATAACAGGGAAACCAAATCTGATCTAACGGAAAGGTCAGCATGGCTCCCTCAAGGAAGTGAAATTTAAGCGATACCTAATGGAAGAGGAGGATAACAAGTTGAAGATGTAACTTTCCTCAGAAGAGACACTAACACAAGCAAAGGCTCTGAGGCAGAAGAAAGCATGACCCTTTGAAGGAATGGCAAGAAAGTCAAAAGGGCTAAGGGTCAAAACAGTGTAGACAACACTATTGGTCACCTCTCCAGTAACTATTCCATCTCCTCTTCCTCACTCCTAACAGAATCACACTTGGGTTCCAGCAGCCACCCTCCTCCACACATAGTCATGTGCTTTAGAGGAAGATGACTCCATTCTTGATTTTAGGAAGTGGATACGTTGAGACTTAAGTCAGTCATGGCCACCTCTTTTCTCCCTGCCAGTGATTAGTGAAAGAATGGCATGAGTGAAAGCAGGAAAAGAAGTTATTGCATGCTCTAAACAAGAGATGGTAGTTTGGACCAGGGAGTTGTCAATGGAGATAGAGATTTGCACGGAGAAATAAGGCAGAGCAACGTGTACAGGATGTCTCCTAGGTTTCTGGCTTAGGCAAATAACGACCAATCTTTTCCATATAGTCAAAGCCAGAGAAATATTTTTTAAAAATTAAGAGTCTTATGTTATTCTTAATATATTTCATTTAAATAAATCTAATTAGAACTATTCAAGGATCATACCTAAAACATATCTCATCCTCATGCAGGATACTGGCTTCAGAAGTTCATGCAAACTTATCAAGAATGAATGAGGCTAACTAGATTTTGTCTTACAATACAAATCAATGTTTTCTAAAATTCTAACTTATAATTAACAATCCTGCCTACAAATAACATCAATTTCTGAATATCATTTATTTTGCCTTGCCTGCTTCAAAAAATGATTTAAGCTAGCAAAATGTCCAAATCAATTAAAAGCCAAGCCAAGAATAAAGTAGTCCAAGGATTTCTGACCACTCTTGTGTTATCTAAAAATAATTCCAGAGACATTAGATGGAGGTACCTAATGAATTATGCTCATCAAATTTATCAAATTAGGTCTCATAACAACAGTAGTGAAGGTTCCTATTACACATACCAACAGACCCAGGCAAAAATATAACCTACCTTGACAAGTTGATGAAGTGCCATTTCTGTCAGAAGGTGGTGTACTTGGACTGTTGAAATGACGTGAAGCTCCTCCGTCCTCGCCATCGTTTGTAACACTCTTTGAGTGGCACGTACAACGACGTGACAATGGTACTTCAGCTTTTTCGCTTAAGCTTTCATCCGCTGGCTTCCCTCAAAGTGAAAGAACCTCTATTCATAATATTTCTAATTAAACAAACATTCATCATCCTCTGCAGCTAGAGTGAGCAACCACTCGAATTTGCCCAGGATTGGGAGGTTCCCCAGGCTGTAAGATTTTCAGGGCTAAACCTGGGAAAGCACCTGGCAAATCTGGACAAGGTGGTCACCCTATCTGTAGCATCAAATTAGGACAGGAGAGAAATACTTATGCTGTCAGAGACATTTATAGAGAAATGATCATCAATTTACATAACTTACAAAAAGATAATAGTCAAAGATTAATAATGTAATAAAGGCACAACCACTTGAGTATTCGTTGATATTGAGATTCATTAAAATATCAAGCAGGGAGGATTAAAAGAAAGACCAAAAGTATATTCTTAGTTACTGCTATTTCCTTAAATGAATCATTCTGGATAAAAAGTACTTTATTATATTTTTTTCAAGTCCCAATAATCAAGCTGAATATATCAACCAAATACTTACCACGAAGAAGAGACTGTCGCCACGCTAAAGCAGCACAAAGTAAGACTAAGCTTTTCCCACTCCCTGTAGGGCTCTCCAACAAACAATGCTGCTTACTTTTTAATCCTCGGACAATCTATTGACACAAAAACAATAAAAAAAAATCAGTAAACAATTTACTTCATTAGGGTCTGTCTGCATCACAAGTACAAACACAACAAGCAGTAAAGTTGTACTTGAGGGAACATAGCAATAGCAGAAGGGAGAATTAGTATTTCGTTCAATCTAGACTTTATTCCTTTATCTTTCTCCCTAAAATTATGTTGGACTTAAAAGCATATAGGCATAAAAGAAATGAACAAAGCAATTTGTGCCTTAAGGATGCAAGCACCATCATTTCTGTAAAACTAGAGTACACTAATACCTTTGAAGACAACTTAATGGAGGATACTGCTAGAGAGAGTGTAAATCACTACAACCACTTTGGACAGAAATTAACAATTTCTAGAAAAGTTGAAGATACCCAACACCAGGAAGTCCAGTCCTATGTATATATCCAAAACCTCTCCCACAGGAACATAAGGAAACATGCATAAGAAAGTTCATAGCAGCATTGTTTAGAATTGCAAAAGAATGTAAACAACTTAAATGTCTGTCAGAAGGAAACTGGATAAAAAAATTCTGGTACATTCATACAATGGAATACTATACAGCAATTAAAATAGATTAACAATCAATAAGGCTACTTCTTAAAAATAATGTTAAGCAACTAAAAACACTTCTGAACAAATATAGGTACAGTATCATATCATTGTACAAAGTTTAAAAACAGGTAGAGTAATGCTCTATATTGTTTACAGATACATACATATGTAACAAAAGTATAACAACACGTCTAGGAAAGAAAAAGAATAAATTCAGCATACTAGTAATGTTACTTGCAAACAAGGTATAAAGTAAATATGGCAAAATATTAAGATGGAACAACTCTGGAAAGTTGGCTTACTCATTTGTCTATTAATTTTCTATATGATTGAAACATCTCAAAAAATATGGTGAGAAATATAGTATTCTGTGTAAAAGACAGTAAATACTTTGTAGAAAGTAGTAATTCCGTAAAGTAAATAGAAGTTCCAAATGAGCTGAGAATAGTTTTCAGAATATTCTCCTTTGCCTCCTAACCATATACAGTTTATAGCGATCAGGATGATTTTTCAAAAGGTTACATGTTCTTCCATGAACCCAGCAAATATTTTCAATCCATTTACTATCTGAGAAAATGAATGTAGTCACAGATTCAGTATATGTTATGAATTATCAGCATCTTTATCTTAATAAAGACTTAACTGCTGAAAACTACTTGCAGAATTCATTATAGCAAGCTATGATGGACAAGCTTGACAAGGAAAGTTCATCTTCACCCCACCAACTGCACATTCAGACCATATTGAAGAGTCCTGCTTTCCTGTTTACTTAGATTCCTAACTGCAGCAGAAACGAAAATCAAGACTGAAACAATGCCATTCAAAGAAAACCAGATACCCAACTAGACTAGGACAGAAGTCTAGAAATAAAAAGGGGATTCCTAAATGTATAAACAAAACAAATGCAAGTAAAAGAATCTCCTAGTCTTAACCATCACAGTGGTTAAGAACATGTCTCGGAATCTGACAAATCCGGATTTGTATCCCTACTGTGCCAAAACTGTGGACCAGGAGGTAGAAGTACGAGTTCTAGATCTGGTTCCCACAACTCAGCTGTGTTTCCTTGATCATGTCTTCACTTCTCTAGACTAAGATCCTTATCTGTAATAATCCCTAATTGAAAAACTGTTGTAAGGGAGAAAATGCCTTGGCACACAGTAGGTGCTTGATAATTCTGATTTAAAGGTCAGAAGGGTATAATGAAAAGAAGATGGGCTTTGGAGTTAAGCAAGCCTAAGTGTGAGTCCCACTGTGTGAATCACTGAACCTCAGTCTGTTTCTTCATCTGTGCAATGGAGATAAGATTATCTACCTGATAGAGTTTTGACGAAAATTAGCCAGGCATTGAGATAAGAATTAAGTAAGGTAATGGATAGAACGTGCCTAAACTCCGTACTTGACACAGAGGAGGTGATCTACTTTAATCCCCACCTCTTCTAAACCACCTATGCTTAATCTAGGATCCAGAGACGGAAGTCAGAGACTGTGCTCTCTTGCTATTGCGTGCAGAAGTCTTGGTACATGACTGCGTTTCTCTGAAGAGAATGTCCGTGGATTTCTCATTCCCAGAACTATATCCTAATAAAATAACTGAAAATAGAGGGGAGACTGATATGCACTGTTATCAACTGAGGACTTCCTTGCAATAGTGAAAAAAAACGACGAATTCGACCTGGGGATGGAGGGATGGCTAAAAGAGCAACTCAACAGCTTATGAAGCCAATTATACCCTGACCCCTAGCCTATGTGTTCCCAAACAAGCTAAGAACCACTATTCTGAGGTATTTCCCAGTTCCAATATTCTGTGATTCTATCTGTGCGACTCTTGAGAAGAGATTTGGTGGACTCTAAGCCCTTCACCGCAGCCAATAACGCAACGCCGGCTAGCTCCTCAGATACAGCCTAGAAATCCACCCCGCCCGCAGTCGCCGCCATCCCCCAGGGGATAAAGGACGAGGCCCCGATCCGCCTCCCGCCGCCGCCGCCCCCCCCCCCCCCCCCCCGCCGCCACGAGTCAGCGGGGGCCCGAGGGGGCCCGGGCCCTGCTCCCCAGGGGTCGGGACAGGCTCCCTCCGGCCTCCGCGTGCTCAGACCCCCGAGGCCCGGGGACGCGGGCACCCCGACGGCCCGCACGGCGGCCAGGCGAGAGCAGAAGGCTCCTTTCGGGCAGGCTGCGCTCCGCCCCACGACAGACAGGCTGGCCTGTTCTGAGGAAAACCGAGGCAGCGCTGCCTGGGCTCCGGGTCCCGGGAGAAAAGGAAACGGTATCCGCGAGCACACACGGCAGAGCCTGGCAGAGAGGAGAGGCCCCAACCCTCTCGCCTCCTCACCGGGCTGCCACTCCCCGGCCGAGCCCGGAATCCGGCGCCTCGCCCGCTCCCTCCTCCGCTCTCTCCAGGCCGCGCGCCTGCGCTCTCCCGGACGAATTCCCGCCTCCCGCCCCCTCGACTCCCAGCACCCAATCACCCGCCAGAGCAGAAACCAAGCAACCAATCCCGGCGCGAGGTGAGGGGGCGTGCACCCTGGCCCCCGAGGGAAGCCTCCGCAATAAAAACCGACGCAAAGGATTTGGTGGCCCGGAGGCGAACGCCTGAAAAGCGAAGGACGAAGGACGCTCGCAGACCGCAGGGTTTAAAGGAAAAGTCTTCTCCGTTTTGAGATTTTGAAACTGGCGACTTAACCCGTGCATCCGTTTCCTTGGAAACTCGCAGTCTCATTCTTCAGGTCTGTAGACCAAGCGAAAGGAAACCCTTTGAAGCCTCGCCGGGTTCTTCCCAGAGCGCCCGTCAGTGCCGCTCAGCTCACGCTTCCGACCTTCACGGCGGCCCGGGTGTGGCACAGACGGAGGCGGGAACTGCCAGACGCCTGAGCCCGGCCAGGCGACAAGGCTGGCTGACGACTGGCCGCAGAACCTCAGGATGTTCGAGGCCTCCCCGGATAGCGAGTCCACCCAGAGCAACGCTCTAGAGCGCTCCCGCCCCGGCCGCTTCTGCTCCATCAAGGCTCATCCGCCTCTGTCCCTCCTAACACCCGGTTGTTATTCTTTGCCACGAAGTACACTTCAGCTCCCTCGAAGGTAGGGAGTTAATCATGATCTCTCCAAATTGTGATTTTGTCAATTTGTGAGTAACTTAAGCTTGGCTCCAGTACTAGTGTCTCAAAAAAGCAAAACCTGAGACAGTTTCTCAAGTTTGAGCAACTAGTTTGGGGAGAGGTTTGCTGCAGGGGGAGCAGCGGGAGGAGAGTGGATTTGTTTGCCTCCCTTTCAGTTTCACTGCATCTTCCCAAATTGCAAAATGTACAGTGCTAAAGATAAATTCTACCTTTTAATTTAGTAATCTCAGGCTCAAAAATTTATCCTAAAAGAGTAATCCAAAAGAAAGAAAAAGTAAAAATACCTCAGTTGATAACAGTGCCTACTGTAATCCTGAAAAAAGTCAACCACCTCCCGGTCTAGTAATAGCACCCTATACGGTTATGATATATCAGTTTGATCATTATGAAGCCAGTAAAATAATTATCAAAACTAAACAACTTGCAAAAAAATTTCCTATAAAGTTAAATGAAAGAAAGCAGACTCCCTACTGGGTATTATGAATTCCATTATGTGAAAATATATATGCATAAGCAAAGATAGAGGGAAAGTATAAAAAATGTAACTTGCTGTTAAAACAGTGGAATGAAGGATAATTTATCAATACTTAAAAAAATCTTCAAATTTTTATTCTGCTTTTACAATTTTTTTTAAATATCAAATTGTTTAAGTAACTGCTCCAGGGAAAGTACTACGATTTTCCTCCGCTCAGTTCCTAAGGCTCTCAACTCACTCTAGCCTTGTGTGGCCATTTGACGTGTGTGGCCTTAACAGAAATGGATACACGTAGGCTCTGGAGCCAGACAGTCCTGGATTCCGGTCCCTTGAACTGTTCCTTTCAGGTGAACAGTAGTGAAAGAAAACACAAAAAACTACAAGTTCATTTGATAAAGAATAGGAATGTTTATAAACCAATATTCAAAATAGCTGCACACATCTGTTTTCACTTGAATAAAAAAATCACATTGTGACAAATTTTGTAACCTTAACTTAAAATACATGAATATTAACATTTACTAATATAGTTACACATTTTGTTTACATCATCAATGAATGTGATGAAAAACAGCATGTTATTATTTAAACACAGCAGGTTTTGACCAGTCTTTGAAAACTGATCCAAGAATGTGCGCTGCATTTAGTTAGAAACCATTTATTTCAACCTTTTCTGAGCTCCTAGAGGTTTCCTACTCACATAAAATATTCCAAAGCCTCAGTTTAAAACAAAACAAAACAGGAGCCGCTGTATTTAATCTTAGAAGCCTACAAAACTGCCTTGTTTAAAAATATGAAAATTCTTACAGTATTTTTCAAGTGTATGCTTTTCTTTTTCGCATCGAAATTACTTAATTGAACATTAAGCATCTGATATCTCAGGGAAAGCCAGCCCAGTATCCTGTTTTTCAGAGCTGACCAGGTGTTTCTGATGCAATCTATGGACCAGCAGAGACCCATTTGACTAAAGGAGAAATAATTAGTCAAGTGTTCTCTAAACATTGCTGCATAATGGAATCAACTGGGGAATCTTAAAAAAAAAATACTAATGCCTGACTCCCATCCGCAGACATTCTGATTTAATTGGCATGGGTTCCAATTGGGGATCAAGAGTTTTAACAGCTCTCCAGGTGATTTTAATGTGCAGCAAAATGTGGAGCCACCACAATGATGCAAGACACAATAGTGATCTAAATCACAATTAGCCACAAATGACAGATGCCTATAGAGGAGAACTCACTTTTAAAAAAGTTTCTCAAGTTGGAAATACTTTATAGTTTCTCTCTGTTTCTTAAGATCAAATTTATGCTTTTTCTTAAAGTTATAATGACTCTAATTAGTAGTGTTCAGAGGGGTTTTATATTGTTAAACACTCAACAGTTTTTTTCACCCATTAAGTTTAGGTTATTGTATATAATCACTGCTATACACTTATCTATCACGTGTAACAATACACTGAAATTACCTTCTAGGCATCACAGTTTTAAGAACCATCCATAGTTTATTGACTGTTTGAAGCATTCTCCACAGAACCCCTGAATTCAATAGCTGGTTCATATTGGATGTTAATACTTCTGCATATGGTATAAGTTCACTGGCAGAGAGTGGAGTCAAGCGTTCTAGAATCTCTATCGTTTCCATATGTCTTACTGGGACAGCTGAAAATGCTAAAGGGGAAACTTAGCAGTCATAATCTAAATTCTATACAGCTTACCAAATAAGAAGTAACATTGCTCTCTCAGACTACAGGCCAAACAAATCAAGAAAACAATGTTGCTCTAAACGTAAAACTTTCAATCCTAGCCATCGTTTTGGCCATACTTAAAATAAGGACCTTAAGAAAAATTCATTTAGGTGTAGTTATTTCACAAAGAACAAAACATATCTCATTTAAGAAATCACCTTAGTGACCCAAAGACAAGGGTCATTTCCTTGGTGATTCAGACTGATTTTAAAAATTGATTGAAATATGAAAATATACCTAAGTATTGCCTTTGGTAGTCCCATTCATTTGAAAGATTGGAATTTGTTGATACCTATAAGGGTGGCCCCCTTTATAGGTTATAAGCACCCAGCAGATTGCTGTTATTCAATAATATCAATCCTGTGCTCTTCAATAGAACAGACACTAACCACATGTGGCTGTTGAGCACTTGAAATGTAGCTAGTCCAAAATGAGATGTGCAGTAAGTATAAAATATACACTGGATTCCTAAGACTTAGTATGGAACAACAGTAAAATATCTCATTAATCGTTTTTGATATCGAGCACCTGATGGAATAATATATTAGATATATTGGGTTAAATAAAATAGTTATTAAAATTAATTTTGCCTTTTTACTTTAATGTGGCTATAGAAAGTTTAAAATTATATGTTAAAATTATATGTGTGGCTTGCGTCTTATTTCTATTTGACAGTGGTGATCTAGAACACTATCCAGTAACCACAAGTACGTTGCTCTATTCCACGGCACTTATTTCTGACTTCTTTCTATCGACCTTTCACACAACCTGTTTAGTGATATAACGTCGGACCTAGGAGGAAACAGATACAAGCATATCAGAAAGAAATGGTTAAAACTCCTTAAACTCAAAGAGAATGATTAAAATTATATTCACCAAAACCTTATTATATCCCTAGGGAAGTTCTGCATGATTGTAAGATTTCAATGAGCCTAACATCTCTTTGCACTAGTAAAGGGGAAGAAAGAGTATCAATCTACTATACCTTCTTGGAGTTGTTTAGGAGAGTGGTTTTTGGCATTATTAGTCAGGAGCATTTCCCTTAACAGGGCGTCAGTCCCTGTGATGTTTTCTTCACAGACCCATCTTTCACAATGCATAAATGCGGGTAGTTAGTTACAAGGAGACATAGTAAAGCAGAATGCGACCCTTAACAATTTACAGAAAGTCAACTGGATTCTTCATTCTTAAACACAAAACTCATCTCTCTCCTCTCTCCCCCTCCCTGCTCCCTTTCACTGTCAGCAATCCAAAGGAAGTTGCACTTCGTGTGCATGCATACTAGAGTTTGAGAACTTCTGTTAGGTAGTTCAGCCAGGGAATCTGCTTTGATCAAGATCCCCAAGTGATCTGATACAGGGAAGTTGGAAACTACTACTTTTATCAAAAGTTCTCAAGCTTTCTTCCACTCTATCCCAACATAAAAGTCTTTCATCAGGAAAAGTTATTTGACATAGCCATAGTTCTGGAGTTGAGAGGGGGAGGAAAGAAAAAGAGGAGAAAAGAATGTCCATTTGGGGGAGATCATATATGATTTTAAAAAGGCCTCACTCAGAAATTCTGATGACTAGTGGTGTAGCGGTTTGCATACTCTGCTGCAGTGGCCCGGGGTTTGCAGGTTCGGATCCCGGGCACAGACCTACACACCACTCATCAAGCCATGCTGTGGCAGCATTCCACATACAAAATAGAGGAAGATGGGCACAGATTTAGCTCAGGGCCAATTTTCCTCAGGCAAAAAAAAAGAGAGGAAGGTTGGCAAAGGATGTTAGCTCATGGCCGGTCTTCCTCACCAAAAAAATAAAAAATAAAAAAATAAAAGAAATTCTGATAGGCTTCTATAGGAGAACATGTCTTCTCCTCCAACCCAATTGACAATCATTGCTGTATATGGGTAAAATTCAAGTTGCTCACTTTAAATGCCTAAAATGTCTCAGGCACTTGATGTATATTTTCTCATTTCACCCTAACATTCCTACAAGGTAAGCAATATTGTCTCCATTCTGCTGTAAGGAAACAGGCTGAAAGACATTTATTAATATCCCAAAGTCACACAGCTAAGTGTGTCAGGCAGTCGAAGCAGTGCTGGTGACGCCACAAGAGGACGCATTTGTCTTCCTTCAAGAAGGGTTAAGGAGGCTCCAAAGGAATGGGAAACCTTCCTTTTGGTAAATCAAATGCTTGTTTCTAACCTTTTGCTTATACCATGGCTTGACTATTCGTGACTATTATTGTGTAATATCAATAATGAGAAAGTAAATGATGATATTGTAAAAATGCCTATTTAGATATATGAGATACCACTATGCTAAGTGCTTGGCACATAAATACTTAATAAATATTTTTGTTACTATACTACTAGTATCATCATCAGAGTTGTAAGTGTAGTAGTAATAATATTAGTAGCAACAATGGTACTTTAGATACAGTCATCAACTTCTCATGCAACTTAAATCAAATCATACCAGTGCTTAGTCCCAGTAGGGATGGCATGACTCAGGGTTGGGAAATCGCCAGGTGACTCATAGAGAGTCTTCAGTGGCCTTCCCACCTCCTTCAGCTCTGCCGGGCTGACCTCACTTTCTCCACCTGGAGGGAGCAGGGTGGGAGCGGAGCCTCCAAGTGAGTCCCCACTGCTGGGTGGGTGGCTTTTGGGTGAGGCCATCCACCTGCTACATTAGCTGCCCCACCTGACCCTCCTGCAGGACATCTGCGCCCTCGGTCCCACCCCTTTCGGGCAGCTCCCTGGCCTTGAGGAGCCTCTGACCTCTGCAGAGACTCGCTATGGCAGTGGTTCAGAACCCCTCTCAGTAATATATTAACACTCAGATAATGAATGCAGCAATGGCTTTTAATGTCCTCTGTGTGTCAGGCTGTGCTGAAGACTATTATCGCCTTCACCTTCCAAACGGCCCCATGGCAGGGTGCGTGTGTGTGTGATAATCTCTTAATTACACACGAGTAAACTGAGGTCCTGCTGGCTGAGGTGAGGTGCTCGGCCTCAGAGAGGGGACCCGGAACCTCTGGAAATCTCCAACACCCAACACCTAGAGGAGCTCACAGATCCTTTTCTTTTTCCATTTTCACTGTATTTATTTATTTGTTCATTCATTCATTTTAAACAGCTTTGTTGAGTTGTAATTCACACACCACACATTCACCATTGAAAGGGTGCCCTTTGATGGTTTTGGCTTATTCGTAGATAAGTGCAACCATCACCACGGTCAGTCTCGGGGCATTTTCATCACCACAAAGAGAAACCTGGAACTTTAGCTAACTGTCCCCCAACAGTCGGTTTGACCATAACAGTTGGTGTAGTTTGCGATGTCCAGCGACAGCCACCTCTGGCTCGGCTTGCTGACGCCCCCGGGCCCCAAGCTGCCCTTGCTTCTGCTGCGGCTCTGTGCTGTGTCTTCCAGGCCTGCCCAGCTCTTCTTACAGACTGGCCACTTGGGGCAGGAGTGGGACAGGGGCTTCCTTAAAGTGGCCCAGACCGACCTGATGGAGTTACTGAAAACACGGATATAAAATAGGAGCAGACAGGTGGCCTCTCCTCACCTACTGGAATTCACCTCGATCCCCAAGGTCATGCACACTGTGCCCTAAAATGTCCCCCAGTGGCAGGGACACCTGACCCAGCATGGAGCCCACAGGCCACACCCTTAGTTAGAGGAGTCCACGTGGCCCGGGTCACACGTGTTGCTGCTGCGGGTCTGGCTCGCTGGCTCTGTGCAGGGCCGACTCCCGCAGCCGTGGGCCTTCACCTGGCGGGCATCTCCCACTGTGCTCACCGCTGCTTCTCTGTCCCCTGAGTGAAGCTGCAGGCCCGTGCACCCCGCTCCCTCCTTCCCCGAGTCACGCCCTCAACAGGCCGACAGACTGCAGGGCTTGGCATTGGGTCTGGATTTGGGGGTGCGGGACTTACGGCTGCAGAGCCATCTCCTCTTCTTCATCCAGGGGCCCTGGCTGGGAGGGAGTGAAGGTGCAGAGAGACCGCTGGGCTCGGGCGGGTGGGGGCCCATGGGGCAGGGTGGGCAGAGGTCCAATCTCCATGCCCACCCATTCCCCACAGCCCTGAGCACCCCTTTCCCTCCTCACCTGATCTGCTGTGCACACAGCGGCCCCAGACGCTGCAAACACGGAGAATCCACCCCTAATTACTTGCTGTCCATCATGTTACTAGTCCCTGGGGACCCGTCACTTCCCAGGTGGCCTCCAGCAATGTAAAGAGTGGAGGGACCTGTGATGGCCGATTCTGTGACCGGGAGGAGCCTCCCTCCGTCGTCGGTCACTTCACCTGGCAGGAACCGGAGTCTCTTCTCCCCAAACGCACGCACCTGTTTCTCTGCGTTGGAACCCGCAGCGTCCCAGGATTGCTGACTGTCACCCGAGAGGAGCCGATGGCCTGGCTCCCAGGCCTGGCAGGAGCGAGGGGCCTGGCTGGGACAGGGCCCGGGAATCTGGGGGAGATCCTTGCGAGCTGGAGAGCAAAGTGTGCTCAGGGGCCTGGGAGCTTCTAGTCAAGCTCTGGAAAAGTCCTCCAGGCCCCAGGGCGGAGGTAGAGCCAACCCCCAGAACGGGTGGGCGTTCCAATGGCAGCCGGGTCACAGAGCTTCACTCAAGGGACGTCTCCGAGGGCGTCCCTCATCCAAACTGGGGGCTCAGTGAGGTGGGGGCTTGTTCCCAGTCTAGGCCTAGTGCCTCTGGGAGGCAGGGAAGGAGGGAGGAGGGACGTGGGAGGAGGGAGAGGGAAGAAAGCACTTCCTGGGTCTTTATGAGGCACCATGCCACCAGGCTCCACCACCTTCTGGTTGACAGTGGTGCCTGAGGTGTAGGACCACCCTTCCTGGTCTGACAGTTACTCAGGAAGCCTTGGGTTCTCTGGGAAGACAACTGGTCTGGGAATGAGACCATCTGGGGTGGAGTTCAAGCTCAGTCATCACCATCCCTGTGGCCTCTTGACCTTCAGGTGAAGCCCCAGGTGAGCTCCAGGTGAGCCCTGCACAGGGTCCCCACCTGCAACTGTCTGTCCTCTGCACACCCCACGCTCTGCCCAGGGTGACGTGGGCAGAGGAGGGCCGGTCAGCTCTGGCCAGGGAGGAGGCCTGCCCCTAAGTCTCAAGGTTACCATGGAAACAAACAGAAAGGGGACAGGGCTGAGCTCCTCCTCCCTGGCAGCTTGGAGACCACCACGAAGGCAGTGGCCCGTGTGTGCCGACATGTCCGCTGGCAAAGGGCAGAGGGCTGCCACTTGTCACCCAGAGGGACAGGGCCCTGGTCTCCCACGACTGTGGAGCATGTTCTGGACGCTTCAGTGCTGCTGATGGGGAGACCTTCTGGGGGGAGGTGTCAGACCGTGGACGTGTTAAAGGTCAGGGGTGTGAAATTACTGCACACGGATAAACCCTGGACACAGTTGCCGAGAAGGCTCTTTAGGTTGGCAAATGTGCTTTGAGGTCATGAGTCAGGGTTTTATAGGCCATTTCTTAGCTGGGCCCCAGGAGGGCTGACGGCTTTGCAGAAAGGCGGCGTCATGTTTAATGAACGACAGATGCTATCATCACCCTCCGCACTGTCGTTCTGGTGACAGGACTGTGGCAGCCCCTGTGGACGTGGCCCCGGGTGGTACCTACAGGCAGAGCCTGGGGTCTGGCCTGGAGTGAGGATCCCTGGACAGTGCTCATGAAGTTTGTACCTCCCTCTGATGTTCCTGCTGTCAAGTCACCGCAGCGAGAGCATCCCTGGGGCCCCTGGTGTCCGGTGTGGCCCTGACGCAGGCCGGCCTTGCAGGACTGGCGGTTCTCCAACGGGACCTGGAAGGGCATCTGTCCCAGGCCCTGGTCCTCCCTCCTCCCTCCTGTCTCCACAGGCATCTGCAGGAACATCCTTGTCCAAATCCCATTCTCCTCGTCCATTCTTATCTTTTGTTTCTTCTCAGCCCCATAATCTGGGCCTGACATTTAGGGGCGAAGGCTGTACGTTCTGCTCTCTGCGGCTCACGCTGATCACGGCTCAGATCTGCCCCAGTCCTGCTTCGTTGCAACAGAATTATTTTTAATAAACAGATTTATTTCTCAATCTGGGAGAAATCACTGCATTTGGCCAAAACAGACATGATTTATGTTTTTAAGATCAGCCCTGCTCTGCTCAAAAAATGTTTCAAGGAAAGATGGGCAGAGACATCTGGGCTCTTAGGGTGAGAGTCCAGGGAGAAGGCGGGGATGAGAGGCAACCCAGGACCAGAGGGTGGTTTCCGAGCGGGTCACAGGGCGATGAGTCAAGGAGCAGAGATGCGATGAGTCAAAGCCACAGCTTGAAACTCTAGCCAGGCATCAGCTGCTGTGGTGCTGCTGGAGCCCGGCCCAAGGGGAGCAGGGGTCGGGGGTCAGGGGTCAGGGGTGCAGAGGGGTCAGGGGTGAGGGGGTGAGGGGGCAGGGGGCAGAGGGGCAGGGGGTGGGGCTGCGTCTGTCTGTGAGGTGTGAGTCAGTGTCCTGTACGGAACCCAGTGCCCAGGGCACCAGCAGGCCTGGCTTCTTCCCTGAGTCCTGGCCAGCAGGTGTGGGCAGGTGAATGAAGCTATGGGGACACTGCTGGCCTCTTCGTCTGGGCGGGAGAAGCACAGAGGAGTCTGTTCAGGCCAGGAGAGAGCTGCTTCAGCATTCTGGTTAGTTCCATTTTTTTCCAGCACCCCGTGAGTCACACGGTCAGCACGGCATGGACCGCCTCTGACATCCTGCTCTGAGCCTCCCAGACCACCCCCCTAACAGCCTGGTGACATCTCCCGGCCCCTCTGAACAGGGCCTGCTCCAGGCCGCTGCCCCGCAGACAGGTCTCACCGTGGCCCTCGTGGGTGCTGTCCAGAGTGGTCTGTATTTTCTCAGTAGAGCCAGGGAAGGGGCCCTGGACAGGCTGTGGGGACCCCAAGTTCTCTGTAGAAAGTGACTTGGCCAAGCCCTCAGGGGACCCGAGAAGGCCCCAGCTTCTGCCTCAGAGACGGGGCGCTGTTCTCCTTGACACCTCCTGGAACAGGCAGTTTCTCCTCTCCTGGTGTCCTCTTCTCTCTCCTTGTCTCAGCTCACGCCTTCCAGCTGCAGGGGTGTGACAGAGACCTGGACACAGGCCAGGGCTGGGCTGGCGTTCCCTCGGGAACACTTCCGGTGAAAGGGAGCTGTGAGTGTGCGTGCGTGTGTGTGTGCATGTGCGCACATGTATGTCACTTATAAGCATGCCTAAGCCAGCAGTGGCACACAACACACACACGTGCTCATTCTGAGGGTGGGCCCAGTCCCCCTCACGATGCCCAGCGTTTCCCACCGCCTTGACTGTGTCCGCCAGCTTCAGACAAGTGCAGTCAACCGTCAAGAAGAAGAGAGCGCTTGGGTCCCATAGCTGCTCCTGAGGGGACCAGGATGCAGACGGTTGGAGCAGAGGCTCCGCACGCATGTTCCAGGAGCGCCCGCGTGTGGCCAGCCTGGCTGCTCCCCACTCAGGAGTCACACGGCCGGACCAAGTTCTTGAGCAGCTCCAGTCACAGCGTCGCGTCTGTATGGGGGGCAAGCACCCCCACGAAGCTCGTGTCCTGGCCCTGAGTCCCGGCTGTGGCGTGGCCAGCAGAGCCAGCAGCATCCCCCTCATTTCCTCCCACCGCGTCACCCTGTCAGCTCACCAGGACCATCCGACAACCCCATGGGGTCTACAGGTCACTTCTGGGAGGTGGTCAGAAGGGGAGGTGGTGCAGGTGAAGCACGGCAGGAGCGTGTGCTCGATGCACGGTGGCTGCTGTTACAAGATTTACTGTCTTAACAACAGTGTGTCAGGGTTCTGGGGCCCTGCCGCCCCATCCACAGGAAATGAGTGTGCAGGGGAGAGCTCCAGCCCTTAGACCGTCACCTGAACACTGAGCCCCCAGGACCGACCTGCACCCGCTTTCCTGTCCTGGCAATGTCCCTGGCTGGGCTCCCCGTCAATTCCCTGCTCACCCCCGCCCTCCCGTGCTGGAGCTCTCCACCTCCTCTCAGCTCCAAACCCAGGACCACAGCCCTTCCCCCTGCACTTGGTGGGGAAATACTGCCGCCGGGATCCTTCTGGCTCGCGTCTGCCCCTCTCTGGAGACGCACTGGGCGTGCCAGGGGCGGAGGCTGGGTGGGAGCTTGTTAATGCTGAGTGAAACGCAGTCGGATCACAACGCTCCTAGCACAACACTCCTGGGTGCCCCAGCTCCTGCTGCCTGCAGAGTGAGGACCACCCTCCTTCCGTGGCACAAGGGGGACCCCCAACTTCCCTCAGGTGTAACCTCCTCTGTCCTGACCCTCACCCATCTCCCTCTCACCTGGCGTCTGTTACCATGACTATCTCTGCTGAGCTGTGAGGCAGAGACCAACTGCTCAGTGGTGTGTCCTTGGATCCTGGGCCCACTCTGACCAGTGGGCATGTGTCAGGCTGACACTGAATGACTGGTGGGCATGGTGTCAGGCTGACACTGAACGACTGGCGGGTTGGTGGGGATGAGGGGGGAGAAAAGGAGGTTGGCTTTATTTTTCCCTAAGGACATACAAAGAAGGAGGGGAGGTGGCTTCTGGGCAGGAGCAGACAGCTGTGCTGAGACAGGGACTCTGAAAACAGAATAGGCTCCAGCTGTCCTCTCCTCCTCCCTCCTGGGGTAGCCGACCCCAACCCTCGTTTAGTGCACCCGTGGCTATTCAGGGGTTCCGTTCACTACGCTGCACTCATGTCCTCTGGAAGATGGTAATCTATTCAAGTCCCCTGCAGTGAAGCTATCTCGACCTTTGAAACAGATGAAAAGTACACTTTTTCCAAATGTGACTCAAAGGATGTGAGGTTCGTGCACAAGGCAGTTCTAAAAGTGGACGGGTAATTACTGGTTCTGCTTCCTGTAATGATTTTGTAAGATCACGCCACACTGCCTCACCCACAGAGAACTAGAAAATCTGTACATAACGCAACCAGGAGCCGCTTGACGGCACTGGGGAGTGAACAGCAGCAGACAGATTCCGGGGGAGTAGTTTGAAGTGAATTCCTGTGGCTTCCACTCTGGGGCCATGTGCAGTCAGAGCAGGGCATGGGAGGCAGTGGCTCTGGGAAAACCACAGTCTTCACAGCCCAAGAACAAGAAAAATGAAACTGGGGGACTGTGGTTGTTACCAAACCAAGTGGGCTTGTTACCGAACCAAGTGGGCCCGCCTCCTGGTGAGTTAAATAAGACTATACCAGTGGAAGTTGTCTCACAAAGTAAACTGTATTTGCAGCAAATAGGAGGCCGTGAGGAATCATTTCCAAAGTCATGGCGTCCCAGAACTAAGGGAAGCAGGAACTTTTATTTCAGTTGGGGAATAATATTCAAAAGGGAGAGGTGGGGGTATTCACTTGCACAGGCTCAGCTGGAGAACATGCTTCCACATAATGAGGCCTAAGCTCCTCCTGGAGAGATCTTTGCATTAAAAATAAAGCAAAGGTCATGGGCATAGCTCTTGTGGTGAGGCTTGGTCAGTTTCAGGATGGCTGGTGGTTACATCTCCCTTGAGTGCCTCATTTGGTCAGTTTCAGGATGGCTGGTGGTTACATCTCCCTTGAGTGCCTCATTTGGTCAGTTTCAGGATGGCTGGTGGTTACATCTCCCTTGAGTGCCTCATTTGGTCAGTTTCAGGATGGCTGGTGGTTACATCTCCTTAACCTACAAAAGGAAAAGAAACAGCTTGGAATAACAGTTAATTGCTTCCAAACCCACCTTTGAGTTTCTCCAGGCACCTCGTCCGGGACATGGTCACTGAAGAGGGAGGGGGATTGCAGGAGGGGAAGAAATGTGCAGGGGAAACTTCAGACTCTGCCCTCACCTTTCTGATGGACTGAACCACGCATGCGCAAGCCACTCGCTAACAACAGAAGATCTGAACTGAGGCTGCAGCTGCAGCCAGGAGCCAGTTTGCGGTTCAAGACCAGCTGAGATCACTACCTGCTGAACCAAGAGACACAGTCATTGGTGGAAAATAACAGAATCCAGAATTTCCACCACACCACATTCATAATGTCCAGGACACAGTGCAAAATCACCCAACATCCAAAAATCAAGTAAATGGGACACATTATTAAGAGAAAAGAGGATCAACTGAGATAAATCCCAAGACGACCCAGGTGTTGGAACTGGCAGATAAGGATTTTTCTTCATGTGCCATAAAGCTCGGTTATTAGGTGCATAAACAGTCTGTATTATGTCTTCTTGATAACGGACCCTTTTGTATTTCACAACGACCTCCTTTATTCCCGGTCATATTCACTGTGCCTGAAATCTGCTTTATCTACTATTAGTATAGCTTCTCCAGCTTTCTTTCAACTAGTGTTAGCATGGCATGTTTTTCCAATCTCTTTATTTTTAATTTATTTGTGTTTTTATATTTAAAGTGGGTTTGGGGTAGGCAGCATGTAGTTGAGTTTGCTTTCCTATTCAATCTGACAAATTATGCCTTTTAAATGGGGTTTTTAGACCACTGTCATCTAATGTTACTGCTGATAATAGTTAGATTTGAATCTATCCTGCGATTTGTTTCTTAGTTGACCAATCTGTTTTTTGTTTGCTTTTTCCTCTTAGACTGCTTTTTTTTGGATAATTTAAGTATTTTTTATGATTCCATTTAATCGTCTTTTTTGGCTTATTCTGGATGAGTCTTTGCTGTGTGTGTGCGTGTGTGTGCATGCCTTAGGGTTTACAGTACACATCTTTAACTTTTCACAGTTTATCTTCAAATAATATCAGACCACTTCATGACGCCTGAACAACCTCACAACAGTACTCTCCCACCCCCACTGCAGCCTCCGTGTCCATGTTGTCACACGTTTTATTCGACATGTTACATACCCCACAGAAAGTGCTCTCTATCCCTTTCTTCACATAAGGTTTCCATATTGTGTCATTTTCCTTCAGCATCTCTCAGCGCTGATCCGCTGGTGACCGTGAATTATCTCAGCTCTTGTGTGTCTGAGAAAGTTGATATTTTATCTTATTTGTACCCTTTGCTGCCAGGCATAGAATCATATATTAGCAGCTTTTTTTCTCAATACTCTGAAGACCTTGCTTCACTCTGCTCTGGCCTGAGATCCAGTAAGAGATCTGTCTTCATTCTAACCTTTGTTCCTCTGCACTCAGCAGGTCTTTTTCTCTCCTGTCTGATTTCATGATTATCTTGTTATCACCCTATTTAAGCAATTTAATTATGATGTGCCTTGTTCATACTTCTTAGACTTGGGGTTCATTAAGTATCTTGGAGATGTGGGTTTATAGTTTTTTTTTTTTTAATAAAATATGGAAAATTTTCAGTCATTATTTCCTCAAATTGTTTTTTCTGTTTTCTTCTCTTTCTCTTTCTGGGACTCTGATTACATATATTTGAGGCCATTTGAAGTTGTCCTGCAGTTTACTTTCTGTTCATTTTCTTTGGTCTATTTTCTCTCTGTATTTTATTTTGAATGGTTTCTATGGTATGTCTTCAAGTTCATTAATCTTTTGACAGATTTGCTCTTAATCTCATCTAGTAAGTTTTCATTACAGGTGTTTAATTACAGACATTTCATCTCTAAAAGTTTTTGGGTCTTTTTCCTATCTTCCATATTTCTACTTAACATCATCAGCCTTTTCTTTTTTTTACTGAAGTATTGACATACAATATTATGATAGTTTCAGGTGCACCACATAGTGATTTGACATTTATATACATTATAAAGTGATCACCATGATAAATCTAGTTCCATCTGTCACCATACAAAGTTATGACAATATTGTTGACTTTGTTCCCCATGATGTAATCCCATCCCCACGACTTATTCATTTTATGACTGGAAGTTTGTACCTCTTATCCCCTCACCTATTTCACCCACCCCCGACCCCCTACATTGTCAGTCTTGTCTCTAACTTCTTGAACATGTGGAATATGACGACAGTAATAACATCCCATCTTTGTCTATGAATTACGTCATCTGTGCTGTTTGTGGTCAGTATCAATTGAGTGATTTGTCTCCTCATTACACGATGTGTTTTTCTGCTTTTTTGCATACCAGGTAATTTCTGGTTGGCTGGTAGACATTGTGTATTCTTCCTTGTTGGAACCTGGATAGTTTGTACTCCTAAAAATATTCTTGAGCTGTTTCCTGGGGCAGAGTTGTGTTACTTTGAAACAATTGGAAACATTCAGGCTGATTCTAAGCTTTGTCAGGTGGGATCTGAGTCACATTTAGTCCAGGGCTGACTGTGTTCCACCACTGAGGCCACTCTGAATACTGGACACAATCTCCTGCGAGTTATGGGGCTTTCCTAAGCCATGTGTGGACTGGCTGAACCCAAACCATTCCTGTCTGTGTGAGCTCCAAGAATTATTTCCTCTAATTTTTTGGTGTTTGATTCTGTAGTGTTGGGTAGTTTCCTCACATGGGTGCACTGGTCATTACTCAGTGGAAGATGCAGTGGGCCCACGGAGAATCTGTGAAGTTCTCTCTTGCTGCAGTTCTCACTTCTTGGGTGGTCTTCCGTATGTGCTCTAGTCACCTCAGCCTCCCAGGACACCCAGTGCCATCTCTTCAACTCAGGGAGAGCTCAGGGGTCCACCTGGGTTCTCCTTCCCTGTGATGGAGCCTGGAATTCTCTCTCCAGGCAGCAGGGCCATCACAGGGCCCACCTTGTCAGTTCCAGGTCTCTCAGGGGTCACTGAACTCTGCTGCCTGAGACCCACTGTGTGAAAACTACTGTTTCATATATGTTCCCCAAAATTTTCAGTTGTTGTGGGAAGAAGGGTAAATTAGTTCCCTGTTATTTCATCTTGGCTGAAAGCATAAGTATTAAACAAAGATTTTAAAGTGATTGTCATAACTATCCTCCGTGAAGGTAAACAAACATGCTTGTAGCAAATGAAAGAGTAGGAAATCTCAGCAGAAAAATTTAAAAAAGAAAATTTTAGAATTGAAAAATACAATATTAGAAATAACAAATTCTTTACATGGAATTTAAGTAGAGCAATAGAAATTAACATGGAAAATAGAAAGAAAAAAGGGTGGAAAAATAACAGAGCCTCAGTCACTCTTAGGTAAGATCAAACTTTAATATACATGTGGTCGGCTTCAAAGAAGGAATGGAGAGACAGAACGTGCAGACAAAAATACTTGAAGAAATAGTGGCTGGAATTATCCAAGTGATGGAAGATAGACATTTGCAAATATGATGCTCAACTAACACCAAGCAGAATGAAGACAGTCCCACATAGAGACACATCAGATCAAGCAGCTGGATACCAAGGCCGAAAAGCAAATGTTGGAAGCAACAGAGAAAAATGACAGTTCACACAGAGGGGAATAATGATTTGATTAATAGCTGACTTCTCATCAGAAACTATGGGGACCAGAAGAGAATGAGAAAAGAGATTTAAAGTGTTGAGAGAGAGAGAAAAAAAGACCTGTCAATGCAGAATCGTATATCCAGCAAAAATATCCTTCGAAAATCACTGTTGAAAGACAGCATTTCCAGATTTAGAGAAACTAAGAGAAATTATTACCAGCAAATCTCTACAATAGAAGATGCTAAAGGAAATTCTTTAGGAGAAGGGAAATTATACCAGAAAAGGAATCTCAGATCCTCAGAATGGAATAAGTAGCTTCAGAAATGGTAAATATCTAGGTAAATGTCAAAGGCTACTCATTTTTTCTGCTTTCTCCTTCTAACTTTTGTATAATACACACAACTTACAGTAAAAACTGTAATATTATGGGTAGGGTAGAAGGACGAATAGGTGAGCATAGAGGGATTTTAGGGCAGTGAAACTATTCTGTATGACACAGTAATGGTGGATACATGTCATCAGACATCTGTCCAAACCCACAGAATGCACAACAGCGAGAATGAACCCGGTGTAAACTGTGGACTTTGGGTGATGATGACATGTCAGTGCAGGTTCGTCATCTGTAACAATTACACCATCCGATGGGCAAAGCTGATAGTGGGGGGGCTGTGCATATGGGAGCAGGGCATATATGTACCAAACACTCAATTTTGTTGTGAAACAAAAACTGCTCTAAAAAAATAAAGTCTTTAAAAAATGATAATATTTTCTTCTGAGGTTCATAAGATATGTAGATGCAGTACATACAGTTACTACAGCATAAAGGATGGGCGGGGTGGCCCAATATGGCTGCACTATTTCCATATTTTACCTGAAGTACTAAAATGTTAATTGTAAGTGGAACAGGAAAAGTTAGAGATGGAGATTGTGAACCCTGGAGAAATGACTGAAAAAAAAATAGCCAATAGGACAAAAAATAAAACAGTGTAATCCACCACATCACCAGAGTAAAGAAGAAAATCATGTGACATGCAGAAAATGCATTTGAAGAAATTCTACATCCATTTATAAAAGTCCAGGAAAGTAGAAGTAGAGGGAACTTCTCTAACTTGATACAAGGCGTCCCTGAGAACCTGCAGTCATCACAGACAGTGAGACTAAAGGCTTCCCCTGTAAGTCAGGATCAAGGCGGAGACATCCGCTCTCATTGTCCCCAGTCAACACCACACTGGATTCTTAGTTGGTGTGAAATAGCAAGAAAATCAAATAAAAGGCATACAGATTGGAAAGGAAGGAGTAAAACTGTCTTTTTTCACAGATGACATGACTGTCTACATAAAAAATCCTTAAGAATATAACAAAAAAAAAAGGCTACTGGAATTCATAAATGAGTGTAACAAGGTCATAGGATACAAAGTCAACATACGAAAATCATTTGCATTTCTATACAGTGGCAATAAATGATTGGAAATTGACATGTTTTTTCTTTTGCTTGAGGAAGATGGTCCCTGAGCTCACACCTGTGCCAATCTTCTTCTACTTTGTATGGGATGCTGCCACAGCATGGCTTGATGAGCAGTGTGTAGATCCATGCCCAGGATCTGAACCCGAGAACCCAGGGCCGTGGAAGTGAAGTATGAGAACTTAACAACTGCGCCACCAGGCCGGCCCCCAGAAACTGACATTTTTAAAGTGCAACTTACAATAGCAACAAAAATCATAACATATTTAGGAATAAATCCTATAATATGCCTGTAGAATCTCTATGCTGAAAACTACAAAACACTGATGGAAGAAGTGAAAGAAAACTTCAATAAGCAGGGAAATGGTCTTAGTCTATTCGGGCTGCTGTAAAAAACCCACAGACTGGATAGCTTATAAACAACAGACATTTATTTCCCACAGTTCTCGAGGCTGAGAGTCCAAGATCAAGGCGCCAGCACGGTCACATTCTGCTGACAGCCCGCTTCCTGGTTCATAGCTGGTGCCTTCTTGCTGTGTCCTCACACGGTGGAGGGGACAAGGGCTCTCTCTGGAGCCTCTTTTGTTATAAAGGCACTAATCTTGTTCATGAGGGCTCGACCCACATGACACAAGCACCTCCCAGAGGCCCCACCTTCTAACACTCTCAACCTTGGGGGTTAGGATTTCAACATGTGAATTTTGGGAGGACATAAGCATTCAGACCCCAGCAGAAATATACAGTGTTCGTGGATTGGAAGACTCAGTATTTTAAATATTAATTTTCCTTAAGTTGATCTATACCAATTACAATTCCAGCATATTTTTGGTAGAAACTATGAAGTTGATTCTACAATTTATTTGAGTAGGCAAAGTAATTAGAATAGCCAAAACAATTTTGAAAAAGAAGAACACAGTTGGAGGCCTTAAACTACCTGCTTTCCAGGCATATTATAACATTACGATAATCAATAGTGTGCTGGTGAACGAATAAACACACAGATCAGTGGAACAGAAGAGAGAATCCAGAAACAGAACCACACATGTATGAGCAATTGATATTTGACAAAGTTGCTAAAATAACTTAATGGAGAAAGAATGGTATTTTCAAAAAGAGGCACTGGAAAAATTGAATATTCATATGCAAAAATATCCACCATAATATATAACTCAAAACAAAACAAAACCCCAAAATCCTTGGACCCATGTCTCACACCACATACAAAAATTAACTCAAAGTGAATCATAGCAGTAAGTGTAAAATCTAAAACTATAAATCTTCTAGGAGAAAATATTCATGACCTTGGATTAGGCAAAGATTTCTCAGGTATGAAACCAAAAGCACACCCATAACAAATTTTGTTTAGTTAAACTTTATCAAAACTAAGAACTTCTTCTCTTCAAAAGACACTGTTGAGAGAAGGAAAACAAGTCAAAAACTGGGAGAAACCATTTCTGCAACACACATCTGTGAAGGCTTTTTATTCGCTGTATATGAAGAACTCTTCAATCTGAATAACAAAACAAACAACCTCGTAAAAAATTGGCAAAAGATTTGAAGAGGCACTTCAGCAAAAATGATACACAAATGGAATGAAAGTACAGGAAAAAATGCTCAACATCATCAGTCATCAGAGAAATTCAAATTAAAACCACAATGAGATACATGTGTGCACCTTTCAGAATGGCTTAAAAAATTAGCAACAATATCAAGTACTGGCAAGAATGCAGAGCAACCAGAATGCTCGTACACTCCTGCTGGGAAAGTAGAATGTTTCAGCCATATTGGAAAACATTTTGAGAGTTGCTTGTAAAGTTAAAGAAATGTTGACCATGTAATCTTTCTGATCCAGTAATCTTATTCTTGGATATATGTCAAAGAGAATCAAAATGTTACGTTCACACAAAAATCTGTATGTTGATGTTTATAGCAGACTTATTCACAATTTCCAAAAACTGGAAACAACCCAAACAGACAAACTGTAGATATAAATGTTCTTCAGCTAGTAAATAAGTGGCACATCCATCCAATGAAATATTATTCAGTAATGAAAAGGAATAAGCATTTTATATGTGAGACGAAATGGATGAATATCAAATACAATCTGCTAAGTAAAGAAGGTAAAGCTCAAAAAGTTGTTACATAGTGTGTGATCCCATCCCTGTGAGATTCAGGAAGAAGCAGAACTACTGATAGGGAGCAGATCAGTGTTGGCTAGTGGGGAGGAGGGGCTGCCACAAGGGGCAGACAGGGAATTTTGGGAGCAGCAGAGCTGTTTTCTGTCTTGATTTCTGTGGTGGTTTATGAATGTATGTGTTCATAACAAACAGTACTGTAAAATAAAAAAACTTGACTTTTATGGCATGTGAATCATGTCTCCACTACTTCCTTTGAAAAAACCAGTAGGAAAGTTTTAAAAAGACAAATAAAGGGGAAAAAACTGGAGGAAACGAATAGAAAAAAGAAATAAAGTTACAGACCCAAAACTATGTCAATAGCTATTTATTTTTAATTTTATATATTTTTAATAAAAATTATATATTTTAAAGTATCCAATGCTGATTTGATGTACATATACGTAGTGAAATAACTACTGCAGTCAAGCTAATTGACACCTCATCTCCTCACACAGTTACCATTTTTTTGTGATGAGAGCACCCAGCTACTCTTTTAGCGGATCTCAAGTATTCAGCACAGTAGTATTAACTGTGGTCATCGTGCTGTACGTTAGATCTCTGGACTTACTCAACCCGCGTCACTGCACCTTTGTACCCCTGACCACCATCTCCCCCCCTCAACCCCAGCCCCTGGTAACCGTTCTAATCTCTGCTTCTATGAGTTCCATGTGTTTTTTTGTTTTTTTAGATTCCACGTATAAGTGAGATTATACCATATTTGTCTTTCTCTGTCTGGCTTGTTTCGTTTAGCTTAATGTCCTCCAGGCTCGTCCCTGTTGTCACAAATGGCAGGATTTCCTTCTTTCTCATGATTGAATAATATTCTGTTGTGTATATGTACCACATCTTCTTTATCGATTCATCTGTCAACGGACACTTGGGTTGTTTCCATATCTCGACTACTGTGATTAATGCTGCAGTGAACATGGGGGTGCAGATATCTCTTTGAAATACTGATTGCATTTCCTTTGGATATATCCCAGGAGTGGGACTGTTGGATCACGTGGTAGTTCTACTGTTAATTTTTTCCCTTACGTTCTTTTATTTATCATATATGTGCAGATCTGTTTTATGTACAATGATTGGTTCTATCAATCATACCAAGGTGTTCTATTGATACTATTGCTAATTTTTTGAGGAACCTGCATACTGGTTTCCACAGTGGCCACACCAATTTACATTTCCACCAATGGTGCACAAGGGTTCCCTTTTCTCCACATCCTCAACAAGACATGTTATTTTTTGTTTTTTTGATGATGGCCATTCTAACAGGTGTGAGGTGATATCTGATTGTGGTTTTGATTTGCATTTCCCTGATGACTAGTGATGTTGAGCACCTTTTCATGTATCTGTTGGCCATTCATATGTCTTCTTTTGAGAAATGTTTATTCATATCCTTTGCTCATTTTTCAGCTGAGTTACTTGTTTCTCGCTATTGAGTTGTATGAGTTCTTTATATATTTTAGATATTAACCCCTCATCAGATTACAGTTTGCAAATATTTTCTCCCATTCTGTAAGTTGTCTTTTCACTCTGTTGATGATTTCCTTTGCTGTGCAGAAGCTTTTTAGTTTGAATGAATCCCATTAGTCTACTTTTACTTTTGTTGCCTCTGCTTTTGGGGTCATGTCCAAAAAAAGCATTGCCCAGACCAATCTCAAGTTTTTCTCCTATATTTTCTTCTAATAGTTTTATGGTCTCAGGTCTTAAATTTAAGTCTTTAATCCATTTTGAGTTAATTTTTACATATGGAGTGAGGTAAGGGTTCAGTTCTTCCATGTGTGGAAAACCAGTTTTCCCAACACTATTTGTTGAAGAGACTATCCTTTCCCCATTGTGTATTCTTGACAACTTTGTCAAAGATCAATTTACCATAAATGCATGGAGTTATTTCTGGGCTCTCTCTTCTATTCCATCGGTCTGTGTGTCTGTTTTAATGCCGGTGCCATGCTGTTTTGATTACTATGGCTTTGTAGTATACATATATATATTTTGGTGAGGAAGATTAGCCCTGAGCTAACATCTGTTCCCATATTCCTCTATTTTGGGTATGTGGGGCACCACCACAGCATGGCTTGATGAGCAGTGTGTAGGTCCGCGCCCAGGATCTGAACCTGTGAACCCTGGGCCTCCGAAGTGGAGCAGGCGAACTTAACCACTATGCTACTGGGCTGGCCCCCATAGCTTTGTAGTATATTTTGAAGTCAGGAAGTGTGATGCCTCTAACTTTGTTCTTTTTGTTCAAGGCTGTTGCTGAACAACCTGTGCTTGAAACTCCTATCCCACCATCTTGTTTGCTCATCATTTTACACATTAGTGGACCGAAGAGTTCAGTTAAAGGCTGAGATTCTCGGGAGGGATATAAAAATAAGACCCAAATGTATACTATCTACAAAAATTGCACTTTAAATATAAAGGCACAGACAGTTTGAAATAAAATAAAAATAAAAATCACAACAATTGGAAATGCAGTAGAGTTGCCTCTTTATGCCTCTTTATGCAGATAGAATCATACATGAGGAAAAATCCGAAGAAACCCACAAACAGTTAGTACAGGTGCTGGAACAACTGGACACCCACATGCAAAAGCGTGAAGCTGGACCCTCACCTCACACCATCCACAAAATGAGTTCAAAATGGATCCAAGGCCTACATATAAGAGCCAAAATTATAAAACTCATAGAAGAAAACATAGGAGTAAATCTTTGTGACTTGAATTTGGCAATGATTTCTTAAATATAACACCAAAAGCACAAGTAACAAAAGAAAAATTAGACAAATTGGACTTCAAAATGAAAAACTTTTGTGCATAAAAGGAGAATATTAAGAAGGAAAAAAGATAATCCACAATCCAAAATGGCAGAAAATATTTGCAAATCCCACATCTGATAAAAGTCTAGTGGCCACCAGGCCAGCCCCCTCTGCCTGGCAGGATGCCCTGAGTGATAGAGGTCTCAACCCCACAGCACCTGGACAATGGTCATCCTCCGCATTGCCAAGGAGTGAGTGATGGACTGTTCTGACTTATTCAGAAACAGTGACGGAGCCCAAATTCCTTTCACAATCACCCTAGAGGTCAACGGCTTCAGTCTGCTCCTAAAGAACACACGGTGTTTGCGAGTCTGAGAACCAAAAGAATTGTCTTCACTTTTCTGAAAAGTGTGTCTTATTATTTCACATTAGTGACCATTTTCAAACTGGCTCCCAGTGGTGCCCTCCCACTTTATTTCTCTGAAAGTGGCCGTGGCGACTTGGCTGTTCTCTGTTCCCAACCCCCACGGTGTGACAAGGCCGATGACATCCGATTCCTGGGATCCTGACCTAGGTGGAGATTAACTCAGCCTCAGCCTGTGATGGGAAGTGATGGTCCCAGCTCTTCCTCTTCTCCCTCTCCTGTTCTCATCCTCCTGCTCTGCACAGTCTCAGAGTTGCCTGACATCACCACTGACAAGCCCTGCAGAGCCCAGAGATTTCTCTTTGAAGAAAAGAAAAACTCTGGAGAAATCAGAGAGATAAATAAGGAATGTACCCAATTCCTGCCTTGTCCTTCTCCCAGACTAATCCTGCTGATGGCCAAGAGGATGAACAATGAGAGAGAGTGGTTTCTCTCATTAGAATTTTAAAATCCTCCAAGTAATGGATCATTTTGGAGCATCCTGTGTTTTCCTGCTTGTCCCAATAATATATTATTACTAAACTTGAATAATTTTAATGGGGGAAATTCTTTATCTCATAAAAATGCTGAGCAGGGGATCCATTTAAAAAAATGTTATCAAGGTAACTCCAGGGGTTTACAAGGAACAAGGAGCCTACACCCCTGTGTTCCAGACATCAGCTGAGACCTTCTTGCCAGGAGCCAGGGTCCTTGGAGGGAGGGGTGCCCATGACCCTCCTCCAGCAGGGCAGGCCTTCTCAGGTGCATCCCCCAACATGGGCGCACACACCACAGGATCCTAGGTTAGCCAGTGGCAGGCAGCCGGCTAGGGATATGGGGACAAGCGAAAACTGCTCACTCAGACTGGGACACCCCTGGGCTAAACTCAGGAGCAAGGTGTGATCCAGGCCTGTAAACCCACAAACCTCACCATGAGTTCTTTCCATCTGGATACGGCAGTGGAAAGGAGAAGGTGCTGGGTGGGGAAAAGCATTACGCTGAAAAGAGCTCCTGCCTCTGCCACCTGCCTGGAGTTTGGTCTCCAACAAGCATGGGTTTTCTCACCTTTAGAGAAACGAGGGGTGGAAGCCATCGAGTTTCCTCAAGTGCTTGAGGGGCCTCATTTTCAGAGCTGCTCAGCTCCCTTCCCTGCCCGCAGTGCGTCCACGGGACCCCAGCCCACGGCCCCTCCCTTCCGATCTTTCCCTTTGGAAGCTTCAGATGTGCCCACTCAGGCACCTAGTGGTTTGGGGTCCTGAGCTGACGCAATTTTAATGAGTTTCCATCATTTTCAAAGGGAAAAATGGGAGGGAGGTGGCTTGTTACTGAGACAGATCGCAGCGCACCTGGAAGGACAGGACACTCATTTCCATTTACCTCGTCTGATGACCCTCCAGTTCCATCAATGGTTGAGTGAACGCGGCCTGTTCTTCCCAATCACGGTGCAAGTGTGTAATTTCTCCCAGTGGAATTTGATTTTAATGAGAGGCTAGCTCATAGGAGAGAGTCACTATCTAGATAGCATGCACGCGTCAGGTTAATTTTAAATCAGCTTTTAGGTCAATCTGTCTTAATTAATCCATTAACTGTTTTTGACTAGCAATTTCAATAATTGTTTTAGCATAATACTTGGCAGTGTAATTGCTTTTTGGAATCTGTTCATTGAGATGTCAGAGTCAGATCCGGGGCTCCCTCCCTGTGCCCGAGTTTGTTTGTGTGTGTGTGTGTGTACAAGCATGTGGGGGGTGCTTCCTCTGATTATTAATGAATGCATTTTCACGAGGCTTATTGATATCAGGGAGCCCTGCCTTTATTTTTAAAAAATTGTTAAATAAAATTTTAATGTTAGAATAGTTTTAGATTTACAGAAAATTGTGATGATAATACAGAGTTCCCATATACTTCACACACCAAATTTTCCCTGTGATTAGCACCTTACATTAGTATGGCCCCTTTGTCACCATTAAAAAACAGTAGAAAAGATCAATGAAACAAAGAGCTGGTTCTTTGAGATGATAAACAAAATTGACAAACCTTTAGCCAGACTTACTAAGGAAAAAGGAGACAAGGCTCAAATAAATAAAATTAGAAATGAAAGAGGAGAAATTACAATGGACACCACAGAAATACAAAGGATTATAAGAGAATACTATGAAAAACCATATGCCAACAAATTGGACATCTAGAAGAAATGGATAAATTCTTAGATTCATACAACCTTCCAAAACTGAATCAAGAAGAAATAGAGAATCTGAACAGACAAATCACATGTAAAGAGATTGAAACAGTAATCAAAAACCTCCCAAAAAATAAAAGTCCAGGACCAGATGGCTTCTCTGGAGAATTTTACCAAACATTCAAATAAGATTTAAAACCTATCCTTCTCAAACTATTCCAAAATAGAGGAAGATGGAACACTTCCTAACTCATTCTATGAGGCCAACATCACTCTGATACCAAAGCCAGGCAAGGACAATACAAAGAAGGAAAATTACAGGCCAATATCATTGAGGAACATAGATGCAAAAATCCTCAACAAAACATTGGCAAACCAAATCCAGCAATACCTTAAAAAGATCACACACCATGATCGAGTGAGATTTATATCAGGGACACAGGGATGGTTCAACATCCGCAAATCAATCAACGTGATACACCACATTAACAAAACGAGGAATAAAAACCATATGATCATCTCAATAGATGCAGAAAAGGCTTTTGACAATATCCAACATCCCTTTATGATAAAAAGTCTCAGCAAAATGGGTATAGAAGGAAAGTATCTCAATATAATAAAGGCCATATATGACAAACCCACAGCCAACATCATACTCAATGGGGAAAAACTGAAAGCCACCCTTCTGAGAACAGGGACAAGACAAGGGTGCCCACTCTCACCACTCTTATTCAACACAGTACTGGAGGTTCTGGCCAGAGAAATTAGGCAAGAAAAAGGAATAAAAGGAATTCAAATAGGCAATGAAGAAGTGAAACTCTCGCTGTTTGCAGATGACATGATTTTATATATAGAAAACCCTACTAAAGAATCCATCAGAAAACTATTAGAAATAATCAACAACGACAGCAAAGTTGCAAGGTACAAAATCAGCTTACAAAAATCAGTTGCATTTCTATACTCTAATAACGAACTGACAGAAAGAGAACTCAGGAATACAATCTCATTTACAATCGCAACAAAAAGAATAAAATTTGGCTTATTATGATTACAATCTTCTGAAATTTATGGAGGCTTGCCTTGTTTCCCAACATATGGTCTATTCTCGAGAATGTCCCATGAGCACTTGAGAAGACTGTGTATTCTGCTGTGTTTGGATGGAGTGCTGTCTATATATCTATTAAGTCCATCTGGTCTAGTTTTTCATTTAAGTCCACTATTTCCTATTGACTTTCTGTCTGGATGACCTATCCATCGATGTAAGTGGGGTGTTAAGGTCCCCTACTATTATTGTGTTGTTGTTAATATCCCTTTGAGGTTTGTTAATAGTTGCTGTATGTACTTTGGTGTTTCTCTGTTGGGTGAATATATATTTATAAGTGACATGCCTTCTTGGTGGAGTGACTCTTTTATCATTATATATTGCCCCTCTTTGTCTCTCATTACCTGTTTTATCTTGAAGTCTACTTTGTCTGAAGTATGGCAACAGCTGCTTTCTTTTATGTGCCATTAGCTTCGAGTATCATCTTCCATCCCTTCACTCGGAGCCTGTGTTTGTCTTTAGAGCTGAGATGTGTTTCCTGGAGGCAGCATATTGTGGGGTCTTGTTTTTTAATCCATCCCGCCACTCTGTCTCTTTTGATTGGAGAATTCAATCTATTTACATTTAGAGTTATTATTGATATATCAGGGCTTAATGCTACTAGTTTATCACCTATTTTCTGGTTCTTCTGCACTTCCTTTGTTTCTCGTCCTGTGTGTTTTGGACTACCAATTCAGTTTGGTAGTTCTCTATGATGGTTTTCTTAGTTTTCTCTTTATTTATCATACATGTCTGTGTTCTGATTATTTGCTTAGTAGTTACTATGAGGTTTGTATAAAAAATCACATAGATGAGATAGTCCGTTTTCTGATAGTCTCTTATTTCCTTAGACTAAGTCAATTCCATCCGTTTCCTCTTCCCCTTCTAAGTTATTATTGTCCCAACTTATTCCATCTTGTGTTATGGTTTGTGGTTAAAATGACAAGATTATATTTATTTTTGGTGTTTTCCTTCCCTTTATCTTTGCTGTTATAATTAAGTATTTGCTAACCTGTTCTGATAGAGAGCTTCAATTTTTCTGATTTTGTTTACCTATTTTTCTCCTTGCTCACGGATTTGTACCCCCCCCCTTTTTTTTTTTCCAGGTATGAGGGCCTTCTTGAGCATTTCTTGTAGTGGGGGTCTTGTGGCAATGAACTCTCTTAGCTTTTGTTTATCTGGGAAAGTTTTTATTTCTCCATCATATCTGAAGGATATTTTTGCTGGATATTCTTGGCTGAAAGTTTTTGTCTTTCAGAATTTTGAATATATCATTCCACTCTCTCCTAGCCTGTAGAGTTTCTGCTGTGAAATCCGCTGAGAGCCTGATAGGAGTTCCTTTGTACCTTACTCTCTTCTGCCTTGCTGCCCTTAATATTTTTTCTTTGTCATTGACTTTTGCCAGCTTTACTATTACATGCCTTGGAGAGGTTTGGAAAAACTTCAAACTTCCCCAGGTTTGGACTGTTCTCAGTTATTATTTCTTTGAACAAGCTCTCTGCTCCTTTTTCCCCTCTCTTTTCCTTCTCGAATAGCTATAATCCTTATGTTGCATTTCCTAAATGAGTCAGATATTTCTTGCAGAATTTCCTCTCTTTTTTTTAGGCTTACTTCTGTCTTCTCCTCCATCTGGAGCATTTCTGCACTCCTATCCTCTAGATTTCTAATTCTATCCTCCATACTCTCAGCTCTGTTCTTTAAAGATTACAGACTTTTCTTTATCTCCTCCATTGTGTTTTTCATCTCCAACATTTCTGACCGGCTTTCTTTATAGTTTCAATCTCTTTTGTGAAGAAGTTCCTCATTTCATTGAACTGTCTATCTGTATTTTCTTGTAACTCATAGAGCCTTTTTATGATAGCTATTTTGTGTTTTGTTTTTCTTTTGAGGAAGATTGGCCCTGAGCTAACATCCATTGCCATCTTCCTCTTTTTCTTTTTTATCGCCAAAGCCCCAGTACACAGTCATATATCCTAGTTGTCGGTCCTTCTAGTTCTTCTATGTGGCATGCAGCCTCATCACGTCCTGAGGAGCAGTGAGTAGGTCCGCACCCAGGATACCTACTGGCGAACCCTGGGCCGCCAAAACAGAACGTGTGAACTTAACCGCTACTCCACTGGGCCAGCCCCCATGATAGCTATTTTGAATGCTCTGTCATTTAGATTATAGGTTTCTGTGCCTTCAGGATTGACTTCTGGGTGCTTGTCACTTTCCTTCTGGTCTGGATATTTAATATATTTTTTCACACTGTTTGACGGTGTGGATTTGTGTCTCCGCATGATAGTATCTGGTTGCAGCTTCCACCTGCCACCATTGGGTGGGGGTCAAGAGCTGTATATTCTGAGCCCACAGTGATCCATGGATACTTTGGCCGACTGGCTGTGCTGGAGCACTGGACAGGGGGAGGGATGCTTTCTTTTGCCTGCCCAATCCCAGGGGCTTCTCGCTCTTCCTTTGCTATCTGCTCTCCTGGGGTGCTAGCTTGATGAAGATACCCCTCAACAGTTCAGTCACCTCTGTGTGGGGGTTTCCCATGGGCTGTGAGCGAACTTGGAGAGTCACAGTTTTCCCACAGAGGGTCGCCTCTCCCCCTCTCTCTGCAAGCCATGCGGTCCCGAGGTCACTGCCATTGGGGAGCAAGAGGAGCTCTCCCTACCTCCTTCCACTTCCTCCGGGGGTTGTCCAGCACCTCCACGTTCAGATGTATACCTGGGTGGGTCTCTCAGATGTCTTTTGTGTTGTGTGAGTGTCCTCTTTTGGTATATGAATGTCCTTTTTGTTGTATCTTAGTGGGGAGAGTCTAAGGGGAGAGCTCGCTCCATCATGATGCTGACGTCACCTCCCAAATATTTTATAATAATATATGGACTGTAACTTTACTCAAATTGTGAAAAAACCTTTAGAAACTGTCATCAAAAGTGTAATGCTGGATAGCTCACGTTGTGCAGCCCATTCTTCTCAAAGAACCAACACTGCTAATTCTAGCTCTTTCTCCTTTACAAGTATTTAAATCATAAAAGAGTACCTGGTATGTAGCATTTCTATTCTTGGCTCAATAAATTATTCAACATTCTTTTAGCAAGCAAAAATAAGTTAAATACCACAAAAACGTTCACCCTCAAAACACAGATTTGCAAAGATACTGGAGACGTCCAAAATTAACCAACAGGCTACCCCTGGGCCAATAATTTTTAAAAACTTCCTTACCATGCTAATACTGTGCTTTAATCTTGGTTGGCTGTTCCCATTTTTCCTTCTGAACAAAAAACCTGAGACTGGTTTTACTGCTGCCCATATCTGCCATTTTCGACACAAGCAACAGTAATGGAGGAAGACCCAAATGTACTATCTTTCACATGCAGGCACTTGGTAAAGCTGCCAGGGGTGGCCAGTGTCCACCTGGAACAGGTACAATAGTAACCATGCCTTCTCCATCCAAATTCTAGTTTCATTCTTGCCTCCACAATAACCTTCAAAGCTGACCACATAAGCAACTCATCCACGCATCCGTGCAATCATTCATATATTCAGGGCTCTGAATATGAATATGAAAGCCACTCAGCTAGGGTCAACAGGGAAAACAATCAGGTAAGTACAATACCTGTCAGGGACCCTGACAGACTGGACACCCTAACCTAGCAGAAGGACTCAAGGAGGATTTCACAGTGGAAATTACTTTTCAGCTAAGACCTGAAGGATGGGTAAGAGTTAACCCAAAATTGGGGAAAGCAAGAGTAAAAAGACGAGGGGAGAACATTCAGGCAGGGGAACTAGCATGTTAGAAGGCTCAAAAGTAATAAATAAGAATAACGATGATATTGACAAAAATAGTGATGAATAATAAATTATTGACTCTCTGGGTCAGACACTGCTTTAAGGTTCTATATGTATTAATTCATTAAGTTCTCATAAATATCCTTATCCCCATTTGACAGATGAAGAAATGGATGCACAGAAAGTTGAAGTAATCATCCCAAGGTCATAGGGCGAAGAGGTGGTGGGACTTGGACTGAACTGAGGCGCCTGAAGACAGAGCCTACCTGCTTACACTGTGCTACAAAAGATCTGGTCATGCTTCAGAAACTGGAATTTTGGTCCATGAAGAATTTTAGGGGGAGGCTGACAAGGGTGGTGATGATGAGAATTAAACAGGGGCAGATAATGGAGGGTCTGGGAAGCCCCTGTACCAGACACCTCTCATGTCCTCCTCACATCCTCCCGGCCCACCTTTTCTTCTACCAGCCACAGCTGCAGCAACCTGCTGTATGCAGTGAACCTGGCAGCACCTGCCTCAGGTGCATCAGGTGCTACCAGGGCTGCAGCACGGAAAGCCTGGATGTGAGGAGTCAACACCTCCTGGGACAGCCCTGACCAACAGGGGTCAGGAACCAGTAGGTAAACAGCCCCCTCTTCCTTGCCTTCAGTGGACACTTGTGGGGAGAAGAGGGGCAGACTACATGGCTCCTCTGAAAACCTGGAGGGATGGAACCCTAGGTTCCCACAGCAGTGATCAGCTCCTACTTCATTCTGCCCAGCCTTCCTCTTCAGTTTTATGTGACTACTTCCTACAAATTACCACCTACACGCAAACCCTCCTCTCACACTCTGCCTTCCGTGGGGAACCAGATTGAAACAGCCATGTTAGACAGTTTAGATTTTATCCTTCGGGCAGTCAAAGACAGCATATTTTTGGCAAATCATACCTTCTCTCTTCCAAGAAGCAACAAGAGGCTGAGCGAGGGGAACAAACTCAGCAAAATGATGGCTTGGTAAAGGTTCCCATTCTTCTCTCACCTCACCCCTCCCACCACCATTACACCAGGAAGCCACCCAAGAATAGGGTGCAGGAAAAGTCTATACCCTGTCTTCTGCTCCTTCAGCCAGAGGCTAGAAAAATGGCAGCTGCCCTGGACTCCTTCAGACTGGGGCCCACTTCTGAGGCCATGGCATCTACAACACTGCTACTTCTTCCACCATCTCACTGGCTCTTCTTGTCTCTTCTAGAGCTACTAGAGACATATGGCTACCTGACTGGTACCTTTGGAAGTACACTAAATCTTAAAACCAAAGAATAAGCTTGAAGATGAGGAAATAAATGGAATAGATAGATGATTTGGTTTTAAAATTTTCTTGGCTTCTCTCTCTTCTGGATGAGATGTTTTCATTTCTCACTCATATTATGATGTAAATAAATCACAGATTAAATGCTATAATAGCCAGAAATTTTTTATATGAACAATATTGGAGGTAACACCATACATCTGGCTTAAGGATGAAGTTCAGTTTCTATAAAATAGAATTAAAAATATTAACATTTTGCTCTTAATATTAGATTAAGTAACATAAAAAGGATAACATATATTATCCACTGCTCATAGTAATTTTAACTGTCATTATCATATATCCAGGAATAAGTGAGACACCATGTAACCCTGCCTACAGCAGTTTGTTGAAGGGCCAGCTACAGCAATTACGCCTTAATCAATACACAGGCTCAAGGTGTTTAAATTGTGGCCAAAAAGAAAGAAAGACTACAAGGCATCTTTCTTTTTTTTTCAAATTTTCTTCTTTAAATTTATTTAATTAATTAATTTATTTTTATCCCCCAAAGCCCCAGTACATAGCTGTATATCCTAGTTGCAGGTCCTTCTAGTTCTTCTGTGTGGGATGCTGCCTCAGCACGGCTTAACGAGCCATGCGTAGGTAGGTCTGCACCCAGGATCTGAACCAGCAAACCCCGGGCTGCCGCAGCGGAGCACGGAAACTCAACCACTACGCCACTGGGCCGGCCTATAATCCATCTTATTCTTAAGACATTTAAGCAAAATAGATTCCTGAGATAACACAAATACTGAATGATGAAAATAAGATAATTTTTATCTTATACTAATTTTAACCAAATTTATTCTTACATTTGACAGTGATTATACTAAATTGCAATGTTTAGGTGAAACTGCTACACATTAGAAATAAGAGAATGGTAAAAGTACTGTAACTATGGTATTTGTAACATATATTAGGGTTAAATTTTTATTGACTAACACATGCAAATTGGTTTAAAAACTGTTACCACTGTCCTTTCTTACCTGCATATGTCAGATTGATTATGTTCATAAAGTTTTTTTTCCAGGTCCAATCTCTTCTTTTCACTATAATACAGAAAGAAAATGTTTTATGAATAATTACACTGATAAGTAATAGGCAGTTGGATTTAGAACATGATCTCCTTTGAAATCACACCTTTGTAAGAATGCTTCTCTGGCCTCTCGAAGAAGCAGAAAATGCCAGCTGCGTTTGAAACTCAAGACAAAAATACTTAGCAGTCATCACGGAAATCTAAAAAGCAAAAAGGACACTGAAATGAAGCAAAAACAAGATTCTCAAAGTAAATGGGGAAATGCAGTAAGAAAAGGCTGGGAAGCAGGTTCAATCACTCAGCAAGTATTTCTTGAGTGCCATGATGACGGTTCTAGGTCTGAAGACTAATCCGGTGTAGACCAACCAAGGCCCCTGCCCTCAGGCAGCTGACATTCTAGGGGGAAGGAGAGACAATAAACAAGATAAATATGTAAAATATGATATGGCCAGACTTCTCTGAGACGGTGACAGTTGAGCGATGGGGATCCCACCAGGTCTGGACACAATGCCTCCACAAATCCACCCTAGATTGAAGACTGGTGGCTTGCTCTGTTCCCAACTGGACAAGCCTGGGCAGAGCCAAGTAGCTGAGTTAGGAAGAGGTCTCTGAAAAGTAGACCTGCCCTCACTCACATTTAATGAAGACCAGGCCCCCTAACACTATTACTTCAAATTTGGGGGGATTTCTTTTTACAACTTTGTAACATCGCCGTGATTTGTCACTGACTGCTATCCTGTGATGATCAGGTGAGTGCTGGCAGTCAGCTAGAGGACAGAGCTTACCCTGCACACCCAGCCTGGGCAAGAGGTAGGGGAAACTGGGCAGCAGGGGTGGTAGCAGCCAAAACCAAGGGGCTAGGGGTAAAACTGCTAAATGAGAAGCCATCTCAGTCCCAAAAAGAGTCCTTGGGAAGTTTAACCACAGAGGGCCCCGCTCAACCACCACCAACGTACCAGCTTCAATCCCATCTAACTGAAGCCAAACTGCGAATCTAAGTTAACAAGAACTAAAGGCCAAAAGAGAAATCACATAATGTCTGAGAGAAAAATGCTAAAGCAAAGACTGAATCAACGACAAGGAGTCCAACAGAAGGTGAGCCTAGCTTGGCCCCCTGAGGGACAGGGGCTGAGCCCACATTCCATTTGTGAGCTCTTAATTATTAGTTTCCGTTTTCCTTCAGAGAAAAAAAAAAGCCCAAAAGTTACTCTGTTAGCTAAATTATAGGTTAAGTAAATTTCTTTGCTTAGCATAATCTAGAATGGAAACCATCATTTAACCAAAATTCTTTTAATGGGAAAATAGGGTC